>NC_133325.1:565649906-566258031 GCF_042186555.1 Aquarana catesbeiana
CAAGTGGGGTTCATCCCATCCAGAGAAGCCAGGGATAACACCATTAAAGTCCTCAACCTTGTCCATCTAGCAAAGACTAAGAAAATCCCCAGTATCTTTGTTAACACTGACGCGGAGAAGGCCTTCGATAGGGTGCACTGGAATTATATGTTCTCAGTGCTCCGTCATGTTGGCCTAGGTGACAGAATGCTGAAATGGATTGGCAGCATATACTCGACTCCTTCGGCACAAGTGAAGGTCAATGGTATACTCTCAAGTCCTTTTCCCATCAGGAATGGCACACGTCAGGGGTGCCCTTTGTCCCCCCTGCTTTTTGCTCTTTCTCTTGAGCCCTTTCTTTGTAGGGTCAGAGCACATCCAGACATCACAGGTCTTCAAGTGGGCAATACGCACTGCAAAATCTCAGCATATGCTGACGATCTCCTCTTCTCCCTCACAGGCCCTAAAATTTCCCTCCCTAATCTAATGCGAGAGTTCAAAATCTATGGTGAGATCTCGAATCTGAAAATAAACTTCACTAAATCTGAAGCAATGGGTGTTTCGGTCCCCCCTAATATTTTAACTGACCTCCAATCAAACTTTAAATTTAAATGGACCTCATCAGCACTTAAATACCTAGGCACGTTTATCCCCCCAGATGTGACACAGACGTTTGACCTAAATTTCCCCCCGCTGTTGATAAGGACCCGGTCATTGCTAGACAGATGGCATGCAGGCTTCCATTCCTGGTTCGGGAGATGTAACCTGCTTAAAATGAGTATCCTACCGAAATTCATCTACCTGATTCAAGCTTTACCGATTCATATCCCGCCCTCTTTCTTCAAACAGACCCAAGCACTTTTCACCAGATTCATCTGGGCACACAAAAGGCCGCGATTGCGCCACGCACAGCTGACCCTACCCAAACATTGTGGGGGGCTGGCAATGCCCGATATACGCTTATACTATATGGCCTCTCATCTGGGGCATGTACTTGATTGGAGGAGAAATGGTGCTTCCAAACTGTGGATAAAACTAGAGCAATCACAGTCGAATGTGCCCTTGGGGGGTGCGTTATGGTGTGCCGGCGATCTCCCGGGCTCCCTGACGGCGCACCCTCTTATAGGCACCACTCTGAGGAATAGTCACCAGATCGCCTCCCACTCAACTCACACTTCAAAGACATCTCCCCTATACCCCATCTTGGGCAACCCTAAATTTGAACCAGGCATGGAGGCAGCGGAATTAATGTCTCTTAAAGAGACCGGAAGGGACTGTGCATTTAACTTTATCAGTGGGGGGAAATGGTCGACCTTAGAAGATCTCTGCAATCCAGAGGGTCCGTATCGACTAACCTTCTGGAGAGCATTGCAACTACACCACTTTATCCACTCACTCCCAGAACCACACAATTTCACTCGAGAACTAACGCCATTTGAGACACTTTGCTCTGAGAACACCCCATTGGCTCACATCTTGTCACAAACATATCTCTTACTGAACACGCCAACGTCGCAACCTCATTTGAATTGCCTAGCCAGGTGGGAAAAAGATCTGCAGCGCACCTTCTCTCCCTCACAGAAGGCTCGGATCATCTCCCTCCCTCAAATCCTCGCTCTGCGCTAAAATACAAGAATCTAATTTTAAACTACTCACGAGGTGGTACATGACACCTTCCAGACTAAGAAAATGTTACCCGGATTCCTCCGGGCTATGTTGGCGTTGTGAAGAGGGGGAGGGAACCCTGATCCATGTCTTTTGGACATGCCCTAAGATACAGACCTTCTGGGGCGAAGTTAGGCGAATCACACAGAAATTTACGGATTACGAGGTCCCGGAAGACCCCGCGTTTTTTCTTCTCCACCTTTCCACGGTACCTATTAAGACATATAAAAAATCACTGGTTCGACATCTACTTAATGCAGCGAAGGGCTGCATCCCCCTTTTCTGGAAACGGTCCCTCCCTCCTCCCATAAAACTCTGGCTTCAAAGAGTGGAGGAAATTAAGCAGATGGAGGATTTGATACTGACGGCGCAACATAAGCAAGAGATGTTTAAGCAGACTTGGGATAACTGGAATATGTTTATATTCTCTGATGAGGGTCAACGACTTCTGATCTAACTGAACGGGCTGTGCCCCATTGACCGAGATTAGCGAGAGCACCCGTCCACCGCCGTGTCTTCCTTCCTTCCCCCCCCTCCTTCTCCCCCCCCCATTCCTCCTGAACCTCCCACCCCCCCTTTTTCTTACCCCCCCTCATATCTCCTTCCCGTTCTCCCCCTGTTTCTCCTTTTCCTTTTTCTCTTTTATTTCTTAGCTACCTTTTAGGTACCTTGGTTCTCTTTCCCTCTTCCTTTTTTCTCTTTTTAAAGTAAAGTGGAAAGTCAGGCGAGGACCACCATTAATAGGTATCCCTACTACGAGATGAGGATTGCCATAGAACATACCTTAACAGTAGACAATGCATATGTCTGTGTACTTTATGTTATCAAACCTGCACTGCTTTGCACTGTATACCTCTTCTATATGCATTTCAACTGTAACATGACTTCTTCTCAAATGTAACTGTCTGTGTTGGTGGGCTCCCCGCCCCTGTATGGAGTTTAATAAACTTTATATTTGAAAAAAAAAAACATTTTTTCAGTAAGGTTATGGCAATGTTATTTTGTTCAGGCTACCTCTATTTGTTATTGGGACTTACGTAGATAAATGATATTTTAGGAGCCATTGGTGCAAAAATCCACAACATTTCAACAGGTCCACGAACCCTCTTACAACTATAAGGAAGCAGTTTGTAACTCAGCAAGACTCATATATAGCAGTACAGGTGGAACTGGTTACTGAGGTGGTGCATAGATAAGATATCATTTTTAAATGAAAACTATGTAACTCAAGGTATTGACACCCAGAATGTTATTAATTGTTTTGCCTGGACCATCAACAAAATACATTTTTCAGTTTTTTATACATCACCAGGATTTTTTCCATGTAGAGGTGCTTTCTAACTCAGAGAAAGCACACCATCTTTATATTTGCCATAGGTGGATCCATAAAAGCATGTGATGCTCCCCAGTTCCATTATCACTTGAAATGGTCAGGTTGTTTCATAACTCCACCTGGTGATTTTGTGTGCCTCAAGCAGTGAGAAGTGTTTATTATCAGATTTATACATGAAGCTTTTCAGCCTTTCGTAAATATCTCCGTGAAAAATCACGAAGCAATAGCAGCAGTGCACCTATCAGTCAAGGATTGTGATAGATCCTGGTGTTCATAGTAAAAAAGAATGTAGAGTGACATTTTCTTTATCGAATGCAGGTTGAAAAATATATTTTTATGTATGAATGCCATTCAAATCTGCTGGAAATCTCTGACATCTACCCAATGGACATTTCACAAGCCATGTCAACTATTCCTCAAGACGAAAATGCTGCCTTCAGTTGCTTGCATACTTTTTGATGAATTTTCTACTTAGATACAGAGAATTAGGATTCTTTACTGAATATACAATGTAAATTGTGGAGCTTGACTGTTTCAACAGGGCTAGAAAAAAAAATATTTTATGTTGTTGTTGCAAATGTTTGTCTATTATTTTCCAATATTTAAATTTTTAAATGGTTATTGTTTTTGAAAATGTATAGAGAAAAATAATGCGCTTAGTGTATATGTGAATTAAATGATCAATTAAATTGACAGCAGCACTCATAACATTGTACACAACAACATCCAAAAACATATTTAAAAAAATTGTGTTGCGCTGTCTAGTGAAAATCAATTAAAAAAGAGCAAAAATTTGAATATATAATACATCATATAATATACAAATTATATAATATATATGAGACACAAAAGTCCATATAATAATAAAGGGCAAAATCCTTGAATTCAGTGCACTCTCACGAGTGTACTGACGCATGGCAGGAAATAGTAGTAAGGATGGTGCATTTCCAAATGCCTATGATTACAGTTTTGTTGTAAGTAATATTTTAATAAATTGCCCGTTTTTAATCTGGACACTTCCCAATGATTTTGTTTTCTCATGTAATTAATGGTTGGATCACCTTATGTGGATATCCTGTGATCATTACCTGTGGCTCGTTTTCACCAACGGTTCCCCACAAGGAGGCTGGATAAGCTAAGATGATCTGCACCTAATGTGAGGGATAATAAAGCTCACAGATGCGAATATAGACCTTGATAAGTCTTTGGATCTGGTAAGAAGATATTTTTGCCTCATCTATCTAAGCCAGTGTATATCAACTCCAGTCCTCAGGGCGCCCCAACAGGTCATGTTTTCAAGATTTCCCTCAGATGAATCGGCTGTGGTAATTACTAAGGCAGTGAAACTGATCAAATCACCTGTGCAAATTAATGGAGAGCCTGAAAACATGACCTGTTGGGGCGCCTTGAGGACTGAGAAACACTGATCTAAGCACTGGGTGCTGCACTGAATTGAAGGATTTTGCACTTTATTATTTTATTATTTTATGGACTTTGGTGTCTCATATATAATTTGTATATTATATGATGTATTATATATTCTAATTTTTGCTCTTTTGTTTTTCACTAGACAGCAAAAACAAGTTTATTAATTATACTGTTTTTGAAAGGCAATTAGTGTGTAACTTACCAACTAAAATATCATTGATAACAATTTTTGAACCTTTTTAATTTGAAATCCTAACACACTGATTGTGCATCTCAGAGGTGATTGTAGCTGTATTAGTGCACTTGCGACAGAAATAACTGAGTACTGTCCATGATACTTTTTTGTTTGCACCAGTGGCAGTACATCCATAAGGGGTGCCACCCCCCTAATCTCTATTCAGGGCGCCAGACTCAGAGTTCTACGGGGTTTTGTTTTCTGAAGCACGTGATTAGAGCCGGAGGCTCTAATTGGTTTCAAAAAGGGTGGACTCGGGTGCAGAAACTTGAGCCCACCCACTTGTGACAATGCCACTCCCCCAAAAAATGGAGCACCAGCCACCACTGATTTGCACAAACATACTATTGTTCAAGACAAGCTTTTGTGGTGTACCCCTATCTGAAGAAGGGGGTACACCCCAAAAGTAAGTCCTGAAAAATTGTATGTTAGTTCAAATAAAAAAAAAGTATTAGATAGTACTCAGTTGCATCTAGGACTTACAGAACTTACTAGGTATTGACACTATTTTCACAGGCTTTGCATCTGCCAAGTGCCATCCATGTTTGTTTTTTTTTAATATTCTTTTTTAATGATTTTTGCAGCAACAATACAAAAAGAAACATATAGAACATTTAAAGACAGCCTGACAACCAGGCAACACACAAAAAACACATAACAACGAAGACCTCAGCACTAGGCCATAAGTATAGCTTCAAGGCTAGAACATGAACATAGTACCAGTAATTCCACTGCACAGATGTATCAAATGTAAGTCCTCACATTCTGACAGATACTGGCTCCTCAATCCCATTACAGAACATATGTCAGAAAATAAGATCAACAGACCCTTATGCCCCGTACACACGGTAGGATTTTCCGACGGAAAAATGGGAGCTAGTTGTCAGAAATTCCGACTATGTGTAGGCTCCATCAGACATTTTCCATCTGAATTTCCGTCGCACAAAATTTGAGATCTGGATTTCAAATTTTCCGAAACCAAAATCCGTTGTCAGAAATTCCGATCGTGTGTACACAATTCCAACACACAAAGTTCCACGCATGCTTGGAATCAAGCCGAAGAGCACTGGCTATTGAACCTTCTATTTCTCGGCTCGTCGTACGTCACCACGTTCTTGACGTTCGGAATTTCTGACAAGATTTGTGTGACCGTGTGTATGCAAGACAAGTTTGAGCCAACATCCGTCGGAAAAAATCCATGGATTTTGTTGTTGGAATGTCCGATCGTTTGTACAGGGCATTAGAGATAATACATAGATCTTCAGCTCACACCCAGGGTAGCTTAATGTGCAATATCCACGTTTGTTGCTTATGAACTTTGTGGGCTTTCCTCTCTCAGAGGAACTGTAAGTTATTAGCTGTAAGAGTCTTAGCTGTACATAATTAATGGGTTCTGGGCATCAGGGCACTCATATTTGAAAATGTTTTTCAGATTGGCCCTTTAAGTCTTCCAAGAGCTGCTCCATTAATTCAATATCTGAGATTTTGGCATGCCACTCTTCCATGCTAGGTGGGTCTGTTTTTTTCCCCATATCAGGAATGTATGCTTTTGCAGAATTCAGGAGATGTTTGAGAAATGAATTTTTGTATTGCTTAAAGGAAAGTTGTGTATTGTGTAGCAGGTAAGTTGCCAGCTTACTTACGATAGACACCCCCTTCAGGTTATTGACCCCTGACCAAAAAGTGTCTAAAGATATGTAGTAATAAACCCTCCATGCTTTGGCACCTCCACAAAAAAGAAGAAACTGAGGGGTCAATTTTTTTGTGTTGTTTAATACAATCAAGTCAGGATTTTACATCCATTCTCTTGTGTGTTACATCCATCCTCTTATGTGTTCGCCAGAGGCGCCTTATGTGCAAAGAGGAGTATTCAATTTTTCTGGGCCTGTGAGAATGTGGTGTGCTGTTCTTGTTCCAATTTATATATGAAGCTGGGGTCTTTGTCATGGTTGCCCGAGGTCAAAGTTGAAAAAGATAAGGATAGGGTATGTCAGAATGGTGTGGTAATTAGGCACAGTGGGGTTGAGTTGATTTACTAACACTGGAGAGTGTAAAATCTGATGCAGCTGTGCATGGTAGCCAATCTTCTAACTTCAGCTTGTTCAATTAAGCTTTGACAATAAAACCTGGATGCTGATTGGTTGCTATGTACAGCTGCACCAGATTTTGCACTCTCCAATGTCAGTAAATCAACCCGAGTGTCTTAATATGAGTAGGCACATATCGTTATGATAAGTATCTGGTAGTGAGCTAAGGAAAGTTCCCAATCGCATGCATCTTCTGAAGTACAAGTCAGATCCTTATAAAGAGCTAATGTGTGCCTTAGTCAATAATTAGTTTTGGCAGGTGAAGTGAAATAGTCTAAAGGAACCTTTCACAAGGGGATTGCAGAATTGAGGGTCTGTTGTACAATAGAAAGAGAGGAGATCCCAAGATGGGCAGCTTGGATGCAGAGATATGAATGTCATTTTTAGAGATGGACGTGAAAGTGCCTTTAGTGGGGCCAATTAAAGGGTGTGAGAATATCTGTAGTGCAAGTGGGGTTTTCACCCACAGTAGCACTTTGAGTGGAAATGGTCTAAAAGAGTGTTTTAAATCTATTTCTAATAGTTCCTTTCTATAAACAATTTATGGCATGCTAGTACAAAATTGATCCTACGCAAATGCCATCAAAAAGCTAAGTGGTTGGGGTTATTGTATACCTTTTTAACCTGTGTACTATGTTTATGCTGACATTACTGTAGATAATATGGTGGCTGAATATTGAAACATCAACCTTCCTTCCATCCATCAGCCTCAGATACAAACATAAAGTTGAAAATTTGAAGATGCCAGCCTTGTTCTGTTGTGTCCTATAGCCACTGTGCCATACTATTCTTCAAAAAATGCAGATATCAGATGATGTTTCTAATGCCCCATACACACGGTCAGATTTTCCGATGGAAAATGTCCGATCGGAGCGTGTTGTCGGAAATTCCGACCGTGTGTCGGCTCCATCGGACATTTTCCATCAGATTTTCCGACACACAAAGTTGGAGAGCAGGAGATAAAATTTTCCGACAACAAAATCCGTTGTCGGAAATTCCGATCGTGTGTGCACAAATCCGACGGACAAAGTGCCACACATGCTCAGAATAAATAAAGAGATGAAAGCTATTGGCCACTGCCCTCGTTTATAGTCCCGACGTACGTGTTTTACGTCACCGCGTTCAGAATGATCGGATTTTCCGACAACTTTGTGTGACCATGTGTATGCAAGACAAGTTTGAGCCAACATCCGTCGGAAAAAATACATGGATTTTGTTGTCGGAATGTCCGAACAAAATCCGACCGTGTGTACGCCCTATTAGTATCTTTTGACAGGTAAAAAGAAGTGGGAGTGAATACACTGGAGTTTATCGATTCTCTGTCTGCAGGCATGTTTTAGTATTAAAAAGCAACACATCTGCAGCTGCTGTCAACACATAAGTGCATAATTGCTTCTATACTTAGAAAAGGCTTCTCTTTATTCCATAAAGCAATAAAGAAGCAGCGGGTCTCTAGTTACTTGCTGTCTCATGCAGGCAACACAGTGGTGCACACTGCAAGTTTATTGAAGCTGAAACTAGAGTGGTGACTGCAAGGGAACTCTTCTTTGGGTAAGACCCTTAGGCTGGGTTCACACTATAGAATTCAGCGCCGTATCAGGTTTGATTTCAGCACAAATTTTGGACTGAATTCAGACCTGAAACAGAGCAAAAGACGCACAGGGCTCCTGTGCAATTCGCATCAGAGCCGCTGCGGAGATGTGTGAACCAGCTCTATAGAAAGCCAGTCATAATCTCTTGCTATGCAAATTGGATGCGGAGAAAGCAGCATCCAATTCGCAATGGTGTGAACCCAGCTTTACTCAACTCCTGCAAAAAAAGTGCCACTGCCCCCAACTATAACTGGCCACCATAGTAAGCAGCAGTGGAGGGAGACATAAGGTATAAACAGGGCCAAGGATATATCCAAGGAAAAAAACAAGCTTACTTACTGACCAGCTCGCAGACAACCAAATCAACCTGTCTGACAGGTGTCAGTGTTGCCTGACCAATATACAGTGATACCAAAATAGCCGTGGTAAGGCTCTGTAGCTTATGCATGCATTTGTAAATGCAGACTAAACCCCTGCTTTTAATGCATACTGTCAGACAGGTTGATTTGGTTGTCTGCGAGCTGGTCGGCAAGTAAGCTTGGTTTTATCCTTGGATTTATCCTTGGCCCTGTTTATACCTTATGTCGCCCTCAATGCTGCTTACTGCAATGGCCAGTTATAGGTGGGGGCAGGGGCGCTTGTTTGTATCATTGTATATTGGTCAGGCAACAGACTGACGTCTTCGCAGCCATTGAGCTATATGCTGGGTGGTCAGTGTGCTCCTGCACCTTTAACAAGGGGGTGAGCTCCCCTTCAGTTCACTTGCCCTCCACCTATCCATCAGAATGCATGTGCTTCCACTGTGAAGACACTTATAAGTTAGTGTTAGGGACTACAGATACCAGGGTGCCGTGGCGAGGCTCTGTAGCTTATGCATGCATTTGCAAATGCGTGCAGACTAAGCCCTTACTCAGCTCCTCCCTATTGGTTGAAGCCATTGAGACTCCAAAAAAACTCAATGTGTAACAAAAAGAATGGTATGTAGCTGAATAACAACTGATCACTCTCCATTTTAAACTTGCTCTCAACATAGGATTTAATATGTTAGTTCTTCAAAAAAAAAAACAAGTCAATTACCATAAAACATCTGGAGATTTTCATGAAGGAGTCTTTTATTTCCTGTCAAAATATCAGTACCTATGGTTTTGATCCAAGTTAACAATAGCAGCTACTCTTCCAATACCATCCAGCAGGACAATGTTTCCCCAATACAAAGTGCTACATCGATCAATTATATTGTGCTGGAAACCCAAGAGTGTTTATACTGTAATAAAATGACCAGAATATCAGCTTTTACATGCAGTGACTTTGTTATTTGGTTCACCCACCTGCAGCAAAAGAATGGATGTTGAAGATGACCCATCAGTAATGCCCTTTTGTCAGCAAATATTTTTTTAGGAATGTATAAAATCTCCTAAGCATTTTGAAGAATTTTTGAAGAAAATAAAAACATTCTTTAAAAATGACATACATTTCTATTTCTGATTTGCAATAAATGTATGTGCACTGAATATTGTATTGTATTTAATTTGATCCCAGCCTGTCCAAAGAAAATGCATACAAATGGTATAGGTGCATTTGGGAGTAGTAGAAATAGTTAGCTCCTTAGCAGAGCCATAAAGAAGTAAACAGTAGGCTTGTATGAAGATCTATGGGGCCCCACAGTGCCATTGTCTTCAAAAGGAATTTAAAACAAATTGCTGAGGGCCAGTACATAATTTAAAGACTCACTGCAATTTTATGACTTGCTAATGTTCCTAATTACATGCCCGTGAAAGGCTTAATTAATTGGGGGATGTAGCAAAAAGTGGAGCCTATGTTTGTTATCACGGTTCCACTGCATTGATTTTAGTGCCTACTGAGAATTTAGGACCTCTTTATTTGCACAAAGAAAATGCAAGTCTTTTGAAAAAAAAGCACATAACGATCAACCCCTCGCTGCTATCTAATATACTTTTCTCTACTTAACCAAAGTGCTTGTAATCATATTTTGTAAATGTTGGTGCTGTTAATTGCATTGTAAGAGAAAATAGGTTCTGCTTGGCTGATTGTGGAGAATTTGAAGTTTTTTTTCTTTTCTTCCCATTCCAAGTGCTCTAAGAAGTAATCGTGTAATCAAGTAAAACTGAGTTTTCACAAAAGTTTTTCTTTCTTTTTTTGAAGTTTATCAGTTTGTGAAGATCTTGATTTTATTTAGAATTTGTCGACTTTGACATGTTTATACACTTTGTACAAAGATAGGAAATTATGTTACATTTTCTTTGAAATGAAATCCATTGCCAACACTAACTGCATGTGAATATTAATTGATTTGTATAATTTTTTTTTAAGCAAAGTCAAAGGTAGTTACCAGAATTAGTTCAGTAAATTCTTTGTGAATTGTAACAAATGTATCAAAAACTTGCCACATTTGTTACACTTTTACTGAACGTTCCTACCAGCAAGTAACTTGTGTTTTTCAACTGCGTTATGCCCCGTACACACGGTCGGACTTTGTTCGGACATTCCGACAACAAAATCCTAGGATTTTTTCCGACGGATGTTGGCTCAAACTTGTTTTGCGTACACACGGTCGCACAAAGTTGTCGGAATTTCCGATCGCCAACAACGCGGTGACGTCAACCACATACGTCGAGACTAGAAAAGGCCAGTTCAGAACCAAGCGCGGCACCCTTTGGGCTCCTTTTGCTAATCTCGTGTTAGTAAAAGTTTGGTAAGAGATGATCCGCGCTTTTTCAGACTCGTGGCTTTCAGATCATTTTCCCCTGTTCAGTTTGTGCTTGTGGGTTTGTATTTGCTCTTCAGTGCTTGCAAGCAACTTCCACATGACTTTAAGTAGTCATTGTGTTCTTGTTCATTCGTTACTGTTTTTCAGGTCGCTCTTCACAGGCCTTGCTGTTCTTCGGTTACTTCGTTCTAAGCAGCCGACCGTTTTCTAGCCATGTTTCGTATACGTACTCCTCGTAGAGTTCGTGCTGTGCGGGGGCTTGGTGTTGGGGTCCTGACCTTGACACAAGTCCAGTCCATGAACAGGGTGGGGAGGAGTTCATGGACCAAGAATTGGTTGCTTCAGCGTGACCAGATCTCTCATATGCCTTTGCTCCATGAGATCTGTGAGAATGATCCTGATGATTTCAGGAACTTTCTCCGGATGACGGACCCCGTATTTCACCGTTTGTTGGCTTTGCTGACCTCCTATATCAGCAGGCAGGATGCCTACATGAGGCAAGCCTTCACTCCGGAGGCAGAGGCTGGTCGCTACCCTGCGGTACTTGGCGACAGGGAGAAGCCTGCAGGACCTCAAGTTCTCGACAGGCATCTCCCCCCAGGCTCTGGGGATCATTATCCCAGAGACCTGTTCTGCCATCATCCAGGTCCTGCAGAAGGAGTATATGAAGGTAAGATTTTTATCCTTTAATATCACATTTTATTGTATTTAATGTTTGCTAAGATATTGTATATCTTTCCTCATTCCCTAATTACCATGATTGGTATATGCTGTGAATGTCCCCTTTGTCCTCATTCATGCAGGATTTTTATGTAATTATTTTTTTACTCCTTCATACATATTTGCCTTCACTTACCTCCCCAACATGCTCTCCTGCCCCTATAGTCACCTCATGTAGTCACTTAACAATGTATTTTGTCAGCTCCATAGTAGTGCTTTACCCCAAACACCCCCTAAAATGTTTAGAAATGTGATTTTTGCTTTAAATTTAGGCAGAGTGCCAGAGGCTTTTTTTTTGTGGTGTCCCCAAATCATTTTTAGTAACCCTCCCTCCCCCAACTGCTAAGTCAGCTGATCCCAATTCTATTCTATCTATCCTCAATCATCTATCTGCTGACTTTGCCAAACACATACACACTACACCCATCTCTTTACTGGTCAGATGTATGTCTGAATTCCCCAAAGCATGTAGTGCAAGGGCCTGCCTGTATACTTTCCAATGGTAGTGCTTAAAGTTTTTGTATTCTATTATTATCTTGATAGGTAATATCATAATGTCCAAATGTCCTCAAATGTGTACAGTGTGTATTTATATATTTGTATTATGACACTTCTTACCTGTCCAGTGGGCTGCCAATAGTGTAACTAAGGAGGGGCTGTTCCAAGTAATACCCTGTATTTAGGCATTCATCTCTCAATGAAGTGAAGAGGGTTACCTGTCTAAGATTCCACCCCCCCTATAATGTTAGAAATGGCCCATGAGAGGGGGGAGGGGGAATATGATAGGTGTACCTTATACTTTGGTGTTAATTTTCCCTTAATAAATGCTATCTGGAGGTTGGCCAAGAATGTTTGTGCCTAATCTGCTTGCCATGTTTATGTGCAAAAATAGTAATTTATTTTTGTTTTCCTCAACAGTTTCCTTCCATGCCACAGGAATGGCAGACTGTGGCCTCCCACTTTGCCCAGCGGTGGGACTTTCCTAACTGCGGAGGGGCAATTGATGGGAAACACATTCACATCATCCCACCACCCAACTCGGGGTTGTACTATTTCAACTATAAGGGGTTCAATAGTATTGTGATGTTGGCAGTGGTGTCGGCTAATTACGACTTCTTGTATGTGGACGTGGGGAAGAATGGCCGGATGTCCGATGGTGGAGTCATCGCCCAGATGGAGTTCTACAGGCATCTCCAGAATGGCAGCTTGGACTTGCCACCTCCAGAGGACAATGTGGAAGGACTCCCATTCATCTTCGTTGCGGATGAAGCGTTTGCGCTGGGGGACCATCTTATGCGGCCATTCCCGATGAGGACCCTCACCCCGGAACAGAGGGTTTTTAATTACCGGCTGGCCAGAGCCAGAAGAGTGGTGGAAAACACATTTGTAATCATGGCTAGCCGGTTCCGCCTATTTCTGACACCCATCATATGGCGGAGTATAAACGTAATCATCTAATCCTGGCGTGCTGTGTTCTCCATAACTTTTTACGCCAACATTCTGCCAACTATGCTGGCTCAGTTGGGCCTGAGGCCGGAAATCTACATGATACAACCCTGGCGGCGCTTGAAAGTGGCCGTCCTGGCTTGCCCTCCCTGAGTGCCCATGATGTCTGGTTAAGATACCTTGAGTTCTTTGCGGGTAGGGGGGCCATCAATATGCCAGACAATTTGTGAAGCATTTATCAAATAAAAAAAAATGAATCTTTGGTGACATTTACTGCTTGTGTTTGTTTTAGCTGACAGCAGTGTGTGGAGTCGTGAAAATGGCGTGATTATGTAACCTTATACAAAGCACTGTTGGCTGTTATTTACTAAAGGCGTAGACACTTTTTATACTACAAGTGCACTTGAAACTGCACTGAAACTGCACTTGTAGTGCAAAGAGGATTTGCCCTTAGGAAATAACCCCCATTTTCTCAGAAAACAGCAATTACATCACCACAAAAGTGTTGTAGCGTTGAGACAATAATGCATACATTCTTGATTAACAAACTTTTTAATACCTGCACAATCACATGTGCATTTAGAAATGGTTTTTAAAACAAACCAACATGTTTTTTGTATAACAATTTTTGGGGTGGCATTATCAAAAATAGAAATGTCCATTTACGATAAAACAGGCCTGTGTAAAACCAACAAGAAACACAAAAAACTTGAACTTACAAAGTTCACATATGGTAAAACTTGAAGGCAATATCAGACATGAGTATTTAGGAACTCTGTTTGATATTGCGTTCAGATGGGGTGAAGTCACCCCTTGAAAAGCCAAATTTGGAAGATGCACACCAATTTACGAATGTCAACATGTGCTAGCTGCCATCACGGGGGATCAAGGGACGTGTTTTGGGGGAGCAACCCCTTCCTCACAGCTACTTTATTATTGAGGAAGGGGTTGTACCCCCAAAACGCGTCCATTGATCTCCCGTGATGGCAGATAGCACATGTTGGCACACTGTGTACATCCTCCAAATTTGGCTTTTCGAAACATCGCTCAAAAATTTAAAAGATTGTAGCACACAAAAAAAGATATTGATTTTGTGGGGTTTTAAATTCGCCCCAAAACATCAATGATGTTATCATTTTTTTGAATCACATCATTGATTTTTTTCTTGAGGTTTTCCAATTCTAAATTACACCCCATGATCTCCCCGATCAGGATCTGGGCACTTTCTGATGTGAAAGGATCTGGATCCACAACATCACAATCACCTAAAAAGAGAGAAACCAAACAAGAACAGGTATAAAAAAAACTGCCAGCATCCATCTCTTACCTGAGTCTGTGGTCGCAGACACTCACCTGTTGTGGTGCCAATTCCCACCACATCTTCTTCCTCCTCCTGCTCAGCTTGGGTTGGGGGTATTTCACCTTCTTCCAGAGGTGGGGGTCTGTGGTCTCCTCGGATGAGGGGTGTCCTCCGAGTCTTTTCTCCCCTATGTAAAACAAAAAGGGTATAATTAGCACACAGATATTTGATGGCAGAACTATAAATAGGAAACATTGCTTGGAAGTATGGTACAATTGTCAATTTTAGCAGATGTAGGTTTTTTAGTGTCCTTTGTCAACCTGCAATACTTTAGCTGTTTTGTACAAGCTTCACAGATGGAGACCCCCCTATAGTATACACTGGAGCACCTGTGTGCCCCCCCTAATAAAAAGGGTGTTCTTGTGTCCCACACTAGTGCTCCAGTGTCCAGATGTGAAAACAGCTGCTGAGTGTCCTCTCCTTACACAGAATCTAGTTTGCATTTAATTCTAGTAACAAACCCATCTACACAACCAAATATTTTGCATCCAAGTAGACCCTAAAAAATGTATGAAAATGCATATGGCCTAAACAATGATGTTTTATAGGCCGAAAGAAAAATGTTTGATACGAATGAATAATGGGCCCATGAACAATAAAATTGACATTTTAAACTGTACAACACTTAAGAAAAGCATATGGAGCAGCACGAACGTAATAAAGACAAAAAGAATAGGAACACAGCACAACTACTTACTTTTTTGCAGCACTCTCCGGATCTTTCTGTACTGCTCGGGCTCTCTTAATTTCAGGTCCGACCAGTGCTTCCTGAGCTGATCTTTCGATCGTCGTACCCCGAAATTCCTGTGCAGACTTTTGACCACTTTCGCAATGATCTTGGTCTTTCTGATATTGGGGTTGGGGTAAGGTCCATACTTTCCATCATAGTCAGCCTTCTTCAGGATGTCCACCATCTCCAACATCTCCCCAAAGGACATATTTGTGGCCTTAAATCTTCTCCTTCTGGATCGGAACGTGTCTGGATCCGGGCTTTCCTCCTCCTCCTCCTCGTTCCTGTAATTAGCACGCACCTGCTCTGACTCCACCATGTGCTCTTCTCCCACTGCGCCGAACGAAAAGGGGCGGGGAATAGACTAGAAAGAACGTCAGGGGCGGGCGGAGTTACACGCATGCGCAGTGTGTATAAAGCGTACCACACGTGCGTATTACGTACGATCTGTGAGCGGAGGAAGGAGCATTGGAGGCGCCGATCGTAAGAACGAAGGTAAGAGACATACTTGTGCCTATACTGCTTCTACATTGAGGCCTATATTGTAACAAGATTAGTAGAGTTTGGCCTGACATTAGGGTTTGTCTTGTGTTGTGTCTTGCAGTGAAAATGGATATCTTACAAAATAATGACTTCATGGCAATATTCATTGACATGTTCAGGGAGCTGCCTTGTCTGTGGGAGATCAACCACCCACATTACAGGAACCAAACAAAGAGGAAGGCAGCGCTGGATCAATTGTTGGAAATTGTGAAGCAGGTGATCCCCACGGCAGACATCACATATTTGAAGATCTTAATTGGTGGCCTGAGGAGCACATATGTAAGGGAGCGCCAGAAAGTCCAGGATTCGCCGAGATCCGGAGCAGCAGATGACATCTATGTCCCCAGGATGTGGTACTATGACAGGCTGCATTTTCTGGCAGGCCAGACTGAACCCGGGTCATCACTCTCCAGTCTTCCTTCCACGCTTCCTTCCCCCCCCAGCTGAGGCTTCTGACGCCCAACCTGGGCCTTCCAGGCAACAACATGTGGAGGAGCCCAGCTTGAGCCAGGTATAACATTCCTCTAAATATTGCTGGTTGTCCAATCAATGATGTTAACTAGATGTTAGTTTGGAGTACTAATTTATGATTGTGATTGATGATGCAAAAACTAAAACCATGTCCCTTTTTCATACACAGGGAAGTCTCAGCCAGGAGGTGGCCGGGCTGAGCAGGCTGCCTGATCTGCAGGTCCCTCACCTACACCTGGAAAGAGAAAGTGGCAGGAGGAGGAGTGCCCTAGAGGAGGCTGCCATAGGCCTCTTTTGGAGGGCTACAGAGGCCCTGGGAGCACCACACACCGTGGAGGATGACTTCGCTGCCATCATCGCCTCTAAAATGCAGAGGATGGAGGAGGGACAACAACTCATGTGTGAGTCGTTAATATTGGAGGCTCTTAATAAGGGGATGAGGGCCCAAATTACATCTGATACACACCTTTGTGAACTCACACATGGTCCTCCTCCTCCTCCTGCAGGTCCTCCTCCTCCTTCTCTTCCAGGTTCTCCTAGTCCTCCTCCTCCTCCAGGTCCTACTCCTCCCCCTACCACATCTCCAACAGCAGAGCCACAGCCCAGAATGAAGTGTGGAAGGAAGACCAGAAAGTGAGGACCCTGGATCTAGTCTGGTCGGCCAAAAGATGCAGCCTCTTGTGGTACCACAGCCTGGGGACACAGATGTCATCTGCTGCTTTCCAGATCTCTGGGACTTCTGGACCAGACTGCCCTCCCTTACATATGGACTCCTCAGGCCACCAATTTTGATGTTCAAGAATTGATGTCTGCCCTGGGGGTCCCAGGCTTCGCTAATTTCTCCTTGAGATTAAATAATAAAAGATAATAATGGTGTTGTGGTAACTTGACACACAAAACACACACAAAAATAGTCTGGAGTAAAACTAAAAATAACATTAAAGAAAGATCAGCCTTTGAAAAACTACAAACATAAAATCGAAAAGAAAAATGGTTTTAAATCAAAAAAAAAAAAAATTGTACGATGTGACAAATAACAATATATTCAGGGAATCCCAAGGAAAAAAAAAAAAAAGTTTGTGAGAAGTGTGTGTGAATATGAGCAGCAACTACTTAATTCTTGTCACATTATAAAGAAGAAGAGAGTGCGCTGTATTAAACCATTTTTAACATTGCAGTGTGACGAAAGTGCTGTATCTGTTGCGAACGCTAATTTTACCAGACCGAGCTGTTCCGTGTCGGAATTTCTTTTGAGCATGCGTGGCACTTTGTGCATCGAAACTGGCCACACACAGTCGGAATTGACGCGATCGGATTTTGTTGTCGGAAAATTTTATATCCTGCTCTCAAACTTTGTGTGTCGGAAAATTCGATGGAAAATGTCCGATGGAGCCCACACACGTTCGTAATTTCCGACAACACGCTCCGATCGGACATTTTCCATCGGAAAATCCGACCGTGTGTACGGGGCATAAGAGTGCATTGATCATGTAGTTTCATGGTTTGATTTGTTGGCCTGTATGCATAGCCTATAGTGGAGTAATCTTTACATTACCACGTCAGCCGTTGTCTGTTTGAAACATGAAGCATACAGCATGGCTCTACACAGGTTAAAGTAGTTCTAAAAGGTTAAAGTTTTTTTTACCTTAACTATTTGACCTCCGGAACATTTACCCCCCTTCATGGCCTGGCCCTTTTTATGTGATATGGCACTTTGCTACTTTAACCGATAATTGCGCGGTCATGCAACACTGTACTCATTTTTCCCCCACAAATAGAGCTTTCTTTTGGAGGTATTTGATCACCACTGATTTTTTTATTTAAATTTTAGGCCAATATATATTCTGTATATTGATTGGTTTGAGCAAAAGTTATAGCTTCTACAAACTATGGGATATATACTGGATTTTCATATTTTTTTATACTAGTAATGGCGACTATCAGCAAGTTATAGCGGTACTGCAATATTGCAGCAGGCATTCTGAAACTAACTGACACTTTTGACACTTTGTGGGAACCAGTGACACTAATATGCCGCGTACACACGATTGGATTTTCCGACAATAAATGTTCGATGGGAGCCTAATGTCGGAAATTCCGACCGTGTGTAGGCTAAATCGGACATTTTTTGTCGGAATTTCCGACAAACAAAATTTGAGATCTGGATCTCAAATTTTCCGGCAACAAAATCTGTTCTCATAAATTCCGATCGTGTGTACACAATTCCGAAGCACAAAGTTCCACACATGCTCTGAATCAATTACGAGACAAAAGCGTTTGGTCTGGTAAAACTAGCGTTCGTAATGGAGATAGCACATTCGTCAGATCTATTATGGAGATCTGAAATTTTTTTTGCCAGATCTCCATAATAACGTTTTGTATTTTTGTATTTATTTTTATAGTGATTTTTTTTAATCAAGGTCTCCTGTTTTATTTATTTTTTTCTAGTGATCTCCATAATTTTTGTTTTCGTTTTGTGTGCCAAGTTACCACAACACCATTATTATCTTGTATTTTTTAACCTCGTTGGTTGGTGTCCCTTGTTAATTTGATATTGTATTTTTGAAATGTACCTGCCTACTCACAAACTAACTGTTCTTTTTGGAGTAAAACACATAGGCAAATATTTAAAAAAAAAAAAATAGCCATTTATTATGGGTCATAACAAAATAAAGAGGAAGGCAACGCTGGATAAACTGGTGAAGTTTGCAAAGCCTTTGTACCCCAGGGCACACATCAAAACTATTTTACAGGCAAAATTGGTGGCTTGCGGAGTCCATATAATAGTGAACACAATCTGGTCCAGGAGTCCAAGAAATCAGGAACAGCAGCAGATGACATATATGTCTCCAGGCTGTGGTTATAAAACAGCCTGCATTTTTTGCCAGACCAGTTGTGGCAGGAGGTGGATGAGGATGATGGTTGACCTCCTGGCTGCCCCTTACCCCCGCAACCTCCTGGCTGAGGCTTTCCTGTGTATGAAAAAGGGACATAGTTTTAGTTTTTTGGTCATCAATCACAGACAATTTTGAGCTCATGACTGTTGCAAATTGAATGTTAACAAATAGAAAAGATCATCATTCTGAGCCCAGCATTTTTCATTCTTGTCCCAATCCTTTTTGGCCACTACTGTCTATTGATATGTAAACCACTTTGTTAAATCAGCAATTGGTGATCAATAATAACATCTAGTTAACATCATTAATTTTACAACAAGAAATATGTTGAACAATGCTCTACCTGACTCAAGCTGGGCTCCTCCACATCTTCCTGGGTGGAAGGCCCAGGTTGGACATTGAAAGCCTCAGCTGAGGTGGAAGGAAGCTGTGAAGGAAGAGTGGAGAGTGCTGGCCTGGGTTCACTCTGGTCTGACAGAAAATGCAGTCTGTCATAGTACCACAGCCTGGGGACATAAATGTCATCTGCTGCTCTTGATCTCTGGGAATTCTGGACCTTCTTTCGCTCCCTAAGATAAGTACTCCTCATGCCACCAATTTTGGCCTTCAAATAGGTGATGTCTGCCCTGAGGATCATCGGCTTCACAAATTCAAGCAGTTTCTCCAGCGCTGCCTTCCTCTTTCTTAGCTTATTAAAAAATGGGTGGTTCACCTGCCACAGAGAGGGCTGCTCCCTGAGCATGTCAATGAATTTTGCTAGAAATTCCCTGAATGTGATCCATTTTCTCTGCAAGACAAACCCTAATGTCAGGCTAAACTCTTCTAATCATGTCCCAATATAGGCCTCAATCTAGAAGCAGTATAGGCCACTGATGCACCAAGTACAAAGTGTACCTTCGTTATTATGCTCGGCGCTTCTGCTACTCCTTCCTCCACTCACAGATCGTATGTACGACACACGCGTGTTACGCTTTATATACACTGCGCATGCGTGAAACTCCGCCTGCCCCTGACATTCTTTCTAGTCTATTCCCCGCCCCTTGTCTTTCAGCGCAGTGGGAGAGCACATGGCGGAGAAAGAGCACGTGCATGCAGACAGCAGCAGCAATGACGAAAGGCCGAAGCAACGAACGTCCTGATCCCGGAGGACATTTAAGGCCTCAAATATATCCTTTATAGAGATGGTGGACATCTTGAAGAGGGTCGACTATGATGGGAAGCATGGACCTTACCCAAACCCAAATGTGAGAAAGGCCAAGATCATGACTAAAGTTCTGAAAAATCTGCGCATGAATTTTGGGGTATGACGATCCAAGGATCAATTGAGAAAACGATGGTCAGACCTGAAATTGAGGGAGCACGATCAGTACAGAAAGATCATGAGAGTTCTTCAAAAAAATAAGTAGTTGTCCTGTGTTCCTATTATTAATTGCATGCTGCTCCATGTGCTTTTCTTTACTGTTGTACAGTTTAAAATGGCAAGTTTTAAGTTCGCGGGCACAGTAATCGTTCGCAATAAACATCGTTCACTTGCCCACTAATACAATGTTTTTTGCAGATGCAGGAAAACGACATTTGTTCATGCCTATTTCGATTAAAATAATTTTGTTGTCTAGATGGGTTTGTAACTAGAATGAAATGCAAACTTGATTCAGTGTAAGGCGAGGACACTCAGCAGCTGTTTACACATCTGGACACAGGAGCACTAGTGTGGGACACCAGAACACGCTTTTTAGGGTGTCCCACACAGGTGCTCCAGTGGATACTAGGGGTGTCTCCATGTGTGAAAATTGTACAAAAAAGGTAAATATTCCAGCTTTATAAAGGGGAAAAAATAATGTCTTCAGCTTGGAACTCTGCCAAAAAAGACAATTGTACGACACTTCCAAGCAATGTTTCATATTACTATTTCTGGCCTCAAATATCTGTGTGCTAAGTATATAACTATTATATATGTGAATATAGAAAAGACTCGGAACATCTGAGGACACCAGGGACCCCCCACCTCCTAAAGAAAAGCAAATCCCCACACCACAACCAGAAGATGTGGAGGAAGGAGAGGTTTATGAAGTGGGTGAAATAGTGACCACAACAGGCGAGTGTCTGAGTCCACAGCTTCAGGTAATAGATGGATGCCTGCATATTTATAATACATGGTGTGTTTTTTTTTATTTTATGTGATGTGGATGTTTTGGAAGAAGAATCTCATTTCACAAGTGCAAGTGCACACGTCCTCATGGATCATGGTGTACAATCGTGATTTATAGAAGATCAAGGAAGACATCAATGACGTGGAAAAAAGAGTCAAAAACATCACTGATGTTTTAAACAGAATATAAAACACCCCAACATTCTTCTAGTTTGTTTGTATTTTTATTATTTTCACACATTTTAAATATTTTTTAGAAAGCCAAATTTTGAAGATCACACAGTGTGTCAACATGTGCTATCTGCCATCACGGGATATCAAGGTATGCGTTTTGGGGGTGCAACCCCTTCCTCGCAACTAAAGTAGATGAGAAGAAGGGGTTGCGCCCCCAAAACACGTCCATTGATACCCCGTTATGGGAGCTAGCACATGTTAACATTAGGCATGGGATCAGGAGGGAAATCCCCATTTTGACTCAATTTTTGTGCATCTTCAAAATTTGGCCTTCACATGGGTGACATCACCCCTTCTGATGAAGGCAATATCAACACAGTTTGGACTTCACTTTGTCAAAGTTGAACTTTGTAAGTTCCTGAGTTGTGTATTGTTTTATGGTTTTAAACATGCCTGTTTTAACACAAAAAAGACTATTTGTACTGTCAAAAACAAAAATGTTATTACTAAAATATGTTGGTTTGTTCAAAAACCATTTTCTAACACACATGTGAATGTGCACAGAGTAAAACGTTTTCTACTCAACAATGTGTGGCTTCTTCTTTCAATGCTCAATATAATTTTTTGGACTAAGTTGGTGTTTACGCTGAAATGGGGGTTATTTACTAAAGGCAAATCCACTTTGCACTACAAGTGCACTTTTTTTATTCTAAAAGAAAAAATTTGCGCTAGGTGTACAAATGTTGTGAATGAAATATAAACCTGTGAATAAAATATAAACCTGTGAAAAGGTATCCTGCAGCTATACGCTATAACCCTGATAGGGGGCACTACTAAACATGTAAACAAGAAGCGCAGCGCTGGATATAAACAAGTAATGAAAAATATTGTGCTATGTGCAAATAAATGCTTAAAATGAAAATAAATATGAATGAAAAAACTGTGCACATTAATTCACCAAAATAATGTCCGTGAATACTAAGTACAAATAAAACGTGCTAATTCATTTATATAAAGTCCATGGATATCTGACTTCCACCGCTGTATAACCCGTCACCACAAAGGCTTACCAGACAGCCCTTAAAGAAAGGCATGAACCGATCTCCTCTTTAGATGTTGTACCTTCTGTGGATGGGTTCTGTTCGATCCGTTTCATCAGAAATGACATCATCAGGGGCACCTAGAAATGACATCATCAGGGGCACCTAGAAATGACATCATCAGGGGCACCTAGAAATGACATCATCAGGGGCACCGTGCCCCTGATGATGTCATTTCTGACGAAACGGCCGTAGGGTAGACGCATGCGCAAACTTTCGTTTTCCACCGGAGCTGATTTTAAACTTTCCTTGCAAGGATTTTTTGTGTATTGAATGCCTGTATGGCGTTTTTAATAAAGGAACCATAAGCTTTATTACACTATCGGAGCATTTTTTCTTCTTTCCTGGACATCCATTATCACTGGGAATGGCTTTCCTCCATGGCTGACAATCTGAGAATATCCACCCAGCACTTTACAGCAGAACCCATCCACAGAAGGTACAACATCTAAAGAGGAGTTCGGTTCATGCCTTTCTTTAAGGGCTGTCTGGTAAGCCTTTAATCTCTCTGTGGTGACGGGTTATACAGCGGTGGAAGTCAGATATCCAATAGCGATTTTTTCACATATTCATGGACTTTATATAAATGAATTAGCACGTTTTATTTGTACTTAGTATTCACGGACATTATTTTGGTGAATTAATGTGCACAGTTTTTTCATTCATATTTATTTTCATTTTAAGCATTTATTTGCACATAGCACAATATTTTTCATTACTTGTTTATATGCGCTTCTTGTTTACACTACAAGTGCACTCTCAGTGCAGTTTCAAGTGCACTTTTGGAGTGCAAAGTGGATTTTCCTTTAGTAAATAACTTGCACGGTGCTTTATAATTTGCCACAATCATGCCATTTTCGTGACTCACCAAAAGTCATTCATGGTGCTGAAAATGATGTATATTTTTAACAGTAATGCATTACATACATTACCAACAAAAACAAGGTGTGTGTGTAGCAGACCCACAACATAATAATAGTTTGCTGAAGAAGAGATTGTCACCTCATGTATCAAATAAATTACGTTTGCACTATTGAAGAAAAGCACAAAAAAAAGGCCATTGGATAACCTAGGAGACAGCTAAAAGAAACACAAGCAGTAAATCAAAGGAAATCTTATTTCAGTTTAACTAAAAAAAATGTATTTTTAAAATGTTTATGAAAGATTTTCTGGCATATCAATGGCCCACCTACCCGCAAAGTACTCCATATATTTGTTACGGACCTCGCAGGCACTTTGGGGGGGCAAGCCAGGATGGCTAGCTTCAAGCGCCGCCAGGGTTTGTTCGTTAAGTCCGGCCTCAGGCCCAACTGGGGCAACATAGTTCATTGAATTTCTCCTTAAATAGTTATGGAGAATGCAGCATGCACGGATTATATGGTTAAGTTTATATTCTGCCATGTTGATTGCCGTAAGGAATAGGCGGAATTGGCTGGCCATTATCCCGAAAGCATTCTCAACCACTCTTCTGGCTCTGGCCAGCCAGTAGTTAAAAACCCTCTGGTCCGGGGTGAGGGTCCTCATCGGGAACGGCCGCATCAGGTGATCACCCAGCCCAAACGCTTCATCAGCGACAAAGACAAATGGGAGTCATTCCACGTTCTCTTCAGCAGATGGCAATCTCAAGACACCATTCTGGAGCTGTGTGTAGAACTCTGTCTAGACTCCACCATCTGACATCTGGCCATTCTTTCCCACGTCCCACGAGAAATTCATATGTCGCCGTCACCACCGCAAACAACACAATACTATTAAACCCCTTATAGTTATCATAGTATGACCCCGAGTTGGGGGGTGGGACTATGTGGACGTGTTTCCCATCTATTGCCCCTCCGCATTTGGGAAAGTCCCACCGCTGGACAAATTGGGAAGCCACAGTCTGCCATTCCTGTGGCGTTGAAAGAAATTGTGGAGTGAAACAAGAAAATAAAAAGTACTTTTGCACATAACATTGCAAGCAGATTAGACACAAACATTCTTGGCCAACATCAGTATAACATTTATTTGAAGGAGTATTTAAAAAAAAAATCTAAGGTCCACTTATCAGATTCCTCACCCCCTCTGATGGCCCATTGTACAAATTTTAAGGGGGGGGATTTTTTGGACAGGTAACCCTCTCCACTTCATTGAGAGCTGAATTGATAAATAATGTGTGTTACTTTGGCCAGCCCCTCCTTACTTATACTATTGTCAGTGGACAGGTAAGAAGTGTCATAATACAAAAATATAAATACACACTATACAAATTGAAGCACTTTTTTACATTCTACAATTACCTATCAAGATAATAGGAGAAGAAAACTTTAGCAGTACCATTTGAAACTATTCTGGCAGGCCCTTTCACTACATGCTTTGGGGAATTTATACAGAAATATGACCACAAAAGAGGTAGGTATAGTGTGTATGGGTTTGGCAAAGTCAGCAGATAGAGGATTGGTATCGGTTGACTTTTGCGGTTGGGAGGGAGGGAGGGTCCCAAATGATTTTGTGACCCAAAAAAAGCCTCTGGCACTCTGCATGAATTTAAGGACACAAATAACATTTGTACACATTTTAGGGGGTGTTTAGGGTAAAGCACTACTGTGGAGTTGAGTTGACAAAATAAATTGCTAAATGACTAGGCTAGGTGTGTATGGGCCCAGGATAGCATGCTGGGGAGGTTAGTGAAGGCAAATATGCATGAAGGACAAAAAAGGAAGTTTAAAAAATTCAAGCATGCATGAGAACAAAGGGGACATTCACAGCATATTACAATAATGGTAATTAAGGAATGATGAAAGAAATACAATACATTAGCAAACATTAAATACATAGAATGTGATGTTAAAAGAGAAAACTTACCCTAATATAGTCCTTCTGCAGGACTTGAATGATGGCAGAACAGGTCTCTCGAATAATGATCCCCAGAGCCTGGGGGGAGATGCCTGTCGAGAACTTGATGTCCTGCAGGCTTCTCCCTGTCACCAAGTACCGCATCGTGGTGACTAGCCTCTGCTCGGGATTGATGTCTTGCCGCACGCAGGTGTCCTGCTTGCTAATATAAGGGGACAGCAAAGCCAACAAACGGTGAAAAACGGGGTCCATCATTCAGAGATAATTACTAAAATCATCAGGATTATTTTCACGAATCTCCCGCAACAAAGGCATATGAGAGAATTGGTCACGCTGGTGTAACCAATTCATCGTCCATGACTCCTCCCTGTCCTGTTCATGGACTGGGCTTGGGTCAAAGTAAGAACCCCAACACCAAGCCCCTGCAAGGCACAAACTCTATGACGAGTACGTACCTGCAACATGGCTTCAAAACGGTCGGCTGGTCAGAACGAACTAACAGAACACACTGAAAATCAGAAAGGCCTGAGAAGAGTGAGCTGAAAATCAGAAATGAGTGGACAAGAACACACTGAGAACCAAATATGTACTATAATAATACGCACTGAAAAACGATGCGAATTGATAACACACTAAAAACCAGATACGAGCCCACAAGCACAAACTGAAGAGCAGTAACAATCGGAAAAGCACGAGGCTGAAATGCGCAAATTGTCTCTCACCAAACTTCTACTAACATGAGATTAGCAGAAGGAGCCCGAAGGGTGGCACACTGGCTATTGAACTTCCATTTTCTAGTGCCGTCGTACGTGTTGTACATCACCGTGTTCTTGACGTTCGGAATTTCCAACAAGATTTGTGTGACCGTGTGTATGCAAGACAAGTTTGAGCCAACATCCGTCGGAAAAAAAACATGGATTTTATTGTCTGAATGTGCGATCATGTGTACGTGGCAATACAGTGATCAGTGCTAAAAATATACACGGTCACTGTACTAATGACACTGGCTGGGAAGGGGTAAAACATCTAGGGTGATCAAAGGGTTAAACGTGGGCCTAGCCAGTAAAAGAAATACCATCACATCCCCACTGTCAGGATGGAGCTCTGCCTTGTTTACATAGGCAGAGCTCTGTCTAGCCTCTCTCCCCGATGATTGGCCTCAGGTACTGGATGCCCACTGGCACCCGCTGATTGACTTTTGCTGTGAGTAATCACAGCAGAATCTGTGCATCGGCAGCGTGCCCACATGCTCCTTACCCAGAAGTGAAGAATAACAGATATATACATGATTCTGCACAGAACGACCATCCTGTAGTAGTAAAACTGCTATAGGGTGGTTGTTAAGTGGTAATGCATGCTCTGCATTAAGATAAAAAAAGTTTGTGCCACAGGATTCCCCCCAGCCTCCCCTTTATACTGATCTGAGTCCAATCATATTGATAGCAGTAAGATCCATTGGCTCCTGCTGCTGCCAATCAAATCCTGTGATGACGGAGAGGGACGCTGTTTGTGTCTATAGATACAGGCGACTCAGCTTGGGATCTAGCCTGTATTATGTTCCCATAATAGGTGGGGTGGATTCCTAGTGGGGCACGCACTGAAGAGATTGAGCCAAGAATGCAGGTGGGGGATGCCAAAAGAGGAGGATCAGGGATGCTCTATGCAAAACCATTGCACAGAGCAGGTAAGTTTGATTTGTGTGTTATTAAAAAAAATAAGGTTTACAATCATTGTAATGCGTGACCCATGTGTGCAGGCTGTGACCTGACACTTCTTGTGAAGAAAGAACATATTGCACAATCCCTGGGTCTCCAAGTCTAGTGGATTGGATGCTAAGTGGCCTGGAACATGAAGTTGTCTTGTCCCCTTGGTGCATAGGGACCAGCTAGCTGAGGAAAACATGGACATAAGGGAACCAATTAGCCATGATGCTACAAAGTGCAGCAACAACATGTAAGCCTATTATGACAAGTTCAGGCAAACAACACAGGAAATAAAACTACACCAATACCTAGTTACAACAATGAAAACACTGGAAAGTGCGCAATGCCACTAAATGTAGGGTATTGGCAGAACTTCTTTTTCTATTATTTTGCATTGTTAAAACTGCACCTCTTCCAGTACACCAGCATGAGAAATCATTTGCTGGTGTTCTGAATAAGAATAAGCTATGCTCTAGTGGTTGCACTATAGAGTCCAAGTCTGCTGTCACTTGACTGACTCTGGAGGAGGACGTGTTGCCCACTGCCAGCTACCCCTTGGAGTGGGGGGAGAAAGAGGGAGGGGAAGGGTAGAATATAAAAAATTTTTTTTTTTTGGGGGGGGGGGGGAGGAGGGGAACTGTTTGATATTTTTCAATTACAGTGGGCTTACTCCTGTGGGTTACGATCGCACCTGATCTTGCATCTGAGGTATGTGCTTCTTCATGACCAAGACTTGCTAGTGATTTGAATGTCTCATTAATAAACACTTATTATGTTATCCTAGATTGGCTTTAATTTTTATCGCTATATATCATTTGATCTGATGGTTTGCTGTTTGTTACGTGTATGTGAGTTTTAGATGTCAATCATGGAAGATGCCGTTCTTTTTTTTTTCCTTTGTTAAAATAAAATAAAGAAAAAAACAAGTCTGATGTCACTAAAGCACATAAAAAGTAAATGTGTAAAGCCAAATATGTAGTTATATGTATTTAAAATTAAATAATAGCAGGGTAGAAGAGTTTTTAAATCACTTTAATGTCCTCAATGGTGTCATGAGGAGGGGCAGAGGGGGCCCTGACCCCCCCAACATTATGCTGTGCCCCACCATGTGCCCCCCAATTAAAAAAATATATATTTTTTTTACAAAAAGGCAATGTCTTTTTGTTTGCATTCGTAGCGGATGCGCCGCATCTTACTTGGGCCGCCGTTGGAGTAACACAGTCTCTATTGAGAGGGAGAGCATCCCCAATCAGTTCCTGCGGGTGATTCCTCCCCCCTCCCTCTGCTCGCTGACACTGCATAATGTGAGCGCTTACACAACCACGGCCGCCCGATCTGCTCCTTCTCCTGCATCCTCATTGGCAGGGAGAAGAGCGAGTTGCAGGAAGGACTCCACCAGGACTCCCAGTTACTGAAAAAACAGATTGATTTCTCCTGTCCTTAGGACAGGAGAACCAGCCTGTAAATAACAAAGGAGATGCAAGACCAGTGCTGTCAATAGCAGGGGCAGGACAGCAAGAAGAGGCTGGGGAACCCCACAGTGGCAGAACACCAGGCCCCGGTCGCAAGACAACCTTTGCAACACTGATAGTTGTCCCACTGCTTTGGACCCTTATATTTTCTTGGTATGCTGGTGACATCTCTTCTTTTCTGCCACCCTGGGGGCCCCCAATGCAGTAGGAAGGGAGCTCACTGCAGAACATGTGAAAGGGCCCGTTGTGGGATCGTAGTATAGGGCCCCAGGATATATAAATATATATATATATATATATATATATATATATATATATATATATATATAATATATTTGCATTTTATAGTTGCCCCCCTACTTTTGTCCCTGTCCCCCCATGTGCCCCCCCTAAATATGAAAGGTGGAGACGCCACTGAATTTCCTTCATACAGGGCACATGGTACTATTAATGATAGAAAATCAGCCATTTTCATGCAAAAAGATTACATTTTTTTTCTTAAAATCCGCTATTTTTTTGTTTCAATGTTTTTTATTTCAAGTTTCACATATTCCATAGTAAAATAGAAGTACAAAGTGAATAAACAGTTTTGTGGTGGTATTTGCAGCATCACACATTATAACAAATGTAAACTTTCTATGAAATGTCACTGGCATTATGCCATCTGAGATGTATGTTATATTATTATTGCTACATTAGTGCTTTTCATATGGGGTCTGTGCCCAGACTAAATTAACGTTTTCAGTCTCAGCAATATGACCTTCATTATTTTGTCCATCTAATTAGAGGTGACAAGAAGAGATAATTGTGCTTCAAGAAATGACAGGTTAAGAAGGAAGGAAAAGAGTAAAGATTTCGAGATTTAGAAAGTGACCCCAGCACCCCGACTTCCGCCCCCCCATTGACCACTCTACGTCGATATAGGTCTGGGGTCTCCCGTTAGGTACCGGATCCAGGGATTCCAGATAAAATTCGCTATGTTCCACAGTATTTATTTGAAAAACAATTGAAGAACATTCATACCACAATTATAATATATATGATATAATATACAGTATCTCACATAAGTGAGTACACCCCACACATTTTTGTAAATATTTTATTAGTGACAACACTGAAGAAATGACACTCTGCTACAATGTAAAGTAGTGAGTGTACAGCTTGTATAACAGTGTAAATTTGTTTTCCCCTCAAAATAACTCAACACACAGCCATTAATGTCTAAACAGCTGGCAACAAAATTGAGTACACCCTTAAGTGAAAATGTCCAATTTGGGCCCAAAGTGTCAATATTTTGTGTGGCCACCATTATTTTCCAGCACTGTCTTAACCCTCTCGGGCATGGAGTTCACAGGTTGCCACTGGAGTCCTCTTCCACTCCTCCATGATGACATCACGGAGCTGGTGGATGTTAGAGACCTTGCGCTTCTCCACCTTCCATTTAAGGATGCCCCACAGATGCATAATAGGGTTTAGGTCTGGAGACATGCTTGGCCATTCCATCACCTTTACCCTCAGCTTCTTTAGCAAAGCAGTGGTCATTTTGGAGGTGTGTTTGGGGTCGTTATCATGTTCGAATACTGCCCTGTCACCCAGTCCCCGAAGGGAGGGGATCATGCTTTGCTTCAGTATGTCACAGTACATGTTGGCATTCATGGTTCCCTCAATGAACTGTAGCTCCCCAGTGCCGGCAGCACTCATGCAGCCCCAGAACATAACACTCCCACCACCATGCTTGACTGTAGGCAAGACACACTTGTCTTTGTACTCCTCACCTGGTTTCCGACACACACACTTCTGAACCAAAGAAGTTTATCTTGGTCTCATCAGACTACAGGACATGGTTCCAGTAATCCATGTCTTTAGTCTGCTTATCTTCAGCAAACTGTTTGCGGGCTTTCTTGTGCATCATCTTTAGAAGAGGCTTCCTTCTGGGATGACAGCCATGCAGACCAATTTGATGCAATGTGTGGCATATGGTCTGAGCACTGACAGGCTGACCCCCCACCCCTTCAACCTCTGCAGCAATGCTGGCAGCACTCATACACCTATTTCCCAAAGACAACCTCTGGATATGGCGCTGAGCACGTGCACCTAACTTATTTGGTCAACCATGGTGAGGCCTGTTCTCAGTGGATCCTGTCCTGTAAAACTGCTGTATGGTCTTGGCCACCGTGCTGCAGCTCAGTTTCAGGGACTTGGAAATCTTCTTATAGCCTAGACCATCTTTATGTAGAGCAACAATTCTTTTTTTCAGATCCTCAGAGAGTTCTTTGCCATGAGGTGCCATGTTGAACTTCCAGTGACCAGTATGAGAGAGTGAGAGCAACAACACCAAATTTAACACACCTGCTCCCCATTCACACCTGGGACCTTGCAACACTAACCAGTCACATGACACCGGGGAGGGAAAATGGCTAATTGGGCCCAATTTGGACATTTTCACTTAGGGGTGTACTCACTTTTGTTGCCAGCAGTTTAGACATTAATGGCTGTGTGTTGAGTTTTTTTGAGGGGACAGAAAATTTTACACTGTTATACAAGCTGTACACTCACTTCTTTACATTGTACCAAAGTGTCATTTCTTCAGTGTTGTCACATGAAAAGATATAAAAAAATATTTACAAAAATGTGAGGAGTATACTCACTTTTGTGAGATACTGTAACATGCAATGGGGCACATACTGTAATATAACACAGGGGATTGTAGGAAGAACAACCACTTGAATCACTTACCAGCAGCTTCTTATAACACTGAACCATCTCAGAGGAAAAATCTCCCCACATCACACCAGTGGGTTTCCCACATCACACCAGTGTGAACCAGGACTGAGGGAGGAAGGGGACTGAAAGGGTTTGATACCATGTGTGTCTATCATTGCTGGTGTTTAACAGGTGGTGATAGGGTGATATTACCTCCTCACTGCCTGTTTTAACCCACAGCCCCATTCATGGTGACATTCTATTTAATTTTTGCAATGTGTCCACCCCTAAGCAGCTGCCCCCCAACCTCATTTTGTGAATGAGGCCTAAGACCTAATTTACAGATGTGGTTGTGTAGGGGTGATAACAGGCAATTGAATTCAGATTTTACCATCCCCCTCCAGCTGCAAAGGCATACATGGGTATACACATACTGCAGCCACTATGCTTTGCATTCAAGCAAAAATTATCTCCCCATCATGATTAGTGGTCAGTACAGCCCAATGAATGTGACCCATTTAAGTGCAGCCCATGTTGACACGACGGAATCTGATAAGGCTATGGGGGATAACATTTGAAATATAAAAAAAGTGGATAAGGAAAGAGTGAAAAGGTGAAGGGGGTGGGGTAGTAAGGGCCTGTTCAGCATGTCTGCATTTTATCATCTTTGCGCTGCATTGCACTGGGGCACAAAGAAACAATTGTATTCTTTATATGCCCTTGCAGTGACTGGCTTTTCAAGTGTGAAAATTAACCAGTTACTGCAGTAGAGTGCATGTGCCCCTGCAGTGTTAATAAAGAGCAGAGTGAGCAGCTGCAGAGAATGTGCTAGGTGAATGATGTTCACAGGATAGTTCTATAAGTTAAAAAGTAATCTGGGGTGGAGAGGGTGCCTGTGGAATGTCCAGGGCTGATATCAGGAGGCTGCAGTAAGGTTTGGTGGAGATTTATGTGAGCAGAGATCCTAAGAAACAAAAGAAGGGATAAGGTGAATGGGGAGATGGGCAGGAAGATCGGTGTATTGCAGGATTGTACTGGGAGAGCTGTGCAGACAGAGGGAGGGGGAATGAAGGGGGTGAAATGATCAGAGCAAAGTGAAAGTAACTTATCTGAAACAAACACTGGGAAGGAGAGCGAGTCTATGCAGTTAACCCATAGTTGAAGCGGCTGGAACAGAGCAGGAGGAGAATGACAGCCACTTTCATCTGCGAGGCAGGAGAATCATCCGATGCTCCCAGCGCCCCCTTTTCACACAAATCAACTTTGCGCTCAGGCAATTCCCCCCCACCTGTCTGTGCTGTTCCAGGACCGGGAGAGCTGCTCCACCCCTGCCCTGTTCCGCTCTCCAGCAGTACAACGTCATGCAAGCATGGCACTGCAAGCTAAAGGGAGGGAACCTCAGTCAATTTTTCCATGTTGCCGCCTCTCTTAAAGTTCCACCTGGGTCCCATGAACCCACCGGGACCCATGGTAGGGCCGGCTCTGCACCAGCACTTTATTGCAAACATACAGTATACACCCTTTTATTAGTGCAATGTCACATCTGCCAAGTAAGCCAACATTCTGAAGCTACACCGGGTCCCTCCCTAAAGGTGACTTTGGGGGTTATTTACTAAAGGCAAATCCACTTTGCACTACAAGTGCACTGCAAATGCACTTGAAAGTGCACTGAAAGTGCACTTGGAAGTGCAGTCGCTGTAGATCTGAGGGGGACATGCAAGCTAAATAAAAAACATAATTTTAGCTTGCACATGATTGGATAATAAAATCAGTAGAGCTTCCCCTAATTTCATATCTTCCCCTTAGATCTACAGCAACTGCACTTGGAAGTGTACTTTCAGTGCACTTTCAAGTGCACTTGTAGTGCAAAGTGGATTTGCCTTTAGTAAATTAACCCCATAGTGACTATAATGGTCACTATGTTGCCTTGAGGAAGGGACCCTGCATGGCACCAAAACATTGGCTTACTTGACTGATGTAACATTGCACTAATAAGAGTATCCCCTTGAAATGTAATCACCCCTTTTATTCCTTCTTCATCTAAATCTCTCCTAACCTCCCAAGCTTGCATTTCTGTTTACCTTTCTTTCCTCATCTGTATATTCATAAATTTTGCTATTCCATAGATGAAATTAAAGGACTTGGACGATGACACATTCTACACTAAGATTACTGCCTTAAATTGTATACAGTTTCTGTTGATAGTCATTATTTGGTCTTGTTGCTGGGGCCAATTTACTTTTCTTACTTGACTGCTTTTGTTATGCTATTACCGTGGTACAAGGCAAGTTGCTTAATATTAGTATTATACACCATGCACTGTTCCATTGCATGCTGTAACTATATCCATGTCATTGGCAAAAGCCTAAAATAGAGTTAAAAAAGAGTTTGGTATTAAACAATGGAATGGACAGATTTTCATCACTGGAATATGTAGGCAAACAGGTAATATCTCTCTACAAAAATCAGTTAATTTAGGCCCCTTTCACATGAGGCGGACTTCCACGGAGTCCGCCGGCTCAGCGGGAGATCTCTCCGTTGATCTCCGCTGAGCCGGCGGATGACAGGTCCCTCTCTGCTTACTGAGTGGGGAGGGGCTTGTCGAGCGCCGCTGCTGCCTATGGAGAGATGGACGAAAATGGACAGCATGTCCGTTTTCATCAGATCTCACCCGATCCGATCCGCCAGCGATGGATCTGAACATAGGGCCACCCGTCTGATTTTAGCGGACCCTGAAGGGTCTGGTATAGATTTTGAGGGGGACCCCAGGCCAATTTTTTAAAAAATTTTGGCCGGGGTTCCCCTTAAAAAGACCAAAGAATTCCCCTATGGTGGGATTTTCCAGGCACTACCATAAATAATACAGTATAGGTACAAAAATAGTTTTTATTACAAAAATCAAACAAAGTAGATAATTTAACAAAATATACAAATCAAATACAGAAACTATGTACAATGGGATACTTCAAAAGCAGAGTACATATCGTTAAGAATACAAATAGCATAACAATGGAGAAAAGACCAAAGGTCGGGATATAATAAGTCTCACTGACCGACGCGTTTCAGAGAATCCTTCATCAGGGTTCACCAAGTGAGAGTTACCATCTATGGGATTACAGAGTAAGAGAAAGTAATTAACATCACACACAAAGCAGATGACAGTCCCCCCACACCCAGTGAAGGTATGTGTGAAAGTCATACTCACTTCCAAAGTACAAATGCTATAAGAGTATCCAAGGCATAAAATCAACTTCACAAAGGTCTCCCAGGCCGTGTGCATGTAAATGTAGCCTAATGGCTGGCCATACAGGATGGTATTGTAGAAGACTGATGTAACAGAGGAAATCCCAATTTGTGCTAAAGAACGCCGCGCCTGAGGGTTTGGCGCAGCGTTTGTGCGCAGGCTGGGGTCCAAACGTCTCAGGACCTGAAACCAAGGACACAACCCCATAAATAACGATAATTTAAACAGTCGAAGTGTGCAGTGATAGCTGCTAGGATCGATAGTATATCAGATCCCAAAATGTGTATGGGGTATGTACACATATGTAGGGACCAGCAATAGGGAACATACCTGTGAACTGGATCCAGAGGTGAGACCTACAGTTTGTCATGTAGGGGAGAGGCTGAGAGTCCGGGCTGGCTACCATACAGCTACAGGTAGTTAAAAAGACCTGGTTTGGAGAAAAGAAGGTGATTCTAATGTAGGTGGGTATAATCCAATAATAAGGAAAAAAGGCCAAACAGCATCTTGAATAAACATAAAAATAAAAAAGAGGAAAGGAAAATAACCCAAATTGCTATAAATCACCTTCTTAGTCAGCCCAGGGACACAGCATCAGTGAAACGTCCTGTTCCGATCACAGGATCAGAGTGAATGGGCTCAGTGTTTATATCCACCAGGTTGTGCTGTCAGCTGATTATAATGAAGATCAGCTGAAAGGATGTGTATTGCCCTGAGCTCTCTCATCCCGCCCCCCAACAACTGAATAGTTGTCAGCCTGAAAGGGATGTGCACTCAGCCTAACAGGGGAAATCCCAATTAACATCACACACAAAGCAGATGACAGTCCCCCCACACCCAGTGAAGGTATGTGTGAAAGTCATACTCACTTCCAAAGTACAAATGCTATAAGAGTATCCAAGGCATAAAATCAACTTCACAAAGGTCTCCCAGGCCGTGTGCATGTAAATGTAGCCTAATGGCTGGCCATACAGGATGGTATTGTAGAAGACTGATGTAACAGAGGAAATCCCAATTTATGCTAAAGAACACCGCGCCTGAGGGTTTGGCGTGGCGTTTGTGCACAGGCAGGGGTCCAAAAGTCTCAGGACCCGAAACCAAGGACACGACCCCATAAATAACAATAATTAAAACAGTCAAAGTGTCAAGTGATAGCTACTAGGATCGATAGTGTATCAGATCCCAAAATGTGTAAGGGGTATGTACACATATATAGACCTGAAAGGCCTGGTATGGAATTTAGGGGGACCCCCACATCATTTTCTTTTTAAATTTTGGTTCGGGGTTCCCCTTTGAGGAATTCCCATGCTGTTTTTATCAATGAACTTTTATGTGTATTGTATGACCTGCAATTCATTAATAGCCGCGAGTTTTAAATGACTTTTTTCCTTTGAAATGTAATTTTGCTGTCAGACTGTTCTAAACACAGGAAACATGCGCCCCTTTACAGGCATACTATAGACACCCCCCAGGTATGAAATTTAAAGGAATATTACACTTTTATTGTTTCACTCTAAGCATTATTAAAATCACTGCTCCCGAAAAAATGGCCGTTTTTAAAACTTTTTTTGCATTGATCCATGTCCCCTGGGGCAGGAGCCAGGTCCCCAAACACTTTTTATGACAATAACTTGCATATAAGCCTTTAAAATTAGCACTTTTGATTATTCATGTTCGTGTCCCATAGACTTTAATGGTGTTCGCGTGTTCGAACAAATTTTTTGCCTGTTCACATGTTCTGGTGCGAACCGAACAGGGGGGTGTTCGGCTCATCCCTAGTACCAACACAGGAGCAGAAACAAAGGCAGACTCTCAAAGGCTTTAATGGACCAACTCTGTGGGTTACCCTCCTTTCTGGTCATATCAGTCGGGGGCTTGAACAGAGAGGAGAAGTTACGAATAAACTTCCTATAATAGTTGGCAAAGCCCAGGAAATGCAGCAGGGGATGTAAACCCACGGGTCCGGGCCACTGTAGGACTGCCGAAAGTTTCTCTGGGTCCATCGAAAATGATATAGCCCAGGAATTTAACCTGTTCACGATGGAACTCACACTTCTCCAGTTTACAATAGATTTTGTTCTCTCTTAGTTTCTGAAGCACATGACAGACATCTGTGTGGTGGCTCTCCAGGGACTTGGAAAATATGAGGATATCATCGAGATAAACCACCACACATAACTGCAACAAATCTCATAGGACATTGTTAATAAATTCCTGGAAAACTGCCGGGGCGTTACAAAGGCCAAAAGGCATTATGAGGTACTCATAATGGCCTGTTATGATATTAAACGCAGTTTTCCACTTGTCACCCTCCTTAATCCTCACAAGATTGTATGCCCCTCTCAAATCAAGCTTCATGAAAACCGTTGCTCCCTTGAGGCGGTCAAATAACTCCGTAACAACGGAATCGGATAGGCATTCTTAATCGTGAAATGATTGAGACCCCTATAATCAATACAAGGTCTCAGTTCACCACTCTTCTTCTTCACAAAGAAGAAACCAGCACCAGCAGGAGATGAGGATTTGAGGATGAAACCTCGAGAAACTGCGTCTGCAACATACTCCTCCATGGCCTTATCCTCCAAGACTGACAAAGGGTAAACCTGGCCACGAGGGGGTATGGCACCAGGTTAAAGGTCAATTGCGCAATTATAAGTCCGGTGTGGAGGCAAACTACCGGCTTGACCTTTGTCAAAGACATCGCTAAAATCGCGGTACTCCTCCGGCAGGGAGGAGAGTGAAGAGGTACACAGGACCTTGGCTACCTTCTGGAAGCATGTCTCACTGCATTGTGGTGACCAGGAGAGAACCTCAGCACGGAGCCAATCAAAAGAGGGGTTGTGCCTCTGTAACCAAGGATAACCAATAATCAGCGGAAACCTAGGTGAGGAAATAACTTGGAATTGGATTATCTCATGGTGAAGAGCCCCTATGGCCATGGACAACGGAACCGTCTCATGAGTCACATGGCAGGCTGTAGAGGTCTCCCATCAAGATCCTCAATGGCAAGTGGAGTGTCATGCAGCTGCAGTGGAATCGAGTGCTTCGATACAAAGGCAGCATCAATGAACAGGCCTGCAGCCCCAGAGTCGATTAGAGCCTGTATCTCAACGTCCTACCTCTGAGAGCGCTATGCATCCTTGTGGCTACTTTTCCAAGAAATTGTCACCTGCGGAGTGCAATTACGAGATTGGTGACAGAGAGCTGTTGGCGATCATTTTAGCCCTGAAAGAATGGAGAAATCTCTTTAAAGGTACCACTGTGCCAGTTCTCATTCTTACTGACCATAATCTCACATTCTTGTCTGAGGCTAAACGCCTCTCTCCAAGAAGGGCGCAATGGGCTCTTTTCTTGTCAAGTTTCAATTGCATTGTCTCATTCTTACCCGGTACTAAGAATGTAAGGGCTGACGCCTTGTCACGACGATTTTCCTCCACTTCCAAGTTGGAGTTGGTTCTGGTTCCTTTGATTCCTCCTGATCATATTCTGTCTCTGGTTCGCACCAGTCTCACTTCTCCTTTGGGTGACAAAATTCTTGCTGCTCAGGTCCATGCTCCTCCTTAGAAACCTTGTGACCGCTGCTTTCTCCCATAGAGTCTCCATACTTCCGTGTTCCAGACTTACCATTCTTCCAAGGCAGCTAGCCATCCTGGGAAGAATCAACTAGTTTGGGCCATTTCCCAACAATTCTGGTGACCTAGTCTACGTGCTGATGTAACTGCCTTCGTAGCTGCCTTTTTCGTGTGTGCTCAGAGTAAGACTCCAGGACACCTTCCACTGGGCCTCCTACAACCCATACCCAATGAAGAGAGGCCCTGGACCCACCTGTCTATGGACTTCATTGTGGAGTTACCTAACTCCCAGGGCAACACAGTTATCCTTATGGGGGTTGACCAGTTCTCAGAGATGTGTTTTTGTATTCCACTTAAGAAGTTGCCCACTTCTAAGGAACTGGCTTCCATTTTTGCTCGGGAGATCTTTCTCTTACATGGGCTACCCAAGGTGATTGTCTCGGACAGGGGTAGTCAGTTTGTGTCCCGGTTCTGCTGAGCCTTTTGTGCACAGTTGGGAATTCAGCTTGCTTTTTCCTCTGCGTATCACCCGCAGTCTAATGGGGCCGCAGAACGAGCCAATCAGTCTTTGGATCAATTCCTACATTGCTATATTTTTGACCATCATAACAACTGATCAAACCTTTTACTGTAGGCAGAGTTTGCTCACAACAGTGCCTTGAATTCTGCTTCCCGATTGTCCCCGTTTATGGCAAATTATGGTTTCCAGGAATGTTGCCTGACTCTTTTGTTCCGCAGAGTATTCCTGCGTTAGAGGAGCATCTCAGTGGTCTTCGTTCCACTTGGGCACAAGTCCAGGTGGCTTTGCGTCATGCTGATGATAGGTACAGACTCCATGCTGACTGCAGATGCCTGCCTGTGCCTTCCAACCAGGTTGGGGACAGGGTCTGGCTGTCATCTCGCAACCTCAGACTTCGTGTTCCCTCACTGAAGTTCGCACCTCGGTTTGTTGGGCCTTTCCGTATTCTTCACAGGCTTAACCCAGTGGCTTACGCATTGGACCTTCCTTCTAATATGCATATTTCAAATGCATTTCATGTCTCCTTATTAAAACCTTTGGTCTGCTACCGCTTTACCACCTCAGTGCCACATCCTCGCCCTGTACAGGTTGAAAACCATGAGGAGTATGAAGTACAGTCCATTGTTGACTCCCGTAGGCTCCATGGGCGCATACAGTACCTGGTGCATTGGAAAGGGTACGGTCTGGAGGAACGCTCTTGGGTCTCATCCTCAGATGTACATGCCCCTGTCCTCCTCTGTGATTTCCATAGATGTTTTCCCCTCAAGCCTGGTGGTCCTCCAAAGGGGAGGGATCGTTGAGGGGGGTACTGTCAGGGCTGGGCTCAGCCTTTCCTTCTCTGAGCTGACCGCTCAGCTGTCGGCTAATTGCCAGCTCCCATTTCTCTCCACAGTTGCTCAGCTGTTGATGATCCTGCTCATCAGTCCTGCCTACTTAAGCCGTCCAGTCCAGAGGAGCTCTGTCTTCACCTTGGTCACATCACAAAAAACTATCTCCTGCGTTCCTGTTTAAAGACTGGCTTTGCTGACATCCCTTCTGGCTCCAGATCCTGCTTGCTGTTCCACTACATTGATCCCTGACTTCTGGCTTGTCTGACTATCCATTCCGGTTACTGAACTTTGGCTATGTTTTGACTACGTTTGTTCTTTTTACTTTTATTATTAAACAAGTGTGATTTAACTGTACTTCTGTCTCAGCCTGATTTCATGGTTTCTGACACCATGTCCCAGGCAGCCCATACACCCTACAGTTAGAACCCACTGAGGGAACACATTTAACCCCTTGATCGCCCCCCCCTAGCATTAACCCCTTCCCTGCTAGTGTCATTTATACATTGATCAGTGCATTTTATAGCACTGATCAATGTAATAATGTCACAGGTCCCCAAAAAGTGTAATTTGGGGTCAGATTTGTCCGCCGCAATGTCGTAGTCCCTCTAAAAATCACAGATCACCACCATTACCAGTAAAAACAATAAAAAAATTAAAGTTCCTCAAACCAATCAATATATGCATATTGCAATTTTTTTTATAACAAAATATGTAGAAGAATACATATTGGCCTAAACTGATAATTACATTTGTGTTTTTATTATTTTTTGGGGGATATGTATTATAGCAGAAAGTAAAAAAAAAGTTGTTAAATTTTAAATTTCTCCATTTTGAGAAATGGTGAAAATTGGACGTGCGCAAAAAGTTCTCTAAAAATCTGAAGGCTTCCATTTTTCCATTACAGCTTTCAGAGTTTGTAAAATACCCCTCAAAACCAATTTTTTTCTGAAAGCATAGGACAAGTAAAATAAAAACGAAGATGCTATTGATTTTTAAGGCCCTGCGATATATGTGTACATGTTTGTCAAAACAATATTTTCGCTAAAAATACACTAAAATCATTATTAGTGGATTCATACATGGCAACATTTACAAAATTCCTACTAAATATAAAAGTTAAAACTGTATTGAGTTAATAAATAACAAATATCTTTACATTTTAAATTGCCCCTTTTTGTGAAAGGGTGAAAATTGAAGGTGCGCAAAACAGTACATAAAAACAATTTACTTTAAAAAGCTGGCAGTTACCATTTCTCCCTTACAGCTTTCAGAATTTGTAAAAGACCCCTCAAACCATAGATATTCTGAAAGCACATGACACAATTCCTGCTAAGTTGCTACTAAAGCATCATTCACATGTGGCATGCTAAAGTGTATGCCCTTGAAGGGCCATGTTTACCAGCATGGGGATGCATCGGTATCCCGTGCATCGCCATGCAGGCAGTCCCATTTAGGTCAATTGGGATGCAGTGGCTGCACAGGCATAGCTGCTGCTCCACATCTGACATCAGTGTGAGTGTGGGTGCACGACCTTGAGCACAGACAGTGTGAGCTCAGGGACATGCACCCGGACCTACATGGATGTCAAATTGAGAGCAATGGCGCTGTTCGCACAGTTGCTACATCCAAATGATATCAATGGGACTACCTGCACAGGGATGCACAGAACACCTGTGCATCCTTGTACAGGTAAACAAGGATTTGCAGAACTGTATGCTGTGTATGCCTTGTTTGAACAAGGCCTTAGGCCTGACAGCTTGCTGGAGCTGAGTGCCGGGCAGCAGCTGCAGGCAGGGACGGAATGCCACCCAGCAGAGGGGGATTGAAGAGGGGGGCCATTGCGGGGGGTGATCAGATTGGCGGATATAGTGTGACGGGCTGGAAACAGGGAAGCGGTGGTATGGGAGGGTGGTTACATTTGAGGTGAATAACTCTGATCAGCGGATTGTAATCCACTGATCAGAGCTATAGGTGTGTTCAGCAGAGTCTGTTGAACAATTCTGCTATAGGTTCATGATCACTGACGTGGTCATGAGCTTATAGCAGAGAGAGGAACTGGGTCCATATGGCATATGGACAGCTGGAAGCAGTGCTGTAGGTCTGTACACCATATGGACCTGACAGTGAAAGGGTTAAAGAGACAGAGCGTTACAAAACAACACTGCTACTTTAGTATCTGCTCTGTTTTGGTCATCTGCAAATCAAAGTAAGCTTTGATATGAAAATTTAAGTCAGTGAAAGATAGTGATACTGAAGTCAAGCAACTTCACTATCACTAAAGCAACTTGACAAGTAAATTAAAGGTTTTTTAATACCACTTGTTCCCATTTAACTCCTTATTACCCCTAGTTGGCCCTAAATAAATCATTCCTCCCCTTCTCCCCCCAATAATATTTTTCTGCTGATTTTTCTTTCTTTTTCAAACTTTATAATATTTCAAACAATATCATTATTTTTTTTAGTGTTTTAGTGAAACAAATTACAAAATTGAACAAAAAAAAGCCTTTATTTTCATTTGCAAATACCATTGCAACACTTTGTACCAGAATCATAATTTTAGTGTCAATGGGAAAAAACAATAAAGTAAAATATATACTTTGTATCTACGGTTGTAATGGATGTGAATAATAATGATATCAGGTGTTACTAGGTGAGGTATATTAAAATGTCTATTCCAAACGCTTTATATCTGTATCAGAAACATTGAATGTTAAAAAACTTAACACATTCCAGTTATTTTGCTACTTCCTCTTTTTCTGTCTGGAGCCAGACCACATTGAGTTATCAATAGATTGCAGCTTCCTGTAAGCTTTCTGCTGCTTCCTCATTCTTTCTCCCAGAAATTGCATCAAAGACCAGACATGACGTCAACATATAATAATAGCTTTGATTAATTGTCAAGTTTGTTGAAATTATTGCTAAAGTTACTAAAAGTTATTAAAACTGCTGACATTGTTAAAATCTTATGAATTGTTATAACAACATGCTTTGCATATACTGTACTGTTTTGCGAGGGTATAAAAACCCACAGTAAAGCGGAAATTAAATCTAGAGGTTTCTTATTCTGAACTAAGTGTCAGAGCGTGATTACTTCTTAAAGGCATGCATGCTTTAATTTGATAAAGGGGCAGATATAATAATTTCAGAACTTTTATTCTGAATCCAAAACATTTTGGCGCCCAATGTGGGGCTCGAGGCTAGGATCGCCAGGTAGCCGATCTCGAGAAAGGACCAGCAGGGGACCACCATCGCGGATGCAGGAGGAGACTGATCAACTCTAAAAACGGTAAGACACTTTTAATATCTTGTAAATCTAGTCTACTGTTTATCCTGTATCAGTGGCTGGTCAACCTCTGTGTCCATATCAGCTTCCTGCGGCCTTCAAAGACAGGTATTAATCTTGCCTTGAGTCTGTTGATAAGTTGAAGAACCTGCAAATTATATCTACCGCCTGTTTTGTTGTGTTCTGTTTTGTTTTGTTAATCGATCTGTTTTGTGATGGCTGTTGGGAGTTGGGGATTGCTTATATATTCACAGATGACGGATGAAATTAGTTGACATGGTTAAACTTCTCCTGGGACTAGGAGAAGGCGTCAGGATGTGGTTAAACTCCTCCTGAGGGGATAAAAATAAATAATTGTGCAGGCAAAGCACGGGTACAATAAGTACGGAAGTACGGGCAACCGGGAAACCTCAGGGGGGCGTCAGGAACACGCATAGTGGCGTGGGGGATCCCGTGATGGTTTGAGAAATCCTCTGTGCTTCACTACAGCCGTTACATATCTGGTGGTCAGTTACATTTTGTTGTTGGTTGATTATGTCATGTCCTAAATGTGTTTGCGGATTATTGTTTGGTATACATGAAGGAGGCTGGGGGTTGGTTAAAGTGGTAGAGCCAGGATACAAGAAAGAGGTTCTTGGTTACAAGCCCTTGCAGAAATCACAGATGTGTTAGTATTTGGATTAAACGTACATTATCCAGTTATACTTGAAGTTGGCAAGTCACCACAGGCTATAGAGAGTGAAGTTGAAAGGAGGGGACACGCAGGCGAAAGGTGTCCGTTGCAACTTCAACAACCAGAACAGTTTGAAGAGGAAGAAAAAAATAGAGTAAGGAATTTGAGTATGGTTCTGGGGAATGTAAATGACATTTAAAGTGGTGCATTGAATATTAATTACTGTACTCCTTATCTGTTTGTTAATTGTCTTGTTGAGGGTAATAAGTAGTCACGTATTACCCGCCCGCTCCCTTACCTGTGGCCACCTGAAGTGGACACTGCTGTGACTGGTCTACGTTTTGGGAAGACGCCTGTAAGGAGACTTGCACGGCAGTCGAACACTGTAGACATTCTTTTTCTCTCTCTCTCTGTCTATCCATTTTGTCTTTTGTCCTCGTTAACTTGAGACTGTGATATGGTCTGAACCGGTACCAGGTGACGGATAGAGGATTGTCAGACCCTTGAGTCAGGACAGCCTCATGACCCATTAAAAATCCTGAGCAGACACACATAAATATCACAGTCATCAAGACAGAACATAGTAAGATAGTGTTATATATTGGAAGGTGGTCCAAAAGAGGACAGGTGGTGGTCAGAGGATTGTCGGACCCTCGAGTCCATGACAGCTTCATAAACCCGCCATACAAATCCTGAGCCTGGACACATAAACTTCCCAATAGCTAACGATGGGACAGAAGTTAGAAAGACCTAAAGAGGGTAGTTTGGCTTGTGATCTGGTATTAGAGCAAGAAGGGAAAGATGCTGTCAAGAAAGGGAAGAGACTGGCAAAGGTGTGTGGGGTCACTATGCATTTGGGTGGTCGGCTAGAGCCAAATGAATGGCGTACTCTTATAAAAAGGAAAAGGGGCTTGTTATAGGACCATGTGTTGCTGCGAATAGCAGATGCTTGGTTCAAAGTTTCCAAAGCCATTCATGAAGAAGGATGGATAGAACATGAAATATGTCAGAATAATTGTACTATGTATGTGTACAAGAAGCCAGAAAAGGGGTCAAAATCTAAGACAGGCACCCAGCCCTCAGGAAGTGGGTATCGCCCCTTTGGCGACACCCTTTCCTCTGTGCACAATGATACCTCCCCTCTGACTCCACCTCAACCCCCCGCACCTCCACTATGCTTGGCTGTGGGAGGGGCACACTCATCTTTGCACTCCTCATCTGGTTGCCACCACACATGTGTGACACCATCTAAGACCCCCACACCAAAACCCACCCATATGTATCCAGTGATAGACAATCCTCTGGAATATATTGTAAAGCCCAGCCTGCCCCGCTCATGATGGGCTCTTTTTCTGATGAGCTGAGTCAGGGGGATGAGGCAGCCGGTCCTTCACAAACACGTGGGACACAGGCAACTGATCTTGGTTCTGCTCAGCACGGTCCCACCCACCAATGCCCCGACCAAAGTCTTGCCAATCCAGTGGTGTCTGGAGTTCAGCCTGACATGCAGGCTGGGACAAGTCCAATCCCACCTCAGCAGACTGTTACATTCCGAAATATTACATTACCGCTGTACGACTCACAAGCTGGAAGAGCAACAGATTCCTTCATGCCACTGTCCACAAATCCATTCAACAATCCAGTTGAAAATCCATTTGACAACCCATTTGGCAATGACACACATTTACAGTTTCCCCCGGTACCCTGCACCCAGGATATGGACCAAGAGTCCATCAAGATCTCAGACAGGCACCACCACAGGGTAGGGGGGGAAGAGCAACACAAACATTCAGGGGGATGCCTGCAGCACCAGGGGCTCCCCTGATGTACGTAAATTTTAAACCATCTCAGGCTGCTTCTTTTGTCACAAGCCTACCAGATCCTGAAAAGCATCCCATGCCATTCTTTAGGAGGATCGCCCAAATCCAAAAGACATATGCAGCAGCATGGCGGGATTTGGTGAGCCTGTGTGAGATAAAGGCAGGGATGCTTACTGGCCAGTGATGGGGAAATGCTTTGATGAGTATTATGTGGATAGTAGCTATGACTCAGGATGTGATTTTGTGGCCCAATTAAAAAGATGGGCCCAAGACCGCTTGGCAGACCAAGCAACGAGTATACAGGAGACTACACAGGACAAAGGTGAATCTGTTGAGAAATATCATAACAGGATAACACAAGTGTTCACTGATTTGGGTTTTAGCATGCTGAACAAAGCACATAAACACATGTTGGCCGCAGCATTTGTTTCAGGCCTTAAAGAATCAATCCGAAAAGGTCTGATCCTGTCACGCCCAGAATATAGAGTAATGGATCTTGAGACATTGTTATTAGTAGCAAAGTGCTTAGAATCTGCACAGGGTAGCAAAAAGGTAGCTCCTCTCGTGATGACCTCTGACACACCATATCCGCCCCCAGCAATACAAAAAACACGTGTCTGCTATAACTGCGGAAGACCCAGCCACTTCAGAAGGGAATGTCGAAGACCGCGGATGCCTGCCCACAGGCAATCAGGCCCCAACCATGACCCACGTGAAGACGCCCAATATCGGAGACATGACACACCTCTACCCCCTCCACCCCCTCTAGACCATACAGACCTTCTCCGCTAGGATTTCGGCAAACCTGTGTCACTTACCCCTACAATGGTATCCTCTGGAGACTCAGGAGGTCCTCTTTCAAAAATAACTCTCCTCATCAAGGGCCATCCTACAATGTTCTTATGTGACACAGGCGCTGCCAGAAGTGTAATTAGGGGTGAAGAACTATCCGATACCTCGTTCTAATCAGACATTGACATAACATGTGTAGGGGTGGATGGAACACCCAGAAAAAACCCCCTTACACGCCCTCTACAAGTGGGCAACTTTCCTGATTTACTAGCAAGATTTGTGGTCTCTTCCACCTGTCCCTTAAATCTTTTAGGGGCTGATGTCTTATCCAGACTCCAGGCTTCTATTTCCTTCCAACCCGATGGTGGTGTTCTAGTCTCCTCACCACTGACCATTGATGATGCTTCAGCACTATGCTCTGTTCCCCTTTTGCTATCATTGGATGCACAATGTGAGGTTGGGATCCCAAAAGAAGTTTTAGATCGAGTCCCTACATGCCTGTGGTCTACAGGGCCTGAAGACGTAGGAATCATGGTGCAGTTAAAGCCTGGGGCCCTTTTGCCCAGAAGACCACAGTACCCCTTGAAGCCAGCTCAAGCTGCATCTATTTCAAAGCAAATCGAAACCTTTCTGTCAAATGGAGCTCTGATACCCTGCACATCTCCATGCAATACACCACTGTTCCCAGTGAAAAAACGAACTGCAAAGGGAGAGCCAGAAAAATACAGAATGGTACAAGACCTTATGGCGGTGAATGAAGCTACTGTATTGGAGACACCTATTGTGGCCAATCCACACACCTTACTGGCAGGAACACCGCCCACAGCAAAATACTTTACAGTAGTAGACTTGGCGAATGCTTATTTCAGTGTGCCCCTCAACCCCCAATTCCTGTTTTCACTCATGGGGGGGGCTAGGCTATACTTTGACTGTCATGCCACAAGGGGCCCAGAACTTCCCCTCTCAGTTCACCAGAGCAATGGCCCTCATACTGGATACCTGGATGAAAGCACACCTTGAAATTGTACTCCTCCCGTATGTAGATGACCTCCTGCTCTGCGCAGATACTCTTGAAGACGCCTTCATCTTTTCCGAAAGTCTCCTCCAGCATTTGGCCGAGCAAAGATGCAAGGCCTCAAAGCAAAAAGTCCAGTGGTGCAAAGAAAAGGTGGTTTTTCTGGGTCATTGCATCTCTCAAGGCACTCGACATATCACTGAAGAAAGTGTTGCTGCAATCAAAGCCATCCCTTTGCCTCAAGGTCATAAACCCTTACATGCTTTTCTAAAATTAATCTCCTATTGCCGTTCTTGGATTCCGGGAGCCTCCCTTTTGATGCAACCTCTCTACGATGCCCTGAAGTCTGACCCTTTCCTACTCTCCCCAGAAGCCATAGACAATTTTGAAGTTCTGAAGAATATCCTCTCCACGGCTCCTGCGTTGGGCCTCCCAAACTATGAAAAGACTTTTAAACTGTTTGTCTCAGAGAGACAAGGACATGCCACAGGAGTTTTGGCCCAAGCCCATGGCAGCAGGCTCAGACCCATTGGATATTACTCTTGCCAACTAGACCCAGTGGCCAGGGGGGACCCTCCTGTCTCAGAGCTGTCTTTGCAGCCCAAGCCCTTCTGGACAAGACTGCTGACTTAGTGTTGGGCCACCCGTTAATCCTTCTTGCCCCTCATGACATAACTGCCATACTAAACCAAGTACAGCCCAAACATCTGTCTTCAGCAAGACACCTCAGACTCCAGTGTGCCTTGCTCCTCCCTGATAACATCACTCTCCTCCTATGTGATACTCTCAACCCATCCACTCTACTTCCACTTCTCGAGGGGGGATCCTCTTTGGAGAATGATGCTCATCTCACCGTTCATGACTGTTTCAACGTGATGAAAATGGAGACTTCGCATTTACCGACAGTCAGTGAAACAGCCCTTGAGAATCCTGACTTGACAATCTTTGTGGATGGTTCTAGGTATGCTGACAGCACTGGACGATACCACACCGGATATGCAGTCACCACCGAAGATACAGTTCTTCAGGCCTCAGCATTGTCCTCCTCCATGTCTGCCCAGGAAGCAGAACTCCTGGCCTTGACAATGGCATGCAAATTGGCAGAAGGGAAAAGGGCTAACATCTATACAGACTCAAGATACGCCCTCGGCGTTGCCTGTGATTTTGGGGTCATCTGGAAAATAAGAAGGCTCCTAACAGCAGCAGGTACACCTGTAAAACACAGTACAGCTATCAAGGATTTAATGGATGCCCTACTCCTACCAGGAGTGGCTATACTCAAGATAAAGGCACACGGCAAGCTGGATTCCCAAGAAGCATGAGGCAATCCCCTGGCGGATACTGCTGCGAAACAAGCTGCTAACAGAACACAAGAAGTGGTCAGTGAAGTGGATGCACCCATCCTGGATGATACAGTGGGTACCCCTGAAGAAGCAGTACAGACCACCATGATCCTACAAAACCCTCCTGTAAGCAGGACCCATCTCAAGGAGCAGCAAGAAGCAGCTGACAAGGAAGAAAAAGAAGTATGGATCAAGAAAGGAGCCACAGAAACTGAAGGGATCATGGAATTAAATAAGAGGCCATGTCTGCCACGATCAATGTTTCCTGCAGTGGTACAGTGGGTCCACGGTGCCTCTCATCTGTCAAAAACTTTGATGAATGCCCTGATCAATAAATACTACTTAGCCCCAGAAATTACACCACTCACCAACAACTTCTGCAAGTCATGTACTATCTGTGCTAAATGTAACCCAGGAAGAACGGAAAAGGTACCTTTGAAGCATCTAGCAAAGGCCCAGTACCCCTTTCAAAGGATTCAGATCGACCACATCCAGATGTCAAAGAGTGGCCCCTATGAATACGCATTGATTGTCATTGACATGTTTTCTGCATGGCCAGAAGGCTATCCCGTCACCAACATGACAGCAAAAACCACGGCTAAAAGACTTTTAACAGAAATAGTGTGCAGGTATGGTGTCCCAGAGGTTATAGAGAGTGACCAGGGGCCGGCTTTCACAGCCTCAGTAACCAAGGAAATATGGGCAGCTCTAGGGGTCACATTATCTTTCCACACCCCATACCATCCTCAGAGCAGTGGGAAGGTGTAAAAAGATTAAACGGCACAATAAAATCTAGGATGCTAAAAATGTCTCAGGAAACAGGGATGGGTTGGCCAGATAGCCTGCCCATAGCCTTATTCAGTGTTAGGTACACTCCAAGGGGAAACCATGGTTTGTCACCCTATGAAATATTGTTTGGTTCAGCCCCCAGACTGGGTTGTTACTTCCCACAGCAATTACAACTCCAATCTGATGTATTGACTGATTATGTGACTGCTTTATCTCGAGAATTAACCCGTATCCATTCGCAAGTGTTCTCCTCCATTCCAGATCCTGAACGAGATACAGGATCACACAAGTTGGTCCCCGGAGACTGGGTCCTGGTAAAGAAGTTTGTGAGAAAGCAAACCCTTGAACCCAGAAATGATGGTCCTTTCCAGGTTCTCCTACCAACCACCACGTCAGTCAAGGTGGCCGGAAAAAACTCGTGGATACACGCTTCCCACTGCAAGAAAGTCCTTGTACCTGAGGAAGAGGCTGAGGGAACCAAATGATTCTGTATATCCTTTTCACTGTGGCTACTATTCAGGCACAGGAGGTAGCCATCAAGCAAAAAGATGGTATAACACAATTCTGGTATAACTCATCCAATACACACGTTGCTACTTTCATATCCTCTTATGAACAAATAATTCCAGGTACTATGTACAAAATCCGGCCCTGGGACGAAGCAGTGAGACCCATGAGTGTGTATGTATGCATCACTGACACCTATTGGGGCGACAACTGTGATTCTTGGGGAGCAGTGGGTTGGAACACTGGGGGTACAAACTGAGGGTACAAACCTGAGAACGCCCAAAATAGGAAAGACAGAAATGGGAAGTCGCTCTTAGATAGAATGACAATCAACAAACACACAGATCAGCCATACACCAAAGAGTTCAGGCGGACCATTGAGAATCCCAGCCCAGAAGACAGTGGGACCTATGTTTTGGGCCTATGGTGGGGAGGTGGGCATCCCGGTTTTAGAAGGCCTTTTCAACTGAAAGATATGTTCAATAATCCTGAGTGGGGAGTTCCCCAATCCACATCTAGCTCAAACCCCCTGAGGCCCCATATACAGAAGTTAGGGGACATGGTGGCCATAGCAGACCTTACCTTTAAGGACACGATGGCCGCAGAGACTGCGTTCTTAGATGTCAACTTGTGGCTAGAGTGGATGAGGTACAATGCAGAGAAACATAACAAGACCAATTGTTATGTATGTGGAGGGGCTAGGCCTCATCTGGGAATAGTACCCCTAAACATACCCCCCAAACATGAGACATGTTTCCTTAGCCTGTTTACAAACACAACCACTAACCACTCCCTGTGTGAACATTGGAAGGAGGAATATCCCATAGTCACCAAAACTCTCAAGCCAGGAGAAGATATCACCATATATCCCGGCAATTACACATGCTATGGACGGTATCAGGGAATAGGGAAACCCTTTGGGAATTTCACTAGGGGTTACTGTTGATCTTATAGTGAGGCCTCCGTAGATCTAGTACAAAATCAAGTCCAGTCCTTGGGAGACATATACTGGATTTGCGGGGACATGAAAATCAGAAGCAGATTAACAGAGCAGTGGACAGGAGAATGCGCATTGGCCAAGGCCATAATGCCTCTACACATTTTTCCAGAGGCCATTTCACAAATAGAACCAGATATAAACAACATACCCAGACTTAACAGGAGGTGTAGGAGTGCCCCAGCAGGAAGTTTTGACCCTCATGTATACATAGACAACATAGGGTTCCCTAGAGGGGTCCCAGATGAGTTCAAAGTAAGAGACCAAATAGCAGAATGATTCGAATTTTTGATCCCCATCATCACTGTAAATAAAAATGTAGACTGGATAAATTACATTTACTATAACAAACAAAGGTTTGTCAATTACACCAGAGATGCACTTCAAGGTTTAGCCGAACAACTGGAAGCCGCATTACACATGACTTTCCAAAACCGTGTGGCCTTAGAAATGGTCCTAGCTGAAAAGGGGGGTGTGTGTAAAATGGTGCCTAAAACAGGTACATGTTGTTTCTAAATCCCAGACAACACTGGCCCAAACGGTAAGGTGACTTTGGCCATCAGGAAACTTGAGGATTTGTCCGAAGAATTAAAAAAGAATTCAGGGCTCACCAACCCTTGGGATCAATACTTCACCTGGGTTAAGGGAGGGTGGCAGGGATTACTAACACAGATAGGAATAACCATCCTAATAATCTTGGTGACCTTGGCTGTCATAGTTTGCTGTATTCTCCCCTGTTTTAAAAAGTGTGTAGGGTAAGTTATTAACCAATGTTCTTTCGCTTTTGCGAATCAGGAAATACCAGATGAAAGTTATGAAATGCACTCCGTTACAGTCACCTCCCCTCGGGGTGCAACCCTGTAGGGCTATAGGGATAGATAGCACCTGGCTACATTTCACCAGTTGTATCGAGGGGGGTGGGGAGCTAGTCACTGCCCCTTCTCTACATACAGCTTAAAAGAGTTGCAGAGGTAAATGGGCCGGGTGGGGTAGGGTTTTTTTTTTAGTGTGAGGGACAGATTCTTAAATAGACATTTTCAAGGGGGGAACTGTAATGGATGTGAATAATAATGATATCAGGTGTTACTAGGTTACTAGGTGAGGTATATTAAAATGTCTATTCTAAACGCTTTATATCTGTATCAGTAACATTGAATGTTAAAAAACTTAACACATTCCAGATATTTTGCTACTTCCTCTTTTTCTGTCTGGAGCCAGACCGCATTGAGTTATCAATAGATTGTAGTTTCCTGTAAGCTTTCCGCTGCTTCCTCATTCATCTCCCAGAAATTGCATCAAAGACCAGACATGACGTCAACATATAATAATAGCTTTGATTAATTGTCAAGTTTGTTGAAATTATTGCTAAAGTTACTAAAAGTTATTAAAACTGCTGACATTGTTAAAATCTTATGAATTGTCATAACAACATGCTTTGCATATACTGTACTGTTTTGTGAGGGTATAAAAACCCACTTTAAAGCGGAAATTAAATCTAGAGGTTTCTTATTCTGAACTAAGTGTCAGAGCGTGATTACTTCTTAAAGGCATGCATGCTTTAATTTGATAAAGGGGTAGATATAATAATTTCAGAACTTTTATTCTGAATCCAAAACACGGTAACACAATTCGTTAAAAAAAAAACGCAAAACAAAGCATTAAAAAAATGTTTTTTATTAGGCTTTTTGTCTATAAATTGCATAAAAAATAAAAATTATATTTGCAGCACAATATCAACAAAAGAAAGCATTGTTTGTGTGTTTTGTTATTAGGGATGGGCTTTGGGGTCAGTGCTACTTCAGCTGGAGGTGATTCATTTGGTGGCAGCATTACTTCCACTACTAAGTGACGCTTGTTTCACGTAGCAAATAAGGTGGTGAGTATACCAGTTGTTGATCAAATGTGGTCATAACCATATTTGATCAATGATGTAAGCCAGGTTTATTGGCACTGCTGTTTATATTCCAGCAGTGCCTAGGAACTATCAATTGTGATGGGAGTCTGGCAGTAGAGGATTGGTCCTCTGTAGATTAACATATTACTGACAGTGGGTTCTGAGCGTATTGTTCATTTTGATTAACAATGAATCTACATTGCTGGATAACATGACTGACTTTTTTAAAAGTTGTTGTAAACCCTCTCCTATACCCAATTAAATGAATAGCCTCAGCTAATACACAGAGATATAAATAGGGAAACCTCCACTTAAGTAAGGTAAAATATTAATATGGGGGTACCATCATCCAAAATAGCAATAGTGAATGAATGGTTATAAGGAGACAGGCCCCCATAAGAGAGTCTCTAGAGCAAAATGGACAGAAAGGGAAAATGAACTGTCACGGTACCCTAAATAAGATAAGACATCCGATAAAAATAAAATTTATTTTTTACAATAGAGGATCTAAATACAATGATAATGGCTGTGAAAACTTGTACAAATTGATAGCATGACACTGGTACTCAAATACACTCCATGATGATGTTAACATTAACTTCTGTATAAACTTTTTACTATAGTGGCTTACCAGCCCTAGCTATATTCATCACCGATCCGGTTCCCCATGTCCCTGTAGGGAAATTTTGATGACTTTGCTGTTTGACCTTGATAGCCAATGGGTCTTCACTGGTAAGTGATGCAATTTCTATACTTTCCCAATTAACTGTTCGTCTTGTTGCATACAAGCATTATAGATTGGTGCTTAACATGACAATCTTATCACCCTATTTATAGACTGTATATTGTGCTCCTCCTGAAGAAGTGGTTTATGGCCATGAACCATGTTGAGGATGATCATGCACTGAGGCAAATCATACAACTCCCAATTATCATCATGGAGTGTATTTGAGTACCAGTGTCATGCTATCAATTTGTACAATTTTTCTCAGCCATTATCATTGTATTTAGATACTCTATTTTAATTGTGTATTAATAAAGAAATTTTATTTTTATCGGATGTCTTATCTATTCCCTTTCTGTCCCTTTTGCTCTGGAGACTCTCTTATGGGGAACTGTCTCCTTGCACCCATTCATTCACTCAATACACAGACATGAAACAAATCTCCCTACATAAGTTTTACATGTATATCTGCAGTTTTTCCTTTTCTACATTCTTTAGTGCACATTGTGTTACAAATCTTTCTTCCTCATTCAGCAGTGGGTGTGGAGTCTGGGCATACACTGCGTGAGAGCTAATTGGAAAAAAAGGCACACCCCCCTCCACATAGGCAGAGGAACAAAGAAACTTACAGAGCTGCAGTCTGAATAGACAAGCTCTCTGCTTCCCTATCTCTAAGTTCCCTCCCCGACACAAATTTCCAACTGCTTACTCCCCGACACAAATTTCCAACTGCTTTTATCTCATGTGTTGGAGAACTTGTCAGAAGTTATGCTGATAACAGAGGAACAGAGCGGCAGAAAGACACGGCACTCAGAGCTTTGTAGAGAGGTTAGTAAACACTACAGATATATGTGCCCAGCTCAGATTTTATGAATGGGGTTTACAACCACCTTAAATTAAATACTTTGTTACTGGAGTCTTTGTGTTTATATACTGTACATTGTACTTTTTTGTGATTGCGCACAAAGGGGTACTATGTACCCCTTACCCATTGATAGGGATGAGCTTCGTGTTCGAGTCGAACCCATGTTCGACTCGAACATCGGCTGTTCGCCCGTTCGCCGAATTGCGAACGATATGGGCCGTTCGCGCTAAATTCGTGTGGCGCGTCACGGCCCATAATTCACTGCGGCATCGCAGTGCATTGCTGGCTGATGATTGGCCAAGCATGCACTATGACCCGCATGCTTGGCCAATCACAGCGCCGTCAGTAGAGAGAGCTGTAATTGGCCAAAGCCAGGGTGGCTTTGGCCAATTATGGCTCAGGGGATTTAGTACGCACCCCACACTATATAAGGCCGCCTGCACGGCGGCCCTGTGTAGTGTGTGTTCCGGTGTTCTGAGAGATAGAGAGAGAGACAGTGTCATTTGATTTGAGTTAGATAGATTAGGCAGAACAGTCAGTCAGTTAGCTGCACTTACAGTGTATTGTGTATATATATGCATCCCAGGTGTTGCATATATATATATACACTGTATTCAGTTTAGCTAGATCCGTTCCTGTTATCTTCTATCTAGACTATTTACATTTAATGCAGTGCGTCCTGCTCACAGTGTTCAGCTAGATCCGTTCCTGCTATTTACATTTAGTGCAGTGCGTCCTGCTCACAGTGTTCAGCTAGATCCGTTCCTGTTATCTTCTAGACTATTTACATTTAGTGCAGTGCGTCCTGCTCACAGTGTTCAGCTAGATCCGTTCCTGCAATTTACATTTAGTGCAGTGCGTCCTGCTCACAGTGTTCAGCTAGATCCGTTCCTGCTATTTACATTTAGTGCAGTGCGTCCTGCTCACAGTGTTCAGCTAGATCCGTTCCTGCTATTTACATTTAGTGCAGTGCGTCCTGCTCACAGTGTTCAGCTAGATCCGTTCCTGTTATTTACATTTAGTGCAGTGCGTCCTGCTCACAGTGTTCAGCTAGATCCGTTCCTGCTATTTACATTTAGTGCAGTGCGTCCTGCTCACAGTGTTCAGCTAGATCCGTTCCTGCTATTTACATTTAGTGCAGTGCGTCCTGCTCACAGTGTTCAGCTAGATCCGTTCCTGCTATTTACATTTAGTGCAGTGCGTCCTGCTCACAGTGTTCAGCTAGATCCGTTCCTGTTATCTTCTAGACTATTTACATTTAGTGCAGTGCGTCCTGCTCACAGTGTTCAGCTAGATCCGTTCCTGCTATTTACATTTAGTGCAGTGCGTCCTGCTCACAGTGTTCAGCTAGATCCGTTCCTGCTATTTACATTTAGTGCAGTGCGTCCTGCTCACAGTGTTCAGCTAGATCCGTTCCTGCTATTTACATTTAGTGCAGTGCGTCCTGCTCACAGTGTTCAGCTAGATCCGTTCCTGCTATTTACATTTAGTGCAGTGCGTCCTGCTCACAGTGTTCAGCTAGATCCGTTCCTGCTATTTACATTTAGTGCAGTGCGTCCTGCTCACAGTGTTCAGCTAGATCCGTTCCTGTTATCTTCTAGACTATTTACATTTAGTGCAGTGCGTCCTGCTCACAGTGTTCAGCTAGATCCGTTCCTGTTATTTACATTTAGTGCAGTGCGTCCTGCTCACAGTGTTCAGCTAGATCCGTTCCTGCTATTTACATTTAGTGCAGTGCGTCCTGCTCACAGTGTTCAGCTAGATCTGTTCCTGCTATTTACATTTAGTGCAGTGCGTCCTGCTCACAGTGTTCAGCTAGATCCGTTCCTGCTATTTACATTTAGTGCAGTGCGTCCTGCTCACAGTGTTCAGCTAGATCCGTTCCTGTTATCTTCTAGACTATTTACATTTAGTGCAGTGCGTCCTGCTCACAGTGTTCAGCTAGATCCGTTCCTGTTATTTACATTTAGTGCAGTGCGTCCTGCTCACAGTGTTCAGCTAGATCCGTTCCTGCTATTTACATTTAGTGCAGTGCGTCCTGCTCACAGTGTTCAGCTAGATCCGTTCCTGCTATTTACATTTAGTGCAGTGCGTCCTGCTCACAGTGTTCAGCTAGATCCGTTCCTGCTATTTACATTTAGTGCAGTGCGTCCTGCTTACAGTGTTCAGCTAGATCCGTTCCTGTTATCTTCTAGACTATTTACATTTAGTGCAGTGCGTCCTGCTCACAGTGTTCAGCTAGATCCGTTCCTGTTATTTACATTTAGTGCAGTGCGTCCTGCTCACAGTGTTCAGCTAGATCCGTTCCTGCTATTTACATTTAGTGCAGTGCGTCCTGCTCACAGTGTTCAGCTAGAGCCGTTCCTGCTATTTACATTTAGTGCAGTGCGTCCTGCTCACAGTGTTCAGCTAGATCCGTTCCTGTTATCTTCTAGACTATTTACATTTAGTGCAGTGCGTCCTGCTCACAGTGTTCAGCTAGATCCGTTCCTGCTATTTACATTTAGTGCAGTGCGTCCTGCTCACAGTGTTCAGCTAGATCCGTTCCTGTTATCTTCTAGACTATTTACATTTAGTGCAGTGCGTCCTGCTCACAGTGTTCAGCTAGATCCGTTCCTATTATCTTCTAGACTATTTACATTTAGTGCAGTGCGTCCTGCTCACAGTGTTCAGCTAGATCCGTTCCTGTTATCTTCTAGACTATTTACATTTAGTGCAGTGCGTCCTGCTCACAGTGTTCAGCTAGATCCGTTCCTGTTATCTTCTAGACTATTTACATTTAGTGCAGTGCGTCCTGCTCACAGTGTTCAGCTAGATCCGTTCCTGTTATCTTCCTACTGACAGGCAGGCTTGTCTGGTTACAGTATATAAAGCTACCTGAAGAAAATTACAGGTGTTCTATTTGATCCTATTAGTACCACGGTCAGGCAGCTAGACTATTTACATTTAGTACAGTGCGTCCTGCTCACAGTGTTCAGCTAGATCCGTTCCTGTTATCTTCCTACTGACAGGCAGGCTTGTCTGGTTACAGTATATAAAGCTACCTGAAGAAAATTACAGGTGTTCTATTTGATCCTATTAGTACCACGGTCAGGCAGCTAGACTATTTACATTTAGTACAGTGCGTCCTGCTCACAGTGTACAGCTAGATCCGTTCCTGTTATCTTCCTACTGACAGGCAGGCTTGTCTGGTTACAGTATATAAAGCTACCTGAAGAAAATTACAGGTGTTCTATTTGATCCTATTAGTACCACGGTCAGGCAGCTAGACTATTTACATTTAGTACAGTGCGTCCTGCTCACAGTGTTCAGCTAGATCCGTTCCTGTTATCTTCCTACTGACAGGCAGGCTTGTCTGGTTACAGTATATAAAGCTACCTGAAGAAAATTACAGGTGTTCTATCCCAGCTTAGTGCAGCTACAGGCCATTAGTATGTCTGGAAGGCCAAGAAGGAGAGGCAGACAGTCACAAGCCAATAAGAGAGGGCAAGCAGGCTCTGTGTCTAGTGCTGGTCGTGGAGACGGTGCATCCTCCTCAGCACGTGGCCATGGGACACGCTTGGCCTTTTTTTCGGCAGCTGGCCGTGTTGAGCCGCAACATGCGGAAGACTTGGTCGAGTGGATGACCAAGCCGTCCTCATCCTCCTCATCCTCTCTCACCCATGCCCAGGGTGCTTTGTCTGGCAAAGCAGCGGCCTCTTCCCTCAGCTCAATGTCATCAGTGACTCCTTCCCTAGCTCCACCATGTCCTCATGAGGATTCCCTCGAACTGTTTGACCACAGTGTTGGGTACATGCTCCAGGAGGATGCCCAGCGTTTGGAAGGCTCTGATGACGATACTGAGCTCGATGAAGGCAGTAACATGAGCACGGACAGAGGGGGTGCCCAAGAAGGACAGCAATCTGGCAGTCATGCTCCCCCTGCTGCAGCATACTGCCAGGTTTGCTCCAGTGATGAGGAGGGAGGGGATGATGAGGTCACTGACTCAACGTGGGTGCCTGATAGGAGAGAGGAGGAGGAGGAGGAGGAGGAGGAGGAGGCGGCACATCACCAACGAGGCAGGATGCCCTCCAGGGGCCAGCCTAAGGGCAGCACATTGACTGCATCACACCCCAAAGCTCCACATGTGCAGGGCGCTGCAGTCTCTGCGCGTTATTCAAAAAGTTCTTTGGTGTGGGCCTTTTTTGAGACGAGTGCATCAGATCGCACCGCTGCTATTTGCAACATATGTCTCAAGCGTATCTCGCGTGGCCAAAACATCTCCCGCTTGGGTACCACATGCTTGACCAGACATATGTTGACCTGCCATGCAGTTCGTTGGCAAGCGTATCTAAAAGACCCACACCAAAGAACAAAGAGGATCTCTCCTTGCTCCTCATCAGCTGAGATTTCCAACCCCACTAGACCTTCAGTCCTCTCTGAGACCTGCAGTGAGAGGAATGAAGGTGTAGAATTAGGTGTGTCACAGCCAAGTACTTGTGGGCAATCTGCTTTTGGTACACCGACGTCAGATTGTACCAGGCAAATTTCCCTGCCCCAGCTGCTGCACCGCCGAAAGAAGTTTGCTCCCAGCCATCCACATGCCCAGCGGTTGAATGCTAGCTTGGCAAAATTGCTAGCACTTCAACTGCTGCCTTTTCAGTTGGTAGACTCTGCCCCCTTCCGTGAGTTTGTGGAATGTGCGGTTCCTCAGTGGCAGGTACCCAAACGCCACTTTTTCTCACGGAAGGCGATTCCGGCTCTCTACCGGCATGTGGAAGGCAATGTCCATGCCTTGCTGGACAGGGCGGTCAGCGGTAAGGTGCATATTACCGCTGACTCATGGTCCAGCAGGCATGGACAGGGACGTTACCTAAGTTTCACGGCGCATTGGGTGACTCTGCTGGCAGCTGGGAAGGATGCAGGACAAGGTGCAGTAGTGTTGGAGGTTGTTCCGCCACCACGCCTCCAAAATGCTGATTGTGACACACCTCTCTCCTCCACCCCCTCCTCTTCTTCTTCCTCCATGGCCTCTTCCTCGGAACCAGCGGTGCTCCGTAGGCGTTCAAGGGGCTACGCAAGTACGCAGGCCAAAAGATGCCATGCGGTGCTTGAGCTGGTGTGCTTGGGGGACAGGAGCCACACTGGGGCAGAGGTTCTGTCAGCTCTGCAGGGGCAGGTTTAGAGGTGGTTGACGCCACGCCAACTTAAGGCAGGAATGGTGGTTTGCGACAATGGCACCAACCTCCTCTCTGCCCTCCGACAGGGACAAATGACCCATGTGTCCTGTTTGGCTCACGTCCTTAACTTGGTGGTGCAGCGGTTCTTGGGCAGGTACCCGGGCTTACAGGATGTCCTGAGGCAGGCCAGGAAAGTCTGTGTGCATTTCCGCCGGTCATATAATGCCAGTGCTCGGCTGACGGACCTCCAAAAGGAGTTTAACCTGCCCAAGAACCGCCTAATCTGTGACATGCCCACCAGGTGGAACTCAACGTTGGCCATGCTGCAGCGGCTGCACACGCAGCAGAGGGCCATCAATGAGTACCTGTGCGACTATGGCACCAGGACAGGGTCAGGGGAGCTTGGTTTTTTTTCCCCACGCCAGTGGGCCATGATCAGGGATGCATACACTGTCCTGTCACCATTCGAGGAGGCCACGAGGATGGTGAGCAGTGACAGTGCATGCATCAGTGACACTGTCCCCCTTGTCCACCTGTTGGAGCACACGCTGCGTGGAATAATGGACAGGGCACTTGAGGCAGAACAGAGGCAGGAAGAGGAGGACTTCCTTAGCTCTCAAGGCCCCCTTTATCCAGACAGTGTTCCTGCGTGCCCGCCGATCACACAGGAAGAGGACGAGGAGGAAGAGGAGGAGGAGGAAGATTGTGTCAGTATGGAGGTGGAGCCTGGCACTCAGCATCAGCAGCAGTCTTTAAGGGATCAGTCCCAAGAAACACATGGACTTGTACGTGGCTGGGAGGAGGTGGCTGCGGACCATGTCGTTCTTAGTGACCCAGAGGACTCCGGACCGAATGCCTCAGCAAACCTACGCTGCATGGCCTCCCTGATCCTGCAAAGCCTGCGTAAGGATCCTCGTATTCGTGGTATCAAGGAGAAGGACCAATACTGGCTGGCAACCATCCTTGATCCACGTTACAAGGGTAAGGTTGCAGACCTTATCTTGCCATCGCAGAGGGAGCAGAGAATGAAACATCTTCGGGAGGCCTTGCAGAAAGGTCTGTGCAACGCGTTCCCAGAGACTGGGAGGTTACAAACTCCTGTTTCTGGACAACGTGTTGCTGAGGCTTCGGTCAGTCAAAGAAGGAGCGGTGGAGAAGGTGGCCGTCTGACCGATGCGTTCAGACAATTTTTTGGTCCGCAGCCCCAAGGTATGATCGGTTCCAGCAACCATCGCCAGCGTCTGTTTTACATGGTGCAGGAATACCTAGGGGCAAGATCAGACTTGGACACCTTTCCCACCGAAAATCCTCTGGGTTACTGGGTCTTGAGGATGGATCACTGGCCAGAGCTTGCACAGTATGCAATTGAGCTACTGGCCTGTCCTGCATCCAGCGTTCTTTCGGAACGCACATTCAGTGCTGCTGGAGGCGTGGTAACCGATCACAGGGTGCGTCTGTCCACCGACTCGGTCGATCAGCTGACCTTCATAAAAATGAATGAGTCTTGGATCACCACCAGCTACCAAGCACCTGATGCTGATGTAACCGAATAATTTTTTTTGAAATCTCAGATCCCTTCAAAGACTGCCTATGCTGATGCTGAGTGACTATCCCTGAGTAATTATCCTCTTCCTCCTCAATCATCACGCTGATAGCTTATAAGAACATTTTTGGTTCTGGGCGCCACCACCAGTGCCTAAGGCACAATTTTTCAGCCCCTGTTTAACAGGGGCGTGTAATTACAATTTTTGATGTAATACTTTGAAGCAGTGCTCGTTCCTGCATTCCAACTAGAGTGTCTGTGAGGGGTTGCAGTGTTGTGGCACCAGCACCAGTGCCTAAGGCCCAATTTTTCTGCCCCTGTCTAACAGGGGCGTGTAATTACAATTTTTGATGCAATACTTTGCAGCAGGGCTCGTTCCTGCGTTCCAACTAGAGTGTCTGTGAGGGGTTGCAGTGTTGTGGCACCAGCACCAGTGCCTAAGGCCCAATTTTTCTGCCCCTGTCTAACAGGGGCGTGTAATTACAATTTTTGATGCAATACTTTGCAGCAGGGCTTGTTCCTGCGTTCCAACTAGAGTGTCTGTGAGGGGTTGCAGTGTTGTGGCACCAGCACCAGTGCCTAAGGCCCAATTTTTCTGCCCCTGTCTAACAGGGGCGTGTAATTACAATTTTTGAAGCAATACTTTGCAGCAGGGCTCGTTCCTGCGTTCCAACTAGAGTGTCTGTGAGGGGTTGCAGTGTTGTGGCACCAGCACCAGTGCCTAAGGCCTAATTTTTCAGCTCCTGTTCAACAGGGGCATGTAATTACAATTCTTGATCTAATATTTCACAGCAGGGCCCTGTGAGGGCTTACAGTGTTGTGGCCACAGCAACACCTAAGGCCCAAATTTCTGCTGAGTATATAGGGCAGGACCCTACTTTCAAACATCTAACTTACAAACGACTCCTACTTGCAAACGGAAGGAGACAACAGGAAGTGAGATGAAATCTACCCCTAGGAAGGGAAATTCTCTCCTGTAAGAGTTAATATGGGAAAACAATTTCTCCTTTCCACTGATGCTTTCCAATCCTTGTTCCACAAAAAAAAACAAATTTTCAAAAAACATTTTTCATTGGGACAAAAAAGTGAGGTGAAATCTTCTGAAGAGGAGGAAAGACAGCAAAACAAATGTCACAGGGGTGATAACCCTTCCCTATGTTTTCCAAAAAGCTTAGAAAAGATTTTTTGGCTGGAGCTAAACACGTTAAAAATGTTCAAAATTACAAACAGATTCTACTTAACAACAAACCTACAGTCCCTGTCTTGTTTGCACCGCCTGTATACTTCTGTTCAGAGTATATAGGGCCTGGTGGCCCCACACCTTTCCTTATTTTAATTTGGGTGCGGGGTTCCCCTTAATATCCATACAAGACCCAAAGGGCCTGGTAATGGACTGGGGGGTACCCATGCCGTTTGTTTCACTGATTTTCATCCATATTGCCATGACCCGACATGACATTAAACCCGCAAGCAGTTTTAAATGAGATTTTTTCCTTTAAAAATGACATTTGGTGCAGGGACTGTTCTAAACATGGGAAACACGCGTCACTTTACAGGCATACTATAGACACCCCCCAGGTACGATATTTAAAGGAATATTTCACTTTTTTTTTTTTACTTTAAGCATCATTAAAATCACTGCTCCCGAAAAAACGGCCGTTTTTAAAAGTTTTTTTTGCATTGATACATGTCCCCTGGGGTAGGACCCGGGTCCCCAAACCCTTTTTAGGACAATACCATGCAAATTAGCCTTTAAAATGAGCACTTTTGATTTCGAACGTTCGAGTCCCATAGACGTCAATGGGGTTCTAACGTTCGTGCGAACTTTCGGTTCGTTCGCGGGTTCTGGTGCGAACCGAACCGGGGGGTGTTCGGCTCATCCCTACCCATTGACACAATGAGGCAGATATGTGGGTGTAAGAGAACATGCACATGCACGCGCACACGGGCATCTGCAGTTGCCTGGGCGCATCAATGCGCATGCACGCAGTCCGCTGCACACGCGCATGCGCATTGATGCGCACGTAACACCAATTGGCGCCAGACAGCCTAATTAAAGAAGTGCTCTGACCCAAGACCGTTGCTGACTGGTCTTCAGCTGTTCCCTGATATCTGAATCCTGCTATTATCCTGCTCTGGATAATAGCAGGTTTAGCATGTATCAGTTTCTGATCCTGGCTTCCCATTGGACTCTGCTTCTGCCTGCTGCTTTGTACTGTGCTGTCTGCCTGTTACCAGATCCGGCTATCCCTGTGACCTTGCTTCTGCCTGCTGCCTTGTACCTCGCTGCCTGCCTGCTACCAGACCCAGCTATCCTTGAGATCCTGCATCTGGTGTTCCTCCTCATCATTCTTCAAGTGCCTGCAACCACGGTCCTGCGACCTGCAGCGACCTCTTGCTGCAGATCTACCAGGAATTCTACATCTACATCACCTAACGTTCCAGTACCACTGTTCCAGCGGAGTGCCTCTTTAATCCCAGCTGATCTTCGGTGCACGACTACCTATCCAGACCTGACAGTTTTCCTGCTCTTCCAAGATCGTATCCTCTGCTGCAAGTCTCCGAGTCTACATCTGCAGGCACTCGTGTTCCTCCTGGCCCTCGGTTCCTTCTGTTCCACTTCTAGCGGGGCCTGGGCTGGAGATACAAGAGAGGCCGACCTCGTCATTTCAGTCTCCGACCAGGTAAGTGACAGTGGGGCTCCCCCATATTCTAGAGAGGGCTTTCAGGTTCTCATAAGTACCCCAACAGAGGTTACTCATTCACTAAAAAAGTACAATGTGAATAAACACATAGAGATTGTTGCCAAAGTGTTTTAATTAAAAAGAAACATGTTTCATGGTCATGGTGTAAATCTATCATCAATCATGTCATCTAACAATGTAGTTCCATCATCAACTACTCCCTGACATAAATGTGTTGACAATCCTCTTCGTCCAAACTCTCATCACAAAATACAACCCAGCTAGTTGCTGAATGTCAATATGTAATCAATTATGTCATCCATCATTCCCCATCCTCTGTATTTACAAATAGAAGTAGGCAAGGGAAGGAACTGTCATTTAGTGGCAATAGTTTTTTAACATTCTGAATTACACTTTTGCTGTTTTACATCCTAATGGTGGGTGGTCCTCACTGCTGCACAGGGCAGTGCTTTTGTAGTGTCATGTGACTTTGTTCTGTACATGAGTCTAGGCTGCACGATGACACATCCCCAGGGATTGTTTCCATGACAGCCTGGGTTCACAGGAAGTTGGTTGTGTAAGGCATTCTGCCCAAAAAGATGATTGGCATCTGGTGGACAAATACGCAAAGCATTGAATATTGTTTTTCTGCTTTTAGGGCTTGTTCAAACCACAATTCCAATGTTCCAGGTACATTTCTGCATGCATGATTACATGTGGTTTAACCACTTGAGGTCCGAGCCATAGCCGAATGATGGCCACAGCGCGGACCTCAATTTCCGGGAGGCCGTCATGGGACGTCCTCCCCTGTGCACGCACACCGCGTGCACCCTGCAGGGTGCGCGGTGTGCGCGCTGTGATCACCGAGTCACAGAGACTCGGATTATCACAGATCCGAGTAAGGGGCCGGTCCTGGCCCCTTACCATGTGATTAGCTGTCATCCAATGACAGCTGATCACATAATGTAAACAAAAGCTCGGTGATCGGTTTAGTTTTCTCCTCACGCTGACAGCGCGAGGAGAAAAAAAAGCTGATCACCGGCTTATGTCAAAGGGACATCGGTCCCGAAGAGGAAGGAGGCACATATGCCTCATCTGTGCCTGCAAGTGCCATCTGTCATTGCCACCTGCCAGTGCCCACAGTGCCCACAAATGCCACCTATCAATGCCCACAAGTGCCACCTATTAATGCCCACCAGTGGTGCCAATCAGTGCCACCTAGCAGTGCTGCCATCAGTTTAAGCAATCAGTGCCCATCACTGCCACCCATCAGTGCCCATCACTGCCACCTATCGGTGCCCATCAGTGCCGCCTCATCAGCGTACATCAACAAAGGAGAAAAATTACGTGTTTGCAAAATTGTATAACAAAATATTAAAAAAATATATATTTTTTTATTTTTTTCAATTTTTTTAACAAAAACTAAAAACCGCAGAGGCGATCAAATACCATTAAAAGAAAGCTCTATTTGTGGGAAAAAAATGATAAAAATTTCATTTGGGTACAGTGTAGTATGACCGCGCAATTGTCATTCAAAGTGTGACAGCGCTAAAAGCTGAAAATTGGTCTGGACAGGAGGGGGGTTTAAGTGCCCAGTAAACAAGTGGTTAAACACATTTTTAACGCACTGGTATGATCTTGGATGATTATAAAACGTTGCACTTGCAGACAGTCACCGACCCAAACCAAACAAATGTTCCCCAAATACAGCCATAAATAAAGACCCGACATTCTAACATTATGGCAAATATTCGCCATGGCACTCTATTGGTTTTAACTTCAAACATCAAATATCTATAAACTAATTATTTATTGTTCAACTATAAATAAATCAAATAGTCAATATAAGCACAGTTATTAGAACTCATGCCAAATTTAAATAAAATGAATAAATGTCCCCCCTAGCAATCCAAGGTGACTAAACCACATAATACCCCACATATAGGGTTCCCAAATATTCCAGAAGCTTTCATAAAATCCTATTGGGTAAAGTTTTCTTCTTAAAATTTATAGAGACAGTATTCCTCTTTAAATAAAATCCTATATTAAACCTGTTAACAACTGCAAACCCACGAAGGCAGGCATAAATACTTGTACCCTACTTTTAACCACTTGAGCCCCGGACCATTATGCTGCCTAAGGACCAGAGGTCTTTTTCCAATTTGGCACTGCGTCGCTTTAACTGCTAATTGCGCGGTCATGCAATGCTGTACCCAAACGAAATTTGCGTCCTTTTCTTCCCACAAATAGAGCTTTCTTTTGATGGTATTTGATCACCTCTGCAGTTTTTATTTTTTGCGCTATAAACGGAAAAAGACCGAAAATTTTGAAAAAAAATGATATTTTCTACTTTTTGTTATAAAAAAAATCCAATAAACTAAATTTTAGTCATACATTTAGGCCAAAATGTATTCGGCCACATGTCTTTGGTAAAAAAAAATGTCAATAAGCATATATTTATTGGTTTGCGCAAAAGTTATAGCGTCTACAAACTAGGGTACATTTTCTGTAATTTACACAGCTTTTAGTTTATGACTGCCTATGTCATTTCTTGAGGTGCTAAAATGGCAGGGCAGTACAAAACCCCCCCAAATGACCCCATTTTGGAAAGTAGACACCCCAAGGAAATTGCTGAGAGGCATGTTGAACCCATTGAATATTTATTTTTTTTGTCCCAAGTGATTGAATAATGACAAAAAAAAAAAAAAAAATATTTACAAAAAGTTGTCACTAAATGATATATTGCTCACACAGGCCATGCGCCTATGTGGAATTGCACCCCAAAATACATTCAGCTGCTTCTCCTGAGTATGGGGATACCACATGTGTGGGACTTTTTGGGAGCTTAGCCGCGTACGGGGCCCCGAAAACCAAGCACCGCCTTCAGGATTTCTAAGGGTGTAAATTTTTGATTTCACTCTTCACTGCCTATCAAAGTTTCGGAGGCCATGGAATGCCCAGGTGGCACAAAACCCCCCTAAATGACCCCATTTTGGAAAGTAGACACCCCAAGCTATTTGCTGAGAGGCATATTGAGTCCATGGAATATTTTATATTTTGACACAAGTTGCGGGAAAGTGACACTTTTTTTTTTTTTTTTTTTTGCACAAAGTTGTCACTAAATGATATATTGCTCACACAGGCCATGGGCATATGTGGAATTGCACCCCAAAATACATTTAGCTGCTTCTCCTGAGTATGGGGATACCACATGTGTGGGACTTTTTGGGAGCCTAGCCGCGTACGGGGCCCCGAAAACCAAGCACCGCCTTCAGGATTTCTAAGGGTGAAAATTTTGGATTTCACTCTTCACTGCCTATCACAGTTTCGGAGGCCATGGAATGCCCAGGTGGCACAACCCCCCCCCCCCAAATGACCCCATTTTGGAAAGTAGACACCCCAAGCTATTTGCTGAGAGGCATGGTGAGTATTTTGCAGCTCTCATTTGTTTTTGAAAATGAAGAAAGACAAGAAAAAACTTTTTTTTTTTTCTTTTTTCAATTTTCAAAACTTTGTGACAAAAAGTGAGGTCTGCAAAATACTCACTATACCTCTCAGCAAATAGCTTGGGGTGTCTACTTTCCAAAATGGGGTCATTTGGGGGGGTTTTGTGCCACCTGGGCATTCCATGGCCTCCGAAACTGTGATAGGCAGTGAAGAGTGAAATCAAAAATTCACGCCCTTAGAAAGCCTGAAGGCGGTGCTTGGTTTTCAGGGTCCCGTACGCGGCTAGGCTCCCAAAAAGTCTCACACATGTGGTATCCCCGTACTCAGGAGAAGCAGCAGAATGTATTTTGGGGTGTAATTTCACATATTCCCATGGCATGTTTGAGCAATATATCATTTAGTGACAACTTTGTGCAAAAAAAAAAAAAAAAAAAATTGTCTCTTTCCCGCAGCTTGTGTCGCAATATAAAATATTCCATGGACTCGACATGCCTCTCAGCAAATAGCTTGGGGTGTCTACTTTCCAAAATGGGGTCATTTGGGGGGGTTTTGAACTGTCCTGGCATTTTATGCACAACATTTAGAAGCTTATGTCACACATCACCAACTCTTCTAACCACTTGAAGACAAAGCCCTTTCTGACACTTTTTGTTTACATGAAAAAGATATTTTTTTTTCCAAAAAAATTACTTTGAACCCCCAAACATTATATATTTTTTTAAAGCAAATGCCCTACAGATTTAAATGGTGGGTATTTCATTTTTTTTTTTCACACAGTATTTGCGCAGCGATTTTTCAAACGCATTTTTTGGGGAAAAAACACACTTTTTTAAATTTTAATGCACTAAAACACACTATATTGCCCAAATGTTTGATGAAATAAAAAAGATGATCTTAGGCCGAGTACATGGATACCAAACATGACATGCTTTAAAATTGCGCACAAACGTGCAGTGGCAACAAAATAAATACATTTTTAAAAGCCTTTAAAAGCCTTTACAGGTTACCACTTTAGATTTACAGAGGAGGTCTACTGCAAAAATTACTGCCCTCGATCTGACCTTCGCGGCGATACCTCACATGCATGGTGCAATTGCTGTTTACGTTTGACGACAGACCACCGCTAGCGTTCGCCTTAGCGCGAGAGCAGGGGGCGACAGGGGTGCTTTTTTTTTTTTTCTTTATTATTTTTTTGCTTTTTTATCTTATTTTTAAACTGTTCCTTTCATTTTTTTTTTTTTTTAAATCATTTTTATTGTTATCTCGGGGAATGTAAATATCCCCTATGATAGCAATAGGTAGTGACAGGTACTCTTTTTTGAAAAAATTGGGGTCTATTAGACCCTAGATCTCTCCTCTGCCCTCAAAGCATCTGATGACACCAAGATCGGTGTGATAAAATGCTTCCCCAATTTCCCAATGGCGCTATTTACATCTGGCGAAATCTAAGTCATAAAATGCTCGTAGCTTCCGGTTTCTTAGGCCATAGAGATGTTTGGAGCCACTCTGGTCTCTGATCAGCTCTATGGTCAGCTGGCTGAATCACCGGCTGCATTCTCAGGTTCCCTGTTGAGACAGGAGAGCCAGAGAAAAACACGGAAGACGGTGGGGGGGGCATTCCCTCCCACGGCTTGTAAAAGCAGTCTAGAGGCTAATTAGCCGCTAGGATTGCTTTTACATGAAAGCCGACCGCTGGCTGAAAAGAATGATACCAAGATGATACCTAAACCTGCAGGCATCATTCTGGTATAACCATTCAAAGTCGTGAATGGCGTACCTGAAGACAAAAAAATGGTTAACAATAAAGCACAGTAAACGGTAAAGTATAAAAAATTGCATACCTGAAAAGCAAACATGATAAAACATAATAACAATAAAACATTGCAGAATAGAATACAGTAAAAAAGAGCAGAACAAGAGAGAGAGAATAGAGAGAGAGAGAACAATAAAACGACAACTATTTTTTTTTTATTTTATATATTTTTTTTTTTTTTTTTACACTTTTTTTGTAACTAACTTTTATAACGGTAACCGGTTCCAGGTTCGGGTCTCTCAAAATGCGATGGCATCTTGGGAGACCCTGTGAAAGTGTGCCTAGTCTGTGCAATGCTGTACCCTACGCTAATACTCAACTAATGAATGGTAGCGTTCAAAACATTCACCAATGCAAAGACCAGGATTGTCAGGACAGGAGGGACAATAATAGTGGGTGTCACGCCTATATCCGCGCTTGCTGCAGACACGACATCTTTTTTGGGGGTTCGTTGGGTAGGGGTACTCGGGAGGACATAAAGAAAATGCCTCTCATGCAGCCGACTGCATTTGGTTGGGGATGTGAATGGGGGAAGTACGGGTGCTGCAGAAGTGGTGGGTTCCCAATTAGGATTGGCGAATGCAGCAGGAAGGGCACTATGGGCACGATGGGCCTGTGTTTGTCTTTTTGGTGGCAGCGGGACACTACTTGTGCTTGCCACCTCACCAGCTTGAACTGCACTTATGGGACTCGCCACGTCACCAAGTGTTACTGCAGTGCTGGTTTGACTATGACCGGGGTGTACTAGGCCGCTGGCGCTTGCCAGTTCAATAAAAAGCTACCAAAAAAACTGTTAGCGATCGCAGGGATCAGGCCTGACTCTGCGAACGCTGCAGTTATGCGTTTAGTGTTTTGTAAGTGACAGTGATCGATCGATACTGCACTTGGGTGGGCTGAGCTGGGCCGGGCGGAGGGGCAAAATGCAGGTGCTAGCAGGTATCTGGGCTGATCCCGCTAACACTGTGTTTTTGGGAACCCTAAACTGCTGGGGACGCTAGTATAGATCTGATCGGATCAGATATTGATCTGTTCAGATACTATACCACTAAGGGAGGCGTATGCTGCGTGCGTGGGTGTTAGCGGTACTGGCGCTAATCTGATGCTGCTTGGGGCTGGTGCTTGCCAGTTCACCAAAATACTACCAAAAAAACTGTTAGCGATCGCAGGGATCAGGCCTGACACTGCGAACGCTGCAGTTATGCATTTAGTGTTTTGTAAGTGTCAGTGATCAATCGATACTGCACTTGGGTGGGCTGGGCTGGGCCGGGCGGAGGGGCAAAACGCAGGTGCTAGCAGGTATCTGGGCTGATCCCGCTAACACTGCATTTTTGGGAACCCTAAACTGCTGGGGACGCTAGTATAGATCTGAGCGGATCAGATATTGATCAGATCAGATACTATACCACTAAGGGAGCTGTACGGTGCGTGCGTGGGTGTTAGCGCTACTGGCGCTAACCTGACGCTGCCTGGGGATGGTGCTTGCCAGTTCACCAAAATGCTACCAAAAAAATGTTAGCGACCGCAGGGATCAGGCCTGACTCTGCGAACGCTGCAGTTATGCGTTTAGTGTTTTGTAAGTGACAGTGATTGATCGATACTGCACTTGGGTGGGCTGAGCTGGGCCGGGCGGAGGGGCAAAACGCAGGTGCTAGCAGGTATCTGGGCTGATCCCGCTAACACTGTGTTTTTGGGAACCCTAAACTGCTGGGGACGCTAGTATAGATCTGATCGGATCAGATATTGATCCGATCAGATACTATACCACTAAGGGAGGCGTATGCTGCGTGCGTGGGTGTTAGCGGTACTGGCGCTAATCTGACGCTGCCTGGGGCGACGCATATAACCGCCGGGCGATCAGGGGGCTAAACCTTTATTCGGTGATAAACGGCGGGTGCCCTGACACTAAAAAAAATAAACAAACTAACCAGCGTCACCCGTAACACTTATACGGTGATCAGTGGTTAAAGGGTTAACTAGGGGGCCATCAAGGGGTTAAAACATTTATTAGGTAGTATATGGGGGTCCCTGTCGCTATAAAACGCTGACGGCGAACCTAAATATTTAGGTCCCTAACTAGCATCACCAGCGACACTAATACAGCGATCAGAAAAATGATCGCTTAGCGACACTGGTGACGGGGGGTGATCAAGGGGTTAAAACTTTATTAGGGGGGGTTAGGGGGGTATCCTAGACCTAAAGGGGGGTAATACTCACTGTCCCAACACTGTAACTGTCACAAACTGACACCAATGCAGTAATCAGAAAAAAAAAAACTGCTGGTGTCAGTTTGTGACAGGAAGGGGGGGGTGATTGGGGGGGGATCGGGGGGCGATCGGGGGGGATCGGGGTGTTTTGTGTGCCTGGCATGTTCTACTGTGTTGTGTAGTGTTGGTGCACTCACAGTGATGTCTTCTCTCCTCGGCGCTGCAACGGAATACCGAGCCGAGGAGAGATGACATCATTTCCTTTGCTGCTGTTTAGCATACAGCAGCAAAGGAAGTTATCTGATTGGCCGGCGGCGATCGCGAGGGGTGGGCCACGAACGGATGGTCTCCCCCTCATCTCTGATCGCCGTGGGACCAAAGACGACCGCCTCGGGCACCGGGGGGGGGGTCCGATTGGACCCCCCACCCGCGGAAGGCAAATCACGTATATATACGTGATTTTGCCTGTCCGTGCCACCTTGCCGACGTAAATCGGCGTGAGGCGGTGGTCAAGTGGTTAAATGGGATTGCAGCTACTGCCCCAAACCGAACAAATGTTTCCCAAACAGAGCCATAAATAAAGACTCAATGCTCTAACATTATGATAAATAATGGCCATGGCACTTTATTGGTTTTAACTTCAAATATCAATAAATTATTTATTTATTATTCATCCATAGTTACAAAGTTAGTCAGGTTGAAAAAAGACACAAGACCATCGAGTTCAACCAATAAATAACCAATAACCATAAATAAAGTAATTAGTCAATTTAAGCTCAGTTATTAGAACTTGAGCCAAATTAAAATAGAATGAACAACAAATGTCCACACAAGCTGGTATTTGTTTGAAGAACAAAAACTGGCCTAACCCAAAACAGCGACCATTTCGATACAATTCTGTAAAACAAGATTAAATAGGTCAATCCTAATATCTGAAAGGTGTGCCCTGTCCTGTCTATACAATCCCAGGATTCCACCTTCCAGATCAACATGTCTATATGCAAAGCAAATTAAAAGAAGAAAAAACTTAAAAACGACCTATTAATCCATTTCCTAATCTTCTCTGTGACCTTACATTGAGAAGAAGACAATCAGCGCAATCAGGCACTATTTCTGGATTCAGTAAATTAAGTCTCCTCATTTGTCCTAAATCATTGCCATCTAAGTGAACAAATAAAATGGAAGGTAAAGACCAAGTCTTGTATGAGCGCGCTAACACCATATAAAGCTGACACCATCAGAGACCTTGAATGCCTTTCCAAAGCACGATGAAAGAATCTGGAGGCATTTATAAATTCTCTGTTTATTTAGTACGCTGTGCTGCTCTTTTACTTGCCCAGTAAATGTATGAATGTCCCACGAGCCTACATTAGGACGAATGTAAACTTTAAAACAATTTGAATCCTACCTACCTATTTTTTTAATGTCATCATCCAAAAAACCTCTCTGTGCCATTTCAGACGCCTCTCCAATACGGAATGAATGGGAGGTAATCATAAATTTTTGTAAACCAAAACATGCAAGGCATTTTTTCAAAACTGCATCAAACTGAAACTTAGTAAGCGGGGTACAATTAATATGGATCAAAATATTACCTGAGCCAGGAGGGCGCACCGATGCATATTGACATAAAGTAAAAACTGGGCAAGTAATGAATGAATGAATGAATGAATGATTTGTAGAGCGCTGCAAATGCGAACTGAATCGCCTCAAGGCGCTGATGCGTTTGTGTTGTCAGCTTTCATTAGAAGAGGTAAGTCTTGAGCTTTTTCCTGAACGCCACATGGTTTTCTTCCGTGCGGATGTGAGTAGGAAGAGAGTTCCATAGCCAAGGTCCCTGGACTGCGAATCTTCGTTTTCCCCTTGCTTTGTAGCGGTATTTGGGAACTAGGAGGGGGTTTTGTATCGATGATCGCAGATTGCGATTCGGTGAGTAATGTTTTATTTTCTCTCGGAGGTATTGAGGGGCGTTACCTTGTAAGCATTTGTGGGTGAGGCAGAGGGTCTTGAATGCGATCTGATTCTTTACTGTTAGCCAATTAAGGTTTTTTTCCTATTAGTAGTCTTGGCGCCGCGTTTTGAATGGCCTGTAGGCACGTAAGCTGATATTGGGGAATTGTAAGTAGAGTGAGTTTGCGTAGTCGAGACGGGAATTGATAATTGTTCCAACTACTGCTGCTTTGTCATCTTCTGGGATGAAGGGGATGAGTCTGCGTAACAGGCGGAGGAGATGGTGAGATCTGTTAACTACTGATCCTATTTGTGCATCCATTGTCATTTCTGAGTCAAAGATAACTGTCCAAAGATGGCGGGAGGTGTTCATGGAGTCTTGGTTTTGGGATTTTGGTTAGCGTGTAGGTAGAGAAGTTCTGTTTTTGACCCGTTGAGTTTGAGGGAACTAATGGTCATCCAGTCATCTATTAAAGTGAGGCATTTTTCAAGTTGCTGATGGTGGTCTTTTTGTCCGGTGATCCGAAAGTAGATTTGGGTATAATCTGCGTATGAGGGCGGATGTAAATGTTGAATAGCACTGGCGACAAGGGTGATCCCTGAGGGACTCCACAGGAGATTGCCCGGGTTTCCGAGGTGAATGCTCCTAGTTTCACTGTCTGTGAGCGGTTCTCTAAGAAGGATGCGAACCATTTTAGACTAGAATCTGTGGCTCCTGCTACTTTTGTGAGCCGGACAAGTAGAGTATTGTGGTCCACTGTGTCAAATGCTGCACTAAGGTCTAACAGTACCAGGAGACATGGTTCTCCTTCATCTGCTGCTTCGAGTGCATCGTCCCATATTTTTAGAAGTGCAGTTTCCGTGCCATGGCCTGGGCGGAAACCTGATTGTAGAGTGTCCAGAAGTTGATGCGTGTCCAGGTGGCATTGTAGCTGTTGTACTACCGCTTTCTCCATAATCTTGGAGACGGTGTTGAGGCTTGTTATCGGTCGGCGGTGGTTAGGGTCTTTAGGGTCGAGATTAGGTTTCTTTAGCAGGGGTTTGACGATGCCTTGCTTGAGGCTGGTTGGTACAATCCCTTCTTTGAATGACTGATTTATGAGGTGTGTTATAGTGGGAGCCAGGATGTCGGAGCATTCTTTCAGGAGTTTCGTGGGAATGATGTCGTTTGGTGATGTGCTGTCTCGAAGGCTTCTCATAATGTTTTTAGTCGTGTCAGTGGTGATTGGGGTCAAGAAGAAGTCTGGTGGTTGTGTGCTGTTCGCGTCAATGTCCTCTTTTTGCTTTGGTTGGGTAAGGTTGGTTGCTGGTTGGTTGCTTTTTCCGTTGAATTGATTTCCGAATGCTGTTGATTTTGTCGATGAAAAAATTAGATAGCTCATTGCAGAATTCTTGAGAATCGTTTGCTGGGGGCTATAAGCAGGTTGGGTTCATTGATTGGGCGACTATTTTGAAAAGTTCCCGCGGCCGGTTTAAAGCAGTTGAGATGGTGTTCGAGAAATGTTCTTTTTTGGCTGTGAAAATCGCTTTGTGGTATTTCACAGTGAGTATTTTGTAGTTTGTATGGTTCTCCATGGTAGGATTTCTTCTCCATGCTCTTTCCGCTGTTCTACATTCTTGCTTGAGTAGAGTGAGAGTGCTGTTGAACCAGTTTTTTTTGTGGATGAGTGTTCTGCGTTTTGGTGCTACTTTTTTTTTTTTTTTGGTCCACTTCAGCTACAATTTAGAGAGATTTAACTCAACAGAGTCATTAGTATATATCGTTTTCGCATCATTCATATCTCTCGTTTTTGCATCATTGTGGCATATAAAAATGTATTATTATTTTTCCAGTTATCTTTATTAATATGACTTTCAGAGGAATTTAAATTTTTTTTTCCTTTTTATATACAAAAAGAGTGAAAATATATTTATTTTCTTCCCCTAGTACCCCACCCCCCCAAGGAAAAAAAAAAAAAAACACAACCCCCTCCACCCTCCCCCCGTCCCCCTCTCTCTCTCCCTCCCACCCTCAGGGATCCATAATTATCATGTATCTCTCCGTATTCCTAAACTCTAGCCATTTCGCCCAGGTCCTATGGTATTTTTCCCGTAGGCCCTCCATCAGGTGGATTGATTCTTCCATTCCCCTTATTCATTCCACCCTTATTATCCACGCCCTTAACCTTGGGGCTTCCAACTCCTTCCAGTAGCACGGAATTAATGCTTTTGCCACGTTTAGGAGGTGTGGGATCACCGATTTGCTATATTGGGGTGTCTTTTTCTCCGAGTCATGGAACAGACAGGTCCAGGGATTCTTATTAACCTGCTCACCCGTTATTTGCTGGATTTCTCCCAAGATTTCCTCCCAATACACCTGTATTTTGGGGCATTCCCACCAAATATGTGCAAAGGATCCGGTCGCCCCACACCCCCTCCAGCAGGTAGGTGGGGTCTCAGCATCATACTCGTGAACCCGCTGTGGCGTCTTGTGCCACCTCGTTATCACCTTATAGGCCATTTCATACGTCCGGGAAGCTCTTGCCGTGAGATAAACCATTTTTAAGATCTTTCTTCTATGTTTCTCATCTTTTAGGTATCCTATTTCTCTTTCCCACTTCTCCAGGAAAGTAGGGTATCCTTTACTTGCTTCCTCCCTTAGTATTTTGTACACTTTAGATATGTTCCCTTTCACACTAGTGGGGGTACTAAATAATTTTTCTATAGCTCTCAATTGATCTCTTCCTCTCAATGGTTGCGGTAGTGATTGTGCAAAGTGCTGTATCTGGGTATACCTCCATTTGTCCAGTTGTTTATTCCCCCATTCCCGTGTGATTTCAGTGTAAGTGTACAATCTGCTTCCCCTCATTACATCTTGTAGTTGTATCACATCTTTTTCCGCCCACCTCGTGAAATATAAGTGCTCCTCCTTCCCCGGTAAAAAATAATTAGTATTCAATAGTGATATCAGTGGCGAATTATATTCCCAGTGAAATCTCTTACTTACCCCATCCCATATTTTAAATGTGTTCCTAGTCAAAAATTTGGCTCTATTTCCCAGCTCACGAAATTGTGGGGGGATCCATATCAATTTTTCTATTTCAGCCTCACTCTGTGCAATTTCTATATTCACCCAACTTTTCTCCTTTTTACTATATAACCAATCAGTGATCCTAGAAATAACAATAGCTTGATAATATTTTTTAAAGTCCGGTGCTCCCACCCCTCCCTGTTTTATTTCCTTCGCTAAAGTGTCATATACTATCCTAGGACGCCTTTGTGCCCAAATGAACCTTAAAATTATAGACTGTAATTTATCAAAGAACATGGGAGGAAGAGCTATTGGAATCATTTGAAAGCTATAGATCAATATGGGCAGGACAAACATTTTTACCGAATTTATCCTGCCAATCCACGACAGTGCTCTATACCTCATCCTGCTTAACAAATCCTTAATTTTATTAAGTAAGGGAATATAATTAGCAGCAAACAGATCTCCCGGTGTTGGTGTCAATTTTATACCCAAGTACCCTAATTCCCTCTTAAACAATGTAAAAGGAAGACCCGATTGAATAGCTTTCTGCTCCCTCCTAGGGATTGATATGTTTAAGAGCTCTGATTTACTCATGTTTATTTTAAAGTTTGTAAGTCTTCCATAACGCTCTAACTCCTTTAGTACCATGGGGATTGTTATTCTAGGGGAAGTGATGTAACATAATAAATCGTCAGTGAAAGCCGCTACTTTATATTCCTCTCCTCCCACCCTTATTCCCCTAATGTCCACATTTTTGCGGAACGCCGCCAAGAGTGGCTCCAAGGTTAAGACAAACAGGATCGGGGAGAGGGGGCAACCCTGTCTTGTCCCGTTGAATAACTCAGGGGGAGAAGACAGGGTTCCATTTACTCTGACTCTAGCCTTCGGATGTCTGTATAACGACAGAATCCATTTCATCATCCTCTCCCCGATCCCTAAATGCTTCAAAGTTTCAACCATAAATCCCCAGTCCACTCTATCAAAAGCCTTTTCGACATCAATAGACAATAGGGCCACTGGTATATTACTCCTGAGGGCTTCCTGCATTAAGAGAATTGTTTTCAGGGAATTATCCCTCCCCTCCCTTCCAGGTACAAATCCCGTCTGATCATTGTGTATCCACTACTTCAATTCATCTTTCAACCTATCCGTGAGTATTTTGGCAAAGATTTTTGTGTCTACGTTAAGTAGCGAGATTGGCCTATAGCTTCCCGGAGATGCTGGGTCCTTTCCTTCTTTCAAAATTAGGGTGATATAAGCTAAAAGGGACTCTTCCAGAGTCTCTTTATTCTCGCCCAGGGCATTTAGATAGTTGCACAGATTGGGTACCAAAATTTTAGAAAATTTTTTGTAATATGCTATGGATTATCCGTCGGGGCCCGGGCTCTTCCCTAAGGCAGTGTTTCTTATCGCTTTTTCCACTTCATCCTGTGTTATGGGAGTCTCAAGGCAATCCACCTTCTCCCTTTCTGCCTCTGGAAGGTTTAGTCCCCGAAGGTACTCCTTTATCCTTACCTTCTTATTTTCACTCGTCTCTTCTTTCCTTCCTACTTTATATAGGGCACTATATTAAGATTGAAATACTTTGGCAATCTTAGGGGAGGAGAATTCTAAATTCCCCTTCTCATTTCTTATTTTAGATATGAAAGTCCTGTCCTTTTTTTCTTTAAGCCTTCTTGCCATCCACTTTCCTGATTTGTTACCCTCCTGGTACATATCTCTGTTGGTCGTGTAGAAGGCACACTTCCTTTCCTTGTCTAATAGCTCATTCAATTCTCTTCTTTTCCCTATTAGTTCTTGCTTTTCTGGGATCCCCCTAGGTCTTGTACTCTGTTCTAATTCCTGGATCTCCCTATATAAACATGTCATCTTTTCCCCCCTTTCTTTTTTTTTTCCTGCTCCAATGGCAATCAAGATCCCTCTTATATAGCTTTTATGCGCTTCCCAAAGTGTGGCCCTAGGTATATCCTCTGTGTCATTTATCTCGAAGTAGCTCTTCAATTCCTGTTCTATTTTCTCTACTGAGTCCGGGTCTTGGATAAGAGAGTCATTCAATTTCCAATTCATTCTAGTCTGTGTCGCGCTGGCGATCTCTACCTGGATTTTCACCGGCGCGTGATCTGACAAGGTGATTGCTTTAATTTCAGCTGCCTTCAATTGGGGGACCAACTGATGTTCTATTAATATATAATCTATTCTCGAGAATGATCTATGAGCATGAGAGTAAAAGGTATAATCGCGTTCCTTTGGATGACATATTCTCCACGCATCCATTAGCTGTAGACGCATTAACGTTTTTTTTAGTGTCTCGCCTTTTAAACCGGGCTTTATTACGCCCCTTGAAGTATCTATCCCCGGGTCTATGCTCCAATTCAAGTCCCCTGCCAATATTAATTTACCTTTTTTAAAGGACTCCAGCTTCATCAAGACTTTTCTTTGGAATTTCTCAGGGTTCTTATTAGGAGAATAAATGTTCGCAACTGTAATCCATGTATCAAAAAATTTCCCCTTTAAAAAAGGAATCTGCCCCCTAGGTCAGCCAGGCGCTCATCCTCTACAAACATCATTGTCTTGTCAAACCCAATAGCCACTCCCCTTGAATGTGTGAACCCTGCGTCCCCATAAAACCACTTTGGAAATTGGTGCGATGCCAATCCCCCTCCTGAGTGCGTAATATAGGTTTCCCGCAGAAACACCACATTTGCTCCCAAAAACTACAATTCCTGATTAATTTTATACCTTTTTTTTGCTGTGTTCAAACCCTTTACATCATATGTAACAAAATTTACTAGTCTCATGTTTCATCTCGAGTGAGCACCCGGCTGATCCTGTGGGGCAAACCCCCGGGAGGGAGAGAGAAGGGGAGAGAGAGAAAAAAAAAAATGTCCCCGCCCACCCCATCCCCCCTGCAACCACCCCCCCATTCCCCCCTTCCCTCCCCCCACCCCCTGGTCTGGGACAAGTCACCTAAAGTGACTGGGCAGACCCCCTGGTTCAACATATGGGTCGGGTGAAGATCATTGACTTGATGTCACCCTACCCCCATATTTCCAAATGGGCTCACGACACCTGTGCCCCCAGGCCCACCCCGCTCCCCCCCACCTCCCCATCACACTCAGTTCGCGCTGGAGGGTTCCCATATTCCCATCTCCCCTGGGCTTAATACTACATAGATTCTACATTAATTACTTAGCGACCACCCTTCTCCGTTCCCCTACTCTTCTTGCTGGTGAACCTCCCCTCTCCCCCCCCAACCTGGAAGAGGTGGGGGGACAACACCCAGCCTGCTGCAGAAATCTTCCAGATCTTCTGGGGATCTCAAAACCGCCATTCGCCTGTTTTTCTTCCTGATTAAGCAAGCTGGGAACCCCCATTGAAAGGATATCTCTGATGTTTTCAGTAGCCCAGTCAATGGTTTCAATAGTCTCCTTCTCAGGAGGGTCTCTGCTGACAGGTCTGAGTAGACTTGCAATTCCACTCCTTCAAAACTTAACCCTGGCTGCTGCCGCAGTTTTCCCATTATTTTAGCTTTCTCTTCTACATAATGGAACCTTATTATTACATCTCTTGGATTTTCTGCTCTATTTTGGGGATAACGTGCGATCCTGTGGGCTCTGTCTATTTTCAATGGGTCTGTTATTTCCTATTCCAACAGGGGGTTAAACAATTGCTGCAATACTGACATCAAAACTTCATTTCCATATTTTTCCGGCAGACCTTTGATTCGCATATTTTAACGTCGGCTGCGATTCTCCTGATCTTCGATTTTATAAAGGAGATTTCTGTTTGTATTTTGTAAGTCGCTTAGCTGTTTACTGATGCTTTCTAATCTTTGCTCGTGCTCTTCTAATCTGTCCTCTGACTCCTCCACCCTCTTAAGCACATGTCCAATATCTGATCTTATTGCCGCAATATCTGTTTTTAATGAAGTTTCCATTTTTAACAGCATCTCAGCAGGCATTTCTTTAATTTGTGGGACTTCTTCCTGCATTGGCTGCTGAGCTGATCTTCTCCCCCCCTGACTCCTCTTCATCCCCATTTTTCCTCTGTAATCCCTCTTGGACTTCAGAGCAGCTTTGTAGAAGGTTCCCACTATTTCTTGACTTTGCGTTTTTACCTTCCTGGGTTTTCCCTTATTTGTTCTCCTCCTTCTGTCTACTGGTTCCTGGTCGCATTGGAACCCCTAATCTAGGGCTTCCCTGTGTTTCTTCTAGTATGCTAGATTCCGTGGCCATGTAGCGCTGTATCCCACCAGGGCTTACCACTGTCATGGTGCCTTTCCCAGTTTTGGAAGTTTTCCCCCTCATATCTCTATTTTATCTCCTACCTGGCCAAGCGAAGAATAATTAGTCTAATGACGGTCCTGGTCCTTGAGAAGTTATCCAGTTAGAATGTGATTTTTATTTGGTTCAATCCCCCAGGCATTTCCCCAATACCACCATCTCTAAAGGGGGAGAGCTGGACACCTACAGGGTCTTCTCATTTAGATTATATATGCTTAGTTAAACAGTTCCGTTTGGCTTACCAATAGGTCTATATTCCCCCCACACTTCTTCAAACCTTCCACAGTCCTGGGGTATTCAAGGGAAAGTAAGGCACTCCTAAGGGTATACTCAGGTCAAACCCTGTATGTTTTCATACATATAGAGGGAGATGACATGGATGTTTTGAAGCTATACCTGTGGGAATATTTACGTTCAAGGTGTACCGTCAAACCCTGTATGTTTGCATACTTGTAGAGGGAGATAACATGGATGATTTGAAGCTATACATATGAAAATATTTATGTTCAAGGTATTGCTGTTACATTCAGTCAAGGGCTAGGACCTCCACACGATTACTTCTGAGTCCTGGGGTATCCAAGGGAAAATAAGACACTCCTGATGGTGTACTCAGATCAAACCCTGTATGTTTGCATACATATAGAGGGAGATAACATGGAGGTTTTGAAGCTATACATGAGAATATTTACGTTCAAGGTATTGCTGTTACATTCAGTCAGGGGCTAAGACCTTCACACAATTACTTCTGAGCCAGCCTTTAAATAAAGCAATTAACAGATTTAAATGTCCTTCAATTCACATAGCCAAATAGGATTCCTCCACCGCTAGTACCTTAAATGGAGTTCAACATACAAAGCTAGGAGGATCCACAGCCCTTCTGGGCAGATCCGATTTTCGGGGACCTTACCAGGGTGTACCGTCCCACTCACCGTCGCCTCCTATTCCTCCGTCCCCGAGAGCATCCCACTGCACTTCTCCTTACCGCTGCAGCTGCAGGTAAACTTTAACTGACCTGCTCGTCGGAGGGCAGTATCCGTCTGCCAGAGTGATCCAGCGCTGCCTTCAGTGAAGCGGAGGGGTGGGCGAATCCACCCAGAATGGGCCAGAGGAGGGCGAGGGTCCGGCGGGCGTGGTAGCTCCGCTGCGGGATCGGCGGTTCTCCAGCCACAAGCCAGACGTGTGTGCAGGGAGGCAGAGGCTCCGGCGCGAATCTGATGCGCCTACGTGGTGACGCTCCGCCCCATCTCCTTGTCCCGTGATCGCTCTGCGTTTTGGTGCTACCGAGTCTGCTGTTTGTAGTAATGCCTTGTTTAGGGAGTTGAGTGTTTGTTCCATTGAGAGGTCTACGTTTAGCGATTGAATTTTGTTTGATAATGTGGTTTTGAAGAGTTCCCAATGCATTTTCTTCTGGGATCTGTTCCAGTGTGTTGTTGAATGTTTCTGTTTTTGGAGGATGGAGTTGGTGGGGATTTTAAATTTGATGGCGTGGTGGTCCGTCCATGGTAGTGGTGTGTTGTCGAATATGTTGATGTCTATATTCTGTTTGAAGATGAGGTCTGGGGTATGTCCTGAACCGTGCGTGGGAGTATTTATCAGCTGCTGAAGACCTAGCTCTTCCAGTTGCTTAATGCAGGTGGTCGCAATAGGATCTTGGGTGGAGTTTGCCCAAAGGTTGAGGTCTCCAAGTACCAGAAGGTTTTTGGTTTTCAGGGTGTGCATTGAGATGAATTCAGTAAGTGGTGTGAGGAGATTTGTCTTTGGTCCTGGTGGTCTGTAGCATAGTAATATGTGAATGGTGTTTTGGGGTGTTGTTTAAAGTTGCAGGGGGAGTATCTCCATGAAATGCACTGAGTTCTGTGAAGTTGATTTGGTGAAGGCAAGGCGCGATTTGAAGATCACTGCTAGGCCTCCTCCTTTTTTTCCTATTCTATGCTCGGTTAGGATGCTGTAGTTCTCTGGGACCAATTCAGTTAGGATGGTGTTGCAGTCGGATGTTAGCCAACTTTCCGTAATGAAGAGGCAATCTATGTTGTTATCGATGATGAAATCGTGGATTTCTAGTCTGTGCTTGACTGCAGATCTAGTATTAATCAGGGCGCATGCTAGTTGTTGTAGTTGGATTGGTGTCTCCCTGGATTTGATGGTTGCTTGTAAGTTGGTCCTTAGCAATTTTTCTTTTTTTAGTCTTTTTTGAGTGGCGGTTGGTAGAGTTGAACCGATGTTTCTTAGCCTGTGGAGGGCGTCCGCTGTGTACTTGAAATTACACATGGTAAAACAAGAAAGTTGCTGAAGGAGGATGATGGAAGTGATGGAGGCTGCCTACCACCCTCCCCGTTGATCCAGAGGAAGGCGAAAAAAACCCTAGCTGAGCTGGCCAATTGCTACGGCAGAGGAAAAATTCCTTCCTGACCCCCAAGGGCGATCGGCTCCAGGACCCTGGATCAACTGCTACCCGGTGGCTTACCTGTGCAGGATGGTCCGGAGGATGATGGTGGGGGTAAGGGGATCAGGCCGGTACTTACTGGTTGGAGTGATGCTGCAGCTGGGTTTAGGTGGAGCTAAGATGGACACTGGTCTGGTCCAGCGTATCCAGTGGTAGACTGTGCCCATACAGTGGGGTCCAATGTAGAGGAGGGGGATGTTCCAGGTGTGGGGGAACGGGGGCCCGCTGGACAGGTGTGGGTGCTAGGGTGGCTGGAGCTAGGCCGCAGCCGTGGTCTGTCCCCAGAGTCTAACAGCTAGAGAACGGGTGATTGGACGGCGGCTGTGGTGGTGTCCGTGGGTGGGCTGAGGGGGATGAGGGATGGTGGTCCTGCCTGGAGGTGGGATGGTGCAGGCCTGGGGGGGCGGTCCTGGTACTAACCTGCAGGGGGTCCGGGCTGAGCTCTGGGTGGAGGTTGCGGCCACACTGCGTGGACCAAGATGGCTGACGGGATAGATCCGAGCCATGGGCTGTCCAGATGCTCGCGCTCCGGGGTTGCAAGGTCCTGTGGTGGATGGTGGTAGGTCCTAGTACTACCTGCCGGGGGGGTCCGTGGATGAGCTCCGGGTGGAGGTGGTAATCATTGCCGAGTGGGTGGACCAAGATGGCCGACGGGCTAGGCCCGGGCCACGGTGGAAGTGCTGCGGCGGTGGGTGAAAGTGGGGTGGGAATGCTGGTGACCTGGCTGGGGGGGTCCGCCAAAGCCGAGGTCCCAGTGGGTATTTCTGTGATGTCTGGGGTGATCTCCAGGCGCCCGGCGGAATGCTGTGGCTTCAGGAGGGAGGACCAAGATGGCTGCTGCCTAGGCCCGAGCCGCGGGCTGTTCGGCTATTCCGATTCCGGCACGACTACCGGCCCATCCGAGGATGGTGATGGGGTCGGGACGACCTGAAGGAGGTTATACTAGGGCCTGCTGGTTGGCCCGCCGATCTGGCTATGGGAGGTGAAGCGTCAGGTCGGCCCTGGCCCGGTGCTAGGCCGAAGCCGCGGAGTTTCCTGATGTGCTGGCCGAACGCGGAGTGTCCTGCGGGAAGGGCTTATACGGCTGGGACTCGGCTTCCAGAGAGGGTATTTATGGGACAGACGCCATGTTTAGGGGTTCGTTTTCAGCCACCTGCTGGCCCTCCTGGCCAACAGGTATGCATTAAGAGTACCACCTCGTGGTCCTCTGCTCCGGAGGCCCCCGTCGTTGTGGCATGTGGGTGGGCCCAGAAGCCTGTCTGGGGCCTACCACAGCAGCAGAGGAATGGTCCTGAGCTGTCTATCCTGAGTGAAGAAGCTGGACAACTGAGGAGATCCCAGGGGAGGATCCGTCATGGAAGGATCATGCAGAGTGCTGGTCTGGAGAGGGGCCTGATGACTCAGTTGGAGGACGTATCCTGAAGTAATCTTACTGCATAGTACTGCTGGGTTGGCTTAAAGGTTCAAGTACTGTGTCTGACATTCATCGCAAACCAATACATCCTGTGGCAGAGGATCGTACGGGTTTCATTCCAAACAAGTCTCTGGCAGAGACTTTTGTTCGTGCTGCGTACTGGCTGCTAGGCAAGTGAGAGAGGCCTATCCAGGCAGGCAAAGATTGAATTCCACAAGGGGAGTGCATTCAACTACAAGTGCTCAATTTCAGAAAATGTTCTAAAGTATACTAAGGAAAGATATTTGAGCTTCCCTGCAACTTTCCTTCTGCCTTACTTGTTCATTAAAGCATTGGAAAATATACTCAAGTGTTTGGTGTCTACATCGTCCAGAGGTAAACTCAATGGGACCCTAGACCCGGTGCCGGTGAAACAGAGGTATCGAGAGTGAAGGTAACAGCCCTCTTTAAACCAGCAGCTCCACCGAGAGTTAGTGCTACATGTGGGGGCGTCGTCCGGGATTTGTTAGCCATCAGTTCTCGCAACCTGGAGAAGTGTTTCACCTGGAGTTTACGGTGAGAGCTGGACTTTGTCAATTTCTCAGGAGAAGAAGAGGTTAAAAGTTGCAGGACTTTATTTCTGACTGCGGGCGCCAGTGAAGGCCCGGGAGCTACGTGATCTGAGGAACAAGTGGGAGGAGCCTAGCCTACTTGATACCGCGTGGGACGCGTGTGTGTGTGTGATTTGCCAGAGAAAAAGAGAGGCCTCGTGATCGTGCTGAGAAGATCAGAGTGTGGCCATGTCTTTTTCGGTGATGCAACCAACTGTGGGGCCTAAGATGTTCCCTACCAGCACCACTGCGGGTGCTATGCTGACCGGAACCTTGCTTACAGACACCGGCATTCATCTGAAACCGCAGGGGAGGTTTGTTCTTTATACAGTTGGAGATATTGAAGGACTGGGCATGCTTTGCCACAAGTGTGAGGAACTGGTCATACATCTCCGTCCATTTGTTCGCTGCTCGCAATGTGGAGAATACTTGTTTGTGGTGGAGCAACCTACCATGTCACCCCATGCTTATCGTATGGAGTGGGCTACAGGTATCGCTGCAGTAGAAGCTGCTACTACTGCTGAAAAAGAACGGCAGGCTGTGATTTCGCCTGTTGTCCCTGAACTTGTTCCAGAGAGAGATACTGTGGTAACCAACTCATCAGCGGACATTACTTTGATTTCCACATCCACTACGCATATCCCTGTTGTACCTGTCCAGAGGAAGGTGGGATATGTAAAGGCTTAGCGCAGCCATGGTCGAGGCCTACCCCAGAGACTGCCCGAACCGGAGAAGTCCACGTCAGGAACGGGTGAGAGTTCACAGGGGAATGTATCTGGGACTTTGTGGAAATATTTGTCAGCAGAAGAGTTGAGAGATTCGGAGATAGATTCCATGTCGGATCTCTCCGGTGGTGATGATGATTTATTTGAGACAATGTCACAAGAACTGTTATGGGTCCTGGGTGAAGACGTTGCTTCTGCCTTAACTTTTCCAGAATGGACAGCCCTAAATTCTGGGAGAACATCACCTTGTGTGGAGCCGCACAGTACTGTCGGGGGGACATTGCCTAAAGTTACTACTTTATTGTCGACATCTGTTGGGTCTATGGTGAGCAAGTCATTGGACTCTTGTGTGCCTCCTAGTTTGGGGAAAAATAGGTCGTTGCCCAAACTTGCACATTTGCAGAGAATGCTTAACAAGTGTGTGGCCAGGGAATATGGTTTGGAGTTCCCATATGTTACCCAGGACATTATGCGAGAGATTGAAGCTAACAGGGAGCTGTGGTTCAGTGAACCTGTTTGGGAATATTTGTCTGTGCCTAAGCCTTTCTGGAAAACTGGATATTCTGTTGTTATGGATGAACGCTTCAGTGGATGTTTCCTACACTGGAACTATGGTCGGCACATCTATGCTGACAAAGTGGTCATTTGCAGACCAGGAAAAGATGACATTGTGTACTTCATTACTACAGTGGATAAACTGGGAAAGTCACTGACATTGCCAGATCCTCGGTTCTACTGGTGATTATGGATAAAGAACAGTGGGGTATGTAGATAGATAGTGACAGTCTTCAGAGATCTTCGTGATCAAGATTTGATGTTCATCTCAGCGTTTCTAAATCCAAGGACTTCTTTTTGCTAGCCGGATTTCCTTATTGAAAGGATGTGATTTACCTAAAAAAAAAAAAAAAAAAATAGGGATGGTCTTCTAAAGTTTCTTTAGTTTGTTTCTTTAAGCGGAGAAAATATACGGGAAGAAAGTGTCATTCTCCTGCTGGGATGAGACTTTGCTCCCAAACTGTTATTAAGAATATTGTACATATTTAGTATGTGTCTAACTTTGTTTTTTTCAGGAGCAATTGGATCCTCCATCAAGCTGTTAGGATTTTCAGCTAGATAGATAGTGGGGTTGTGACAGTCATAATGTGATTTTGTTTGTGGATGTAAACATACTGTTATATAAATGTTAAAAACTGTATATTTCTATACTGTCTTTCCTTCTTCTTTGCCCTTATCCAAGTTTTAAGCTCAAATACCTGCTCTCAGACTTGGGAGTTATTTTTTTTTTTTTTGACAGACGTTGAGGACAACGTCTATTGTAGTGGGGGGAGTATGTAGCGCTGGTAGATTTTTTTTTTTTTCAAATAACAATTTTTATTAAACATATATATATGTAGGTAGGTACAAAAGACAATGAAGCTGTAATATACCAGTTACAACTTGCCAGTAACCAGGCTGGCGAATATTAAGCATTAGTGGATAATCATCCAAATACAGTAGAATCGTAGCAAATTCCAGATAACATTGAATAGTCAACAGGCAGGTCTTAGCTTTGACCTGAACATAATCTAAAAAGAAAAAGAGGGAAAGAGAGCAGAAGAGGAAAGAAGACAAAAAGAATAGGATGGGAAAGGGGGGGAAGGGAGGGGGAGGCTCTACCATCGGCTCGAGGCGGGTCTTCACATCTATGCCATTCTTCCCAGACCTTATCACGTGCCTCCAATCTATCTTGTAATCTAGCTGTCATTTTTTCAATCAGCTCTATGTCTTTTATTCTGGTGTATAGATCTGTTTGAGTAGGTGGGTCCCGTCTTTTCCAGTGCAGGGCAATAAGGCATCTCGCGGCCGTAAGGACATGTCGAAGCAGTTTCCTGGAGTGTCTGGGTATCTGTAATCCAGACGCTCCAAGAAGAAATGATTTCGGGGTTCTGGGTACCTGCATGCCTAACAGGCAGTTCAATAATAGTTGCGTTTCGATCCAAAAAGGGACTATTTTAGGACATGTCCAGTAAATGTGGTACAAGGTCCCTCTATCTCTCTGACAACGCCAGCATCTATCCGAGCTGGAAGGGTAAATAGCGCGGAGAACATCCGGCGTCAGGTATCAAAAAAAAATAATTTTATAGGCGTTCTCCTTATAGAGTGTACAAAGGGAGCTCTTAGCTGCCTGAGACCAAATCGTCCGCCATGTAGTTTCTGAGATTTCCTCACCCAATGCCCTCTCCCAGCGGAGCATATATGCATGCTTACCCTGGGTTGTGAAGCAATAAGAATTTAGTACCCGGTAAATGTCTGAGATTAACCCTCGTCTTGCCGAACCTTCCAACATCAAGCACTCAAATGAAGTTGGAGCCGAGAATTGTAAGTTTGGAGCAAGTGATTGGGCATAATGTCTAATCTGCAGGTACCCATAGAATACATGTCGGGGTAAGTCAAATTTTTTGTGAGTGAATGAGAGCAGTCTACGCGTACAAGGATGCACCAAATGACCAAAATGGAATAAATTCCTTGTTGCCCATGGGAAAGACATCTGGTGTGTAAGGCCTGCAGGCAATCTGGGATTATAGAGGAAAGACATGAGGAGTGACCTCTCTGAGCATAGCTTATGTACTCTGGATAATTTACGCCAGAGTGATCTAAGGTGGAGCATGGGACCCAGAAGCCGGGCTGAATCTACCTCCACCATTGCATTCCAGAGCATGCTATTTGGATGGACGGGTGCCATCCATATTTTTTTAATTTCTGTCCATCTGTTGTAAGAACATTGGGGAAACCAGGGGGCCAGGGCCCGTAGTTGAGTAGCTTGGTAGTATTTATTTAGGTTAGGACATGACAACCCGCCCTCCGAGCGCGCCGCCGTTAAGACCGAGTGTGATATTCTATGCCTCCTATAATTCCAAACAAAACATATTAAATCTGCCTGAAGTTTCCGCAAATCCGTATGTGGCACTGGGATGGGAAGTGTTTGGAAAAGATAAAGAAGCTTGGGTAGGATGGTCATTTTAACAGAGGCCACCCTCCCCAAGAGGGAGATATGGTGGGCCTTCCATTTTTGCAGGAGATCCCTTATGGATCTGAAAAGGGGGGGTAGTTGGCTCGATATAGGGTAGAGTAAGAGGGGGTAATCTGTACTCCTAAATATTTCAGGGATGTTGTCTTCCAGTGATATGGGAAGCATTGCTGTAGATGCTGGTTCTCCGATGTTGGGATGTTGATAGGTAACGATTCAGATTTAGCTGCGTTTATTTTATAGCCCGAGAGAGAGATCGATAAAGGTTGAGTTCAGCATGCAAATTGGGGAGTGAAATCCTAGGCTGGGTCAGGGTTAGTATAATGTCATCTGTGAACAGTGCTAACTTCAATTCCCTTCCCCACACCGGGATCCCGTGTATGTTTGAATTTCTTCGAATGGACGCCGCTAGAGGCTCGACACATAGCGCAAACAATAGCGGTGAGTGCGGACACCCCTGGTGGGTCCCATTCGCAATCGGGAAGGCAGACGACAGGGCAAAGGAGGTTTTGACCTGAGATGTGGGATTAGTGTACAGGTGTCTAATGGCTTGTAGAAAAGGGCCCCGAAATCCCATGCAGTTCAATGTGGCAAACAGGAAAGGCCAACCAAGGCGGTCAAAAGCCTTTTCTGCATCCAATCCGAGAGCTAACGCTTCCAGCTTGTCCCTGTTCGCCACGTCTATGAGGTCAATAATCCGTCTCGTATTATCCCCCGCTTGACGCAGGGGGACAAAGCCCACCTGATCCTTGTGTATTAAAGAAGGGAGTATCAGGTTCAATCGCATCGAGAGGAGCTTAGTAAAAATTTTTAGGTCAGAGTTTAGAAGTGCGAATGGCCTATAACTGGCACATAATGAAGGATCTTTGTCCGGTTTGGGGATTAACGTGAGGAATGACCTCTGCATGTCCGAGGGAATAGTAGTTTGCTGAAAGAAGGCGTTAAACAACTTACACATATGGGGTAGGAGAATCGGGAGAAATGTCTTGTAATATTCATAAGGGAGGCCATCTGGTCCGGTAGATTTATGTGAAGGCAAGATTTTAATGAAGGCTGTCAATTCTTCTACTGTGATCGGGGCGTTGAGGGAAAGTAGGTCCAACACCTGGAATTTGGGAAGTCCGCTTTCCTCCAGATAATGTTGCAAACGAGTAATCAAATCAGTAGGAAGAGGGTCCTGAGGGATCTCAGGGTCATTATATAGGGTTGTATAAAATTCCCCGAAGGCCCGAGCTATATCTTGAGGATGCGATAAGAGTGCACCCCTCCTATCTTTAATTTGGTGGGGGGTAGACATGTGGGAACGTTCCGACAGTTTGAGAGCCAGGAGGGAATGGGCTTTGTTGCCTTTATCGTAATAAGTTTGTTTTAACCGAAGGAGTGCCTTCTCTACATTGCTTATTGCTAGGTCTCGGAGGGCGGTTCGTAGACAGACAACTTTTTTAAGAAGATGCGTGGATGGTGAGGTTTGTAATTGGAGTTCTAGGGCTCTGAGATCTCTCTCAGCTTGGAGTTTAGACGCTATCGCATTTTTCTTCATGGCCGAGGAGATCGCAATACATCGCCCCCTGAGGACTGCCTTGTGGGCCTCCCAGAGAGTGGAGAGGGAGATGTCAGAGGTGTCATTTTCTAGAAAGTAATTCTGCAATGTTGATTCTAGTTCTGATTTAGATGGGATATGTTGGAGGAGGAAATTATTTAACTGCCAGTTACATGGTTTCTGGGTGGGGGTACCTATTTCTAAGGACACAATGACAGGAGCATGATCAGACCAAGAAATAGGTAGGATCTGAGCAGTCTTTGTGGCGCGTAGGGTGGCATTGTTGACAAAAAAATAGTCTATTCGGGAATGCATATGGTGAGGGGCGGAGAAAAATGTGTATTGTCTATCCCCAGGGTGTAAAGCCCGCCATGCATCAAATAGGGCAATGCGTCTGGTTATTTGACGAAATAGTTTGAGTCTCGAGTGGCGCGGGTCTGTGGAGCTGTGGGGTTAATCACGTGGCAATCTAGACCTACCGAGTGGGACAAATTAAAGTCCCCACCGTCCCCACCGATTAGTCATTGGGGGATCTAAACAGACGTGCAAACACTTTAGAGAGGAAATGTATCTGACGAGTATTGGGGGGATAGAGGGTACAGATAGTGACCGCCTGCATTTGCCACTGGTCTTGCAAAATTATGTAGTGTCCCCTCGGGTCCACAAAAGACTCAGAACATTTAAATGGGGAACCACGTTTGAATAGAATAGCCACTCCTGCTCACTTGCGGGGGCTAAATGTCTGGTAAACCTGGGGATATTGTCTGGATGAGGTGAAGGAGTCTCCCTTATTAAAATGCGTTTCCTGTAGCAGGACTATGTCCTCCCCAGAATGCCTGAGCTCTCTCAACGCGAGATGTCTATTTCTGTTTGAGTTCAAACCGTGAACATTAAGTGACATAAACTTAGCCATGGTCATTGGTGTATGTGCGCTCAGGATTATTTAGCTTGTCCAGCCGCGAGACAGCTACCATGTCCAGGGAAGGAAGGGACCCATAGATGGAGTACGTCCGGGTGACCGTCCCGAACCCATGGTGAGCCAGGAAGAAAGAAGGGGTGGGGAGGAAAGGGATGAAGAGAGAGAGAGAAGGAAGGAATAAGAGATTGGTTAGTGACACATCAATTAAAAGTAAACATTGCAATGTAGTCCCAAGCAGTTCATACCACCCGGGATCTATTAAGTTCCAGTAAGTTCCCCCGGTCAAAGCCCACAACAAGGACCCAGGCCAAGGGGACATAGAGAACCGCTAAGACAAATAAAATAGTGCTCGAAATACCTAAGGAAGGTAACGGGGGGAACTTTAGTAGGGTAAACCTATAGGGGGACTAGTGATCAGAAAAAACTACCACTGTCAAGTCTCCAATAGGGGGTGCCCAATGATCAAAACAAGTTAACAGGCGAGGGGCCAAGGGGGAGTGCAAATAAGGTTGATGAGTAGGGCAGGAGAAACTATTATGATAGTCAGCCTTTCTTAGGTTTAGTAGATCCTCGGGGAGAGTCCCGGTCCCTGGGACGTTTAGTTGGGGGGATCTTCATCCAGACCAATGGGGGTGGTGTTGGCGAATCCACTAAGTCCCATTCTGGTAGACGAGGAACGGGGATCTCCATGGTGTCACTGAAGTTGTCCAGGTCCTCAGGGAAGTGCAACACTGCTGATTTTCCCTGCCGGCGGGCTGTCAGGCTAAAAGGGAAACCCCAACGGTAGATTATATTGTTCTCTTGCAGTGAAATGAGTAGGGGTTGGAGGAGTCTTCGTTTCTGCAGGGTGATCCAAGATAGGTCTGGGCACAGCTGGATTTGTGCGTTTTCAAAGACCACCTTCTTGGTGATGCGGGCTTTTCGCATGATGTCTTCCTTTAAAGGGAAGGAATGGACCCTGCATATAACATCGCGGGGTCTGGAGGCAGGCCCCTTAGGGCGCAAGGCTCGGTGTGCACGGTCCATTTCTATAGGTTTATTTGGGGGGTCCCCCAGAAGGTTGTTGAATAAGGATTGCAGGGTTTTGTGCAGGTCTTCGGGACCCTCTGATTCAGGTAGGCCCCTGACTCGGATGTTGTTTCTGCGCCCCCTATTGTCCAAATCTTCAATATGGTGCTGCATATTCTGGAGCACTAGGTGGTGGTCAGACCCCTGTAATTGGGTGCGATGTACGGCCAGTTTTGTCTCTTGAATTTCTTCCTCAGCCATCTCCACCCTCTCAGAAAGATGTTTAAGGTTGGGGTGGATCACTTGAATTTCCGCCCGACAAGCGGATTTGACTTCCTCAATAAGTGTCACGTACCTGGTAGGTTTTGAGCCTGAAGTGCAGAGAAAGACCTGCCTTACAGCTCCCACTCCTGTTCCCCTGGAATGGAGACAGAGGGCCCAGGAGTGAGGAGTGGTATGGGTGCCTGGCAGGATCAACAGTCACCGGAAGTTCAGGAGTGGTGGCACCCTCTGGAACCTGAAGCTGAAGAGGAGACTGGAATGCAGAGAGGACCCGGAACCACAGCAGGTAAGTAAGCAGGACTGAAGAGCTGAACTGAAACCAGGAACAAACAGCAGGTAGTAGACTGGAACGCTGGACTGGACCCAGGAACAAGCAGTAGATAGTAGCCTGAAACGCTGGCCTGGAACCAGGAACAAGACAGCAGGTAGTAGCCTGGAATGCCGGACTGGAACCAGGAACAAGGCAGCAGGTAGTAGACTGGAACGCTGGACTGGAACCAGGAACAAGGCAGCAGGTAGTAGACTGGAATGCTGGACTGGAACCAGGAACAAGCAGAAGGTAGAAGCCTGGAACGCTGGACTGGAACCAGGAACAAGGCAGCAGGTAGTAGCCTGGAATGCTGGACTGGATCAAGGCAGCAGGTAATAGCCTGGAATGCTGGACTGGAACAAGGCAGCAGATAGTAGCCTGGAATGCTGGACTGGAACAAGGCAGCAGGTAGTAGCCTGGAATGCTGGACTGGAACAAGGCAGCAGGTAAACAGACTGGATACTGGTATCAGACAGAGGGATGGTCAAACAAGCCGGAGGTCGGTATCGGTCGAGCAGCAGAGGTACCAGGGATTACACAGAGGGATGGTCAGGCAAGCCAAGAGGGTCTGGTGCAGGCGGATAGCAGGATGGTCTAACAGGAAGCCGGGTCAGGTAGCAGAGTACACAGGTCAGATCAGGTTAAGGCACATGGAACGCTGTAGAGCAGACAGCGGGAATTGAGTGTGACAGGCCGGTTTAAATAGCCCGCCTAGCACTAGCGGGAGTGCGCATGCGCAGTGGAACCCGTGGCCGTGTCCCCGTGCGTCTGGATCGCTGATTACTGGCAGGATCTTCATGACATTGCCCCCCCAAGGGGCAGCCTCTGGATGCCCCTTTGAAGAAATTTCTCTGGATGGGCTCTTTTAAAAGATTGCAACAGATCTTCAGCATGAATATTATCCTCAGGTTCCCAAGAATTTTCTTCTGGGCCGAACCCCCTCCATTTTATCAGAAATTGATTTTGGTTACCTCTTTTCCTATGGTCCATGATAGCCTCCACCTCGAATTCCTCCTCCCCATCTACCAAGATTGGATCAGGAGGATCCGTACTTCGGCCTGGAAATGGATTAGAAATAGAGGGTCTGAGCAGGGACACATGAAATACTGGATGCATTTTTGTGAATCCGGAAGTTCAAGTTCGTATGCCACCTCATTAATTCTTCGCTTGACAGGAAATGGTCCAAGAAACTTGGGACCCAATTTCTTTGACGGGCAAGCCATCCTGAGATTTACTGTAGATGACCATACCTGGTCCCCGGGTGTAAGTAACAGCTCACCTCGCCTATTCTTATCGAAGGTTGCCTTATTATATTCCTGGGTCCTGGTCAAGGTCTCCTGCAAAACTTGGTTGTTGGAAGTAAAGAAGTCCAACCTCTCCTGCACTGCGGGTACTGTGCACTCTGGAAGAGAATTAGGCAAAAATGAAGGGTGGAAACCATAATTTGCAAAAAATGGAGTTTGTTTGATAGCGGAATGAATAGAATTGTTGTAGGCGAATTCAGCCAATGGGAGAACAGAAATCCAATCATCTTGGGCAAAAGAAGAAAAACAGCGTAAATATTGTTCAAGAGTCTGGTTTGTTCTCTCTGTTTGCCCATTAGTCTGGGGATGATAAGCAGATGAAAATGAGAGTTCAATGTTCAGTGTTTTGCACAGAGACCTCCAGAATCGGGAGGTAAACTGTACCTCCCGATCTGAAACAATATTAACCGGTACCCCATGGAGCCTGATGATTTCTTTAATGAATGCCTGTGCTGTTTCTGTAGCTGAAGGGGTGCCCTTCATTGGGACAAAGTGGGCCATTTTCGACAACCGGTCTACTATGACAAAAATTGAGGTGAAGCCCCCAGCCGGAGGTAATTCCACAATAAAGTCTATAGAAAGCATTTTCCAAGGCCTATCTGGGACAGGTAATGGCTTTAGCAATCCCCATGCCTTGGTTCTGTGCCCCTTGTTCCTGATACAGGTGGTACAGGACTCAACAAATTTCCTACAATCTTCGCGTAACTGAGGCCACCAGAAGGTACGCTGTACCAAATCAGTGGTCTTAGCCACGCCAAAATGCCCAGCCAATGCATGATCATGACATAGTTCTAGTACTGAAACTCGTAGTGTTTCAGGTATAAATATCCTATTCTTGTGCCACAGTAACCCATCCTTAACTTGGAGTTCTGACCTAATGGAAGATCCCAATTCCACGGAAGCCTGCTTAATCTGGGAAAGCAGGTCTCCCTGAAGCAAAAGAAAATTCCCCGGGGACAGCATGGTGTCCGGAGGGGAAACCTCTTGGGACTTGTGAAACATCCTGGATAGGGCATCAGGTTTGGTATTTTTGGAGCCAGGGCGGTAAGTGACATGAAAGGAGAACCTGGAGAAAAAGAGAGCCCACCTGGCTTGACGTGGCTTCAACCTTTTTGCAGATCTCAAATACTCCAGGTTCTTATGATCTGTAAAAATTAAGACTGGATGAGCGGCACCCTCCAGCAGATAGCGCCACTCCTCCAACGCTGATTTGATTGCCAACAACTCTCTGTCACCTACATCATAATTTCTCTCTGCCGTGGACAATTTATGAGAGAAGAAGGCCACAGGATATAACAGGGCCATAGTTTCCTGTCTTTGGGACAACACTGCTCCTACTGCAATTTCGGATGCGTCCACCTCTAATACGAACGGCAGAGAGGAATCTGGATGCTTTAGTACGGAGGCGGAAGTAAAAAGGCCCTTGAGAGTCTCAAAAGCCTTTTGGGCCTCAGCAGACCAGTGGAAGCATGTACCTTGTTTAGTTAACTGCGTGATGGGTGTGATGATGGCTGAGAACCCCTTAATAAATTTACGGTAAAAATTAGCAAATCCAACAAATTGCTGGATTCCCTTCTTGTCTGTCGGGACTGGCCAATCTAAAACTGCAGCGACCTTTTGAGGGTCCATCTTAATGCCTCTACTGGAAATGATTAACCCCAAAAATGGAATATTTTCATGTTCAAATTCACATTTCTCAGCTTTTGCATATAGACCGTGTTGTCGAAGCCGGGCCAACACACTTCTGACATGCTTGCGATGGGATTCAAGGGAACAAGAAAAAATTAATATGTCGTCTAAATAGACGATAAAAAACAGATCTAGAAAGTCTCGTAAAACATCATTGATGAAGTACTGGAATGTAGCAGGGGCATTGCACAGACCGAAAGGCATCACTAGGTACTCAAAATGTCCATAACGGGTACGAAAGGCGGTCTTCCATTCATCTCCGTCCCTAATACGAACTAAATTGTAGGCTCCGCGGAGGTCAAGCTAAGTGAATATGGTAGCTGTCCCCAGTCTTTGGAACAATTCTGGTACCAGGGGAAGAGGGTAACGGTTTTTCACAGTGATTTTGTTCAGCTCGCGGTAATCTACACATGGTCTGAGGGTCTTGTCTTTCTTCTGTACAAAGAAGATGCCTGCACCTGCTGGAGATGTGGATAGACGAATGAAGCCTTTTTTTAGGTTCTCATCGATATTTTCTTTTAAAGCCCCTTGTTCTACTTCAGTCAAAGGAAAGATTCTTCCAAAAGGAATCTCAGCACTGGGAAGTAATTCGATTGGACAGTCATAGGCCCGGTGAGGGGGTAAGACCTCTGCCCCCTGCTTGCTGAATACATCTAAGAAATCATGATAGGCAGAAGAAATTGAGGGGTGTAGACTAGGATCTGTTATTGTTAAATTAAATGGTGGAGGTATATATACATTTATGATCACACAGGTGTGTGATTCCCACGTTCCCATAAGAAAAATAAACCTGCCCTCTACATCAATTTGTGCATCAATTTTTGTGAATGAGGTAGTCCTGGAAAACAGTATACTCACACCCCTTGAATACCGGGTATGTGTGGAATGGTATTGAGTAGGATATTTCGATAAGTGTAACAGGTTGGTGGTGTCTCTATTGAGATGCGTCTCTTGCAGACATATTACAGTGGGGTTCCGATGTGAGATAGAGGTGAAAATGGCAGTTCTCTTTTTAGGGTCATGTAAGCCTCTCACGTTCCATGAGAGAATTGACTCTGTTCGCTTAGTCATTTGGTGCAGTTGCTAGTTGTGATCCAACCCCCAGTATTGGAGGTCTGTGGCATATGAACTTAGATGATGCAGTATAAGTTCTGAAGTGTAGAAAATGTATTACGTGACTTGTACCATGTGTCTCACTCTGCAGATTTGCAACCAGCGACAAAGCAAACTTGCTTTGCGACCAAAATATATAGCACCCATTCAACCAGGGCTTAAAAACGGAAAAAAGAAAAACAAACTGAAATAAAGTAACTTCCATTGGAAAGCCTTCCATTGGTGCCCCGCAGGGCGTTTGGTGGGGTAATAAAGAGGGCTGGGACCTTGTGCCCATAAAGTCCTAAACGATAGGGTTCACTGGTAAAATAAACCAAAAAAAAAGTCAATTGTGACTCTCTGCGGGCTCCATTTTATCTAAGGTGAGCATAAAGAATCAATGTACGGGGTTCATGCGTTGTGTCATCCTGGTTCATTTCCACGCACGGCTGCCTGCAAATGCCTCTCGTGTCTGTCCAGCCAATTGGTAGCCATCATAAGATTTTCAAAAAAGTGTACCGTGCCCTCAGCAACCACTCTCAACTTGGCAGGGTATAGCATAGAATATATGACCGAGAGAGCACGCAGTCTCTTTTTGACCTCAGTATATTTTGCTCTTTGTTTCTGCACAGCCGCTGAGAAATCAGGGTATATTGACACTCTGGCACCCTGAATTTCCATATTGGGTTTCTGTCTGGCCAAGCGAAGTATACTATCCCTGTCCTTGTAATGTAGTAATTTCAGCAAAAATGGTCTGTCGTTGCCCCCTGGTGGCGGTGGACGGAGTGGCACTCTATGGGCTCTTTCAACAGAAAAGAATGGTGTAAGGTTATTTCTCCCAAATGTGTCAGCTAGCCAGGTTTCAATAAAATCAGTGGGGTTTTTTCCTTCAGCTTTTTCAGGTAAACCAACAATGCGAATATTTGACCTTCTCAATCTGTTCTCCATATCCTCCACTCTATTCGCTGTTTCTGTGGCTTTAGCTGAAGTTATGTGAATCTTCTGAGCAAGAGGGGGTATATCATCCTCTAGTGTGCTCACTCTTCCCTCCAGAGCAGTGGCTCTCTCTCTTATTTTCTGCATATCTTGCCTTATGTGTAATATGCCTTCTTTCATGCTTTTGACTTCAATAGAGAGTTCAGTTAGTGAGGAGCCATAAGTGTGAACTGCAGTCAGTATATCATGCAGGGAAGGCTCAGAGTGCTCAGTGTCTGGAGCTTTGGCTGCTTCAGAGGAAGGAGGGGGGGATGGGGGATTCCTCACTGTGTGTTCTGCTGCTCCAGGGGCCATCTACTCTATGCCATGCTGTGCTGTTTGCTGTTGGACACTCTTGGCTGCTGCCTTTGCATGTGAGGTATGTGGCTGTGTTGTTTTGTGAGTGCCAGTGTCATGAGCATACCTCTCCAGGCGTGCAGCTGCTGATAGCTGTGATTCCTTCCCTGCACGCTGTGGGAGCGGGGATCCGCCATCTTGGCCATGCCGGCCGGCCGAACGGCTCTCCTCCATCCTCCCAGACACCCCCGTTTTGGATGTAAAGCGACCGGGTGTCGCTGTAGGTGTTTCCCCACACCGGGAGCGAAGTGTCCGGTCTATGGTAGCGGTGGATCGGGCTCACTTCAGGATGTTTTCTGTTCAGGATGCTGGAGCCTCTGTGAGACACGTCCTCTCACATGGAAGTCCAAGCCACGCCCCGTAGACTAGGATCTGTATCTAAGCAGAGCAAGGCAGGGTTCTCCTGAGTGTTCTGAAATCTGCAAGACTGTTGGCAATATGGAGAAGAAAAGGTAACTTCACCTGTGACCCAATTAATGTCAGGATTGTGAGCCTGTAATCATGGCATGCCGAGGATTATGGGAAACAGGGGTGAGGCGATGATATCCAGGCTTAGCAGTTCTTGATGAGAATTGGAGATGGAGACGGGTAATGGAACAGTCTCTTGGGTAACAGGCCCAGACTTAATGGCGGTTCCATCAGCTAGATGGATGGAAAGTCCATGGGCCTTAGGCAACAAAGGTATCCGGTGTTGGGTAGCAAAAAGAGAGTCCATGAAACAACTGCAGGCTCCAGAGTCAATAATGGCGGTTATTTGCAGAGTCTCTCCTGGAAGCTGTAACAGGATAGAGAGAGCAAGGTGAGTAGTGTTCTTAACCAGGGGTGCAACATAGTCAGTGGACAGGGATAGGCACTTACGGAGTTTAAGGGGACTGTTCCTGACATAGTGCCCAGGTTCCCCACAATACAGGCACAAATTATTCACTCGACGACGTTGTCGTTCCTCCTGGGTGAGAGAAGGCCGCAGGACCCCTAATTGCATTGGCTCAGGTGGGTTAAACGTGGACGTAGGTGGTGCTGGTGACGTATGATGAAGAACTTTAGTGGTAACCCAAGTTGGGCGAGAAGTTCCCATAGCTCTCTCAGTCCTTCGTTCTCTTAGGCGTCGATCGATCTGGATGGCTAGATCGATCAGTGCATTTAAAGTCTGCGGAGTACCTACCCCGGCCAATTCATCCTTCAGAGAGTCAGAGAGTCCCATCCGAAACTGATAGCGGAGAGCCGCATCATTCCAATTTGTGTCTGCACTCCATTTTCTGAATTCAGCCACATAGTCCTCTGCAGCCCTGCGACCCTGTTGAAGAGTGTGCAAAGCCGCTTCTGCAGTCACGGACAGCTGGGGGTCATCATACAGCTCACCTAATGCGTCAAAGAAGGTGGAGAGATTAGTCAGGGATACGTCCTTTTGTTCCAAGAGGCGATGGGCCCAGGTTTGGGGGTCACCAGAAAGCAGAGAAATTACGTAGCCCACCTTGGTAGCCTCCAGGGAAAAGGTACGTGGCTGAAGAGCAAAGAACAATTCACAGGAGTTGCGGAAAGCCCTGAATTTAAGGCGATTCCCAGAGAAACGTTCAGGCGTTGGGACCTTGGGTTCTGGAGGGAGCATCACCACCGTTGAGGAAGGCCCAACTGAAGGAGCAGAAGCGGAAGGAGCTCCCTGGACACCAATGGGATTAGACAAGGTTAGCACTCGTTCCTCCAGCCTGGTGTATCCTTGCTGCAGATTCTTGACTGCTTCAGTCAATCCTGCCAAGTGTGCACAAAGTTCCTCCATGGGAGACGTTCCCTGCTCAGGCTCAGACATGGCTGTCTGCTACTGTCACATACCTGGTAGGTTTTGAGCCTGAAGTGCAGAGAAAGGCCTCCCTTACAGCTCCCACTCCTGTTCCCCTGGAATGGAGACAGAGGGCCCAGGAGTGAGGAGTGGTATGGGTGCCTGGTCACCGGAAGTCACCGGAAGTTCAGGAGTGGTGGCACCCTCTGGAATCTGAAGCTGAAGAGGAGACTGGAATGCAGAGAGGACCCGGAACCACAGCAGGTAAGTAAGCAGGACTGAAGAGCTGAACTGAAACCAGGAACAAACAGCAGGTAGTAGACTGGAATGCTGGACTAGAACCAGGAACAAGCAGAAGGTAGAAGCCTGGAACACTGGACTGGAACCAGGAACAAGACAGCAGGTAGTAGCCTGGAATGCCGGACTGGAACCAGGAACAAGCAGAAGGTAGAAGCCTGGAACGCTGGACTGGAACCAGGAACAAAGCAGCAGGTAGTAGCCTGGAATGCTGGACTGGATCAAGGCAGCAGGTAGTAGCCTGGAATGCTGGACTGGAACAAGGCAGCAGGTAGTAGCCTGGAATGCTGGACTGGAACAAGGCAGCAGATAGTAGCCTGGAATGCTGGACTGGAACAAGGCAGCAGGTAGTAGCCTCGAATGCTGGACTGGAAAAAGGCAGCAGGTAAACAGACTGGATACTGGTATCAGACAGAGGGATGGTCACACAACCTGGAGGTCGGTATCGGTCGAGCAGCAGAGGTACCAGGGATTACACAGAGGGATGGTCAGGCAAGCCAAGAGGGTCCGGTGCAGGCGGATAGCAGGATGGTCTAACAGGAAGCCGGTCAGGTAGCAGAGTACACAGGTCAGATCAGGTTAAGGCATACGGAACGCTGTAGAGCAGACAGCGGGGATTGAGTGTGACAGGCCGGTTTAAATAGCCCGCCTAGCACTAGCGGGAGTGCGCGCGCGTGTGCCCGTGCGTGACAGCACCCGTGAACGCGCGTGCATGCGCAGTGGAACCCGTGGCCGTGTCCCTGTGCGTCTGGATCGCCAATTACTGGCAGGATCTTCATGACAATAAGGAGTTTAAAATCCTCCTTGGTAGGGATGGCTCAGAGACATTCTTGCCACGAGGAGGTCTGCTGAGAACGTGGATCACCCCCATGCGATACTGTGGATAATGCGGTGGGGAGGTTTCTCTCTGAAGGACAGGGGGGGCGCGGGTCTCCGTGGCTCTCAGGGCTGCATTTGGGGATCCTGTGAGTCACTCCACAGAGGCATCTGTGTGGGAAAGGGAGGGCTGTTTGCCAAAACATCCATAGGGATCAGGTTCGGGGAGCTGGCCACCTGAGCGTATAACATTGCCTGGCCTGTCCCCTGTTCTGTGGATCTGGGGATACTGTGGCGAGCTTGTCGCTGCAGTTGAGGAGAATCAGGGGGGAAACAATGCACCTGCTGGGGGGTGCATCCTCCATGTTGCACTTCTGACGTGAGCCCTGGACCCCAGACACCCTCCGGGTAGTGGGGGGAAGTCACCGGATTGTAATGAGGGGGTAGGGGAAACAGTTCCTCCCAGGGATAAGACCAGGTCTGAGGCCGTGCGCAGCAGCCGCTGGAAGGCCTCAGAGCACTGCGTGTATGTGGCTGCAGTGAGGCCTGGCGTTGTGTCCCGGGGTTCGTTCTGGAGCTTCCCCTGTGATGTGTGGGGCAGAGATGGACTCACCACTCGGGATTCCTGGCATCGCGGCCCGCCGGTCTTCCGATTCGGGGGCCGATGCGCTCTGAGGAGGTGAAGGCGATGTAGAGCTCGGCTGTAGCGGTGGCCTCATGGAGGAGGCGGATGTCACCGGCGCCGTCTTGTCTTTCCCGTTGTCGGACATGGAGGGTAGTTTAAAGTACCCACGGAGGGTCATAGAAGAGCCGGAAAGGGGGTTGGAATGATCCCCTAGGTTTAGAGGATAGTGTTCTCCTGCTTCCACCCATATATGGGTGCTAGAAATCCCCTTAAAAGACCTTTAAGCTGTGGGCTGGTGGAGAGCTAAGAGCTCAGGCTTCCATACAGGGCAGCTTCAGGTCACGCCCCGCTGGTAGATTTTTAATCTACCGATGATAGGTAAATCTTGTGGGTTACTTGTTAGAGGAAGTTAGATTTGCCTCTGTTCCAGCTTGGCTGAGTTGCGTGTAGTTCCACACTGTGTCGGTGGGTGTCGTTGTCACCATAGACTGGTGTTGGAAAGGCAACGTGTTGAAGCGTATGAGTGCTCCTCTGTCCCGGGGACAACTCGGTGGAGGTGGTCCTCTGGGTTGCATTCTGGGAGATGGCATTTATGGGACAGACGCCATGTTTAGGGGTTCATTTTCAGCCACCTGCTGGCCCTCCTGGCCGAAAGGTATGCGTTAAGAGTACCACCTCGTGGTCCTCCGCTCCAGAGGTCCACGTCGCTGCGGCGTGTGGGTGGGCCCAGAAGCCTGTCTGGGGCCTACCACAGCAGCAGAGGAATAGTCCTGAGCTGTCTATCCTGAGTGAAGAAGCTGGACAACCGAGGAGATCCCAGGGGAGGACCCGTCATGGAAGGATCATGCAGAGTACTGATCTAGTGAGGGGTCTGGTGACTCGGTTGGAGGACGTATCCTGAAGTAATCTTACTGCATAGTACTTCTGGGTTGGCTTAAAGGTTCAAGTACTGTGTCTGACATTCATCACAAACCAATACATCCTGTGGCAGAGGATCGTACGGGTTTCATTCCAAACAAGTCTGTGGCAGAGACTTTTGTTCATGCTGCGTACTGGCTGCTAGGCAAGTTGAGAGGCCTATCCAGGTGGGCAAAGATTGAATTCCACAAGGGGAGTGCATTCAACTACAAGTGCTCAATTTCAGAGAATGTTCTAAAGAATACTAAGGAAAGGTATTTGAGCTTCCCTGCAACTTTCCTTCTGCCTCTTTCCTGCTACTTCCATTATTACTTGTTCATTAAAGCATTGGAAAATATACTCAAGTGTTTGGTGTCTACATCGTCCAGAGGTAAACTCAACGGGACCCTAGACCCGGTGCCGGTGAAACAGAGGTATCGAGAGTGAAGGTAACAGCCCCCTTTAAACCAGCAGCTCCACTGAGAGTTAGTGCTACATACATCTTTTATTGGAAGGAATTAACTCAGAAATACGTAAAGCCCCAAAAAAAGGTTAGCATAAAAGCAGATCTGAAAAGCAAAGCTTTGTACTGGGAAAAACAGACAGAACTGCTAATCTGGCAAATCTTTTTCATAGCACAAATGTCTAAAGAAAAGGGTATCCTATCATTTGGTGTAAACCTCTTTTTTTTATATCCTTTAAAACCTGTTTGACTGAATAGAAGCTGGTACAAGCCAAGAACCTTCTGAAGGAGAAAAGAGAAAGAAATACCAGCCAATAGTTTATTTATATGGCTATGAGAAAGTTTCTGTTTTATTAGGGACACTAAAAAGGCTAACATATACTTTTCAAATGGAGGAGAAGGTAAAATATTATTCAAACTACAAAAGTGAACCCATTTATCACAGGCCCTAGAATATTCTTTCCATCTATGTGGAGCCAAGGAATTCTTAATAGTTTGATAAGCCAATGTTAAATCAGGTCCTACAGGTGTAACGGGCAAGGACAACCCTCTAAGTCTGTATTGGGTAAAAAGTTGTCGAAACCGACTCATCTGAAATTGAGAAAGTCAGTCAGCAATACTGTCATCAACACCAGGAGTAAATTTAGCTTTTAACCATAGATTCCATTTCAAGCATAAGAAAACCAAGTGAGGCAATAACTTAATAAGTGGTAAAGACCTAGAAGACTAGCAATGTATTGCGCAAAGAACACCTTTATTGTCCGTTTGAATAAGGATGCGCTTATTCACAAAACATTTTACCCATAGTTCAATGAGTACCACCACTGGAAAAAGTTCCAGCAATACAATGTTTTAGTTGTCTTGTTAATAATCCAAGCATCTGGCCAAGCATCACAACACCGGTGCCAAATAGCTGCAAATATTTTGGAATCAGCAGTATTCGTAATAGGATGGAAATCAGCTGAATAAACAAATTCGTCTTGAAAAATAGGATTTTTTAATACAGCTTACCTGTAAAATCCTTTTCTTGGGAGTACATCACGGGACACAGAGCTCTATCAATTACTTAGTGGGCTAGATGGTCACTATCAGGTGATTGGACACTGGCAAACCCTAATTACAAGGCGAGTTCCTCCCCTATATAACCCCTCCCATATGGAGAGTACGTCAGTTTTGTAGCAAAGCAGTAAGTATCCCAATGTATATATACATAAATCCCGAAGAGGAATGGGAGCACTGTGTCCCGTGATGTACTCCCAAGAAAAGGATTTTACAGGTAAGCTGTATTAAAAAAAAATATTTTCTTGTACATCATGGGACACAGAGCTCTATCAATTACTTAGTGGGATGTCCCAGAGCAATGCCCAAATTGATGGGAGGGAGACACAGATCAAAAAAGCAGACCGCCATCGGATGTGAGGGCCTATACTGCTGCCTGCAGCACACTGCGCCTGAAGGTGGTATCCTTATGCCCTTTCACATCCACCTGAAAGAATTTGGTGAATGTATGGATGGAAGACCAAGTTGCAACCTTGCAGATCTGAGCCAAGGAGGCCTGGTGAAGCCCTGCCCATGAAGCACTTACTGCTCTAATCGAGTGCGCTCTCAAATAAAAAAAAGGAATTTTCATCTTGAAACCATAAGCCTGAACAATAACCTACCGAATCTACTTTCTAGGACCTTCCGGCAGCACAAACAAAGCATCAGCTTTTCGTATCAGAGCAATCGCTTTCAGATAGACCTTGACTGCTCTTACTACATCAAGAGAGTGTAACAACCTTTCTTCTGCAGAATGCGGACCCGTACAAGGACGGTAAGGACAACATCTTGGTTCAGATGAAATCCTGATACCACCTTAGGCAGCAAAAAGCTGTTAATTCTGAAACCCCTCTAGCAGAGGATATGACAACCAGAAACTTGATCTTCTGGTCAAAAGAACCAAAGGAATATGGCATATTGGTTCAGAAGGCTGTTTTTGTAAAAACAGATTATTCAAATCCCACGGGCACAAGGGAGACTTAACTGGCGGAATTGGGTAAAAAAGCCCCGACTAAAGAATGAGAGGCGAGTGGCTTCTGAAAAAAAAGAAATATTGATAAGGCCGAGAACTGACCCTTGATGTGCTCAAGGCCAGTTTCATTTCTACCCCTAACTGTAGAAAGGCGAGACTTCTGCCATGGCCTACCTTAGAGGATGCCAACCCCTGGATTCACGCCAGGAAACATACGCCTTCCAGGCTCTGTGATAGACGAGCCTGGAGGCCGGCCCCCTAGCATTAACCAGAGTAGAGAGAACTGGACCCGGAAAGCCCACGGCTTTTCAGGATGTAAGTATCAACAGTCAAATCATCCAATTTAGATTCCGTAAGGAGGGATGGAATACTAGTCCCTGCGAGAGCAGGTCTGGGCATAGTGGAAGAATCCACAGTTTTCCTACCGCCATCTTTACGATTCCTATATACCAAGGCCTTCTGGGCCAGGCTGGAGCCACCAGAATAACCGGTTACTTCCCCGCCCCGATCCTGTGAAGAAGACGCAGAAGGAGCGGAACCGGAAAAAAATACCTAGGTCAGAGAGAACTGATCCCAAGGAATTATCAATGCGTCTGTTCCGCATGCTAGTGGACCCTTTGTTCTTGACAAAAAAATCATCCAGCTTCATGTTGAACCTGGAGGCTATAAGATCTACATTTGGGGTACCCCATTTTGGCATATAGCCTGAAATATGGAAGGTAGAGACCATTCTCCTGGACACAACTGCTGGCGGCTTAGATAATCCGCCTGCCAAATTTCCATCCTTGGAATGAAGGCTGCAGATAGGCAAAGAACATGCCTCTCTGTTCAAACAAAAAATGGTTCACCTCCCTCTGGGCATTTGGACTCCTGGTGCCTGCTAGATTGATATAGGTCACTGCTGTAGCATTGTTGGCTTGTATCCGGACAGGACAGCCTTGTGACCTGTAGGTCCAGGCCCTGAGGGCCAAAAGTACTGAAACTCCAGGATATTGATGGGCAGGAACCTTTCGGCTACCATCTTCCCCAACAACCTCATTCAAAAGCAAATGGTAGGTCTATCCCTTGCTTTGCCCACTTGGGCCAAATCTTTATGGTCTTGGCCTTTGACTCGGGTAAAAGATACCCTTCTTTGGGCTATGTCCCCAAACACTCTAGCCTCCATAGGGGCTATAAAGACCATGCTGGACACACTTAGGTCCAGCCATGCTACCAACTGATCTATCGGCAGAAGACTGCTTTGGTATGCCATTAAAGCTAAACCCTGAGCCCTTTAGACCCGCTAGAGGCAGGCCCTAGCAGTTTATAAAAGACTTGAGCATGGTGGCACACCACAAGAGCAAGCCTACCAACCAGAAGAGGTGCTGTTTCCCTGTGAAATGCAGACAAGTTCTGAAAACTATGAAAAAACAAAAAGAGGGGGGGCACCCTTACACCTCATGCCATTAAATAGGTAATAATTGCTCGCCCAATGCCACTCCTCACATATAGGGGCTATATCCGTAGCCAGAACAAAGCATATAGGAAAAATGATATTCCAGGGAGAATCACAAGAAGGGATGACCTCCCTGGAACAAAGACAGCTACTATGGATACAGCGGGCAATGATGGGAGAGTAAGTAAAATCTCAAAATTTATTGCAATATCAAAAGCTATAATTGCAAAAAAGTATGCTCCTAAAGAGGTTTAAATGGAGCTGGTAATACATACATCAATAAAAAGGCATAACAGATGCATGATAACATGTGTTACGCCCATGGAACAGACACACAAACAATAGACAGACAGTGACATACAAATAACACATATGGTGCAGGCGCCTAAGTAACCACGGATGCACAGGATCCCTAATGGCAAAACGCCAATGAAAAAGTAAAAAACAGAAAATAAACTGCAAAGAGATACTGTGCATGCATGGCCCCCGGGGTGGCGGAGGACTGGTTAAAGATAAACCAACCAAGGAGTAAATTGCTACACAAGAGGTTAATAGGCTGTAGAGTCTTAACAAAATACTAGTAGTCCTTACTGAATGGAATGACACAAAGTCCAAACATATGATTGCATGCGCATGCTCAAAACATTTCAGGGAGGGCATCCCTTCTTGTGATTCTCCCTGGAATAGCATTTTTCTTATAAGTTCTGAAAACACATATGCAAACGATTCTCCATATGTGTAAGTGGCAAGAGTTAGCGCCATATGCCTCAAAAAGAAGCGTGCGTTCATGGAAGCATGAATTTTCTACAATATGTTTAAAACATAAAAAGTGTGTGCTGTACAGACGCATACCTATAGCATATGGGCTATGGAACAGGCACCTTGCAAGCAAGCATGCATCTCTGAATGTGTAATGCAAGATTACACATCATGTATCCAGGCAGACATGTGTTCCTATGTGAACATAAGGAATCCTGTATAATTAAGGAGGCTAAATGAACATGCCTCGTTATGCAACCATGCAAATCTAGGTGATCATGCAACCATAGGTGATCATGCATTCTTATGCGATTCGGCATCTTTTATGCGACCAAACATTCTATGCATTATAAGCACTACTGTGCGGACAAGTACCCTTGTGAGACCAAGGACTCTTGTGTGATCAAGCACCCCTGTGCGATCCAGCATCTTTATACAATCAAGCATCTTTATGCAATTTTAAGCATTTCTGAAAAAAAATTAGCTTCTTTGCATGACCAAGTATTCTTGAGTAATCAAGGACTCTTGTGAGATCAAGCACCCCTGTGCAATCCAGCCTCTTTATGCAATCAAGCATCTTATGTGATTTAGGCATTTCTGTGAAAACAAGCCTTTCTGCGTGAGCAAGTATCCCTGGGCAAACAAGGACTCTTGTGGGGTCAAGCACTCTTGTGTGATCCCGTATCTTTATGCAAACAGGCATTTATGCGTTTTTAGGCAATTATGCGATTTTTAGGCATTCATGCGATTTTAGGCGTTTAAGTCCACCACAAACAGAAAAAAACATGTATCTCTATGTGTATTACATGTTCTACCACATGCATCTTGTATATTCCAATACTCAGGTAATTTATGCAAATATGTGGACTGATAAAAGGAAGATATCCTCCGCTGACGTGCACTCCTGCACTCATGCGTTTAGCTGTTTGTGTTAGCAACAATGTGCACAGAACCGTGTACTGCACCTGGTATTCCCAGGTGGTCTCCCAGTCAGGTATTAACCAGGCCCGATCCTACTTAGCCTCTGAGATGATAAGAGGTCGGGCGCTTTCAGGGTGATGTGGCTGTAGGCATTTCAGCAGTTGTGCGTTTGTAAGCAAGCACCTGCATGAGGACCTTGTGGAGGTTCTACACCTCCTTGTAGTAATGGACGGACTTGACAAGGTACAAGAAGCCTATGGGAATTTAAGAAAAAAAAACAAGTAGGAGACAGAGGCTTCGGCCGTCTAGGCTGAGGGTAAGTTATACGCAGCCTGAATCTCTGTAAAAGATTGCAGCTACAACTCCAGAGACTGTGAGGCCTCTGATACCTCCGCCTCATCAGATTGCACCTGTTCCCTGTCCCCTGATGGTTACCTTTCATCATCAGATTGTAGATCCTCTTGACTGAGAATTTTAGGGCAGGGGAAGGGGAACTACCCCAATTTCTGCCCTCTTGTGAGGATGCTGCGATTAAGCAGCTAACTTCTCCTGTACACTACACACTGCAAATGCAAACCACCATCTTTATGTAGCACTAACTCACGGTGGAGCTGCTGGTTTAAGCGGGTCTGTTACCTTCACTCTGCTTCCCTCTGTTTCACCGTCACCGGGTCTAGGGTTCCATTGAGTTTACTCCTGGACAACACATGCACCAACACTGGAGTACGTTTTCAATGCTTTATTAAACAAATGACTTAGGAAGTAGCAGGAAAGAGGTAGAAAGGAAACTTGCAGAAGAATCTCAAATATTCTCTGGTAGGGTTCTCTTGACAAAATGTCCTGATAGAATTCAAATACTGTCTGAAATGCGCTCCCCTCGTGGGACACACTTCTTGCTTGTCTGGATAGGCCTCGCTCACCGGTCTAGCAGCCAGCACGCAGCACGAATCAAAGTCTCTGCCACAGGCTTGTTTGGGAACAAAATCCATACAATCCTCTGCCACAGGATGTATAGGGTTTTCTATAGTGAAAGTCAGTCACAGTGCTTGAACCTTTAAGCCGAGCCGGCAACACTATGCTGTATAGTTACTTTTGGATACGTCCTCCAACCGAGTCACCAGGCCCCTCTATAGACCAGCACGCCGCGTGATCTCTCCAAGATTGGTCCTCCTCTGGGATCTCCTCGGTTGTCCAGCTTCGTCACACAGGACCAACAGCTCTGGACCATTCCTCGGCCGCGGTGGTAGGCTCCAGACAAGCCTCCGGACCCACCCCTGCGCCGCTGTATCATGGGCCTCCCGATCGGAGGACCACGAGGTAGCTCCTTAACACATGCCTGTCGGCCAGGAGGGCCAGCAGGTGGCTGTAAAACGAACCCCAAAATATGGCGTCTGTCCCATGAATACCCTCGCCCAGAATGCAACTCGGAGGACCACCTCCACCAAGCGTGCCTCCGGGACAGAGGAGCATCTATTCACTTCAACACGTTGCCTTTCCAACCCTGACCAGTGGTAACAGTGACACCCACCGGTCAGCACGGAAACACACACAATGTCAGCCAAGCTGGAACAGAGGCAAACTTTACCTTCCTAACGCACAATTTACTAAATTTACCTAACATGCGGTAGATTGCAAATCTACCAGCGCTACATACTCCCCCCACTACAATAGACGTTGTCCCCAACGTCTGTCCCAACACAGTAACAATAACTCTCAAGCCTGAGAGTAAGCATTTGAGTTTCTTATAACTTTGGATAGACAAAGGGAGAGAAAGGACAGTTTAAAGACACTATGAGACTTATATCTATAAAACATTATGTTCACAGCCGCAAACAAAACCACAGTATAATGGTACACAACATCACTAACTAACTAGCTGAAAAGCCTCCCAGCTCTATATATAATCCGATAATCCCTGAAAAGGAAACATAGTTAGACACACACATATACATCCTATACAACAGTAGGAGCAAAGCCTCATTAAAAAAAAATGAAACTCTCTTCCCACAACCTATACTAAAAAAAAATATATCCTTTAGGAGTCCATCCCTGCATAAGAACTTTTTCTTTTTCTATAAAAGAAATCCGGCTAGCAAAAGAAGTCCTTGGATTTAAACACTCAACAGAATCTGTAGATCTTGACCACGCAGATCTCTTTACCCTAACACTATCTAGCTAGGTAATTTCAAAGTTCTGTTGTCCATAATTATCAGTAAAACCAAGGATCTGGCAAGGTCAACGATTTCCCTTCTTTATCCACAGTAGTAATAAAGTATACAACATTGTCTTTTCCTGGTCTGCAAATTACCACTTTATCGGCATAGATGTGCCGACCAAAGTTCCAATGTACAAAGCATCCGCTGAAACGTTCATCCATCCGGACGGAACATCCAGTCTTTCTGAAGAGCTTAGGTACAGACAAGTAGTCCCAAACAGCTTCACTGTACCAAAGTTCCCGATTAGCTTCAATCTCCTGCATAATATCCTGGGGCACATAGGGAAACTCCAATCCATACTCTGCAGCCACACGCTTGTTTAACATCCGCTGCAAGCGAGCAAGTTTTGGCAAAGATCTGTCTCTCCTCATACCAGGCGGTACACAGGAATTTAGTGACTTTCTCACCATAGACCCAGCCGGTGTCTGTAGTGAACTAGTAGCCTTTGGCAAAGTCTCAGCAACAGTACTGTGTGTTTCCACACAGGGTGACGTCTTCCCAGAACTCAGGCCAGTCCATTCAGAAAAAGTCATTGTGGAGGCAACACCTTCGCCTTGTGACCACAATAGCTCTTGCGACATGGTTTCAAATAAGTCATCATCACCGGAAAGATCCGGCATGGATTCTATTTCCGACTCTCTCAATTCTTCCGCTGGCAAATATTTATTTACAGTCCCCAACAGTGGCTTACCCGTTCCGGACGTAGACTCTGGTAGCTCCGGCTCAGGCATCCTCTGGGGTAGGCCTCGACCACGGCCGTGGGAAGCCTTTACATAGCCCACTTTCTTCTGAGTATGCACCATAGGAGTAGGCGTAGTGGACTCAGGAACTAAAGTAATGTCTCCGGGCGAGACAACAGCAACAATGTCTCTTTCTGGAACATTGTCAGTAGCAACAGGCAAAGTGGCGGCCCATCGCTCCCTCTCTGTAGCGATAGCAGCTTCCACTGTAGCGATACCTGTCACCCAATCCATTCGATAGGCACGGGGCGACATGGTAGGTTGCTCCACCACAAACAGATATTCTCCACACTGTGGACATCGGCCAAATGGACGAAGATGCACGGCCAATCCTTCACATCGATGGCAGGTCATGCCCAGTCCCTCAACATCTCCCGAGGTATACAGGACAAACCTCCCCTGCGGCTTCAATCGAACTCCAGTATCTGTGAGCAAAGTCCCAGATTGCACAGTATTCATCACGGTGCTTGCAGGGAACACTCTGGGTCCCACAACTGATTATAACGCCGAAAAAGACATGGCCACACTCTGATCTTTTCAGCACGATCACGAGGCCTCTCTTCTTCTCTGGCGCCGAACACATACACGCATCCCACGCGGTAGCAAGTAGGGTAACTCCTCCCACTCGTTCTTTCAGTCATGTAACTCTCAAGCCTTTTTCAGCGCCCAGTGTCTATGTACTTAGAAGCAAAGTCCTGCAGTGTAACCTTTCCTCTTCCTGAAAAGATTTTTTTTTTCAAAGTCCAACTCTCTCTGTAAACTCCTGGTAAAACACTCCACTGGGTTGCAATAATTGACGGTCAATAAATCCCGGACGAGCCCCCACATGTAGCACTAACTCACGGTGGAGCTGCTGGTTTAAGCGGGTCTGTTACCTTCACTCTGCTTCCCTCTGTTTCACCGTCACCGGGTCTAGGGTTCCATTGAGTTTACTCCTGGACAACACACGCACCAACACTGGAGTACGTTTTCAATGCTTTATTAAACAAACAACTTAGGAAGTAGCAGGAAAGAGGTAGAAAGGAAACTTGCAGAAGAAACTCAAATATTCTCTGGTAGGGTTCTCTTGACAAAATGTCCTGATAGAATTAAAATACTATTTAAAATGCGCTCCCCTCGTGGGACACACTTCTTGCTCGTCTGGATAGGCCTCTCTCACCGGTCTAGCAGCCAGCATGCAGCACGAATCAAAGTCTCTGCCACAGACTTGTTTGGGAACAAAATCCATACAATCCTCTGCCACAGGATGTATAGGGTTTTCTATAGTGAAAGTCAGTCACAGTGCTTGAACCTTTAAGCCGAGCCGGAAACACTATGCTGTATAGTTACTTTTGGATACGTCCTCCAACCGAGTCACCAGGCCCCTCTATAGACCAGCACGCCGCGTGATCTCTCCAAGACGGGTCCTCCCCTGGAATCTCCTTGGTTGTCCAGCTTCGTCACACAGGACCCACAGCTCAGGACCATTCCTCGGCCGCGGTGGTAGGCTCCAGACAAGCCTCCGGACCCACCCCTGCGCCGCTGTATCGTGGGCCTCCCGATCGGAGGACCACGCGGTAGCTCCTTAACGCATACCTGTCAGCCAGGAGGGCCAGCAGGTGGCTGTAAAACGAACCCCAAAATATGGCATCTGTCCCATAAATACCCTCGCCCAGAATGCAACTCGGAGGACAACCTCCACCGAGCGTGCCTCCGGGACAGAGGAGCACCTATTCGCTTCAACACGTTGCCTTTCCAACCCTGACCAGTGGTAACAGCGACACCCACCGGTCAGCACGGAAACACACACAACATCAGCCAAGCTGGAACAGAGGCAAACTTTACCCTCCTAACGCACAATTTACTAAATTTACCTAACATGCGGTAGATTGCAAATCTACCAGCGCTACATTTAAAAGACCTGTGCAGGGCTGCAATGTTGGGAGAGGCTGCAAGCCTGACAGGGGCAATGGTTCATCCTGTGCAGCTGCCTCCAGTCTTTCAGGGGGGATAGAACCCTTAGATCTAGACAGTGATTTCTTATTGACTCTTTTACCTGCCCTGTAGGGAGGAGACATAGTCCTAAGCTGACAAAAGCAGAGGTACTAGTATAAATGCAATCACTGTTGTGCCTAGTCTTACAATATTAATATTAGCTTAGTCTGCACAACCTGATGCTGAGAAGGTGTCTTAGATATGCCTGATCCGATCCCACCAAGATGCTTACTACCCACAGCTCTGTGTCCCACCGCTTACAAGGCTCTGGCAGCCTGGGTTTTTAAAAAACAGCCGCCTTGCACCTGCGCACTGATGCACCGTGCATGCCGCACATGCATGGCGCTAGCAACCATGCCCCCGTCCTTCCCCGCCAAATCCGCCGTAAAAGCGCGCCCCCCCCTGCGCGCGTGTAAGACCAACATGGCAGCAGCTGGGGGCGAGGGGGGGGAAAGGAGACAACCAGAGTACTACGTGGGACCCTCTAGACTTCATGGGATCCCCCCTTTCAGACCATGTGGCTGAGCCTGTAACAGAGGAGGTGAGCGGCTTCACAGACCGGCTTTACTGAGCGTGTATCCATAAGATAATCCATAAGGTGTATACTTAAGATTGTCTTCCCTTACCTTATCCCTGCCTCAGGATACTGCTGATAACAGACAGATCCAACCTTCACCCATCATGGCGGGTAATGTTGTGCCAACCTTCAGGGTTCTGGGTTCCTATTCACAGGATCCTCTTCCCTGGACCTGTAGAAGACTCTGCCAGAAAAACTTTTTGCGCAATTTAAATTTTGTGCACCAAAGCGCTGGATCCCAGAGTCCAGTCCTCAAAGAGAGACATTACAGGCAAAACCTCGTTTCTTCTTTCACAAGGCCCAGGTACCATCCATCTTAGGCATATTGGCCCGAGGCATGGATCCGGTTGTATAGCTCCTAGGCCCCCGCAGAGACCACCAAACAGAGCTTTCTTCTTAGCACATCTTTAACGTGACCAACCACCTTAGACACTGGCGAAAAAACTGAGGTACTCTCCATATGGGAGGGGTTATATAGGGGAGGAACTCGCCTTGTAATTAGGGTTTGCCAGTGTCCAATCACCTGATGGTGACTATCTAACCCACTAAGTAATTGATAGAGCTCTGTGCCCCGTAAAGTACTCCCAAGAAAAGGATTTTACAGGTAAGCTGTATTAAAAGATCATATTTTTCAGGACGAATTTGTTTATTTAGCTGATTTCCATCTTTTTACGAATACTGCTGATTCCAAAATATTTGCAGTTATTTGGCACTGGTGTTGTGATGCTTGGCCAGATGCTTGGATTATTAACAAGACAACTAAAACATTGTATTGCTGGAACTTTGCTGGTGACCAACCACCTTAGACACTGGCGAAAAAACGGAGGTACTCTCCATATAGGAGTGGTTAAATAGGGGAGGAACTCGCCTTGTAATTAGGGTTTGCCAGTGTCCAATCACCTGATGGTGACTATCTAACTCACTAAGTAATTGATAGAGCTCTGTGTCCCGTGATGTATGAACAAGAAAAAGGAATGACCATAATATTCATCTAATAATTTGGACCAGACTAAAAGATCCTCCTTCAGAGAAGCAGTTAGCCTGATATGAGAGAATGGCAATTTAAAACCTGCAGTAGAAAGATATAAACGCCTGGAAAAAATGTGGCCCAGTGACATAATCCTAGAAGTAAATGCCAGCAATACAAGCAAGGATTGCATAGCCTTTTAATATTACTTTTTTCTTTCTCAAGAAAATATAAATCAGATTCTTCGATCTCTCAATTTTTTTAATTGACAATCTATACTCAAGTAAAGAGATATCAATAAGGATACCCAAAAATTCAACAGTTGTGGATGGGTAAACCATCTTTTCTTGAGCTAGGGGAACCCTAAAATAAGCTGCAAGCTCTCTGAATTTATTTAAAAGGTTCAAACAAAGGCTAGACTCACTGGGGCCAATAAATGAAAAATCATCTAGATAATGCACAATCCCATCCCAACCAGACTCAAACGAAAGTACCCAATGTAAAAATTTTGATAAAGTTTCAAAATACGAACACGATAGCGCACATCCCATTGGGAGGCAATTATAAAAAAAACATAAAAAAACCCTACAGAATTAAATGCCGATAGAGAAATTGGTGAAAGCCTAAAGGGCGATTTAATATCCACCTTGGCCAATAAAGCGCCATGATCGACAGTCCTTATTTCAACAATTGCTTCCTCAAAGTGAATTGTTTATCTCCCCATTTAAAGAATTTTCAGTGGTAAATGATAAATGATGAATAATTCTAAAGGAATTGGGCTCCTTTTGGGGAAATAATCCTAATGGGGATAACCAAATATGTTAAAAGGATGGTAAATGAAAGAACCTGCTATTTGATCTTCTGCCAATTCTTTGAGTAACTTCTCCCAAGCTACCTGAGGGGCACTATTAACAGATTTAACAGATTTAGGATTCTTTACTAAGGTACAACCTTCATCCTGAAAGGATGTTTAGGGACAGGAGGTTTCTGTGGGAGGATTAAATTCAACCACAAACTCACATCTTTCATACCCCATTTCAATGTGGGGTGTATAGACATTTTTTAACAATGGGACTTCTCATAGTAAAACCAACCCATCCCTCCAATATTTTTGTATGCCTCTAAAACATGCTCTTAATTTTGAAATAAACTGTCACATAAATCTGGTTTCTTCTCCGCTAACACTCTAATTAAAAAATGACCTAGGAACATACTTACAATCCTCTGATTTATCTTCAGATTTTCTGTCATATCTAAAAGAAAAATCTTTAGCACAAGTTAGAAGGGAAAGGACATCAACAAATTTTCCTTTCCAAATGGCCCCACCTCTCTGGCCAGTGCCCCCATGGGAAACCACTTTTTATGGGTGCACTCGTGCCTGCTCGCACCCGAGTCCCTCTGCTGCATCCATTGACACAGACAGCGGGACTCCTGCTTCTTCATCACTGGCTTTCATTGACAGCACTGGGAGCCAATATCTCCCGGTGCCCCAGCAAAACCAGTGAGACCTGGAAGTAAGGGGAGAGAAGATCTGCAGACGTGCACAGCACTGGATCGAATGAGGGTGTTTATGTAAGTAAAGGGGGGCTGAGAGGGCGATGCTGACACCTAAACATTTTTACCCTAATGCAAGGAATGCATTAAGGTAAAAATGTTTCGATTTTACAACCCCTTTAACCATTTCAGCCCCGTAAGGATTTACCCCCTTCCTGACCAGAGCAATTTTTACAATTTGGCACTGTGTCGCTTTAACTGCTAATTGCACGGTCATGCAATGCTGTACCGAAACTAAATTTGCGTCCTTTTGTTCCCACAAATAGAGCTTTCTTTTGATGGTATTTGATCACCTCTGTGGTTTTTATATTTTGCGCTATAAACCGAAGATTTTGAATAAAAATGATATTTTCTACTTTTTGTTATAAAAAAAATACAATAAACTCAATTTTAGTCATACATTTAGTCCAAAATGTATTCAGCCACATGTCTTTGGTAAGAAAAATGTCAATAAGCATATATTTATTGGTTTGCGCAAAAGTTATAGCCTCTACAAACTAGGGTACATTTTCTGGAATTTACACAGCTTTTAGTTTATGACTGCTTATCTCATTTTTTGAGGTGCTAAAATGGCAGAGCAGTACAAACCCCCCCAAATGACCCCATTTTGGAAAGTAGATACCCCAAAGAAATTGCTGAGAGGCATGTTGAGCCCATTGAATATTATTTTTTTTTTGTCCCAAGTGATTGAATAATGACAAAAAAAAAAAAAAACTTACAAAAAGTTGTCACTAAATGATATATTGCTCACACAGGCCATGGGCATATGTGGAATTGCACCCCAAAATACATTTAGCTGCTTCTCCTGAGTATGGGGATACAACATGTGTGGGACTTTTTGGGAGCCTAGCCGCGAAAACCAATCACTGTCTTAAGGATTTCTAAGGGCGTAAATTTTTGATTTCACTCCTCACTACCTATCACAGTTTTGAAGGCCATAAAATGCCAGGATAGTTCAACCCCCCCCCCCCCCCCAAATGACCCCATTTTGGAAAGTAGACACCCCAAGCTATTTGCAGAGAAGCATGTTGAGTCCATGGAATATTTTATATTTTGCCACAAGTTGCGGGAAAATGACAAACTTTAATTTTTTTTTCGCACAAAGTTGTCACTAAATGATATATTGCTCAAACATGCCATGGACACATGTGGAATTACACCCCAAAATACATTCTGCTGCTTCTCCTGAGTATGGGGATACCACATGTGTTGGACTTTTTGGGAGCCTAGCTGCGTACAGGGCCCCGAAACCAAGCACCGCCTTCAGGATTTCTAAGGGTGTAAATTTTTTATTTCACTCCTCATTACCTATCACAGTTTCGGAGGCCATAAAATGCCAAGATGGCACAAACTCCCCCCAAATGACCCCATTTTGGAAAGTAGACACCCCAAGCTATTTGCTGAGGGGCATGGTGAGTATTTTGCAGCTCTCATTTGTTTTTGAAAATGAAGAAAGACAAGAAAAATGTATTTTTTTCTTTTTTCAATTTTCAAAACTTTGTGACAAAAAGCGAGGTCTGCAAAATACTCACCATACCTCTCAGCAAATAGCTTGGGGGTCTACTTTCCAAAATGGGGTCATTTGGGGGGTTTGTGCCATCTGGGCATTCCATGGCCTCCGAAACTGTGATAGGCAGTGAGGAGTGAAATAAAAAATTTACACCCTTAGAAACCCTGAAGGCGGTGCTTGGTTTTTGGGGTCCCGTATGCGGCTAGGCTCCCAAAAAGTCTCACACATGTGGTATCCCCGTACTCAGGAGAAGCAACAGAATGTATTTTGGGGTGTAATTTCACATATTCCCACGGCATATTTGAGCAATATATCATTTAGTGAAAACTTTGTGCAAAAAAAAAAATTTCTTTTTCCCGCAACTTGTGTCACAATATAAAATATTCCATGGACTCGACATGCCTCTCAGCAAATAGCTTGGGGTGTCTACTTTCCAAAATGGGGTCATTTGGGGGTTTTGAACTGTCCTGGCATTTTATGCACAACATTTAGAAGCTTATGTCACACATCACCCACTCTTCTAACCACTTGAAGACAAAGTCCTTTCTGACACTATTTGTTTACATGAAAAAATAATTTTTTTTTGCAAGAAAATTACTTTGAACCCCCAAACATTATATATTTTTTAAAGCAAAGGCCCTACAGATTAAAATGGTGGGTGTTTCATTTTTTTTCACACAGTATTTGCGCAGCGATTTTTCAAACGCATTTTTTGGGGAAAAAAACACACTTTTTTAAATGTCAATGCACTAAAACACACTATATTGCCCAAATGTTTGATGAAATAAAAAAGATGATCTTAGGCCGAGTACATGGATACCAAACATGACATACTTTAAAATTGCGCACAAACTGCAGTGGTGACAAACTACATACATTTTTAAAAGCCTTTAAAAGCCTTTACAGGTTACCACTTTAGATTTACAGAGGAGGTCCACTGCTAAAATTACTGCCCTCGATCTGATCTTCGCGGAGATACCTCACATGCATGGTGCAATTGCTGTTTACATTTGATGCCAGACCAACGCTTGTGTTCGCCTTTGCGCGAGAGCAGGGGGGGGCAGGGGTGCTTTTTTTTTTTTTTCTTTATTATTTTTTTTGCTTTTTTATCTTTTTTTTAAACTGTTCCTTTCTTTTTTTTTTTTAATCATTTTTATTGTTATGTCAGGGAATGTAAATATCCCCTATGATAGCAATAGGTAGTGACAGGTACTCTTTTTTTTAAAAAAATGGGGTCTATTAGACCCTAGATCTCTCCTCTGCTCTCAAAGCATCTGACTACACCAAGATCAGTGTGATAAAATGCTTTCCCAATTTCCCAATGGCGCTGTTTACATCCGGCGAAATCTAAGTCATGAATTGCTCATAGCTTCCGGTTTATTAGGCCATAAAGATGATTGGAGCCATTCTGGTCTCTGATCAGCTCTATGGTTAGCTGGCGGAATCACCTGCTGCATTCTCAGGTTCCCTGTTGGGACAGGAGAGCCAGAGAAAAACATGCAAGACGGTGGGAGGGGGGGACATTCCCTCCCACTGCTTGTAAAAGCAGTCTAGAGGCTAATTAGCCACTAGGATTGCTTTTTCATGAAAGCCGACCGCTGGCTAAAAAGAATGATACCAAGATGATACCTAAACCTGCAGGCATCATTCTGGTATAACCAGAATATATGTACCTGAAAACAAAAAAATGGTTAACAATAAAACACAGTAAACAGTAAAGTATAAAAAATTGCATACCCGAAAAGCAAACATGATAAAACATAACAATAAAACATTGCAGAATAGAATACAGTAAAAAAGAGCAGAACAATAGAGAGAGAATAGAGAGAGAGAGAGAGAAAACAATAAAATGACAACTATTTTTGTTTTTTTTATGTTAGATATTTTTTTGTGTTTTTTTCTTTTTTTACACTTTTTTTTGTAACTGTAACTTTTATAACTGTAACCAGTTCCAGGTTCGGGTCTCTCAAAATGCGATGGCATCTTGGGAGACCCTGTGAAAGTGTGCCTAGTCTGTGCAATGCTGTACCCTACGCTAATACTCAACTAGTGTATGGTAGCGTTCAAAACATTCACCAATGCAAAGACCAGGATTGTCAGGACAGGAGGGACAATAATAGCGGGTGTCACACCTATATCTGCGCTTGCTGCAGACACAACATCTTTTTTGGGGGGGTTCGTTGGGTAGGGGTACTCAGGAGGACATAAAGAAAATGCCTCTCATGCAGCCGACTGCATTTGGTTGGGGATGTGAATGGGGAAGTACGGGTGCTGCAGAAGTGGTGGTTTCCCATTTAGGATTGGCGAATGCAGCAGGAAGGGCATTATAGGCACGACGGGCCTGTGTTTGTCTTCTTCTTGGTGGCAGCGGGACACTACTTGTGCTTGCCACCTCACCAGCTTGAACTGCACTTATGGGACTCGCCATGTCACCAAGTTTTACTGCAGTGCTGGTTTGACTACGACCGGGGTGTACTACGCCGCTGGTGCTTGCCAGTTCACCAAAATGCTACCAAAAAAACTGTTAGCGATCGCAAGGATCAGACCTGACTCTGTGAACGCTGCAGTTATGCGTTTAGTGTTTTGTAAGTGCAGTTATGCATTTAGTGTTTTGTAAGTGACAGTGATTGATCGATACTGCACTTGGGTGGGCTGGGCTGGGCCGGGCAGGGGGGCAAAAGTCAGGTGCTAGCAGGTATCTGGGCTGATCCCACTAACACTGTGTTTTTGGGAACCCTAAACTGCTGGGGACGCTATTATAAATCTGATCAGATCAGATATTGATCCGTTCAGATACTATACCACTAAGGGAGGTGTATGGTGCGTGCGTGGGTGTTATCGCTACTGGCACTAACCTGACGCTGCCTGGGGCTGGTGCTTGCCAGTTCACCAAAAAAAACTGTTAGCGATCGCAGGGATCAGGCCTGACTCTGCAAACGCTGCAGTTATGCGTTTAGTGTTTTGTAAGTGACAGTGATCGATTGATACTGCACTTGGGTGGGCTGGGCTGGGCTGGGATGGACGGAGGGGCAAAATGCAGGTGCTAGCAAGTATCTGGGCTGATCCCGCTAACACTGCGTTTTTGGGAACCCTAAACTGCTGGGGACGCTAGTATAGATCTGATCAGATATTGATCCGTTCAGATACTATACCACTAAGGGAGGTGTATGCTGCGTGCGTGGGTGTTAGCGGTACTGGCGCTAACCTGACGCTGCCTGGGGCGACACAGACCCTATCTGACCCTAAAACCTAAGTTATATCACCGCTGGCCGATCAGGGGGCTTAACCTTTATTAGGTAATAAACGGCGGGTGCCCTGACACTATAAAAAATAAACTAACTAACCAGCATCACCCGTAACAGTTATACGGTGATCACTGGTGAAAGGGTTAACTAGGGGGCAATCAAGGGGTTAAAACCTTTATAAGGTAGTATATGGGGGTCCCTGACGCTATAAAACGATGACGGCGAACCTATATATTTACCTCCCTAACTAGCGTCACCAGTGACACTAATACAGCGATCAGAAAAACGATCGCTTAGTGACACTGGTGACGGGGGGTGATCACGGGGTTAAAACTCTATTAGGGGGGGTTAGGGGGGTACCTTAGACCTAAAGGGGGCTAATACTAACTGCCCTACCACTTCTAACTGTCACAAACTGACACCAATGCAGTAATCAGAAAAAAAAAACTGCTTGGTGTCACTGTGACAGGGGGGGTGATTAGGGGGTGATCAGGGGGTGATCAGGGGTGATGGGGGGTGTAAAGTGTGCCTGGTGTGTTTTACTGTGTGTGTTGTGTTGGTGCACTTACTCAGATGTCTTCTCTCCTCGGCGCCGAAACGGAAAATACTGAGCCGAGGACAGATGACATCACTTCCTCTGCTGCTGTTTACTATACAGCGGCAGAGGAAGATTCTCATTCGTTGGGAGCGATCGCGGGGGGGTGACCACGAATGAGTGGTCTCCCCCTCAGCTTGGATCGCTCCCCTAATGATGCAGACTGCCTTGGGCACCAGGTACGTGATTTTGCCTGCCTGTGCCATTCTGCTGCAGTATATCTGCGTTAGGCGGTCGGCAAGTGGTTAATGGTCAGCCTTAAAAGAATTAGACATGTGGGCACTGAAATATTTTGTTTTGGAATTTCGGTTTCGCCTGAAAAATAAATGTATTTAGTTATTCCCGAAATTCATTTTTATTTATTTTGTTTCAATAAAAAATGCATTAGTACAAAAATATGAATTAATTAAGGTTGAATCTGTCAACTGAATGCTTATGGTGTCTGTTGGATGTTCTAAGAAGATTCGATGAAGCAGCTAAACTGTACGATGCCTCGATGGTACATTTCTGGTCAAATACTCCGCCCACAAGCTATAGTAGAATTCTAATGTTGTTTGACTAGTAATAATTATTATTACTAGTCAAACAACATTAGAATTCTTCTATAGCCTATGGGCGGAGCATTTGACTGTAAATGTCCGCTTGCGGTGATCGTATGTTTTTAGCTGCTTCGTCAAATCTTCATGTTGAACAGTATTATACATATTTTTGATTGTATCAAATGATTCAATACTTTTTTGTTTCTGTTCATGTCGAACGGTCTACCCCAACATCCAATGGAATTGTGCTGTATCGAAATTCAAGCAAATAACTTCAACCGCAGGTTCGATAGACACAGATCACTATTGTCACCGTCATGTCAAATCTTCTATCTATCTATATTGAACTGTTGTCACAACAATACAAAAATATGATGGATACGAAAATAAAGCATTTTTTTATTTCGGATCTTTCGGATTTCAGATTCTGCGTGTTTGTTATCTTTTCGTTAAAACGAACATGAAAATCCCAAAATTCGGACCAAAATGCATTCGGACGATAACGAATGCACATGTCTAAAAAGAAGCAGTATTATAGCTCCTTTGGCAAAGGCTTGACCAATTGCAAAAATCCTAAGAGCTCTTCTCTTTTTATAGAGTTCCCAAATTTTGCAGAAACTTAAAAAAAAACTACTGGATAAAGTTTTTGTCTTAAATTTTAGAGACCGTGTACCTTTTTTTTTGTAATATTCTATATAAAACCTATTAACAAATGCCCTCCTTTTACATTCTGGATGCACTTAAAAATACTCTGGAAAGCATATGGTGTGAACCAGACTGATTTTTAATAATTCTATAAACTGGAACTTGGCTGTAACTTCAAGCTAGTATTTGGTGTCATGTAACAGTGATCACCAGTGCTACAAAAATACAGCTTTGCTATACACTTCTGACTTCCTCTTCCCCTTGCAATCAAGAAGAAAGACAGACTGCAGTAATTTACAGCTGTCTGAAAACACAAAAGTCTTGCTCACACTTATCTTGTGAACTAAGTTGATTGGAAGTAGGAGTCAAAAACAGGCATTTTACCACTACAAATGCAGTTTTCTCTGATATTGTTTGTCTTTGGTAACTTCACACTCTTGATTTAGAAACACTCTTTCTGCAAATTTTCACTTTTAAGGGATTTATTACTGTTACTTTTTAAATCCCATTTTCTCTCACGTTTTAATTATTTTTTCCCAAGATTTGTATCCCAATTTTCTTTAGTGTACCTGATACCTCTAAATTAAACTGTAGGACTCATGCTGAGCTTGTTCACACCTCTGAAGTGATTGATTGGTTCAAAATGGGAGTTAAAAAAAACATTTTTTTTGCCTTTAATTTATTTGGAAGCATTTTTGTCAATGTTTGACTATTACTGCTACTATATCAAAAAGTAAATAAACCCTTAAAATCGTAATATAACCAATGTGTATAGTGCTACCTACTGTGATAAATAAAATAAATAAATGGAAATTTCACATGCCCAATGCCAAATAGTGTTATAAAGACAAAATATATAATATTTACAGAAAATCAATCTCATGCATACGTTTATCCCCTGTGCCTGAGATTCCAATATTTTTGTGCAGACTGAAGGCTGTGGCTGAAAGCTGCTGTGGCTGGATGGTGCACTGAGTGATACTAATGTTTAGGGCGGTATGGATCCACAGACAAATGACCAGAATGAAGCATTCTTGTATACATGAGGACACATCAGTTTTTTGAGATAAACTCCAAATCAATTTTAAAGCTGCTGTTTTGCTGTTACTTATTTAAATGGACGGTAAACAGCTTTTTTAATTATACATATTTTTTTTTATTATAATCAGTACGGAAAATAAATTTAGCACATTGCACATTAATATTGTAATTTTAATATTGTAACCAATCTCAGTTTTTTCATATGGTTTTGAGGGCAGAGGATAGATCTGGGGTCTTCTAGACCCCTGGTCTCTCCATAAAGAGGACTTGTTTTGCTTATTGCTATCACAAGGGATAAACACAAGTTGAAAAAAAAATGAAAGGGACAGTGTCAAAAAGTTTTAAATAAAATAAATAAGTGCCTCCAACCACCTGTGGTCACAAGAAAATGCAAATGCAAAACAGTGATAGCACCAAACTTGTGAGGTATCGCCACAAACATCAGAGTTAACTTGTAACCTATAAAGACTTTGAAAGCGAAACCTATGGAGATTTTGAGACACTGTAGTTTGGCCACTGGTGTACGCAATTTTAAAGTGTGACATGTAAGTTATCTATTTACTTGAAATAACATCATATTTTATATTAAAAATTGATATTTTATTGTGCTTGTGTGCAATAAAACACATTAAAGTGTATTTTTTTCTTAAAAAAAATTGTATTTTAAAAATGGCTATGCAAATATTGTGCAACATAAAAAATTGCAACAGTAACCCTTTTATTATTCATGATTCCTGCTTTCAAAAAAATTATAATGTATCTAATGTACAAAGTAATTTTGCAGCAAAAAAATGCGTGTGACAGAAATGTACGAATTGGCTTGGGGGAAAAGAGTTAAACTCTCACATGAAATTAGGACCTTTGTGTATCAGTGGATCAAAATTAAGGTTTGTTTTCACATATAATTTAAAAGAAAAAGCTAATGAATTAATTAAATGAGTGGTTTAACCTCTTCATCCCCGGAGGGATTTGCCCCCTTAATGACCAGTCCATTTTTTGCGATACTGCACTGCGTCGCTTTACCTGACAATTACACGGTCGTGAGATGCTGTACCCAAACAAAATTGATGTCCTTTTTTCCCACATATAGAGCTTTGTTTGAGTAGTATTTGATCACCTCTGCGGTTCTTATATTTTACACTATAAACAAAAAAGCGCAACAATTTTGAAAACAATATTTTTTGCTATAAAACATATCCAATAAAAATATGTAAAAAATCGAATTTCTTCATCAATTTAGGCCAATATGTATTCTGCTACATATTTTTGGTAAAAAATCGCAATAAGCGTATATTGATTGGTAAATAATTTAAAAAAAACATATTTTTGGTAACAAAATTGCAATAAGCATATATTGATTGGTTTGTGGTTTTTATTTTTTGTACTATAAACAAAAAAAGACTGACAATTTTGAAAAAAAAAATATATATATTTTTTACTTTCTGCTATAATACATACCAAAAAATAAGTATAAAAAAAAAAATGTATTAATCAGTTTAGACCAATGTGTATTCTGCTACGTATTTTTGGTCAAACAAAATCACAATAAGCGTATATTGATTGGTTTGCGCAAAAGTTATAGCGTTTACAAAATAAGGAATAGATTTATGGACTTTTATTTTTTTTTAATTGTTTTTACTAGTAATGGCGGCGATCAGCGATTTTTAGCGGGACTGCGACATTGCGGCGGACAAATCTGACCCTAAGTAACACTTTTTGGGGACCAGTGACATTATTACATTGATCAGTGCTAAAAAAAATGCACTGATCAATGTATAAATGACACTGTCAGGGAAGGGGTTAACACTAGGGGGAGATCAAGGGGTTAACTATGTTCCCTGGGTGTGTTCTAACTGTGCTGGGCTCACTAGAACTGATCACTGGGAACAGCAGATCTCCATGATGTCTACTGTCAGAAAGGGGATCTGCCTTGTTTAAACAGGCAGATCCCCGTTCCGCCTCTATGTACCACGATTGCGGGTCATTGGTAGACAACGAGTCTGCGGGACTTGCAGGGGCGCTCCCGCAGTTTAACATGCATGGACCGGCATATGGGTATGTTGGTTTGCGCAGGAGAGCCGACCTGCTACCGTATATATACAGTGGCTGGTCAGCAAGTGGCTAAAAGGGTAAATTCACCTTTTGTACACTTTTTTTTCTAAATTCCAGCTCCACTATGCACCAATATAGCATTCATGTTATTTTTTTTGCAAAAATATCAAAGCTTTCCATTAAATCTAGAGTCACTTACTTTTCTTGTCTAAATCCACGTTTCCAGACATTTCCATTAGTAATGTCTTCTTCCTGATCAGACTTTAGGTCATTACACAGGAAGGAGTTGACCAGCTGACTTCATTAGCACACACCCTGCATCATACACCCTCCCATTCCCAGGTGAAAGATTTTTAAATGAAATGCGATCATCCTTCTCACTAAGTACACAATATACAATCAGATTGCATAGTGTATGGTCATGTTTCAGGCTCCATTCACATCTGTGTGTTTCCTTGCATTTCAGAAATGCGCTGCACCAAAAATCGCAGTAAAAACTGCACCAAGCTTGACTCTAAAAAAAAGTTTTTCTGTCCACTCCCTCCTATATACTTATGTATAAAGATGGCCATACACTATGCAATATGATTGTGTATTTAGTGAGAAGGGTGATCACTGATTTATTGCATTTCATTTAACCACCTCAACACAGTGCACTTACACCCCCTTCAAGCCCAGACCAATTTTCACCTTTCAGCGCTCTCACAGTTTGAATGACAATTACTCAGTCATGCAACACTGTACCCATATGAAACTTGCATTCTTTTTTTCACACAAATAGAGCTTTCTTTTGGTGGTACTTTATCACTGGTGGGTTTTTTATTTGTTGTGCTATAAATAAAAAAAGGTCGTACATTTTGTGAAAAAATGCCTTTTTCTTTGTTTCTGTCATAAAATTTTGCTAATTAGTAATTTTTCTTCATAAATTTTGGCCAAAATTTATAGTGCTACATATCTTTGGTAAAAATAACCCAAATCAGTGTATATTATTTGGTCTTTGTGAAAGTTATAGAGTCTACAAACTATGGTGCCAATCTCTGAAAATTGATCACATCTGATCAGGTCTTCAGTACATCAGGTAAATCTCATTTCTTGAGACACTAACAAGTCAGCAAAGTACAAATATCCCCCAAATGACCCCTTTTTAGAAAGTAGACATTCCAAGGTATTAAGTAAGTAGCATGGTGAGTCTTTTTAAGTTGTCATTTTTCCCACAATTCTTTGCAAAATGAAGATTTTATTTATTTATTTATTTTTTTTTTTACAAAATTGTCATATTATCAGGCTATTTCTCACACACAGCATATGCATACAACAAATTACACCCCAAAATACATTCTGCTACTCTTCCTGAGTATGGCGATACCACATGTGTGAGACTTTTATACAGCCTGGCCACATACAAAGGCCCAACATTGAAGTAGCACCTTCAGGCATTCTACAAGCATAAATGACACATCTTATTTCTCAACCACCTATTAAATGTTTGAAGGCCCTGGAGCACCAGGACAATGGAATTGCCCACAAAATAACCCCATTTTGGAAAGCAAACACCCCAACGTATAATCTATGAGGCATAATGAATCTTTTGAACGGTTCATTTTTTCTACAAGTTTTTGGAAAATGTGGAAAAAAATGAAATAAGGTAGTCAGCCAAGCAAATGTCAGAAAGACAGAGATAAACGTAGTAGTACAGCAAGCAGGATCAGGAGCCAGAAGGAACGTCAGCCGAGCAAGCCTTCAACAGAAACACAGGAGAAAGTCTCTTTGATTTTGACAAAGGCGAAGGCAGAGATCAAGTGAGCTGGATGGCTTTAAGTAGGCAGGACTGACGAGCAGAATCAACAAAAGCTGGGTAACTGTGGAGAGAGATGGGAGCTGGCAATTAGCCGACAGCTGAGTGGCCAGCTCAGAGAAGGAAGGGCTGGGCCCAACCCTAACAGTACCCCCTCCTCAACAACCCCTCCCCTTAGAGGACCACCAGGCTTGAGGGGAAAACATCTATGGAAATCAGGGAGGAGGACAGGGGCATGTACGTCTGAGAATGAGACCCAAGAGCGTTCCTCTGGACCGTACCCCTTCCAATGCACCAGGTACTGTATGCGCCCACGGAACCTATGGGAGCCAACAATGGATTGTACTTCATACACCTCATGGTTCTCAACCTGTATAGGATGAGGACGTGGCACCGAGGTGGTACAGCGATTGCAAACCAAAGGTTTCAATAAGGAGACATAAAATACATTTGAGATGTGCATACTAGGAGGAAGGTCCAAGGCGTAAGCCACTGGGTTAATCCTGCGAAGGATACAGAAAGGCCCAATAAACCTAGGTGCGAACTTCAAAGAAGGAACACGAAGTCGGAGGTTGCAAGACCACAGCCAGACTTTGTCCCCAACCTGGTAGGAAGGCGCAGGCAGGCGTCTGAGGTCAGCATGGAGTCTGTACCTATCATTAGCATGTTGCAAAGCCTCCTGAACTTGTGCCCAAGTGGAACGAAGACCACAGAGATGCTCCTCTAACACAGGAATACTCTGCGGAACAAATGAGTCAGGCAACATGAAAGGTTGGAAACCATAATTCGCCATAAATGGGGACAATCGGGAAGCAGAATTCAAGACACTGTTGTGAGCAAACTCTGCCCACGGTAATAGGTCTGACCAGTTGTTTTGATGGTCAGAAATATAGCAACGTAGGAATTGCTTCAAGGACTGATTGGCTTGTTCTGCGGCCCCATTAGACTGTGGGTGATACGCAGAGAAGAAAGCAAGCTGAATTCCCAACTGTGTACTAAAGGCTCGCCAGAAACGGGAGACAAACTGACTACCCCTGTCCAAGACAATCACCTTAGGTAGCCCATGTAAGCGAAGCCAGTAAGCCAGTTCCTTAGAAGTGGGCAACTTCTTAAGTGGAATACAATGACACATCTTTGAGAACCGGTCAACCACCTTAAGGATAACAGTGTTGCCTTCGGCCTTGGGTAACTCCACAATGAAATCCATAGACAGGGGGGTCCAGGGCCTCTCTCCATTGGGTATGGGTTGTAGGAGGCCCACTGGAAGGTGTCGTGGAGTCTTACTCTGAGCACACACAGAACAGGCAGCTACATCAACGAAGGCAGTAATATCAGCCCATAGACTAGGCCACCAGAATTGTTGGGAAATGGCCCAAATGAGTTGATTCTTCCCAGGGTGGCCAGATGCCTTGGGAGAATGGTAAGTCTGGAGCATGGCAGTATGGAGACTCTCCAGGACAAAGCAGCAATCACAAGGTTTCTCAGGAGAAGCATGGACCTGAGCAGCAAGAATTTTGTCACCCAAAGGAGAAGTAAGACTGGTGCGAACCGTAGCCAGAATACAATCAGGAAGAATCACAGGAACCCGGAACCAACTCCAACTTGGAAGTGGAGGAAAATTGTCGTGACAAGGCATCAGCCCTTACATTCTTAGTACCGGGTAAGAATGAGACAATGTAATTAAAACTCGACAAGAAAAGAGCCCATAGCACCCTTCTGGGAGAGAGGAGCTTAGCCTCACACAAGAATGTGAGATTCCTATGGTCAGTAAAAATGAGAACCGGCACAGTGGTACCTTCAAGGAGATGTCTCCATTCTTTCAGGGCTAAAATGATCGCCAATAGCTCTCTGTCACCAATCTCATAATTGCACTCTGCAGGTGACAATTAGTTGGAAAAGTAGCCACACGGATGCATATCGCTCTAATGCCCGTACACACGGTCGGATTTTCCGATGGACAATGTCCGATCGGAGCGTGTTGTCTGAAATTCCGACCGTGTGTGGGCTCCATCGGACATTTTCCATCGGATTTTCCGACACACAAAGTTGGACAGCAGGAGATAAAATTTTCCGACAACAAAATCCGATCGCGTCAATTCCGACCGTGTGTGGCCTGTTCCGACGCACAAAGTGCCACGCATGCTCAGAAGAAATTCCGACACGGGACAGCTCGGTCTGGTAAACTTAGCGTTCGCAATGGATACAGCACTTTCATCATGCTGCAATGTTAAAAATGGTTTAATACAGCGCACTCTCTTCTTCTTTATAATGTGACAAGAATTAAGTAGTTTTGATGCTCATATTCACACACACTTCTCACAAACTTATTTCGTTACTATTTATCGGGATTCCCTCAATATATTTTGATTTCTCACATCTGACAACATATTTTTTTTAGTTTTTTTGGACTTTAATGTAGATTCTTTTTTTGTTTTTCTCTTTTTTAATTTTGTTTTTTGGTGATTTTGATTTGTACTCCCGAAAGTGTTTGTGTGTTTTTTGTGACAAGTTCCCACAACACCATTGATATGTTGTTCTATTTAATCTGTAGGAGATTGTTTGGTGTTGTTGTCCCTTGTTAATTTCACATTGTACTTTAGAAATGCACCTGAATCGTCACCAACAAACTGTCCTTTTTGGATGAAAACACACACAGGAGAGTAGAATTTACCTAAAAAAATTTTATTAAGGGGTCACAACTATAAACAAAGAGGGAGGCAACGCTGGAGAAACTGCAGAAGTGGGCGAAGCCTTGGACCCCCAGGGCAGACATCAATTATTTAAAAGCAAAATTGGTGGCCTGAGGAGTCCTTATCTAAGGGAGGGCAGTGTGGTCCAGAAGTCCCAGAGATCCGGAAAGCAGCAGATGACATCTGTGTCCCCAGGCTGTGGTCATATGAGAGACTGCAGCTTTTGTCAGACCAGACTGAACCCAGGGCAATCACTCTTTGGTCTTCCTTCCACGCTTCCTTCCAGCCTTTGGCTGTGGTGGTGGAGTTGTGGCAGCTGGAGGAGGTTGAGGATCGTCAATCTCAATGACATCCGTCTTGTGTGTCAGTTCCCCACTCTCCCCCTTACGTAGGACTTTATAAATCAGGTCCTCAGAGATCTTGCGTTGGCCCTCCTTCATGCCCTGCAATTTGGTGGCAGCCATGCAGGCAAAGACCTCTTCAGGACTGGGGAAGGCTCTGAGGGACGCCGAAGCCTCCTGGATCAGCCTGTATGCTGAATCCTGCACAGGACTGGGAGTCATCTTCCTGGCTCGTTTATGTGGCAGGCGGAGGGGAGGAACCTGAGACTCAGTCAGGCTGCGACTTGTCCCAGGCTTCTCTTGGCTGCCACTTAGCCCCGCCTCCTCCTGGCTGACACTAATCCCCGCCTCCTCCTGGCTGACACTAATCCCCGCCTCCTCCTGACTGCCACATTCCACAGCCTCCTCCTGGCTGAGGTCTTCCTGTGTATGAAAAAGGGACATAGTTTTAGTATTGTTTTCATCAATCACACACTATTTTCACCTCCTGACTGCTGCAAATTGAATGTTAACAAATATAACAGACTATCCTTCTGAGCCCAGCATTTTGCATTCTTGTCCCAATTTTGGGTGCCCACTACTGTCTATTGATATGTAAAACACTTTTTTTAATCAGCAATTAATGATCAATAATAACATCTAGTAAACATCATTTATTTATTGCCCAGAAATCTGTAGAAGAATGCTATACCTGACTCCAGCTGGGCTCCTCCACTTCTTCCTGGCTGGAAGGCCCAGGTTGGACATCGGAAGCCTCAGCTGGGGTGGAAGGAAGAGTGGAAGGAAGAGTGGAGAGGGATTCCCTGACTTCAGTGTGGTCTGACAGAAATCGCAGTCTCTCATAGTACCACAGCCTGGGGACATAAATGTCATCTGCTGCAGCTCCGAATCTCTGGGAATCTGTGACCTTCTTGCGCTCCCTAAGATACATGCTCCTCAGGCCACCAATTTTGGCTTTTAAATAAGGGATGGTTGCCGTGGGGACCACCGGCTTCACCAACTCCAGCAGTTTCTCCAGCGCTGCCTGCCACGTCTGTTTGTGATTATAGTGGGGGTGTCTCACTTGCCACAGACAGGGCAGCTCCCTGTACTTGTCAATGAACAGGGGCAGGAAATTGTGGTCGTTGAACCCATCCATTTTCTCTGCAAGACACAACACAAGACAAACCCTAATGTCAGGCCAAACTCCCCTAATCTTGTTACAATATAGGCTTCCATTTCGAAGCAGTATAGGCCCAAGTTTAGATCTTACCTTCGTTAGCACGATCGGCGTCTCCGATGCTCCTTCCTCCGCTCACAGATCGTACGTAAGACGCGCGCGTTACGATTTATACACACTGCGCATGCGTATAACTCCGCCCGCCCCTGACATTCTTTCTATTCTATTCCCCGCCCCTTTTCGTTCGGCGATTGTGCTAATTACAGCAACGAGGAGGAGGAGGAGGAGGAAAGGCCGGAGCCTGAAACGTCCCGATCCAGAAGGAGATTAAAGGACTCAAATATGTCCTTTGGGGAGATGTTGGAGATGGTGGACATCCTGAAGAAGGCCGACTATGATGGAAAGTATGGGCCTTACCCCAACCCCAATGTCCGAAAGGCCAAGATCATGGCGAAAGTGGTCAGGAGTCTGCACCAGAAATTCGGGGTACGACGATCGAAAGATCAGCTCAGGAAGCGGTGGTCGGACCTGAAATTACAAGAACATGCGCAGTACAGAAAGATCCGGAGAGTGCTGCAAAAAGGTAAGTAGTTGTGCTGTGTTCCTATTTTTTTTGTGTTTATTACGTTCGTGCTGCTCCATGTGCTTTTAGGAACTGTTGTACAGTTTAAAATGGCAACTTTCATGTTCATGGGCACATTATTCGTTCAGATCACACATTTTTATTTCGGACGATAAAATACCATTGTTTAGGCCATATGCATTTGGCCACCATTTTGACGCCCTATACTTGTCTTCAAAGAATTGGGTTGTGTAGATGGCTTTGTTACTAGGATCAAATGCAAACTAGATTCTGTGTAAGGAGAGGACACTCAGCAGCTGTTTTCACATCTGGACACTGGAGCACTAGTTTGGGACCCCAGAACACCATTTTTATTAGGGGGGCCACACAGGTGCTCCAGTGTATACTATAGGGGGGTCTCCATCTGTGAAGCTTGTACTAAACAGGCAAAGTATTGAAGCTTGACAAAGGACAATAAAAAAGCTACATCTTGGAACTCGGCTAAAATAGATAATTGTACCCCACTTCCAAGCAATGTTTCATCTTTATAGTTCTGCCATCAAATATCTGTGTACTAATTATACCATTTTTGTTTTACATAGGGGAGAAAAGACTCGGAGGACACCCCTCATCCGAGGAGACCAGAGCCCCCCCCTCTGGAAGAAGGGGAAATCCCCCCAACACAAGATGAGCAGGAGGATGAAGACGTGGTGGAACTAGTCACCACAACAGGTGAGTGTCTGCGACCACAGGCTCAGATAAGAGATGGATGGCGGCATTTTTTTTAGACCTAATTTATTTTGGGTTTCCTCTCTTTTTAGGTTATCGTGAGGTTGTGGATGAAGATCCTTTCACATCAGAAAGTGCCCAGATCCTGATCGGGGAGATCATGGGGTGTAATTTACAATTGAAAAACATCAAGCAAAACATCAATGATGTTATTCCAAAATATAAAAACATCATTGATGTTTTGGGGCGAGTTTAAAACCCCTCCAAATCACTTTCTTCTTTTGTGTGCTACAATGTGCGAAATGTTTTTGTGATTTTTCCCAAAGCCAAATTTGGAGGATGCACACAGTGTGTCAACATGTGCTATCTGCCATCACGGGAGATCAATGGACGCGTTTTGGGGGTGCAACCCCTTCCTCAATAATAAAGTAGCGGTGAGGAAGGGCTTTCTCCCCCAAAACACGTCCTTTGATCCCCCGTGATGGCAGGTCGCACATGTTGACATTGTGAAATTTGTGTGCATCTTCCAAATTTGGCTTTTCCTGGGGTGATTTCCCCCCATCTGAACGCAATATCAAACACAGTTCCTAAATACTCATGTCTGATATTGCCTTCAAGTTCTACCATATGTGAAATTTGTAAGATCAAGATTTGTGTCTTTCTTGTGGGTTTTACACAGGCCTGTTTTCTATATAATGCACATTTTGATTTTGGATAATGACACCACAAAAATTGTTATACAACAAACATGTTGGTTTGTCAGAAAAACCTTTGGTAAATGCACATGTGATTGTGCAGGTATTAAAAAGATTGCTCATCAAGAATGTGTAGATTATTGTCTCAACGCTACAACACTTTTGGGGTGATGTAATTGTTGTTTTATGAGAAAATGGGGGTCATTTCCTAAGGGCAAATCCTCTTTGCACTACAAGTGCATTTTCAGTGAAAAGTGTCTTTGCATTTAGTAAATAACAGCCAACAGTGCTTTGTATAAGGTTACACAATCACGATATTTTCTGGACTCCACACATTTCTGTCAGGGTCAGCTCAAACAAACACAAGCAGTAAATGTCCACAAAGAAGAGCCTGGGGGGAGATGCCTGTCGAGAACTTGAGGTCCTGCAGGCTTCTCCCTGTGGCCAAATACCTCAGGGTAGCGACGAGCCTCTGCTCCGGAGTGATGGTTTGCCTCATGCAGGTATCCTGCCTGCTGATATAGGGGGTCAGCGAAGCCAACAAACGGTGAAATACGGGGTCCGTCATCCTGAGAAAGTTCCTGAAATCATCAGGATTATTCTCACGGATCTCACGGAGCAAAGGCATATGAGAGAACTGGTCACGCTGAAGCAACCAATTCTTGGTCCATGAACTCCTCCCCACCCTGTTCATGGACTGGACTTGTGTCAAGGTCAGGACCCCAACACCAAGCCCCCACACAGCACGAACTGTACGAGGAGTACGCATACGAAACATGGCTAGAAAACAGTCGGCTGCTCAGAACGAAGTAACAGAACGCACTGAAGAACAGCAAGGCCTGTGAAGAGCGACCTGAAAACCAGTAACGAACGAACAGGAATACAATGACTACCTAAAGTCATGCGGAACTTGCTTGCACGCACTGAAGAGCAGATACAAACCCACAAGCACAAACTGAACGTCAGAAAACGATCTGAAAGCCACGAGTCTGAAAAAGCGTGAATCGTCTCTCACCAAACTTTTACTAACACGAGATTAGCAAAAGGAGCCCAAAGGGTGCCACGCTTGGTTCTGAACTGGCCTTTTCTAGTCTCGTCGTACGTGGTGTACGTGACCGCGTGGTTGTCGATCGGAAATTCCGACAACTTTGTGCGACCGTGTGTAGGCAAAACAAGTTTGAGCCAACATCCGTCTGAAAAAATCCTAGGATTTTGTTGTCGGAATGTCCGAACAAAGTCCGAGCGTGTGTACGCCCTATAAGAGTTAGGACGTTGAGACAGAAGGGCGCCAACTCCAGTCTCAGAAGCTTCAACTTCTAGGATAAAAGGCAACGTTGGATTAGCACGGGCCAACACAGGAGCAGAAACAAAGGCTGCCTTGAGACTCTCAAAGGCCTTAATGGACTCCGGAGATCAACTCTGTGGGTTACCGTCCTTTCTTGTCATATCAGTCAGGGGCTTGACCAGAGATGAGAAGTTACCAATAAACTTCCGATGATAGTTGGCAAAGCCCAGGAAATGCTGCATAGGACGTAAACCCACAGGTCGGGGCCAGTGTAGGACTGTCGAAAGTTTCTCTGGCTCCATCGAAAAACCAGCAGTGGAAATGACATAGCACAGGAATTTAACCTGTTCACGATGGAACTCGCACTTCTCCAGTTTACAATAGAAGATTGTTTTCTCTTAGTTTATGAAGCACACAACAGACATCTGTGTGGTGGCTCTCCAGGGACTTGGAAAATATGAGGATATCATCAAGATAAACCACCACACATAACTGCAACAAATCTCAGAGGACATCATTAATAAGTTCCTAGAAAACTGCCGGGGTGTTACAAAGGCCAAAAGGCATTACGAGGTACTCATAATGGCCTGTTCTGGTATTAAACGCAGTTTTTCCACTCATCTCCCTCCTTAATCCGCACAAGATTGTATGCCCCTCTCTAATCAAGCTTTGTGAAAATCATTGCTCCCTTGAGGCAGTCAACTAACTCTGTAATCAACGGAATCGGGTAGGCATTCTTAATCGTGAAATGATTGAGACCCCTATAATCAATACAAGGTCTCAGTTCACCGCTCTTCTTCTTCACAAAGAAGAAACCAGCACCAGCAGGAGACGAGGATTTGCGGATGAAACCTCGAGAAAGTGCGTCTGCAACATACTCCTTCATGGCCTTATCCTCCAAGACCGACAAAGGGTAAACTCGGCCACGAGGGCGTATGGCACCAGGTTGAAGGTCAATTGCACAATCATAAGTCCGGTGTGGAAGCAAATTACCGGCTGGACCTTTGTCAAAGACATTGCTAAAATCACAGTACTCCTCCGGCAGGGAGGAGAGTGAAGAGGTGCACAGAACCTTGGCTACCTTCCAGAAGCATGTCTCACTGCATTGTGGTGACCAGGAGAGAACCTCAGCATTGAGCCAATCAAAAGAGGGGTTGTGCCTCTATAACCAAGCATAACCAATAACCAGCGGAAACCTATGTGAGGAAATTACTTGAAATTGGATTATCTCATGGTGAAGAGCCCCTACAGCCATGGACGACGGAACTGTCTCATGAGTCACATGGGCAGGCTGTAGAGGTCTCTCGTCAAGAGCCTCAATGGCAAGTGGAGTGTCACGCAGCTGCAGCAGAATTGAGTGCTGCGATACAAAGGCAGCATCAATGAACAGGCCTGCAGCCCCAGAGTTGATTAGACTCTGTATCTTGATGGATGACTCAGTCCAAGAATGGGTGACCGAAACTAGGTTGCGCACCTTCCCTGTTTAAATGGAGGGCCACCTGGCTGTCATATGACGGACGGCAGGTGGCAATCGGTTAAAAAACGTGCACCTGGGAATGGGAGGGTGGATGATGCAGGGTGTGTGCTTATGAGGTCAGCTGGTCAACTCCTTCCTGTGTCATGACCTACAGTCTAATCAGGAAGAAGACGTTACAAATGGAAACGTCTGGAAACGTGGATTTAGACCAGAAAAGTAAGTGACTCTAGATTTAATGGAAAGCTTCGGTATTTTTGCAAAAAAAAAGTACACAAATGCTACAGTATATTGGTTCATAGGGGAGCTGGAATTTAGAAAAAAAAGTGTACAAAGGTGAACTTACCCTTTAAGTGATATCTAAAGTGACACTAGGGATGAGGTTTTGCTATGGGTTTGTTGCAAATTTGTGAAGTTTGCAAATCTGTCAGAAATAAGGGACAAAGAAAAAAGTTCAGTGCGCTACTCAAATAATAATGTGAATATAAAGAAATGAAAAAATTATAGTTCATATGGAAAATAATGGTATCATAAACCGGAGGTGTGATTCCTCTTTAAATCTTCAGTAAATCTTCTACAGATCTTCTAAGACAGTGCAGAAATAGGAAAAGGGGGCTGCTTACCAAATTTGATGGATCCCCACCACAGAGATCATACGAGCCTGAATAAACTCCTCTCGGGGTCAGGAACAGCTGGTCTTTGAGTAGAAACAGACTTCCCTCCACGCCTGGTAGTTGAAATTTCAGAGGCGGCAATCAGGAACGCTCTCCTCCATTAGCTGCTCCAGCAAGACCACTTGTAGCAGGAAATAGTATATTTTAAAAGAAAAAGAGGCGCTTCATTGTGCAGTAGTTTAAAATGCTTTAATCCATGAATGGACAGCTGACATCAAAGCATTGGCAGGGTAAAACACCGTAGCAATTAAAAAACACAGTCGACGCCGAAGCCGATCAACTGAGAGTGTGGTGACGTCAGGTCCTCTGGCTCCACCCAACGTACGTTTCTCCTAAACAAGCATCGACTGGGAGAGGAGGCTATGGCCAGACGTCACCCACCACACCTTTAAATACCTCAGTGCATCGTTGACACAGGAAATGGATTTGGGATCACATCCGGCACAGCCCACTATGTGCATGGACATGAAACCAACCATCCTCCTTGTCAGCCAAAAAATTAGTATGTACTAGCTAAAGCACATCACAAATAGTGTATATAATTTCATAAACCATAATATGTTACAACCAAAGTGATATATTCAGAGTCCTATTGCTAAAACATAGCGAAGTATACCAGTATACTAAAAATCCGTGGAGAGGTCACAATTCAGGTAGGAGGGGCAATAGACATCCACCCTCAACTAACCCACACTATTCTGGCCCATACACACATCCCCACGCTAGACAATCAGATATGGATCATTGGGGATACTATGATGACCGATCACAGCGGAATCCCCCAAGGAACCCATATAGAGATGACCCCCCATATTCCCCACAAGCCCCTTGGGGGTATGACATACCCGTTAGGAACCAACATGGCCCATTACAGGGATATGGGGTAAACACAGAGGAGACAGGACAATATTCCAATACTGAACACAGACCATTGGGGAATTCACAGACACGTATTCAGGATATTCCCCCAGGGGTGGCCCCCCTGCGAAATAAGATGGACAATTTTTTAGGAAGGGGCCAAAACAGAAAAGGAAGACTAAGAGAGGATGCCGAAGAGGGAAGCGCATCTGCCCCCAAAAATAGGAGGAGATAAAATGTGAGGGTGTCTTCAATCTCAGTGGGGAAGAATTAACTAGATCTGAGAAATTAACATTAAATCAAGGTTTAAAATATGCCCCCAAGAAGTCATTAAATAAATTCCAGATGTTTTTGGACATACAAAAATACACCAGAAAACTAAACGTAGCAATTAAAAAACACAGCCGAAGCCTATCAGCTGAGAGTGTGGTGACCTCAGGTCCTCTGGCTCCACCCAACATACGTTTCTCCTAAACAGGCATCGACTGGGAGAGGCGGCTATGGCCATACGTCACCCACCACCCCTTTAAATACCTCGTTCATCGTTGACACAGGAAATGGATTTGGGATCACATCCTGCACAGCACACTATGTGCATGGACATGAAACCAACCATCCTCCTTGTCAGCCAAAAAATTAGTATGTACTAGCTAAAGCACATCACAAAGAGTGTATATAATTTCATAAACCATAATATGTTACAACCAAAGTGATATATTCAGAGTCTTATTGCTAAAACATAGCGAATATAGCATTTTCCAGTGAAGCATTCACTATAGAATTCGCCCCACTGGAAAATATATCACCATATATAAATCTGACATTTATCATGGAAACAAGCTGATAAAAATAAATAGGTAAAAATATAAAAATATAAAAATTATTATTTACTTTATTCTAAAACCAACAGAACAGGAAAATTATTTATAAATTCCTTAACCCATGTCTATGAGCCAAAGTCATCCAAAGGAATTTACTATGAAATAGGGACAACATCTGAATATGTGTTAAAATGAATTGTCCCAAAAATCCAACAATGCAACCAAAAATTACTAATATAATTCCTTTGTTACAGGAAAGGAAGGAGACAATGGTTCCCTGACACATGATTATGTGCTATAGCCGCTCACAAGAACATGTTATAGGCAAGTGCAGCACACTGACATATGTCCTACCAATTCCGTGCAAGGAAGGTGGGATGCCGAAACTTCAATTAAAAATATTGTACTGGAGGATAGTGGCAGTGTTAGCAGCCCCATTCGGATTGTCCCAAAAATCCAACAATCCCCATGCAACCAAAAACTACTAATATAATTCCTTTATTACAGAAAAGGAAGGAGACAATGGTTCCCTGACATATGATTATGTGCTACAGCCGCTCACAGGAACATGTTATAGGCAGGTGCAGCACACAGACATATATCCTACCAATTCCGTGCAAGGAAGGTGGGATGCCGAAACTTCAATTAAAAATATTGTACTTGGGGATAGTGGCAGTGTTAGCAGCCCCATTTGGATCTATGTGAAATCGTACCTCAAAAATGCCTCAAAACAAGGGGACATCTGCTTCCCCCCTTAACTATTATTTATATAGCAGTTTATGTCCCACTCGATGTTGAGGCCCCAGGGGCTGTAGCACTGCATGTCAAATATCCATCGAGTTTCTCTACGCGAGATATGGTGTTTTAAATTGTTTCCCCTCCAGTGAGGGGTATATTTCTCGATGGCAATGACATTTAGGAGGGACGGATCTCGATTATGAACTTGGCGAAAATGCCACGAAACACTATGTCCAATAAATCCTCTCCTGATGTTGGACAAGTGTTCATCTATTCTGATTCTAAGGGCACGGGTGGTCCTACTGATGTACTGGAACCCACATGAGCAACTAAGGAGGTATATTACCCCTATAATTCCACATGTGATGAAGTCCTTGATATGGTAGGTCTTAGAAGTAACAAATGATGTAAAAGTAAAACTTTTCAAGGTTTGTGACGATCTACAGACCGCACAGCCTTTGCAAGGAAAAAAGCCTTTCAAATGGCCAAACATTTGTACCTTCGGGGGAGGGTCAATAACACTGGGTGCCAAAAGGTCCTTTAGATTTTGATTTCTTCTGTACAGAACTTTGGGATGATCAGGGAGCTCCGGGCCCAGAACCTTATCGCACTTTAGAACCTGCCAGTGTTTTTGAATTATTTTATTTACCCACCAAAAATGGGAAGAGAAAGTGGTCAAAAAGGACCATTCCAAATCCTTTTTGGTTTGGTCACTATTTTTAATTTTAGGCACCAGCAAGTTGGATCTATCCCTACACACGACCTCTTGTAAACCTTTATCCAATTGGAGGGGTTCATATCCTTTTTCTACAAAACGGTTTTTAAGAATTTCTGCCTGGGTTTCAAAATCTGTAAGTTGTGAACAGTTTCGTCTTATACGTAAAAACTGACTTTTAGGTATAGCTTTAAGCCAATTAGGGTGATGACCACTGTCTATTGGTATATATCCATTGCGGTCTGTATTTTTGAAAAATGTTTTGGTCAACAAAGACCCTCGTTCTTTAAAGATAACCAGGTCTAGAAAGTTAACCGACGTAGTACTGCATTCATATTTGAATTTGATCCCCTAATCGTTGGCATTGAGGAGTGTCATGAATACCTCGAGTGATTTAACATCCCCTTTCCATAAAAAGAAGGCGTCGTCTATGTAACGACGCCATAGTAGGAGGCAGGGCTCAGTTAAGGAAAAAAGTTGATCATTTTCCCAAAGGGCCATGAACAGCCCAGCCGGGCTGGGGGCAAATTTGGCCCCCATGGCTACCCCGGTGCTCTGGAGGTAAAACTGGCCCCCATAAAAGAAGTAGTTATGCTCCATCCCAAACTTAAGCAGTTTTAGAATAAATTCCAACTTAGAGGATTTTAGCAAGAGGTCTTTTTTAAGAAAAAATTCTGCGGCTTTATAGCCAAGTTCATGGGGTATAATAGTGTACAAGGAGGCTACGTCTGCAGTGACCAGCAAAACGTCATCCTCCACTGTGCATTCAGACACTTCCTTTATGATCTGCATAGAGTCCTTCAGAAAGGCCGGGGTTTTGTTCACAACTGGCTGCAAAAAATGATCTACAAATTTTCCTACCCTTGATGTCAGGGAGTCTATGCCGCTTACTATAGGGCGCCCTGGGGGCTGTATAGGGTTTTTATGAATTTTGGGAATATAATATATTATGGGTGTTCTCGGTGCCAATGGAATTAAAAATTCACATTCCTTATCATTAATAATCCCCTTCCTATGACCATGCTGGACTATATTTCTAAGGAATTTTTTATATTTGTCTACTGGATCTTTGTTTAGGATAGTGTATGTATTCCTATCCGATAATAGGAGCTCCATCTCCTTTAGATAATTAGCCTTTTTGAGGACAACAATCCCCCCCCCCCTTGTCCGCTGGTCGTATAATGAGCTCTTTCCTCTTACACAGGGAAGCAATCCATTCTTTTTTACACATTCCTTCTTAAAATTCACCCATTGCAAGTCCTGTAAAACTAGTTCCTTAAATACAGTAATAATGGGAGCTGGTTTACCAGGAGGGTTGAACAGGGATGCATTTCTTAGTCCTGTTCCTCTTACTTGGGGTCCATCTTTTGAAGTATAATTTCTCATAATGGGGTTAGAGAGAAAATACCGTTTTATGTTTAGTTTTCTGGTGTATTTTTGTATGTCCAAAAACATCTGGAATTTATTTAATGACTTCTTGGGGGCATATTTTAAAACTTGATTTAATGTTAATTTCTCAGATCTAGTTAATTTTTCCCCACTGAGATTAAAGACACCCTCACATTTTATCTCCTCCTATTTTTGGGGGTAGCTGTACTTCCCTCTTCGGCATCCTCTCTTAGTCTTCCTTTTCTGTTTTGGCCCCTTCCTAAAAAATTGTCCATCTTATTTCGCAGGGGGGCCACCCCTGGGGGAATATCCTGAATACGTGTCTGTGAATTCCCCAATGGTCTGTGTTCAGTATTGGAATATTGTCCTGTCTCCTCTGTGTTTACCCCATATTCCTGTAATGGACCATGTTGGTTCCTAACGGGTATGTCATACCCCCAAGATGCTTGTGGGGAATATGCGGGGTCATCTCTATATGGGTCCCTGGGGGGATTCCGCTGTGATCGATCATCATAGTATCCCCAATGATCCATATCTGATTGTCTAGCGTAGGGATGTGTGTATGGGCCAGAATAGTGTGGGTTAGTTGAGGGTGGATGTCTATTGCCCCTCCTACCTGAATTGTGACCTCTCCACGGATTTTTAGTATACTGGTATACTTCGCTATGTTTTAGCAATAGGACTCTGAATATATCGCTTTGGTTGTAACATATTATGGTTTATGAAATTATATACACTATTTGTGATGTGCTTTAGCTAGTACAAACTAATTTTTTGGCTGACAAGGAGGATGGTTGGTTTCATGTCCATGCACATAGTGGGCTGTGCAGGATGTGATCCCAAATCCATTTCCTGTGTCAACGATGCACTGAGGTATTTAAAGGTGTGGTGGGTGACGTCTGGCCATAGCCTCCTCTCCCAGTCGATGCCTGTTTAGGAGAAATGTACGTTGGGTGGAGCCAGAGGACCTGACGTCACCACACTCTCAGCTGATCGGCTTCGGCGTCGACTGTGTTTTTTAATTGCTACGGTGTTTTACCCTGCCAATGCTTTGATGTCAGTTGTCCATTCATTAAAGCATTTTAAACTACTGCACAATGAAGCGCCTCTTTTTCTTTTAAAATATACCATTTCCTGCTACGAGTGGTCTTGCTGGAGCAGCTAAAGGAGGAGAGCGTTCCTGCTTGCCGCCTCTGAAATTTCAACTGCCGGGCGTGGAGGGAAGTCTGTCTCTACTCAACGACCAGCTTTTTATATTCCCAAAATTCATAAAAACCCTATACAGCCCCCAGGGCACCCCATAGTAAGTGGCATAGACTCGCTGACATCAAGGGTAGGAAAATTTGTAGATCATTTTTTGCAGCCAGTTGTGAACAAAACCCCGGACTTTCTGAGGGACTCTATGCAGATCATAAAGGAAGTGGAATTTATTCTAAAACTGCTTAAGTTTGGGATGGAGCATAATTACTTCTTTTATGGGGGCCAGTTTTACCTTCAGAGCACCGGGGTAGCCATGGGGGCCAAATTTGCCCCCAGCCCGGCTGGGCTGTTCATGGCCCTTTGGGAAAATGATCAACTTTTTTCCTTAAATGAGCCCTGCCTCCTACTATGGCGTTGTTACATAGACGACGCCTTCTTTTTATGGAAAGGGGATGTTAAATCACTCGAGGTATTCATGACACTCCTCAATGCCAACGATTGGGGGATCAAATTCACATATGAATGCAGTACTACGTCGGTTAACTTTCTAGACCTGGTTATCTTTAAAGAACGAGGGTCTTTGTTGACCAAAACATTTTTCAAAAATACAGACCGCAATGGATATATACCAATAGACAGTGGTCATCACCCTAATTGGCTTAAAGCCATACCTAAAAGTCAGTTTTTACGTATAAGACAAAACTGTTCACATCTTACAGATTTTGAAACCCAGGCAGAAATTCTTAAAAACTGATTTGGATAAAGATTTACAAGAGGTCGCGTGTAGGGATAGATCCAACTTGCTGGTGCCTAAAATTAAAAATAGTGACCAAACCAAAAAGGATTTGGAATGGTCCTTTTTGACCACTTTCTCTTCCCATTTTTGGTAGGTAAATAAAATAATTCAAAAACACTGGCAGGTTCTAAAGTGCGATAAGGTTCTGGGCCCGGAGCTCCCTGACCATCCCAAAGTTCTGTACAGAAGAAATCAAAATCTAAAGGACCTTTTGGCACCCAGTGTTATTGACCCTCCCCCAAAGGTACAAATGTTTGGCCATTTGAAAGGCTTTTTTCCTTGCAAAGGCTGTGCAGTCTGTAGATCATCACAAACCTTGAAAAGTTTTACTTTTACATCATTTGTTACTTCTAAGACCTACCACATCAAGGACTTCATCACATGTGGAACTATAGGGGTAATATACCTCCTTAGTTGCTCATGTGGGTTCCAGTACATCGGTAGGACCACCCGTGCCCTTAGAATCAAAATAGACAAACACTTGTCCAACATCAGGAGAGGATTTATTGGACATAGTGTTTCGTGGCATTTTCGCCAAGTTCATAATCGAGATCCGTCCCTCCTAAAAGTCATTGCCATCGAGAAATATACCCCTCACTGGAGGGGAAACAATTTAAAACACCATATCTCGCGTAGAGAAACTCGATGGATATTTGACATGCAGTGCTACAGCCCCTGGGGCCTCAACATTGAGTGGGACATAAACTGCTATATAAATAATAGTTATGGGGGGAAGCAGATGTCCCCTTGTTTTGAGGCATTTTTGAGGTACGATTTCACATAGATCCGAATGGGGCTGCTAACACTGCCACTATCCTCCAGTACAATATTTTTAATTGAAGTTTCGGCATCCCACCTTCCTTGCACGGAATTGGTAGGATATATGTCTGTGTGCTGCACCTGCCTATAACATGTTCCTGTGAGCGGCTGTAGCACATAATCATATGTCAGGGAACCATTGTCTCCTTCCTTTTCTGTAATAAAGGAATTATATTAGTAGTTTTTGGTTGCATGGGGATTGTTGGATTTTTGGGACAATCCGAATGGGGCTGCTAACACTGCCACTATCCTCCAGTACAATATTTTTAATTGACATTTCGGCATCCCACCTTCCTTGCACAGAATTGGTAGGACATATGTCAGTGTGCTGCACTTGCCTATAACATGTTCTTGTGAGCGGCTATAGCACATAATCATGTGTCAGGGAACCATTGTCACCTTCCTTTCCTGTAACAAAGGAATTATATTAGTAGTCTTCTGGTTGCGTGAGGATTGTTGAATTTTTGGGACAATCCGAATGGGGCTGCTAACACTGCCACTATCCTCCAGTAGAATATTTTCAATCGAAGTTTCGGCATCCCACCTTCCTTGTACGGAATTGGTTGGACATACTGTATGTCTGTGTGCTGCACCTGCCTATAACATGTTCCTCTGAGCAGCTATAGCACATAATCATGTGTCAGGGAACCATTGTCGCCTTCCTTTCCTGTAACAAAGGAATTATATTAGTATTTTTTGGTTGCATTGTTGGATTTTTGGGACAATTCATTTTAACACATATTCAGATGTTGTCCCTATTTCATAGTAAAATCCTTTGGATGACTTTGGCTCATAGACATGGGTTAAGGAATTTATAAATAATTTTCCTGTTTTGTTGGTTTTAGAATAAAGTAAATAATAATTTTTATATTTTTATATTTTTACCTATTTATTTTTATCAGCTTGTTTCCATGATAAATGTCAGGTTTATATATGGTGATATATTTTCCAGTGGGGCGAATTCTATAGTGAATGCTTCACTGGAAAATGCTATATTCGCTATGTTTTAGCAATAGGACTCTGAATATATCACTTTGGTTGTAACATATTATGGTTTATGAAATTATATACACTATTTATGATGTGCTTTAGCTAGTACATACTAATGTTTTGGCTGACAAGGAGGATGGTTGGTTTTATGTCCATGCACATAGTGGGCTGTGGAGGATGTGATCCCAAATCCATTTCCTGTGTCAACGATGCACTGAGGTATTTAAAGGTGTGGTGGGTGACGTCTGGCCATAGCCTTCTCTCCCAGTCAATGCCTGTTTAGGAGAAATGTACGTTGGGTGGAGCCAGAGGACCTGACGTTACCATACTCTCAGCTGATCGGCGTCGGCTGTGTTTTTTAATTGCTACGGTGTTTTACCCTGCCAATGCCTCTGACATTTCAACTACCAGGCGTGGAGGGAAGTCTGTCTCTACTCAAAGACCAGCTGTTCCTGACCCCGAGAGGAGTTTGTTCAGGCTCGTATGATCTCTGTGGTGGGGATCCATCAAATCTGGTAAGCAGCCCTCTTTTCCTTTTTCTGCACTGTCTTAGAAGATCCATAGAAGATTTACTGAAGAATCACACCTCCGGTTTATGATACCATCATTTTCCATATGAACCTAAATTTTTTCATTTCTTTATATTCACATTATTATTTGAGTAGCGCACTGAACGTTTTTCTTTATACTGTATAAAACCTCACGTTCAAGGTTTTTTAGTTGCAGCACTCAGGTTTATTTATGTTTCATATATTTGCGATTTTGTGTGGGTTTTTTTATGCACTTTTAAAATAGATTTTAACTAATTTAAATTACACATTGGTTTATCACAGTTGGGGGTAGCGTGGAACGTTTACCATATATTGTCCCATAGTTTAGAAATAAGGGACAACCTATATTGCAGTGCATAGCCTTTTCCCCAGGTCAGCTGACTCACAATAGCCAATAATTTGAGGGAACGGATAATCATGCCCCCATACAGGCATCACAGCAGCCATATTTTCAGTATGTGTTTTTTAAATTTTCATAGGCAGACATAATTTTATATACATAATTTCAGCAATGAGGCCTTACGTTTCTAAACCACAAAATTGCACATTTCAGTTTACATTTTCAGTTTTTATCCCCAAAATTATAACAGTACCATGGGGAAGTGTTTGTTATAGTTAATTTAAAAATGACACAAACTCCATTAAGTGACTTTTCACATTTATATTACAAGGTTTAACATTTTAGATCAGCACAAGGCTACTTAACAGTGAACTGGTATTCATTTCTGTGGTTATACCAATTACAATAAAAATGTCACCATGTCAATATATCATTTCAGGACTATAAATGACAGATGATCTTCTATGTATTTGGAATAGAGGTTCAGACATGCTTTGAAATGCTATGCATTGTCTACAGAACAGCTGCTACAATGATTTGCAAAGAATCAATATGGCTTAGAAATCATGGCAGCTAATGTGTGTGTGCATTTTTATTCAGACCCAGATTCTTAGTTCTTTCTTGAAAAAATAGAATAAATGATGCCGGATACAATACAGACTTGGAATACATAGGTACTTCTTTTGAATCAAGCTTGTAAAAATGTTATATTATAGTAAACATCTACTAATACGGGGAAAAACTGAGTATTTTTGCTAAAGATAAAAAAAAAAAAACTAAACTGTTTTTTTTCTTGTTTTAAAATATGTTCTGTGTGATGAGTCGTCCTCTTTACCTTGCTTTTCCACTCTCAGTGGTAAAGAATGGCTGTTCTCTATTCTATACATCAAACAAGAGCTTGTAGCCTCCTTACAAGAGCTACTGGCTCTTTTGAGAAGCATCATGACCTGGCTAGAACATCCTGCCACCAACATCGTAACATAAAGGTGCTAAAAAACATAAAATGGCAGTCTTTGAGCTGGACATTTTCAGCAAATAAAAAGCAACTTCATATAGTCAAGCCAGTTGGTTTGAAGGAATAAAGTAACTGGATGAGTTAGAAATCATTGCCCAATCCCTATATTTCTCTCATAAACCGGTACCAGGTTTATCTACACACAAGATGTACCTTCTTCCTCTGTTCTGTATATCCTAGACAGAGGCTAGCAGGTGATCTTGACTTACCAATCATGGTGGTGAGGGGCACAACTGGGGCAGGAGCTTTGCATTGCCCTGGCCATATCCTGCACACTGCAGGACCAGCTGTGAAAATAACTGTGCTACTGGTACAATAAAAAGCAACCTCATTGGTAATCTTATATTTATTAGAAAAAAAACAGCAAATTTGTCATTTTTTGTAGGCTTAGGCTATGTCTGCTGTGTGCACAAAAAGTAACAATGTAGATGTCTGTTGGGTACATCAACAATAGTGATGGTACAAATGTACCTGGTTCAGTTTCAACCAGGTAAATATTTGCCAGCACATCATGGATCTTCAGGCAAAGTCAAGAGTGCAATGTTTCTGAACCTTGCGAAGCCCCTTCGTCAGGCAAGTGACAATTGTGGATGTCTGTTGGGTACATTAACAATAGTAATGACCCAAACATACCTGGTTCAATTTAGAGTACGTATTCGAATGTCAAATCTGAACCCCTTTGAAATCCATGAGCTCTGATATTAGAAATCAGTTAGCCATTTTCTAGGCTAATAGGCAAGAGATTATCAAACAAAGAGAATAGACATAGAAAGTACCCAGATGGACATGTACTAAAGCAAAAATAAAAAGTCTAAAAAGAAATCAGTTTGATAGGGAACAGTGATTTGAAAAATCCACAGGCGAGGGCGGGCACAATGGCTGCATTTGATGGGCACGGGTGGCTGCATTTGATGGGCACGGGTGGCTGCATTTGATGGGCGCAAGTGACTGCATATGATGTGCAAGTGACTGCATATGATGTGCAAGTGACTGCATATGATGTGCAAGTGACTGCGTTTGATGGGCAAGTGACTGCGTTTGATGGGCAAGTGACTGCGTTTGATGGGCAAGTGGCTGCGTTTGATGGGCAAGTGGCTGCGTTTGATATGCACAAGTGGCTGCGTTTGATGTGCACAAGTGGCTGCGTTTGATGTGCACAAGTGGCTGCGTTTTATGGGCACAGGTGGATGCATTTGATGGGAAAGTGCTGCATTTGATGGGCACAGGTGGCTGCATTTGATGGGCACAAGTGCTGCGTTTGGGCACAAGTGACTGCATTTGATGGGCACAGGTGGCTGCATTTGATGGGCACAAGTGCTGCGTTTGGGCACAAGTGACTGCATTTGATGGGCACAATGGCTGAGTTTGATGGGCAAGTGACTACATTTGATAGGCACAGATGGCTGCATATGATGGGCACAAGTGGCTGCATATGATGGGCACAAGTGGCTGCATATGATGGGCACGAGTGGCTGCGTTTGATGGGGACAATGGCTGCATTTGATGGGCACAGTGAGGCTGCAATTGATGGGGGGGGGGTTCAGTGTTTTTCAGTTTTTTTTGCGCTCCCCCAAAAATTTGGAGCACCAGCCGCCACTGTATATGTCATGTGTATAGTGTCATTTCTGTCTGCTGTCTTGTGTCTCTGCTATCTGCATGAGGTGCTTCTGACAAGTTTTCTTGACACCAAGTAAAAAAGGCGACAGGGGAAGGATTTACAGCAGGTTGACAGCCTCAGTTCTGTTCCTGTGTGCTGTGAGAAGGTGTGTGTCCCTTCCTTCCAACCAGTTCCCAGGGCTCCCTAGTGTGTCTTTTCAGCACTCAGGCCTTTTTTTCTGACAGCTCAGACATGCTATATATTGTGGACTTTGAACAGTTGTAGAGAAGAGAAGACTGCAGATAAACAGGTACAAATAATGTAGCAGGATTTGTTTCATCACGGTATATGACCTGAGGCCATTAACTACACTGGTCATATGAAAGGGTTTACAACCACTTTAAATAACATGCTTGGGGGATGCCCTGGACCTGTCTGTAAAGTGGTTTATCTGTAAAATGTATACATTCTATTACAGCAAAATGGACATTCACAAAAAAAACACAACTTGAAGCCCAGGGCATTTTTTTTAACTCTGCACCCAAATGTTAAAATCTGCATTTTTTAGAAGACTTTTTAAAACCCCAATACAATTACATTGTTTCTGAAAACAGTATCATGTGCTTAGTACTGCAAAAGTGAATGAGGTGCTCTACAGCCACCCAGATAATTTTTTTCAGCAAAGTCAATCGCCGGCTGAGAAGAACGGTGCCAAACTAACAGCTTCAGCCTTTATACAGCCTACAGTTGTCAAGTGGTTAAATTGTAGGTAAATGACAGTTTGTAGACACTTTGTTTTGTGTGCAAACAAAGCAGACAGGGGCTCCCTTTGTCTATACCACAACTTTATCGCAGATTAAGGTTTGATATAGATGTTAAGAGGGGACCCCACACAAAAAAATGGTGTGGGGTTCAATCTAAAAAATACTCTCATATGGATGTCAAGAGGGACCCATGCAAAAAAAAAAAAAAAACTAGCAAAAAATTACATGAGGTTCCTTTCCAAATTCCATACCAGACCTTTAGGGTCTGGTATGAATCTCCAGGGGGCACCCCATGCAAAATCAATCAAAAAAGCATGGGGTCTCCTCCAAAGTCTATGTCAGATTTTATCTAAGCACGCAGCCTAAAATGCTCCAGCACCCTCCCACCCGCACCCAAGCTGAAAGCTGAATGTAAACAAAGGGTGGTGTATCCCAGGTGACACCACTAACCAAATATGGACATAATTATAAAAATTAAAAAAAGTATTTGCCCCTTTCTTTTTTTTTTTAATGTAAATGTTCTTTATTAACAGTATATAGTAAAAAACAAACAAACCATTGCCAGCATTTTTACATTATTTAAATTAGTGACCAGTAAGCCCTTGCAACAGATAACTATGAAAACAGTTTACATTTACTTTTTTAACTAATATAGTGTCCAAAATCCATTTCTTAAACAAGGTTGCTCTAATTTCCCTCCACCACTCCTCTGTGTTCCCAGGTTCTCTACTACTTAAGTTTTCTTTTGGGTTCATATACATCTCAAAGGGGGACACCCAGCCAATATAGCCATGGTCTCCATATCTTTACAAATTTACCATAACTACTCCTCCTAATATATACTGTCTTTTCTGTCCACACCAGCTTATCCATTACAGCGACCCACTCTTCCGGGGTTGGGGATGTGGCAGAGAGCCAGGACTGGGCTATCAGTTTCCTTGCTTGATAGAGGCACCTCACAATGGCAGTGTTAATACTATTGCTCCCTATATTCTCCCCTGTCAGGCCAAAAATGCATACCCTGGCCTCCAGGGCCAGTTTAATTTTAAACCTGGTTTCTATAATCTTTACTATCTCTCCCCAATATCTTACTAATTTTGGGCATTTCAACAACATATGGATAAGATCTCCTGTATTCAGGCACCTGGGGCATTTATCATCCAGTCTATTACCAAATCTAAATAATCTCTTTGGGGTATAATAGGCTCTATGTAGCAGGAGGAGATGCGAGGCCTGCTGCAACAGAGAGACAGACACCAGCGGGCCGGACTCCAAAATCTTTTTCCACTGGTAATCCGTAATCTCCCCCACATCTGGCTCCCATCTCGCCCTAACTCCCATAGTCGCCTGCGGGGCAAGTAGCTTTTCAGCCAATTGTCCGTATGCCATTGCTATCAGGCCTTTAGTACTATTTGTTCTAGTTATTCTATCGAGGAGTGGGGCTTTACACCATACAAGCGGGCAGTTCCTAAATTGGCTGTCCAACGCATGCCTAGTCTGCAGATAGCAATAGAATGTTTTATTTGGGATTCCGTATTCTCGCCTCAGCTCAGTAAAGGATTTTAAGATATTATCTTCATATAGCTGGACCAACCTGCTTATTCCATAATGTTCCCATATCCTATTTTTTTCCAAGGCTAAGAATTCTTGTAAAGATTTGTTATGCCATATGGGTGAGAATTCAGTGAAGCCCCTATAGCCCATAATCCTCTTAACAGTCTGCCAGACTTTGTTAACTAACCTGTATGTTGGAGGCCCATCCTGTAGCGAGCCGGCCTCCAATGCCTCTACCAAGGAATTATGTGGGTTGTCCTGCAGCATGATTTTACCACTAATGTCCCTCATATCTTGGGTCTCACACCCCCCTATGTGCTGCAACTGGGCAGCGAGAAAATAGTTGTATGGTTTGGGCACTGCCATTCCCCCCTCCCTAGTAGGTCACTGCAAAGTTTGCAAGCTGATCCTTGCCTGTCCTTTCCTCCATATTAATTCTCTAAATAAGGTGTTTGTTTTTAGAAACCAATTCTTCCCAATCCAGACTGGGGAATTATGGAGCACATACAGGAGTTGTGGCATCCATATCATTTTAACTAGGTTGATTCTACCTGCCATATATAGAGGAAGATTGGGCCAGATGTCGCTTTTCCTTTTGAATTTTGCCAAGAGGGGGACTAGGTTATCTCCAATATATTGATAGGGGTCATTAGAGACAACTATGCCCAGGTACCTCATTTTCTCTGTTACCCTTAACCGAGACATATGGCCAGTCGGAGCATTAATAACTGAATATATCGGTAGAAGCGTAAATTTACCCCAGTTAACTATCAGTCCCGATAAATTCCACGAGCTGAAGCACTTTTTCTAGTGATGACCCCATATCACCCAGAAAAAGTAGCACATCATCTGCGTATAACGCTATCTTTTCTTCCCCATTACTTCTCCTAAATCCTTGCACACCGGTCGATGTTCTCACTGCTTCCGCCAGCGGCTCCATTGCTAGGGCGAACAGCAGGGGTGACAATGGACACCCCTGCCTCGTCCCTCTCTCAAGAGGCATCCATTCAGAGTATTCATTGTTTATCTTTAATCTAGCACTTGGGTGGGAGTATAGAATTTTCACCCATCTAATAAACATAGGACCAAACCCGAGTCTCTCCAGTACCCACCAGAGGTAACCCCATTCCATGCTGTCAAATGCCTTGGCGATATCCAAGGACAAAATCGCCCTGGAGACCTTTCCCCCTGTCGGGGACTGGAGATTCAAGTACATCTGTCTAATGTTTACACTGGTGGACCTATTGGGAATAAATCCTGCCTGGTCCGGGTGTACCAATCCCGAGATACATTTATTTAGCCTAATTGCCATTACCTTTGCCAAAATTTTGATATCAGAACAAAGCAGGGAAATTGGTCTGTATGAAGATACATCAAGATGGTCTTTCCCCTCTTTCGGTATCAATATTATGTTGGTCTCTGACATCGAAGAGGGCAGCCTACCCTCTGTAGCTGCTCAGTTCAATGTTTTCAAAAGTAGTGGAAGCAGCACCGTCCCGAAGTGCTTATAGACTTCCAAGGGCAGTCCGTCTGGACCTGGGGATTTTTGATTAGGCATATCTGCTACTGCTTGTTTTAGTTCTTCAAGGGTTATGGGAGATTCCAATCTGGCCCTGTCTGCATCAGGAAGAGACGGCAAACTAACACCCGCTAGAAAACTTTCAATCTCACTCAATTCTAACCGGTGCTGTAACTTATATAACTCTTTATAATATTTGAAAAATATTTCCTTGACTTTCAAGGGGTCGGATGAAATTTCCCCACTAGGAGTCCTAATCATAGGCAATGATGAGGAGGGAGAGTTGGTGTTGAAGCAATGCCAACATTCGACCCACTCTTTCCCCCTCTCCAAAGCACTTCTGCCTCTGGAAAAGTCTCCTGTTCTCAGCATTTCTGGCTATATCAATCTTATACTCCTGTTGCTTTTTCAACCATAACTCCTGATTTTCCAAACTTGGATCCTCCACATATTGCCTCTCCAGATCCAACACCTCTTTTCTAATCTGCTCACTCCTTGCCTTTGATTGTTTCTTAACCCTTGTTACCTGTTGCATAAAAATCCCCCTAAGGAATGCTTTTAGGGAATCCCAGACCACCCCCTCCGACGCTGTACCCAGGTTATTTTCTATATACTCTTCTTATTTTACAGAAATGTCTTCTGTACCCCCTATAATCTCCAGCCACACCGGGTTTAACGCCCATAATCTCTGAGTATATCTATCGTGGACCTTTACCGCCAGTGTCAGAGGGGAGTGATCCGAAATCCCCTTCAGATGATATTCTATCTTGCTTATAAGGAACCGTGCCACCCCATTACCTATCGCCAAATCGATGCGAGAGAGTGTGCGGTGCGACCCCCGAGAAACAGGAATACCGCTGGTCCTTTGGGTTTCGAGTTCTCCAGAGGTCACACCACCCAACCTCCTCAAAAAACTGGGCAAGCCGCCCCCTAGATGCCCCTGCCACCCTGGCCCCAGGTGGAAACCTGTCCAGGCAGTTGTTGAGGACCATGTTGAAATCGCCCACCACTATGATCGGGATATCGGCTTTGTCCTCCACATACTCCAATAAACAGTACAGAATCTCCATCTTAAAGGGTGGAGGAATATACAAATTAGCTATAATAAATGGCTTACCCTCTATAAAACAATGTAGAAAAACATAGCAACCCAGTGCGTCGACCTTGACATCCCTGCAGGAGAACGCCAGACCTTTTTTGACCAATATGCTAACTCCCCTTGAATAAGATGAATATACTGAATGAAACTGAGCTTGGAATTTCTTGTTCCTGATCAATAATTTGGACTCATTGGTCAGGTGTGTCTCCTGCAGGCACATCAACCCCGAGCCATGGGACTCCAACTCCGTAAATAAAGTGGCCCTCTTAATAGGGTAGCCCATACTCCTGATATTCCATGAGCTTATTCCTACTGTACTAGGCAGCATTGGCAGAAAAACAAAATGATCATTAATAAAAGAAAAATACAGCCCTTGCAGGCAGGGGGCCGGAAAAAAGAAACTGTTCTAAATAACTGAAGACACTCATAACCCTACTACCATAATCTCCCTGTCTGGAGTGCCTATCTTTTTGTATGCCTTTCCCTACCACACTCAACTCCTCACATGGTACCATTACTAACCTTGCTTTACTATTCTTAACTGTGCGTGGGTATCTCAACAATCTGTGTACCCTTTTAACCTTTTCTATCCCCAGCTTTTGATCAAGTGCAATGTAACCCTTTTTTATTAATTGAACCTCCTGTGCTTCTTTACCCTCTTGTGACCCCACCCTCCTCCCCCCCAAGCCTAACTTGGCAAACCCTGGGGGCATACTTTGTGACCCTTCTAACCCTGACACCATACTCTTTCCAACACTCCTTCCCCCAGTCAAAATATACTCCCTTACTAATCCTTACTTGCCTTCCCCTAGTTCCCTCCCTTCCCTTTACCCAAATTTCATACAACAATGTTGTCAAAAAGATCCTCAACCCACCACCCATTACCATCTCTCATTAAACACCTACATCAACCATCCCCTCCCCCTTCAGCCCTTGCTGCAAAAAAAAAAAAAAAAACACCCCCATCAGACATAAAAAAATAATTTTCATTCATTACATTCCAGCTCTAAAAGTTCTTCTTATTGTCTTCAAGCCACTTTGCGGCCCTATCAGCAGAATCAAAAAATTGTGTTGCCCCTAGGGCTTCAATGCGCAAACGCGCCGGGTACTGCAAAGCATATGATATTAAAGTCCGCAGACTACGCTTAATGTCCGCAAATCCTGCCCTTTTCTTCTGTAGCTCCGGGGAGTAGTCTGGGTATAATGAAATTCGGGCTCCATTATAGAAGATATCCCCCCTCTCTCTGGATTTCTGCATCAGTGTCACCTTATCTTTATAGTTAAACAGCTTCATAATCAGAGGCCTAGGGCGAGTGCCTGATGTAGCGCCCTTAGTGGGTACTCTGTGCGCCCTCTCAATAGAAAAAAAACGCGAGAATATCTCAGCTCCAAAGACCTCCCTGAGCCACCCTTCCAAGAATTCTTCAGGACAGGGGCCCTCGCTTTTCTCTGGGAGACCCATTACCCTCATATTATGTCTCCGTAGTCTGTTCTCCATTTCATCCATTTTAAACTTGTATGTATCTAACTGGGTTTGCATTACTTTAAATTCTTGTTGCAATTGGTGTAAGACATCCTCAGCTTGACTTAACCTCTCCTCCAGAATGGAGGCCCTTTCCGCAGCTTTTTGTAGTTCCTGACTCATAGAGCGTAGCTCTTCCTTAAGGCCCCTTAACTGGTCGCTTAGATTAGTCAGTGATCCCCTGCAGGAGTTAACTGCGTTTAGCACCTCTTTTAATGTGGGTTCAGGTTTGCCAGGTTCACTGGTATCAAGAGTAACTTCTGGCGCTTTCTCCGATAGATCCCTCTCAGGACTTTTTTTGTTCGCCATTTTAGCAGGGACTAATGATGTAGATGAGGTTTTACTTATACTTTTTCTATCTCCCGTACCTCCCGGCTGTGTTTTTTCATGAGATGGTTGGTTGACCTTGGCTGGGGAGTGCAGGGGGGTGTGTGCATACTTCTCTAACTTGGCCACCGCTGCCATTGCAGATGATGCCTGGTTCCCCTTCTCTTTGAGTGAGCGGGTAGCTTGGGCCATTGAACTTTCCTGGGTATGCTGAACCTGTTCCTCCCCCTTTTTTCTGGTCATATTGCAGCTGTGATAATAATGTAGTAATAGTATAGAAATAATAAGTGGGGGTACCAGAGAGTAAACGAGAGTTCCTTTAACAAGATAAGATGCCGCTGCACACCAAGCACCCACACTCCCCCGGCTTCTCTCAGAAGTGTACAAATCCTCCACTGCCTGATGCCATACAAAGTAAAAAAAAGAAAAAAATTACCAGTCCCACCACTGCTACCTTCTAGCAGTTATTAGGCGGCCTGAACCAAACCCCCACAATGGATCTCTCACCGATCCCGGATCCGGGCCTTGGTCCTCCGTCCTGGAGCATCCGTCACCAGGAGCGTCTAGCCGTCCTGTCACCGCTTTCTCCACCACCTCCTACAGGGCTCTTTCGGCTCTCGCAAGAGTGCAGAGCCATCCCCGAGTGACCAGCCGGCGCGAGCAGCCTAAGATGCTGTCGCCAAGGAGCCAGACATCCAGCCTCCTCTGACGCCGACCTTCCTCTCTCACTCCGCTGTCTCCGGCCAGTCACTCCGTTCGCCTCTGGGGTCTTGACAGATGGTAAACCGTACAGGGAGGAGCAGGGTCAGACAAAAGAGGGATGACCAACTACATAGCGCTGGGTCGCCTCATTGAGGGTAGCAGCAAGAGGCCGAAGCGAGGAGGGAGCTCACGCACCTCCGCTCACCTCCGCATCTGGTCACGCCAATATTTGCCCCTTTCTGATTTTTTTTTTTTTGCATATTTGTCACACTTAAATGATCATCAAACTAATTTTATTATTACACAAAGATAACCCGAGTAAATACAAAATGCAGTTTTTAAATGATGGTTTCATTTATTTACTGTCCAAACCTGCCTGGCTTTATATGAAAAAGTAATTGCCCCCTAAACCTAATAAATGGTTGTGCCACCCTTGTTGGCAACAACTGCAATCAAGCGTTTGCGATAACTGGCAATGAGTCTTGTGGATAATGGCTTTCCCCATGGTTCACTGGAGTTCCAAAGCCTTATGCCGCGTACACAGGAGCAGACTTTTTGACCGGACTGGTCCGACGGACTTTCCGAACAAACGGACTTGCCTACACAGGATCACACCAAAGTCCGACGGATTCATACACGATGACATACGACCAGATTAAAATAAGGAAGTTGATAGCCAGTAGCCAATAGCTGCCCTAGCGTCAGTTTTCATCTGTCGGACTAGCATACAGACGAGCGGACTTTTCGATAGGAACTGAGTCCAGCGGAGTTCCGACGTAAAGATTTGAAACATGTTCCAAATCTAAAGTCCGTCAGATTTTCCACCGAAAAAGTCAGCTGCAGGTCCGATGAACCCCACACACGGTCAAACTGTCCGCCGGAGTCGGTCCGTCGGACCAGTCCGGTCGAAAAGTCCGCTCGTGTGTACGTGGCATCAGAAATGGCTTTGAAACCCTTCCTAGACTGATACAGGTACATTACTTTGTTTCTAATCTGATTTTTTTTTTTTTGATTGTGGCACGATGTGTGGCTTTTTGTGATCTGTTAGCGTGCTTCACTTTTTCAGACAGCTTATATTTATGTGATTTCTTGATTCAACAGGTCTGGCAGTAATCAGGCCTGGGTGTGGCAAGTGAAATTTAACTCAGCTTTCCAAAAAACTGAGGTTAATCACAGTTCTTTCATGATTCAGCATGGGAGGGGGCAATTACTTTTTCACATAGGACCAGGCAGGTTTGAACAGCTTTTTTCCTTAATAAATAATAATAAATTATTTTTTTAAATAATTTTCCTTAAGAAATAATAGTTTAAAAACTGCATCTTGGATTTACTCGGGTTATCTTTGTGTTATATTAAAATTTGTTTGATCTTTTTTTTTTTTTTTTTTTTGATGAGCTTAATCATTTAAGTGTGAGAAATATGCAAAAGAATTAAAAATCAGGAAGGGGCAAACACTTTTTCACAGCACTGAATATACCATAGTTTGTAGACACTATAACTTTTGTGCAAACCAATCAATATACGCTTATTGGGACTTTTTTTACCACAAATATATAGCAGAATACATTCTGACCTAAATTTATGAAGAAATTTGATTTTTAATTTTTTTTTTATTGGCTATGTTTTATAGCAAAAAGTAAAAAATATTGTTGTGTTTTTTTTAAACTCTCCTTTTATTTATTTATTTATTTTTTTTTGTTTATAGTGCAAAAAAGAAAAACACAGTGGTGAACAAATACCACCAAAAAAATTTGTGGAAAGAAAAATTACATAAATTGTATTTGGGTACATGGTTGGATGACTGCCCAATTGTCAGCTAAGGCAACGCAGTGCCGTATCGCTAAAAGTGGCCTGGTTAATTGATTACAGAGTTATATATATTTGCATATTTGAATATCGGCCTAGAGTCAAGCCTGAAATTTATGGCAAACTAACAGCACCTGTAGATGCAAGTCGGTCGTGTGCCATTTTGCTGCCATGTGTGCATTTGTTGTTGGATTGAAGTCCTTCACGTCCACTCTAGTATTCCTCTAAACAAAAAAAATAGATTTCCACTGACTGAAACATTTAGTCAGTAGTGGTAAAGTGATTAGGCACTCTCCAAAGGCTCCTTGTAAGAACATTACACACACAAACTAGCTACCATTGAAAGTGTTGTGGACTGCATTAGAGCAGCGATTGCAATGAGGTAGGGATTTTGTACAAGTCAGCATAAGTTATAGTGTAGGAAATAAGGAGATTGTTCTAACTACAATCATCCCTCCCAATTTTTTGAGATGGGAATGAGGGACACTTATTAGCAAAAGTATGTAGGCATAGGACACACCACCTGCCACACCCCCTTAAAGAAGAATTATACAAAAATATTAGGTAAACCCAAAAGTGCTTTTTTTCCCCCACTACTATTCCGTTATACTGACTTTTGACATTTACAAATGCAACAATTTAGAAATTGGATGGAAGGTTTAGCACTAAAACACTTTTTGAAAGATAAAAAATGCATTTTATATACAACTCCATAGATCAGACCAACATCAGGGACAAATGAGGAGAAAAGAGTGATAGAGGGACTTTGGTCCAAATAAGGGACAGTCCCTCGAGATCAAGAACAGTTGGGAGCTATGCTACAACTGTCAGTATGCAGCAGCTTTATAGGCTACACAATACAGTGCTTGCGTTTGTGGTAAATTGATTTCACAAAAGCTTGTGTCTGCTGGTTTTGTTACTTGGCATCAAAACTTCCACTATTTTGAAATCCTGAATCTGAGAAAAATACTGTAACAATGTTTAAGACTCTTTTGCTCAGAGTTTGTGTTTTTACAAATTTACTTTCATGGAAGGCTAATTTTGTTGGGATTGCTACTTGGCATACTATTTGTAGCTAAGAAAAATACTGCAACTTTTTCTGAGGCTCACAGTACTGACCAGAGTGCCTTTAAAAAATTGCTTTCATGTGAGTCTGCAAAATAAAATCTGCTATTTTTGCTACTCAGCAGTAGGGATGAGCCGAACACCCCCCTGTTCGGTTCGCACCAGAACATGCGAACAGGAAAGAAGTTTGTTCGAACACTGTTAAAGTCTATGGGACATTAACATGAATAATCAAAAGTGCTAATTTTTAAAGGCTTATATGCAAGTTATTGTCATAAAAAGTGTTTGGGGACCTGGGTCCTGCCCCAGGGGACATGGATCAATGCAAAAAAAAGTTTTAAAAACGGCCGTTTTTTCAGGAGGAGTGATTTTAATAATGCTTAAAGTCAAACAATAAAAGTGTAATATCCCTTTAAATTTCATAGCTGGGGGTGTCTATAGTATGTCTGTAAAGGGGCGCATGTTTCCCGTGTTTAGAACAGTCTGACAGCAAAATGACATTTCAAAGGAAAAAAGTCATTTAAAACTACTCGCGGCTATTGCATTGCCGGTCCGACAATACACATAAAAGTTCATTGATAAAAACGGCATGGGAATTCCCCACAGAGGAACCCCAAACCAAATTTTTTTTAAAAAAATGACGTGGGGGTCCCCCTAAATTCCATACCAGGCCCTTCAGTTCTGATATGGATATTAAGGGGAACCCCGGCCAAAAAAAAAAAAAATGACGTGGGGGTCCCCCTAAATTCCATACCAGACCCTTCAGGTCTGGTATGGATTTTAAGGGGAACCCCGTGCCAAAATTTAAAAAAAAAAACGTCGTGGGTCCCCCCAAAAATCCATACCAGACCCTTATCCGAGCACGCAACCTGGCAGGCCGCAGGAAAAGAGGGGGGGACGAGAGAGTGCCCCCCCTCCTGAACCGTACCAGGCCACATGCCCTCAACATTGGGAGGGTGCTTTGGGGTAGCCCCCAAAACACCTTGTCCCCATGTTAATGAGGACAATGGCCTCATCCCCACAACCCTGGCCGGTGGTTGTGGGGGTCTGTGGGCAGGGGGCTTATCAGAATCTGGAAGCCCCCTTTAACAAGGGGACCCCCAGATCCCCCCCTGTGTGAAATGGTAAGGGGGTACAAAAGTACCCCTACCATTTCACTAAAAAAACCTGTCAAAAATGCTAAAAATGACAAGAGACAGTTTTTTGACAATTCCATTATTTTAAATGCTTCTTCTATCTTCTATCTTCTTTCTTCCTTCTTCTTCTGGTTTTTCCTCCGGTGTTCTCGTCCAACATCTCCTCCACGGCGTCTTCTATCTTCTTCTCCTCGGGCCGCTCTGCACCCATGGCATGGGGGGAGGCTCCCGCTCTTCTCTTCATCTTCTTCTCTTCATCATCTTCTTCATTTTTTCATCTTCATCTTCTTCTTCATCTTCTTCATCTTCATCTTCTTCTTCATCTTCTTCTTCATCATCTTCTTCTTCACCTTCTCTTCATTTTCTTCTCCGGGCCGCTCCACACCCATGCTGGCATGGAGGGAGGTTCCCGCTGTGTGATGCGTCTCCTCTTTTGACGGTTCTTAAATGATGGGAGGCGGGGCCACCCGGTGACCCTGCCCCCCTCTGACACACGGTGACTTGACGGGACTTCCCTGTGACGTCACGGGGAATGCCACAGGGAAGTCCCGTCATGTCCCGTGCGTCAGAGGGGGCGGGGTCACCGGGTGGCCCTGCCCCCCGTTATTTAAGAACCGTCAGAAGAGGAGATGCGTCTCACAGCGGGAGTCTCCCACCATGCCAGCATGGGTGCGGAGCAGCCCAGAGAAGAAGATGAAGAGAAGAGCAGGAGCCTCCCCCCATGCCATGGGTTCGGAGCGGCCCGAGGAGAAGAAGATAAAAGATGCCGCGGAGGAGATGCTGGATGAGAACACCGGAGGAAGAACCAGAAGATGAAGGAAGATAGAAGAAAGAAGAAGCATTTAAATAAAGGAATTGTCAAAAACTGTCTATTGTCATTTTTAACATTTTTGACAGTTTTTTTTTTTTTTAGTGAAATGCTAGGGGTACTTTTGTACCCCCTTACCATTTCACACAGGGGGGTGGGATCTGGGGGTCCCCTTGTTAAAGGGGGGCTTCCAGATTCCGATAAGCCCCCCGCCCGCAGACCCCCACAACCACCGGCCTGAGTTGTGGGGATGAGGCCCTTGTCCTCATCAACATGGGGACAAGGTGTTTTGGGGGGCTACCCCAAAGCACCCTCCCAATGTTGAGGGCATGTGGCCTGGTACGGTTCAGGAGGGGGGGCGCACTCTCATCCCCCCCTCTTTTCCTGCGGCCTGCCAGGTTGTGTGCTCGGATAAGGGTCTGGTATGGAATTTAGGGGGACCCCCACGTCTTTTTTTTTTTTTTTTTTTTTTAATTTTGGTTCTGGGTTCCCCTGTGGGGAATTCCCATGCCGTTTTTATCAATGAACTTCTATGTGTATTGTCGGACCGGCAATGCATTAATAGCCACGAGTAGTTTTAAATGACTTTTTTCCTTTTGAAATGTCATTTTGCTGTCAGACTGTTCTAAACACTGGAAACATGCGCCCCTTTACAGGCATACTATAGACACTCCCCAGCTATGAAATTTAAAGGGATATTACACTTTTATTGTTTGACTTCAAGCATTATTAAAATCACTGCTCCTAAAAAAACGGCAGTTTTTAAAACTTTTTTTTTGCATTGATCCATGTCCCCTGGGGCAGGACCCAGGTCCCCAAACACTTTTTATGACAATAACTTGCATATAAGCCTTTAAAATTAGCACTTTTGATTTCTCCCATAGACTTTTAAAGGGTGTTCCGCGGCATTCGAATTTGCCGCGAACACCCCAAATTGTTTGCTGTTCGGCAAACTTGCGAACAGCCAATGTTCGAGTTGAACATGAGTTCAACTCGAACTCGAAGCTCATCCCTACTCAGCAGCAAAGCTGACTATGTAATTTTTGCTTCTACTTTGTAATATATTCTTCATAAAGTGTAACTAAAGGGAAAACTTTTTTTTATTATTATTTATTTTGGATAGAGTGTTGGAGGGTTATAACCCCCATCATTTTTTTTTTTTTTTTTTTTGCCATCTGTGTCCCATTAGGGAGTTTTTCCTTCACTTTCTGTCCCATAGCAAAAACAGGAAGTTAAAGCAAATCTCTCCAAAGTGAGGGAATCTCATGGTGTCACCCGGTCACCAGAACTAGTGTCCCCATTGAAAGATTTCCACCTCTATTCTTGTTCTCTTGTCACCCCAAAATTGGGGATTTTCTTTACTTTCATTTTCAATAGTAGAGGGGCACACACAGCAATAAAAACCTGACAAGTGTTTTAATCCCTCTACACTTTATCTAAGTTTCAAATTGACACACTAAGGAAATTAATTTTTTGTCTTCTTTACTTATTGCTGTACATGTTTTCCAATAGTAGCATGTAATACTAGGCAGTGCGCTTAAAGACATTACTCCTAGGTATTCATACTTTTAACTGGTGCATGTTTTTTATGTCAATTTCAGAGAAGCAAGTTTTATCCAAAATAAACATATATCATTTGCGGATAGAATTAGGCAATTAGAGCAAAATATATTTATTGCTTAATTTATCTGTCGCTGTACATTTGCATTTTTGCTGTAATTTTAGGCATCGTGTTTGAAGAATTTACTCATACAAATTTAGGTAGTAGAGGTGGTCCGAACACCCCCCTGTTCGGTTTGCACCAGAACTCCCAAACATGTAAAAAGTTTGGATCTGAGCGGTGAACTCTATTAAAGTTTATGGGACCTGAACTTGAAAAGTCAAAAGTCCCCATTTTGAAGGCTTATATGCAAGTTATTGGCCATAAAAAGGGTATGGTGGCCCAGCTACTGCTCCTGGAGGACATGTATCAATACAAAACATTTTTTAAAAAAATATAGTTTTAGAGGAGCAGTCATTTTAATAATGTTGAAAGTGAAACCAAAAAAATAAAATTTCCTTTAAATCTAGTGCCTAGGGGGTCCCCATGTATAGAACCTGCTGCAGCAAAACTTACATTTATAAAGAAAAAATATGACATTTAAATTTCTGGCAATACATTGCCAGCAATAGAAAAATGCTAACAACACTTAGTCATGTAGGAACATTACACACACACACAAACACGCTGCCATTGAAAGTGTTGTGGAGTGCTATTAGGTAGTGGCTGCAATAGATTAGGGACTTTGTACAAGTCAGTATTCAGGATTTACCCCAGGGATGGGGGTGTCATTAGTGGTAAAGTGATTAGGCACTCCCCAAAGGCTCCATGTAAGAATACTATTTTTAACCTGGGCTACCAATTTTAGTATTATTGATATTATTTTCATGCGAAGTTGAGCTTTAGGCATTAATTAGTTAAGATGATTCAAGATCAGATCATGTTCTCCTTTGAATTTATAAAGAATAATATTATTTGTAGTACTTGCACATCTTTATTTTATTCATATTCTAGCAAATTTGGTTTGAATCATGCTGCCTTTTTTAATCATACAAGCTTTATAAAAAAAACTTACTCTTATGCCCCGTACACACGGTCAGATTTTCCGATGGAAAATGTGTGATAGGACCTTGTCGGAAATTCCGACCGTGTGTAGGCTCCATCACACATTTTCCATCGGATTTTCCGACACACAAAGTTTGAGAGCAGGATATAAAATTTCCCGACAACAAAATCCGTTGTCGGAAATTCCGATCGTGTGTACACAAATCCGACGGACAAAGTGCCACGCATGCTCAGAATAAATAAAGAGATGAAAGCTATTGGCCACTGCCCCGTTTATAGTCCCGACGTCCGTGTTTTACGTCACTGCGTTCAGAACGATCGGATTTTCCGACAACTTTGTGTGACCATGTGTATGCAAGACAAGTTTGAGCCAACATGCGTCGGAAAAAATCCTAGGATTTTGTTTTCGGAATGTCCGAACAAAGTCCGACCATGTGTACGGGGCATTAGGCCCCATTTACTGCAGGCAATTTGGAATTGTGGGCGAAATAGGCTCAATTCTGCCCATGATTCCAAATGATGTGACAATCGCTGCAAAACATGCAACGTGCATTTGGGTGCTATTGGTTTTAAATGGCACCCCCAAAACAAGATGCGATTTTGCCATGATTGTCATGCAACAGAAATTGCATACATTTTTTTGCCAAAAAGGAGCAGGAGCTTATTTCGGGTAACAAATGCACATAGGGCAGCCCATTGAAGTGAATGGACTGCCCTGTGTCACATACAGAATCGTTGAAAATTGCGTGAAAATCTGAGAATGGGAACACGCGTTCCCGGTACCCGAAGTGTGAATAGGGCCTTATACTGCAGTTTGTCCCTAGCTGCTATTTTGTTGGACTGCTCTTACCTAAGATCAGTTCTTGTTAAAAGTTTTTTTTAAGCAACACATTCATGACAATCAATTTTACTCTTATATATAATTTATTGTAATTTCCCATGGCACCATCCATTATTGCATGTAAATGACATGGTGTGGTTCAGGAGGGGGGACACTCGCTTGCCCCCCCCCTTTTCCTGGCCTGCTGGACTGCATGCTCCAATAAGGGTCTGGTTTGGATTTTGGGGGGGATCCAACAATGGTTTTTTTTTTTTTTTTTTTAATATTGACATGGGGTTCCTCTTAACCACTTCAGCCCCGGAAGGATTTACCGCCTTCCTGACCAGAGCACTTTTTACAATTTGGCACTGCGTCGCTTTAACTGCTAATTGCGCGGTCATGCAATGCTGTACCCAAACGAAATTTGTGTCCTTTTCTTCCCACAAATAGAGCTTTCTTTTGATGGTATTTGATCACCTCTGCCATTTTTATTTTTTGCGCTATAAACGGAAAAAGACCGAAAATTTTGAAGAAAAATGATATTTTCTACTTTTTGTTATAAAAAAAATCGAATAAACTCAATTTTAGTCATACATTTAGGCCAAAATGTATTCGGCCACATGTCTTTGGTAAAAAAAATGTCAATAAGCGTATATTTATTGGTTTGCACAAAAGTTATAGCGTCTACAAACTAGGGTACATTTTCTGGAATTTACACAGCTTTTAGTTTATGACTGCCTATGTCATTTCTTAAGGTGCTAAAATGGCAGGGCAGTACAAAACCCCCCCAAATGACCCCATTTTGGAAATTAGACACCCCAAGGAAATTGCTGAGAGGCATGTTGAACCCATTGAATATTTATTTTTTTTGTCCCAGGTGATTGAATAATGACAAAAAAATAAAAAAAAAAAATTTACAAAAAGTTTCCACTAAATGATATATTGCTCACACAGGCCATGGGCATATGTGGAATTGCACCCCAAAATACATTCAGCTGCTTCTCCTGAGTACGGGGATACCACATGTGTGGGACTTTTTGGGAGCCTAGCCGCGTACGGGGCCCCGAAAACCCAGCACCGCCTTCAGGATTTCTAAGGGCATACATTTTTTATTTCACTCCTCACTACCTATCACAGTTTTGAAGGCCATAAAATGCCAAGATGGCACAAACCCCCCCCAAATGACCCCATTTTGGAAAGTAGACACCCCAAGCTATTTGTTGAGAGGTATGTTGAGTCCATGGAATATTTTATTTTTTGACACAAGTTGCGGGAAAGTGACAATTTTTTTTTTTTTTTGCACAAAGTTGTCACTAAATGATATATTGCTCACACAGGCCATGGGCATATGTGGAATTGCACCCCAAAATACATTCTGCTGATTCTCCTGAGTATGGGGATACTACATGTGTGGGACTTTTTGGGAGCCTAGCTGCGTACGGGGCCCCGAAAACCCAGCACCGCCTTCAGGATTTCTAAGGGCGTAAAGTTGTGATTTCACTCCTCACTACCTATCACATTTTTGAAGGCCATAAAATGCCCAGATGGCACAACCCCCCCCAATTGACCCCATTTTGGAAAGTAGACACCCCAAGCTATTTGCTGAGAGGCATGTTGAGTCCATGGAATATTTTATATTTTGACACAAGATGCGGGAAAGTGACAATTTTTTTTTTTTTTTGCACAAAGTTGTCACTAAATGATATATTGTTCAAACATGCCATGGGCATATGTGGAATTACACCCCAAAATACATTCTGCTGATTCTCCTGAGTACGGGGATACCACATGTGTGGGACTTTTTGGGGGCCTAGCCGCGTACGGGGCCCCGAAAACCAAGCACCGCCTTCAGGATTTCTAAGGGCATACATTTTTGATTTCACTCCTCACTACCTATCACAGTTTTGAAGGCCATAAAATGCCAAGATGGCACAAACCCCCCCCAAATGACCCCATTTTGGAAAGTAGACACCCCAAGCTATTTGCTGAGAGGCATGGTGAGTATTTTGCAGCTCTCATTTGTTTTTGAAAATGAAGAAAGGCAAGAAAAACGTTTTTTTTTTTTTCTTTTTTCAATTTTCAAAAGTTTGTGACAAAAAGTGAGGTCTGCAAAATACTCACTATACCTCTCAGCAAATAGCTTTGGGTGTCTATTTTCCAAAATGGGGTCATTTGGGGGGGGGTTGTGCCATCTGGGTATTCCATGGCCTCCGAAACTGTGATAGGCAGTGAAGAGTGAAATCAAAAATTTACGCCCTTAGAAAGCCTGAAGGCGGGGCTTGGTTTTCGGGGTCCCGTACGCGGCTAGGCTCCCAAAAAGTCTCACATGTGGTATCCCCGTACTCAGGAGAAGCAACAGAATGTATTTTGGGGTGTAATTTCACATATCCCCATGGCATGTTTGAGCAATATATCATTTAGTGACAACTTTGTGCAAAAAAAAAAAAAAAAAAATTTGTCTTTTTCCCGCAACTTGTGTCACAATATAAAATATTCCATGGACTCGACATGCCTCTCAGCAAATAGCTTGGGGTGTCTACTTTCCAAAATGGGGTCATTTGGGGGGGATTTGAACTGTCCTGGCATTTTATGCACAACATTTAGAAGCTTATGTCACGCATCACCCACTCTTCTAACCACTTGAAGACAAAGCCCTTTCTGACACTTTTTGTTTACATGAAAAAATTATTTTTTTTTGCAAAAAAATTACTTTGAACCCCCAAACATTATATATTTTTTAAAGCAAATGCCCTACAGATTAAAATGGTGGGTGTTTAATTTTTTTTTTTCACACAGTATTTGCGCAGCGATTTTTCAAACGCATTTTTTTGGGAAAAAACACACTTTTTAAAATTTTAATACACTAAAACACACTATTTTGTCAAAATGTTTGATGAAATAAAAAAGATGATCTTAGGCCGAGTACATGGATACCAAACATGACATGCTTTAAAATTGCGCACGAACGTGCAGTGGCGACAAACTAAATACATTTTTAAAAGCCTTTAAAAGCCTTTACAGGTTACCACTTTAGATTTACAGAGGAGGTCTACTGCTAAAATTACTGCCCTCGATCTGACCTTCGCGGTGATACCTCACATGCATGGTGCAATTGCTGTTTACATTTGACGCCAGACCGACGCTTGCATTCGCCTTTGTGCGAGAGCAGGGGGGGCAGGGGTGCTTTTTTTTTTTTATTATTTTTTTTTTTGCTTTTTTATCTTATTTTTAAACTGTTCCTTTCATTTTTATTTTTTTTTTAATCATTTTTATTGTTATCACAGGGAATGTAAATATCCCCTATGATAGCAATAGGTAGTGACAGGTACTCTTTTTAGAAAAAATTGGGGTCTATTAGACCCTAGATCTCTCCTCTGCCCTCAAAGCATCTGACCACACCAAGATCGGTGAGATAAAATGCTTTCCCAATTTCCCAATGGCGCTGTTTACATCCGGCGAAATCTAAGTCATGAAATGCTCTTAGCTTCCGGTTTCTTAGGCCATAGAGATGTTTGGAGCCATTCTGGTCTCTGATCAGCTCTATGGTCAGCTGGCTGAATCACCGGCTGCATTCTCAAGTTCCCTGTTGGGACAGGAGAGCCAGAGAAAAACATGGAAGACGGTGGTGGGGGGGGCATTCCCTCCCACTGCTTGTAAAAGCAGTCTAGAGGCTAATTAGCCGCTAGGATTGCTTTTACATGAAAGTCGACCACTGGCTGAAAATAATGATACCAAGATGATACCTAAACCTGCAGGCATCATTCTGGTATAACCACTCAAAGTCCAGCAACATACCAGTACGTTGCTGGTCCTTGTTGGGCATACATTGTAAACTTTTTTTTCATGCAGCCTGTGGGCTGAACGAAAAAAAGATATTTATCAGTGGGTATGCCCACCATTAGAATACCTCCCTTCATCCACCCACTTCTAATGATGGGCATACATGCACCGTATATATATGCCGAAGCATGGGGGCATCCTACCGCAAAAGGCAGGAGCAAGTCGCTCCTCCACCCACTGCTGCCCCCACGCTTCAGGCTTATATGCTGAAGTATGTAACTGTGGTGGTGAAATCACCTCCGACAGCGCTGGAGTCACGGCTTTATGTATCGTGGGAGCAAACGCTGTTGCTGTCAAGATAAATAAATCCGCTCTGCAGCTGAATGGCGTACCTGAAAACAAAAAAGTGGTTAACAATAAAAAAACAAAGTATAAAAAAATTGCATACCTATAAAGCAAACATGATAAAAACATAACAATAAAACATTGCAGTATAGAATGCAGAACAATAGAGAGAGAATAGAGAGAGAACAATAAAACAACAACTATTTTTGGTTTTTTTATTTTATATATTTTTTGTGTTTTTTTTTTTTCTTTTTTTTAACTTTTTTTTTGTTTTTTTTACACTTTTTTTTTGTAACTTTAACTTTTTTAACTGGTACCAGGTTTGGGTCTCTCAAAATGCGACAGCATCTTGGGAGACCCTGTGAAAGTGTGTCCTAGTCTGTGCAGTGCTGTACCCTACGCTAATACTCCACTAGTGTATGGTAGCATTCAAAACATTCACCAATGCAAAGACCAGGATTGCCAGGACAGAGGGGACAATAATACCGGGTGTCACGCCTAAATCCGCGCTTGCTGCAGACACGACATCTTTTTTGGGGGGTTCATTGGGTAGGGGTACTCGGGAGGGCATAAAGAAAATGCCTCTCATGCAGCCGGCTTACTGCATTTGGTTGGGGATGATGAGGTGGAGCACCGTCTGGATACAGAAGGGCTCTGACGATGTCTTCCTGGAATTTAAGGAAGGATCCAGTCTGTCCTGAAGCTCTGTATAGCACATAAGCATTCAGCAAAGCCAATTGAAATAAATAAACAGACACTTTTTTGTACCAGCGTCTGGCCTTACGGGCAATTGGGTACGGCGCCAACAACTGGTCGTTGAGGTCCACCCCTCCCATATTAAGGTTATATTCGTGGACACAGAGGGGTTTCTCCACAACACCAGTCGCCGTAGGAATTTGGACCATCGTGTCTGCATGAAGGGAGGTGAGAACGAAAACATTCTTCTTATCCCTCCACTTCATAGCGAGCAAGTTATTATACTTCAGGCAGGCTCTCTCCCCCAGCCTAAGACGGGAATCTACAAGCCGCTGGGGAAAGCCCCGGCGATTAGGTCGCACGGTGCCACATGCTCCAATCTGATGATCAAAAAGGTGGCTAAAAAGTGGCACGCTCGTATAATAATTGTCCACGTACAAGTGGTACCCCTTTCCGAATAAGGGTGACACCAAGTCCCACACTATCTTGCCAGCGCTTCCTATGTAGTCAGGGCAGTTTGTCGGCTCTACGTGACTATCTATGCCCTCGTAAACCATAAAACTACATGTATAGCCTGTGGCCCTGTCACAGAGCTTATACATCTTGACCCCGTATCTGGCACGCTTGCTGGGAAGGTACTGTTTGAATGACAAGCGGCCAGAAAATTTAACCAGGGACTCATCAACGCAGACAACTTGATGGGGAGTAAACAAGTCTGCAAAACGTTGGTTGAAGTGGTTTACGAGGGGCCGAATTTTGTAGAGCCGATCGTATGCAGGGTCTCCACGAGGACGACAGAGTTCATTGTCGTTGAAGTGCATGAACCGCAAAATCTGCTCGTATCGTGCCCTGGCCATGGAGGCAGAGAACAAGGGCGAATGGTAAATTGGTTCAGTGGACCAATATGACCGCAACTCACTCTTTTTATTCAACCCCATGAGGAGGGAAAGGCCCAGAAAGATCTTAAATTCGGAAACCGTAATTGGTTTCCAATCTCTGGCAAGGGAGGACTGGGGAATAGTGGCGATGTGTTGACCAGCGTACAAATTGCTTTGGTCCACAATAGATCTATAGAGATCTTCGGTGAAAAACAGCGAATAAAAATCCAGTGGCGTAAAGTCAACTGTTTCCACCTGAATTCCGGGTTGGCCAGTGAAAGGGGGAAGTACGGGTGCTGCAGAAGTGGTGGGTACCCAATTCGGATTGGCGAATGCAGCAGGAAGGGCACTATGGGCACGACGGGCCTGTGTTCGTCTTCTTGGTGGCAGCGGGACACTACTTGTGCTTGCCACCTCGCCAGCTTGAACTGCACTTATGGGACTCGCCACGTCACCAAGTGTTACTGCAGTGCTGGATGTACGACCAGGGTGTACTAGGCCGCTGGTGCTTGCCAGTTCACCAGAAGGCATAGCGGCACTAGTACTTCTCTGCTCCATACGAGAGCCCTGCGGTTCTTGCACTTCAAGGACAGAATAAGTTCGGGGTCTGGTACGCCTGACCTTAGCAGGGACCACAACTCCGTCGTCAGAGCTATCTGTCATGGAGCCGCTGTCCTCTACAGGATCGTATTCTGAGCCTGAATCTGACAGATGAGTGACTTCCTCTTCACTATCTGTCATGCTCAGAAACCTGTAGGCCTCTTCACTAGTGTACCTTCGATTTGCCATTTTGGGCTCTAAATTTAGGGGTACACTAGTGAGACTCACAGGCAAAAAAGCTCCTGACTGTCAGCGACTGATTCAAAACGCTACCAAAAAACTGTTAGCGATCGCAGGAATCAGGCCTGACTCTGCGAACGCTGCAGTTATGTGTGCTTAGTGTTTTGTAAGTGACAGTTATCGATCGATACTGCACTTGGGTGGGCTGGGCTGGGCTGGGCCGAGGAGCAAAACGCAGGTGCTAGCAGGTATCTGGGCTGATCCCACTAACACTGCGTTTCAGGGAACCCTAAACTGCTGGGGAGTATAGATCTGATCGGATCAGATATCGATCCATTCAGATACTATAGCACTAAGGGAGGTGTATGCTGCGTGTGTGGGTTTTAGCGGTACTGGCGCTAACCTGACGCTGCCTGGGGCGACGCAGACCTTATCTGATCCTAAAAACTTAACTTCTATCACCGCCGGGCAATTAGGGGGTTAAACCTTTATAAGGTAATAAACGGCGGGTGCCCTAAAACTATAATAAACTACAAAAAACAAACTATCTAACCAGCGTCACCCGTAACACTTATACGGTGATCGCTGGTGAAAGGGTTAACTAGGGGGCAATCAGGGGGTTAAAACCTTTAGCAGGTAGTATATGGGGGTCCCTGTCGCTATAAAACACTGACAGCGAACCTATATACTTACCTCCCTAAACTAGCGTCACCTGTGTCACTAATACAGCGATCAGAAAAACGATCGCTTAGCGACACTGGTGACGGGGGGTGATCACGGGGTTAACCTTTATTAGGGGGGGTTAGGGGGGTACCCTAGACCTAAAGGGGGCTAACCTAACTGCCCTAACACTTATAACTGTCACAAACTGACACCAATGCAAAAAAAAAAACCACTGCTATTGGTGTCAGAGTGACAGGGGGTACAGGGGGGTGATCGGGGGGTGACAGGGGGGTGAAAAGTGTGCCTGCGTGTTCTACTGGAAGTGTAGTGTTGGTGCACTTACTTGGATGTCTTCTCTCCTCGGCGCCGGATCAAAAAGACCGGCTCGAGGAGGGATGACATCACTTCCTCTCCCTCTGTTTACATTACAGAGGGAGAGGAAGCATTTGATTCGCTGGGAGCGATCGGGAGGGGGTGGCCCCCTAACAAGAGCCGACCGCCTACGGCTCCGAGGGGGGTCCGATCGGACCCCCCGCCCGCGGGAAGGCATCACGTATCAGGTACGTGAATTTGCCTGCCCGTGCCGCTCTGTTGACGTATATAGACGTGAGGCGGTCGGCAAGTGGTTAAAATTCATACTAGACCCAAAGGAATTTTTAATTGTCAGCATTCTCTTATTCACATTTCAGCTGTCAGTGGGGAAGACAACGCGTTGAAAGTGTTTAACTGCTTCCCTTACTAGCGCACACTGATCTACATCGGCAGAATGGCACTGGTGGGCAAAAGGGCCTACAGGTACGTCCCCTTTAAGAAGCGTCGCTCCGGACATGCACCCGCCGCATTCTCCGTGACCGCGGGTCCCGCGGACTCGATGTGCCTGCAATTGTGTCACTGAGAGGTAGAACGGGGAGATGCTTTTGTAAACAAAGCATCTCCTCATTTTGCCTAGTGACAAGACAGAGATCACTGCTCTCTGTCATCAAGAGCAGTGATCGCTGTCATGTGTGTTGTAGTCCCTCCCCCCCACAGTTAGAATCACTCCCTAGGACACACTTAACCCCTTCATTGCCCCCTAGTGGTGAACTCCTTCACTGCCAGTGTCATTTACATAGTAATCAATGCATTTTTATAGCACTGATCGCTGTATAAATAACAATGGTCCCAAAATAGTGTCAAAAATGTCCGATGTGTCTGCCATAATATCGCAGTCCCAATAAAAATCGCAGATCGCCACCATTACTAATAAAAAAAATTCATAACAAAAATGCCATAAAACTATCCCCTATTTTGTAGACGCTATAACTTTAGCGCAAACCAATCAATATACGCTTATTGTGATTTTTTTTTTTTTTTTTTTTTTTACCAAACATATGTAGAAGAATACATATCGGCCTAAACTGAGGAAACATTTTTTTTATATATATTTTTGGGGGATAATTATTATAGCAAAATGTAAAAAATGTTTTTTTTTCAAAATTGTCGCTTTTTTTTGTTTATTTTGCAAAAAATAAAAACCGCAGTGGTGATCAAATACCACCAAAATGAAGCTCTATTTGTGGGGAATAAAAGGACGCCAATTTTGTTTGGACACAACGTCGCACGACCATGCAATTGTCAGTTAAAGCGACGCAGTGCCGAATCGCAAAAAGTGCTCTTGTCAGGAAGGGGGTAAATCCTTCCGGGGCTGAAGTGGTTAAGGTAATAGGAGATAGAAGACCTGACCTGTGTAATATTTACAATATATGCCCCTTCTTAACAAACAACACCTCCAAGCTACTATTTTGCTCACTTGCTGCCTCTTGCCTCGACAACTGAATATCTCTCCTCATTGGTCTACCTCTACAAAGGCTATTACCCTTCAGTCTATTATGAGTGCTGCTGCTGGACTCATCCACCTCACTAACTGCTCAGTGTCTGCCACCCCTCCCTGCCAACCCTTTACTGGCTTCCAATTGCGCAATGAATACAATTCTAAATATCAACAATTCAAACCCATACTCAATTCTGCCCCAACTACATCCCTCAAATGATCTACATCATCTCAAAATATCAACCAAACCATCCACTTTGTTCCTCCTAAAACCTCCAGCTCTCTAGCTTCCTTGTCACCTTCATCCATGCTTGACTCCAGGACTTCTCCAGAGCTTCTCCTATCCTTTGGAACTTCTTACCTCAATCTGTACTGCTCTCTCCTACTCTATTTGCCTTAAGGTGATCTCTGAAAACTCGTATCACTTCCCATTCCCTTTAGATTGTAAATTCTCATGAGAAGGGTTTCCCTAACCATCTTTTCTTAAATTGTATTGTAGCTTTACTGTCTCCCTTTATTCTGTAAAGCACTATATAAATCCTGTATAATATAATATTATTCAAGTTTTTATATAATTCTTCTAGGGTTATGCCATTTTTTAACAAGCTTGATATCTTGACACAGAGACATACTCCTCTTTCTTGCATTTAATTGCTCTGTGCAGCACAAGTATGCACATCATCATTTCTTAGCAATTCTAATTGTATCATAGAGTTCATTACATGCTAATATTGCCTTCCTTTTGCTTGCTGTGCATTTTACATTTACATACATTTAGGGTTTCTACTTTTTTTTGCTATCCTCTTGACTGCAAGTTTGAACTCATAGTCTGGGCTAAAATAAAGTTCATCTTTAAGCCAAACGCTCTCTAAAAAGTATCCTGTGAAGTATAATCACTTTTAGCTGGTTACTCTGTTCTAGACATGAACTTTGAGTTTGGATTGAGCATAGGTTTGCAGTGATCCTAACCTGTATGCAGACCCAGTGAACTAATGAGGCTGTTTGCCACCATAGTGATCAACTACCAATGATCCACTGTCCTCTGACATTAGGTTCAGTAACTTAGAATGGACCTTAATGAGGTGTTTATTTATTTGCCAACAACACACTATCAAAAAAAAAAAAACATGGTGCCCAGCCTAAGTAGAGTAGATCTTTAAAGGAGATGAATTGATGTCCTTTATGGAGAAAAATACTGTGTATCCTGGGTAATTTGAGAGTGGGTGTGAGAAATGTTGTCATGTTAATACTGCTGATGTGTGTCCTGCAGCCTCCCTACATTATCTTCACATGTAGTACATATTACATACAGTCATAATAGGCTGAATGTTAAGAAGGCATACTTTATATTTTTGCTGGCTGAAATGTTTTTTTTTTTCCAGTTAACATGGTGTTTTTATTTGAAGAGCAAATTACATACAAGATACATTAATCAATAGTACAGTGGCATTATGTTTGGGTTACAGCAAAGAAGTCCATATAAAGGGAGTACAAGACAGGGCATATACATACATATTATCATACCAACTACATTTAAGCAGTTGTGCAATAGGGGGACATCACACATTTAGTTTTTTAAGCCCTATTAAAATTCACTATGTCCCTCCCTAGATACTTTAATCAGGCAACATATTGCACGTGGAGGCATTGCCTAACCAAGTGTCCAAATTTTGCCATATTTGGCCGGACAGCCCCTGTGGGCATAGATTTCCTTTTTCTATGGCAAAACATTGTTTATAGCAGATATCCACTCGCGAAGTGTTGGCGGTGTAGTCTGCAACCATTTTCTAGCTATCAGTAACCTGGCAATAAACAGTGACTCTTGGAGAAATATTTTATGAAATTTATCTGAGTCAAGGTCTGGGAACACCCCCAGTAGGCATTGCTTGGGGCACAGCGTTAGAGGGGTGCCCATTTCATCATGGATGAACTTCACTATTTGGGACCAGTAATCTTGTATTGCTGGGCATAACCAGAGGAGGTGAAAGAAGGTGCTGGAAGAGCTATCACATCTGGGGCACTGTGGATTCTGATTAGCCTTGTATTTGACTAGATGGAGAGGGGTCAAATATGATCTGTGCATAATGTAGAGCTGTGTGAGGCGATCCGACAGTTTAGTGAAGACCTTTTTTCAAGTATCTAAGGCGTCTTCCCATTCGTCATCCTCCATCCCCCCCACATCCCCAGACCAAAGATCTTTTAATTTATATGCAAGGGTCGCCGCTGTGGGTCACAACAGAGAATTGTAGAACCCCGAGATAAGTTTGCGATGGTCTGATCCCAACATAATTTAGAGGATATCCAGTTGCTCTACACTAGGGGGGGTCTCACCGAATTGAGCCCTAAGGGCGTGACGGAGCTGGAGGTAACGGAAGTGCATAGCCTTAGGAAGGCCAAAGTCTGTTTTGAGTTGTTGGAATGATTTTAGGACAGTGTCACAGTAGACATCCGACAAAAATCCTACCCCATAATTAAGCCATAGTTCATGGTTTGGCACCTTTAGTAGCTCCCCCAGAGCAGGGTTGTCCCATAGGGGTGTGTGTGAGTGGCATCCTAAGCTTACGCCTTACTACCTCCCAAACTCTACAATGATGTTATAGTAGTAAAAGTGAAATGCAGCGCTAAAAATGATAACCAATGGTAAAAGGCACATCAGACATGGTGACCATTACCAATATATACATAGCTGAAACACATGAAGCATAATACCAATAAATTGAATATTAGACGGGATATAGTAAAATCCCAATGTATGGCTATGAATCTGATACAAGAGAGTCCCAAACATAGGCTAAATACGAATGTTGGACTGATGTAGAAATCTTCTCTTGTATATCATGAGTTGTACGATCATGGGAAGTGAATAGATGGAATACGCTTACCAGCAGGATTGGATTCGGATGCCGGTGACACCGAATCAAACAGGCTCTGAGATCCTTAATGGACGATGGTTGGACGATGGTTGGTCCTGGAAATCCCGGATCTCGAGGGGGATCTATCCTCTGTGGTCCACGTCATGACTGTCTGTTCAGAAGCCCGAGGGGGAATTCTCCGCCACAAACAAGTCTCCAGAGCATGGATGGTTCCCAAAAAGATAGCTAGGACGCCAATAGTGCAGATCAAATGATGTACTTTATTGGATATAACCAATAATCAACAAACAATATAAAAACGTGATCACGTGTAAAACAATAAAATCAAGTGTAGGAAAGAGTAAGGCTCACCCGACACGTTTCGTCCACATGGACTTCAACAGGGGCATCGATGGTATAGTAGTCCCTTACTGTTGTCCAGTCTGCTGGTGCCTTTAAAAAGAATCTGGAAAGGGTGTGTAAGTCTACGTTCATACGGGGAGCATATCAGGGATAGATAGCGTTCTTTGTCATGTTTATCTAAGTGGAAAAAATGGGATAGTTGCGCCACCAGGTAGTAAAGATTAAAATCGGGTAACGCCACACCACCCAATTCAGTCGGGTTTTTCAGTGTTTGCCAGGACAGTTTATGACGGCCTGATCCCCAAACAAAAGAATTAAGGATGGCCTCAATAGACTTAAATATCCTCAAAGGTAAGTATATCGGGGCATGCCACAAAACATATAGGAATTTGGGGGGGAGGACCATCTTGATCAAGTTTACACGGCCCATCACCCCGAGGGGTAATTTGGCCCAAGTCTGTGTTTTAGATTTCAATATTGCTATTAGGGGTTCTATATTGAGGTTGACGTAATCCTCTGGCGAGCGGGTTATCACAATTCCAAGGTAAGTCATAACACTAACCCTAAGGAGTGGGGAACAGGTCTGTACTTTTGTTGGGACGCTTACATCTATCGGGAGGATTTGGGACTTGTCCCAGTTGATCTTCAAGCCTGAGTATCTCCCAAAGTTTTGAATCACCTCCAGGTCTAATTGCAGAGATGGTCCCGCATCTGCCAGATATAATAACATATCGTCTGCATACAGACTAATCTTTTCCAGCAGATTTCCATGGCTCAGTCCCTTAATACCTGGGTGTGATCTAAGGGATGAGGCAAGGGGTTCTACCACAACAGCATATAGCAGGGGAGAAAATGGACATCCCTGCCGTGTGCCCCTAGAGAGAGGAAAGGAATCAGAAACGTTTCCATTGACCAAGACCCTGGCACACGGGCTCTGATATAGAAGTCGGATCCACTTAATAAATTTGGGCCCGAACCCAAATTTTGCAAGGCACTCCCAAAGGTACGCCCACTCAACTGAGTTGAACGCCTTTATGGCGTCGAGACACCACAATTCTAGAGCCCGGTGTATCATGATCAGCTTGAATATTCATATGGAGTCTGCATAGGTTATATGCAGTGTTTTTTGCAGGCATAAACCCAGTCTGGTCTGGGTGAATTAGTGTGAGGATCACCTCATTCAGGCGGAGCGCCAGAATCTTGGCCAAAATTTTAATATCCAATTGAAGAAGGGATATTGGGCGGTAAGATTCAGGGAGTTCTAGGTTCTTGCCAGGTTTGGGTATCAATACTATATTTGCCTCGCTCATGGAAGAGGGTAAAGATTCAGATTCAAATATAAAGGAAAATGGCTCATGAAGTTTGGGAATCAAGGTCTCACTATATGTTGTGTAAAACTCCAGGGGTAATCCATCTGACCCCGGAGCTTTTGATGGGTTAAGCAAGGAGATCGCCTTTGTTATTTCACCTTCAGTAATGGGGGCTTCTAGCAGCTCAAGTTGGGGTTGGGTAAGGCAGGGTAGTTCTATATCTGATAAAAGTGACACTATCTCTTCTGTTGGATTATTAGTGGTAGAGGAGTATGGGGATGCGAAGAAGGAGCGGAACTCCCCGGCCACCTCATCAGGGTCAGTCACCAACTTGCCAGTGGCATCCCGAAGAGAGACCACTGTGGGAGGTCTATGGTCCAAGTGTGCCAGGTATGCCAAAAGATGACCCGCATGTTCTCTGCATTCATACTGTCTCTGTTTGCTATAGTACAGTATATTTTCCTGTCGGCTTTTTCAAAATGTAAATTATTTACTATTCTGGTCTGTAGTTTAAGTTGATCTGTGGATGCAGAGGGGCTATCCGTAAAGTTCTTTTCTGCCTCTACGAGGGACTGTTCTGCTTGCCCAAGCACCTAGGAGGAAGGTGCTGTGCCTCTGTTTGTCTGAAAAAAGAAATCCCATTCAGTGGTGGCATCCCCCAAATCAGGAACAACCGTCAACCAAAACGGATTAAGCTTCCAGTTGTATGTCCTGGGGGGGAGTCGACTCTGAGTTTAATCCAGTATGGGGCATGATCTGACAGAATACGCTGATTAAATCCCACTTCTCTAAGCAGAGGAATAAGGGTACAGGATATCAGAATGAGGTCGATACGTGACATGGTATTGTGTGATGTAGAGAAGCATGAGTATGCCCTATCTAACTGGTTACGGTATCTCCAGGTATCTATAAGGGCCAGATCAGTGAGGATTTTACCAAATCTAGTGTATGATTGGGACGGGTTATCATGGGGTGTTACTGATAAACGGTCCAGTTCCGTGTTCATGACATTATTAAAATCACCTAGCCACATCACAGGAATGGTAGGAAATTGAGACATAAATGTTAACCCCTCATGTAAGATATTAAATTGGAAGGGAGGGGGTATATAGAATGCTAATATTAATAATTCTAGGCCATTTAATTTAGCATGCAAAAATAGAAACCTACCCTGGGGGTCAGACCTGAGGGTTATTAACACAAATTGCACTGTTTTTGCCACAAGTATAGCAATACCCCTGGAGTTGGCAGAGTATGGAGCTTGATATAGCCATCCCACACAGGGCTTTTTAAGCGTCGTCTGAAGTTGTCCTGTGAGATGAGTTTCCACTAACACCATGAGGTCTGCCCGCTGTGCCTTAAGATACGATAGGACTGCGTTTCATTTAGGCTTTGCCCTGAGACCCCTCACATTCCATGTGAGACATTTAACATCTAATATGGTAGCAGGTAGAGAAAGTTGGGTACCAGACATCTATTGCCCATGACGCCACGGACCATCTCAAATTCAGGAGGGCCCGCGTCGCCCCCCACCAATCCCAAAATGGGTCAGGTAGGGCAGGGCAAATGGAGCCGGTCAGCGTCCTGTATGCCAGAGCCATATAATGACCTGCCATAGTGCAGAGCGACCGTACTTTTAGTGTCAAATATATTTTTATTAACAATATCAAAGAATATTTATACACAAATGTAGGTAGTTAGTTATTGATGACAAAGACATCATTGAGTATTTCTTAGTCCAGTGTACAATGTTTGGTTAAATCTTGCGTGAAAGGGGACTATCATCAACCAGCAATAAGATATAGTAATAAACTGTCTACAAAGACCTATAAATTAGTCTAGGAGAGACTGTAATCACTGACTGAGGTCATATTAGAGTTCAGAAAAGCAAGGAGAAAGAAAAGAAAAGTGGAAGGAAAAAGGAAAAGAAGGATAGGACACAAGGGAAGGGAAGGGGCGTGGAGCAGACCTCGGCACGGCAACATATGCAGGGAGTATTAAAGATGAACAATTGTGTCTAATCTTGAGTGGTCAATAAAGTTTTCAGGGTGTCTGACGTTGAGTATTCAATCCAGATAAGCCATAGAGTTTTGAATTTATCAAAAGTATCGTTATCCAAGGCCAACCTCTCCTCCATGCGCATAATGTCATTCATTGTCTAGTGGGGGTTTTCCAAAATAAGGGTATGATCTGCCTGGCTGCCGATAAAAAAAAAAAAGCGTAAAGGGGAGCGTTTCTGTGAGGTGATGGAACCAGGAAGCATGGACAGTAATGCAATTTCTGGGGAGGGTGGTAGGGGTTGATCATAGAGACTACTGTAAATGGAGAAAACCTGGGACCAAAGTGGTTGAATAGATGAGCAGTCCCACCATATATGTAGGTAGCTTCCGTCTTCTGAGCCACACCTCCAACAGGTGGATGGGACCGAAGGGAAAATTTTGTTGAGGGATTGGGGGTCCTTGTACCATCGGGAAAGAAGCTTAAAATTTTTTTCCTGTGTATAACAGGAAATTGAGGATTTATGCGTAAAGTAATATGATTTTTGCCAATCCTCTGAAGTTCCCTTCCCAGCTCCGTGGCCCACTTCTTGGTGTATGAAGGGGTTGGTTATGTAGTAGTGTAATTTGTGTCGTGTATAAGGTGGAAAGTAAGTGTCTGGGGGTTTCAGCGAGGGAACACAGTTGTTCAAATTCCGTTAAGGGTCTGTGGATTTTAGATGTGGAGAACAGGTCGGAGCAATAGGAGGATATACGGAGGGCTGTGAGCCAATTACCTTGTATATTTGGGAGGATGGGTGCACCAGAGGTAGGGTTTACAAATGATCTCGCTACGGGCCACATAGAGCGGGAATATGGGCCGATTGTGGTAGAGCCTTCATCCTGAGGGAGTGCGGGGTGGTCAAATAGGGAAGTGAGTGGCGAAGGGTCTGAGGATAGGAGAGTCGTATGCCTTTCTTGTACCAATAATGTAAAGCTGCAATCGTCAGTGGGGAAGTAGAGGAGAGTAAATGTAAGTGTCGTCCGTATCCCCAAAGCAAGACCCTGAGATCTAAAGTGGCTAGATCCTGTTCCACCATGGTGGATGCTTTGGGGAAAGGGCGAGGGAACCATTCTAGGACCCGGGATAACAGTGCAGCTCTATGGTACAGCTCATAGTCAGGTAGGCCCACTCCACCTTGTATTTTGGGATATGTGAGTAAGTTGTGACAAATGCGGGACATGCCCCTTTGCCATATGAATCTTATGGACATAGAGCGAAGAGACGTGAAAAATTGTTTAGGGACCAGAATAGGAACGGTTTGAAATAAATATAGTAATTTTGGTAGGGTGTCCATTTTCAATGTATTAATGCGCCCAAACCAAGGTAATGTGGAGGGGTTCCATGAATCTAATTCCTTCCTAATCCGGGTTAGAAGGGGTATATAATTTAAAGCATAGAGATCAGAGAGATTGGCAGGAATCGTGATCCCTAGATAAGAGATGCCTCTGGAACCCCATTGGAAGGGAAAATTAGTCTGTAGTTGGGTAAGGGTGATATTGGGTAATGATATGTTTAAGGCCTCAGTCTTAGACATGTTCAGTTTGAAGTTGCTAAACTTTCCAAATCTATGAAATTCGTACATCAAGGAGGGCAGGGTAGTATGAGGTTGTTGTATGTAGACTAGTAAATCATCTGCGTAAAGGGAGAGTTTATGTTGAGATGAGGGTGTCTGAATTCCTACTATAGATGTGTTTTGTCTTATGGCCTGGGCCAGGTGTTCGATCACTAAAACAAAAAGAAGGGGAGACGGGGCAGCCCTGTCGTGTGCCGTTTGAAATCTGGAATGAAGCGGAGGAGGAACCATTGACCAGAACTGACGCTGAGGGGCGTGAGTATAGGGCCATGACCCTAGAGACAAAAGTGGAACCAAGGCCTATCTGTTGCAAAGAGAGGCGTAAAAAGTCCCAATTGACCCGGTCAAAGGCCTTCTCGGCATCAAACGAGAGCAGGCAAGCTTTTAGGTTGTGTTTTCGGATATAGGAAATAAGGTGAATGGTTTTTGTGGTATTGTCCCTAGCTTCTCGGCTGGGGACAAATCCCAACTGGTCTTTATGTATTAGTGAAGGTAGAATAGGAGATAGGCGGTTAGCCAGGACTTTGGCGTAGAGTTTAATATCCAGGTTAAGGAGTGAAATGGGGCGATAACTGCTGCATTGAGAGGGGTCTTTACCAGGTTTGGGTATTACTGAAATATTAGCTGCTAGGAGGTCTCTAGAGGGAAGATGGGTATCGTCTATTGAGTTAAACGCGCTAGTTAGTAATGGGGTCAGGTGTTGAGCAAAGGATTTATAGAATCTCGGGGAGAACCCATCGGGGCCTTTGCATTTACCATTTTTCAGGCTTTTAATAGCGGCAGTGAATTCCTCTGTTGTGAGGGGGTCGTCCATGGTAGCTGTCTGTTCAGGGTTTAGATGTGGTAGAGCTGTGTCAGAGATGTAGTCCTGCATGGAGGATAGGTGTGTGTCGTTAGTAGGGTTCGTCCCGTTTGGAGTGTGGAGATTGTATAAGTTTGAGTAGTATTGTTTAAATGCGTCAGAAATGCCATTGGGGTTATTAATTTTTCGTTGGTCAGATGTACAGATTTGTGGTATAGGTCGGCGTGGGGGGCGAGGATGGAGGACTCTCGCGAGGTGTTGTCCACATTTGTTAGCTAGAGTGTAATGTCGGTTGCATCCTTGATCTCTGGCTATAAGGGAATTAGCATCGAGTAGACGGAGCAGGTCTCTACGCGCATTAGATAGGTCGGTATATGTTGCAGGTTCTAAGTCTCGCTTATGTGTAACTTCAAGCGTTTTAATCAGAGATAAGAGACGTGAAATATCGGCCATTCTGGCTTTTTTTAGCCGAGAGCCATGCTGGATTAGTGTCCCTCTAATTACACATTTCAGAGCTTCCCATTTAATAAGGGGATTAGTATCATCTTGGCGATGATCTGTAATGAAGTCACTAATCGTTTTTTCAACTGCTGCAACACATACCGAGTCAGTCAGTAGATTGTCATTAAGTCGCCACGAGGACCGGGTGCGGGATTTTGGTGGATGGGCTAGGTTGAGGTGTATGGGTGCATGGTCCGACCAAAGGATATTTCCTATGGAGGCCTTGAGTGGTATGTCTAGTAATGATTGGGAGATTAGAAAGTAATCGATACGGCTATAGGATTTATGAGCTACTGAGTAACAACTGTAGTCTCTTTCTAGGGGATGTTGTATCCTCCATATGTCTACGAGCTGTGCCGAGTTTAAAAGGGATTTTATGTGTGTAAGAGTCGTGTGGGACATAGCTGACTTACCCGAAGAAGTGTCCAAGGCTGGAGAAAGAGTTGTGTTGAGGTCACCACCTAAAATGACACAAGGACCCCCAAATGATAGCAATTTGTTTAGAACCTTGGACAGAAAGTTCCCCTGATCCTGGTTTGGTCCATAGACATTAGCCACTGTAAAGATAGAAGAATTAAATTTAAGTTTCAGGAATAAATAACGCCCTAGCGGGTCTATCAGGGAATCTAAGACTTCTGGGTGGAATGATTTATGAAAAGCTATAGAAACCCCTTGGATTTTGCATGAGGGTTCGTACTGTGGAACCATTGGGGAAAGTGAGGGTTTTTGAGGGATGGAATCTCTGAACCCCGGAAATGCGTTTCTTGTAGGAGCAGGATTTTAGTTTTAGTCTTATGAAAGTGGTATAACACCTGGCTTCTTTTTTCGGGGGTATTGAAGCCTCTACAATTATAGGACGATAGAGTTAGATGCTCAAGTGAAGACATAGTGGGAATGAGGAGAGGTAACAGTATATGTTAATAGCGTCCGCGCCGAGGTCCATCCAGCCCAAGGATAGGGGAGTGAAGTAAGTGGGTAGGTAGGGAAAGAAGGAGAGGTGGAAGAGGAGAGAGGAAAGGGGAGGGAGAAAGTGAGAAAGAGAAATAGGTAAAAAAGTAAGCCACTAGGTGGCAGCATTAGGTAATCTTTTGAATGTAGAAACATTTCTGTAAAGTGCTTATAAACTAGCATCAATAAAGTGCGCAAACAGGCACTACAAGTCCTAAGGGGGGGTATGTGGTGAGCACCTAGAGTGTCTCCCAGTCCCGGGGTCCACGGGGGGAGCAAAAACTGGTGAAAACATTATATAACCATCAATTTGTTATCATAAGGTAACATGGTAAGAACATATAAGTAACAACCTGTCACATATAGCGGGTATACCCCCACTCCCTCCCAAACACCTCAGAGGAAAAAAACATGTAAGCATGCTATAAGGCCTTTGCATATTAAATCGTAGCTAAGAGCGAGTTCCTATATGGGTGGGGGGGATAAGTCATAATTATAGAACCCATCCGCCCCAGCCTTGTCCCCACAAAAGAGAAAAAATAAAAAGGAACACACAAAAAAAAAAAAAAGGTAGATAATAATAGAGAAAAAATTTTGAGAGGATCATCCTGAAAAGGACATCCAACTAGGATAATGTGGAGGGACAAGAAGGCATCTGTAAAAATGATGATGCGAAAAAAGGAAGAAGGAAAAAAAAAAAAAAAGGGGGGGGGAGGGGGGGTGTTGGAACTGTAACACTGTTAGTGTAGTAGACAGGTAGGTAGTCCAGGGAGTTCTTTATCACTTAAAAGTGATTCAAGGGTAGACAGCCTGCACCGCTTTCCTATTCTTTCCTTCCTTGAGGGGAAGAAAAAAAAAGGGAGAAGAGATAATAAAAAAAAAAACGGGAAAACAATATAATAGTCACGGTGGCAGGGTAAAGATGTGGTGTCTGCAGGGCCTAGAGACCAGTCAGCCGTCTGGAGACTTCTGAGGGGAGCTTCTGGGTCGCTTGTTCTTGTTCGCTTTCTGCCATTGTGTGTGGAATGGAAGTCCCGGAGTAGCAGAAGGAAGGGGCCAATCTGGCAGGGAGATCTGGGGTAGCTCCAGGGTGCTCAGGAACCTTGGTAGATCTCCTAATGTGCGGAAAAGGGCCGTTTTGCCTTCATGATGAACCCGTAATTGAAAAGGGAACCGCCATTGATATTTGATCTTTCTTTCCTGGAGGACAGATGTAATCGGTTTAAGTGCACGCCGCATGGCCAGAGTTTGACGCGACAGGTCAGGCAGCAGCATTACTGGGGTGTCATTCAGCCGAATGGAGTCCTGTGTGCTGGCTGCTTTCATGATCTCCTCTTTAACTTTATAAAAGTGTACCCTGCAGAGCGTGTCCCGAACAAAAGAGGAATCAGAACTACGCGGGCCTGAGGTTCTGTGAACTCTGTCCAGCTCAATAGGGGTATCTTTGGGTTGCTGTAGGATTTGGTTAAATATGGCAGTGACTGCTCCATGTAAATCATTGTGTCCTATAGTTTCTGGTATGCCACGGATTCTAATATTGTTCCGTCTGCTGCGGTTTTCGATGTCATCCTGGTGGTACATGAGCTGTTGTAGTATGTTAGTGTGGGTATTAAGGATCTCTTCATGGGACTGTAATGTATTGCACATACCGTCAGTGGTATTTTCTACATCTTCCATTCTAGTCCCTAGATCCCTCTTGAGCTCAGCAATCTCTTTCGTATATGACTTCTCCATGCGGGAGACATAATGTTCAAAGTCAGTTTTAGTAGGTAAAGAGCGGAGGTAGGCATGCATGGATCGCATCTGCGACTCCATGTCCCATCCGTCCCCAGAGCACAGGGAGGCCTGGGAGAGGCTTTGGGGGCTGTGTGGGTGGTATAGTGGGGGCTCCAGATCCGTGAGGGAGACTGAGCGGTCTCTGGACAGTACCTGTTCGGCGTCTGCATGTGATGAGCGGGCCGGAGACGGGGGCGCCGCCGCCATCTTGGAGGCTCTCTGGCTCTGGTAGGCCGCGGAGGAGCGGGTCACAAAGTTCCCCAAATCGCCCTGCGTCCGGTCACCGGCGGGCTTCGGGTGGTCCCTGGGCTTTCCTTTACCCATCTGGACAGTCTTGGTAGCTGGATGGGTGATGGTGGAGGAGATAGAGCCCCGTGGAGATCGTCAGGACCGGGAGCTGCCGCGATGTGCGTCTTACAGCTCCATGCGCTAAGCCACGCCCCTGCGACCGTACTTTTAAACAAACACCAAAATCTATTACTCTTCAGCATGTAGTATATAAACCAAACATTGAACCAGTCAGAACATTCTGACTGTAACTGTATCAGCACTCTAGTATACCTGGGTAAGCAATGCATCCAATTAAGAACAAATGCAGTTTGCTGAGACCGGGCAGGCCAGGGAAACTTTACTTGTGCTCGGAAGCAAACGTTACATTGAAAATGAGAAATAACGGGATCCACAGGGACGCCCGCGACTAGGGGATCGATATTACGCTGTAGAGCGAGCAAGCCCACCGGTCTAGGGGACATAACACCCATAGTCCCCAATCCAAGTTCCATAGCGGGTGATAACTTGCCAGAAGGATACAGGGAGTCGAATTATCCTGCATGTCCACCTATTAGGCTCCCGTCCAGGCCCAACCGCGGGGAACACACGTAGTATAGGTGGGGAGAGATGGGTATAGGATTCCTGAGTCATCAGAGGAGTACATCATTCAGAAGTGATAGAATCAATATAGTCAGGGGAGTAGGCAGTCCTCATAAAAGAAGAAGGTACGTGTGTGTGCAATATATGGGGAGAGGTAACAACACATAACCGTGGCACAATACCTGTATGAGGGGATGATTTCAGGCATTCTGGATGGCACACATATGCAGCAGAGCTTGTTCCACATTAAGAGCAAATCATTCGGGATCTGGGATATTTAGGCAGGCTCACGATCCGGTGCCACTTTATCCTCCAGCCAGGCGAAGACGGCCTCCGGTGTGTCGAAAAAATGTGCACGATCTGCGCCAGCAACACGCAATCTCGCCGGGAAAAGTATCACATAGGAGTAGTGGCGGATCCGCAGTTGGCGTTTAGCTTCCGTAAAAAGGGCTCTCTTCTTTTGGACTTCCGCTGAGTAGTCCAGGAATACCTTAACTTCGGTATTTTTAAAGGGATGTTGCCCTTTAGTCTGGTTAGCCTGAGAACAGCATCCCGGTCTCGGAAGTTGAGCATTTTAGCAATAAATGTTCTTGGCGGCGCACCCTGAGGTTTAGCCGCCAGCCTGTGCGCCCGCTCAACCACAAAGGAGGTAGAGAAAGGCTCGGCTCTCCCAAAGGTGCTGACAAGTAGATTCTCAAGAAATGAGGGGGGGGTCAGAGCCCTCCAAACCTTCGGGCAGGCCGACAAAGCGTAGGTTGCATCTCCTTAGACGATTTTCCATATCGTCTTGTTTAGCTAGCACCATGTTGAGCTGATGTTGTAATCGTTTGGTGTGAACTTGTAGCGGCGGTATCTCGTCCTCCACTTGACTGATGTGAGCTTCTGTCTCCGTGACTCAGTCTCTTAATTTTTGTAAGTCCTGGTGGATTAATGAGACATCGACTTTTACCTCTTCAATTTTGCTTGTCAGCGTGCTTTTACAGTCCGAGATAGCTTCTAGTACACGTGCAGTGTCCTCCTCAGCTGGATCTGTGTGAGAAGAGGAGCCGGCACCATTTCCCCCGGCCTCCTTGTCTGTGTTCCGGTATTTTGCCAACTTGGCGGCTGGATCAGCTTTCTGCTTCGGCAGCAACATAATCCCTGCGGGCAGGGGGAGGCAGGGAACCCAGAGGCGGGTGAAAAGTAAGCAGTATCAACTCCAGGATCTGTATATTCGGATTGTTGTCAAGTGGAGCTCTTCTCTCTTACTCCCTACACCATGCCGATCCAGGCCACGCCCCCAGCTGAAATGTATTTAACAGCCTTTCCCTGAGTTCACAAGGATTTCAGTGAAGATAACCTTCTTGACTTTTTACAGTCTGTCTTTCTCTCGCAGCACTCCACAGAAACTACCTTACTAAAACTCACTAACGATTTACTAACTGCTAAAACCAATGGCCACTAGTCCATACTCCTACTACTTGACCTCTTTGCGGCCTTTGATACTGTTGACCACCCACTGTTTTCTCAATAAACTCTTCTCCCTTGGCCTTCAAGATTCTGCTCTATCCTGGTTCTCTTCCTACCTATCACAGTGCTCCTTTAGTGTTACCTACAACTCTGTCTCCTTCTCTCCATTGTCCCCTTCTGTGGGGGTCCCCCCGGGTCTGTTCTTGGTCCCCTTCTCTTCTCTATCTACACCTCCTCCCTTTCTCACTTTATAACCACCCACGGCTTCCAATACCATCTATATGCCGATGACACCCAAATCTATCTGTCTCTCCTTTCTCACATTACTAACTGACATATCAGCATGGATGTTGCATCACTTCCTTAAACAAAATCTCTGATAATCTTTGATATGATCCCCCACCCGTACCCCCCTCCATGACTTTTCCATCAAAATCAATAATGCAACCATCAATCCCTCCCCTCATGCCAAGGTACTAGATGTAATCCTAGACTCTGACCTGTCCTTTCAGCCCCAAATCCAATCGTTGTCAAAAGCTTGTAGACTTCACCTCCGTAACATCTCTAAAATGTACCCTCTTGTTTCCTCCTCCCATGCTCATCTCCAGGATTTCTCCAGAGCCTCTCCCATCCTTTGGAACTTTCTACCTCAATCTGTCCAGCTATCTCCTACTCTAGCTTCCTTCAGGCAATCCCTGAAAACTCATCTCTTCAGGGAAGCCTATCGTGCCTATTCTTTCTTTATCATACATCATGGGACACAGAGCCTTAAGTAATTACTTAATGGGTTATAGGCCACCTTCAGGTTATGGACACTGGTATACCCAATCCAGGAAGTTCACTCCGTATATAACCCCTCCTCCTTCCAGGAGCATATTGTTTTTTTCGCCAGTGTCTAAGGTGTTGGTCACGAGTGGAGATGTGCTCTGAGGAGCTCCAGGAGGGATCCATGCTGGATTTAAATAGCCTCCATAGACCAGATCCATTCAAAGTGCCACTGAGGCCAAAGTGGATGGCATCTGGGGCCTCATATCCGAAGCACAAGGTTTTGCCTGTAACGCCTCTGTCATGAAGATCCTGCCAGTAATCGGCGATCCAGACGCACAGGAACACGGCCACGGGTTCCACTGCGCATGCGCGCATTCACGGGTGCTGTCACGCTCGGGCACGCATGCGCGCACTCCCGCTAGTGCCAGGCGGGCTATTTAAACCGGCCTGTCACACTCAATCCCCGCTGTCTGCTCTATAGCGTTCCGTGTGCCTTAACCTGATCTGACCTGTGTACTCTGTTATCTGACCCGGCTTCCTGTTAGACCATCCTGCTATCCACCTGCACCAGACCTTCTTGGCTTGCCTGACCATCCCTCTGTGTAATCCCTGGTACCTCTGCTGCTCGACCGATACCGACCACCGGCTTGTTTGACCATCCCTCTGTCTGATACCAGTATCCAGTCTGACTACCTGCTACTTTGTTCCTGGCTCCAGTCCAGCGTTCCAGACTACTACCTGCTGCTTGTTCCTGGTTGCAGTCCAGCGTTCCAGGCTACTACCTGCTGCTTTGTTCCTGGTTCCAGTCCAGCGTTCCAGGCTACTACCTGCTGCTTTGTTTCTGGTTCCAGTCCAGCGTTCCAGACTACTACCTGCTGCTTTGTTCCTGGTTCCAGTCCAGCATTCCAGGCTACTACCTGCTGCTTTGTTCCTGGTTCCAGTCCAGTGTTCCAGGCTACTACCTGCTGCTTTGTTCCTGGTTCCAGTCCAGCGTTCCAGACTACTACCTGCTGCTTGTTCCTGGTTCCAGCCCAGCGTTCCAGTCTATTACCTACTGCTTGTTCCTGGTTCCAGTCCAGCTCTTCAGTCCTGCTTACTTACCTGCTGTGGTTCCTGGTCCTCTCTGCATTCCAGTCTCCAGCCTCCTCTTCAGCTTCAGGTCCCAGAGGGTGCCACCACTCCTGAACTTCCGGTGACTGTTGATTCTGCCAGGCAGCCATACCACTCCTCACTCCTGGGCCCTCTGTCTTCATTCCAGGGGAATGGGAGTGGGAGCATTAAGGGAGGTCTTTCTCTGCACTTCAGGCTCAAAACCTACCAGGTACGTGACAGCCTCTCTTTGTAGGGTTGGACCCCGGGACCCAGGGCTTAGGTCTTGCTACATTACCTAAAGCTTTCCTGGTGAGGCACTTTTACAGGTCCAAGGGCGTGGAACCCCGTTATGGGACCTGGTCCTTGAAGGTTTGCTAAACACAGCCCGTCGTGATGGGTGAAGGTTGGATTGTCTGTTAATTCAGCAAATCCTGTGGCAGGGATAAGGTAAGGGAAGAAACTTAGGAACTAAAAAGTCCACCTATGCTTTCTTCCATTAGGGGAAAAAATATTGTCATGCCTTAATTCTCCACAGTACCGTGCACACCTAGTGCAGTTGCTACTACTTTTCTGGTGTTATACACAGTACTAGGGATGGGCTTTATGTTCGACTCGAACATTGGCTGTTCGCCCGTTCGCTGAACAGCGAACAATTTGGGGTGTTTGCGGCAAATTCGAAAGCCGCGGAACACCCTTTAAAAGTCTATGGGAGAAATCAAAAGTGCTAATTTTAAAGGCTTATATGCATGGTATTGTCATAAAAAGTGTTTGGGGACCTGGGTCCTGCCCCAGGGGACATGTATCAATGCAAAAAAAAGTTTTAAAAATGGCCGTTTTTTTGGGAGCAGTGATTTTAATAATGCTTAAAGTGAAACAATAAAAGTGTAATATTCCTTTAAATTTTGTACCTGGGGGGTGTCTATAGTGTGCCTGTAAAGGGGTGCATGTTTCCCGTGTTTAGAACAGTCTGACAGCAACCAGCAAAATTACATTTCTAAAGGAAAAAAGTCATGTAAAACTATCGCTAGCGCTGGCTATAATGAATTGTCGGTCCGGCAATACACATAAGTTCATTGATAAAAACGCCATGGAATTTCCCCACAGGGGAACCCAGAACCATAATTTTTAAAAAAATGCGTGGGGGTCCCCCTAAATTCCATACCAGGCCCTTCAGGGGGATATTAAGGGGAACCCCACACCAAACTTTAAAGAAAAAATAGCTTGGGGTTCCCCCAAAAATCCATACCAGACCCTTATCCAGGCAGGCCGCAGGAAAAGAGGGGGGATGAGAGAGCGCCCCCCCTCCTAAACCATACCAGGCCACATGCCCTCAACATTGGGAGGGTGCTTTGGGGTAACCCCCCAAAGCACCTTGTCCCCATGTTGATAGGGAGAAGAGCCTCATCCCCACAACCCTTGCTCGGTGGTTGTGGGGATCAGAATTAACAAGGGGACCCCCAGATCCCGCCCCCCCGTGTGAATTGGTAATGGGGTACATATGTACCCCTACCATTTTACAAAAAAAGTGTTAAAAAGGTTAAAAAACACAAGAGATGGTTTTTGACAAGTCCTTTAATCATTTCTTCTTCTTTCCGCTTCTATCTTCTTTCTTCTGGTCTTTTATCGGTGTTCTTCTTCTTCCTCCATCTTCTTCTTCTCCTTCTTCTTCCTCTGCTCTTCTTGTCCTGCATCTTCTTCCGGCTTCTGCTCCGCTCCGTCCGCACGATCTGCCTCAGTGGGAGTCTTCCGCCGTGTGACGCTTCGGTTCTTCTGACAAGTGTCAGAAGAACCGAAGCGCCACACGGCGGAAGACTCCCACTGAGGCAGATCGTGCGGAAGGAGCGGAGAAGAAGTCGAAGGAAGATGCGGAACGAAAAGAGCAGAGGAAGAAGATGGAGAAGAAGATGGAGGAAGAAGAACACTGAAGGAAGACCAGAAGAAAGAAGAAGGAAGAAGTGGAAAGAAGAATGAATTCATAAAGGACTTGTCAAAAACCGTCTCATGTGTTTTTTTTTTTTTTAACCTTTTTCACACTTTTTTGTGAAATGGTAGGGGTACTTTTGTACCCCATTACCAATTCACACGGGGGCGGGATCCGGGGGTCCCCCGATTCCGATAAGCCCCCCGCCCGCAGACCCCCACAACCACCAGGCAAGGGTTGTTGGGATGAGGGCCATCAACACGGGGACAAGGTTTTTTGGGGGGTACCCCAATGCACCCTCCCAATCTTGAGGGCATGTGGCCTGGTACGTTTCAGGAGGGGGGCCGCTCTATCATTCCCCCCTCTTTTCCTGTGGCCTGCCAGGGTCTGGTATGGATTTTTGGGGGGACCCCACGCCGTTTTTTAAATTTTGGCGTGGGGTTCCCCTTAATATCCATACCAGACCTGAAAGGCCTGGTATGGAATTTAGGGGGATCCCCATGCATTTTTTTTTTTTTTTTTTTTTTTTAATTTTGGTTCTGGGTTCCCCTGTGGGGAAATTCCATGCCATTTTTATCAATTAACTTTTGTGTGTATTGCCGGACCGACAATTCATTATAGCCGGCGCTAGCGATAGTAGTTTTACATGACTTTTTTTTTTCTTTTTAGAACAGTCTGACAGCAAAATGTAATTTCTAAACACGGGAAACATGCACCACCTTACAGGCATACTATAGACACCCCCCAGGTACGAAATTTAAAGGAATGTTACACTTTTATTGTTTCACTTTAAGCAATATTAAAATCACTGCTCCCGAAAAAACGTCCATTTTTAAAACTTATTTTTGCATTGATACATGTTCCCTGGGGCAGGACCCAGGTCCCCAAACACTTTTTATGACAATAACTTGCATATAAGCCTTTAAAAAGAGCACTTTTGATTATTCATGTTCGTGTCCCATAACATGACTTTAACGGTGTTCGTGTGTTCAAACTCATTTTTTGCCTGTTCGCATGTTCTGGATGTGAACCGAACCGGGGGGGTGTTCAGCTCACAATACATACAGTACACCCATAGTTGTTGTTACACTTCTGTTGGTGAACACAGTACCGTGCAGTTGCTAGTGCTACTACTTTTCTGGTGGTGTACAACAGTACAAAATACATACAGTGCACCCATAGTTGTTGTTAAGCTTCTGTTGGTGTACACAGTACCGTGCACCCCTATTGCAGTTGCTACTACTTTCCTGGTGGTGTACACAATACATACAGTGCACCCATAGTTGTTATTACACTTCTGTTGCTGTACACAGTACCGTGCACCCATGGTGCAGTTGCTACTACTTTTCTGGTGGTGTACACAGTACACAATACATACAGTGCACCCATAGTTTTATTAAACTTCTGTTGGTGTACCCCTAGTGCAGTTGCTAATACTTTTCTGGTGGTGTACACAATACAGTACACCCATAGTTGTTATTACACTTCTGTCAGTGTACACAGTACCTTGAACCCCTAGTGCAGTTGCTACTACTTTCCTGGTGGTGTACACAATACATACTGTGCACTCATAGTCGTTATTACACTTCTGTTGCTGTACACAGTACCGTGCACCCCTAGTGCAGTTGCTACTACTTTACTGGTGGTGTACACAGTACCGTGCACCCCTAGTGCAGTTGCTACTACTTTCCTGGTGGTGTACACAATACATACAATGCACCCATAGTTGTTATTACACTTCTGTTGCTGTACACAGTACCGCGCACCCCTAGTGCAGTTACTACTACTTTTCTGTTGGTGTACACAGTACACAATACATTCAGTGCACCCATAGTTATTACACTTCTGTTGGTGTACACAGTACCGTGCACCCCTAGTGCAGTTGCTACTCCTTTTCTGGTGGTGTATACAGTACACCCATAGTTATTACACTTCTGTTGGTGTAGACAGTACCGTGCACCCGTAATGCAGTTGCTAGTGTTACTACTTTTCTGGTGGTGTACACAGAACACAATATATACAGTGCACCCATAGTTGTTATTAAACTTCTGTTGGTGTACACAATACCATGCACCCCTAGTGTAGTTGCTACTACTTTCCTGGTGGTGTACACCATACATACAGTGCACCCATAGTTGTTGTTACACTTCTGTTGGTGTACACAGTACCGTGCACCCTTAGTGCAGTTGCTACTACTTTTCTGGTGGTGTACACAGTACACAATACATACAGTACACACATAGTTGTTATTACACTTCTGTTGGTGTACACAGTACTGTGCTTCCCTAGTGCAGTTGCTACTACTTTTCTGGTGGTGTACATACAGTACACCCATAGTTGTTATTACAGTTCTGTTGTTGTACACAGTACCGTGCACCCCTAGTGCACTTGCTACTACTTTTCTGATGGTGTACACAGTACACAATACAGTGTAGTGTGGTTTTGCTAAACAAAATTTACAGCCTGTGTGGAAGGCCACCAAGGAGAGTCAGACGCTCACAGGCCATTAAAAAAGGGCAAGCAGGCTCTGTGTCTACAGTCGACAGTGCTGCTCATGGACACGGTGCATTCTCAGCACGTGGCTGTGGGGCACGCTTGTCCATTTTTTCTGCAGCTGGCCGTGTTATTGAGCCACAACATGCAGAAGAGTTGGTGGAATGGATAACAAAGCCCTCTTCATCCTTTGCATCCTCTGTCACCCAGGCTTAGAGTAGTTTGCCTTCCAATGGAGCTGCCAAAGCAGCCTATTCCATTGGCTCCATGTCAACAGTCACTCCTTCCCTAGCCCCACCATCATGCACAGAGGAGTCCCCCAAACTATTCGACCACAGTGTCGGGTACATGCTGCAGGAGAATGTGCAGTGATTTGAAGGCTCCGATGATGGTACCCAGGTTGAGGAAGGGAGTAACTGGCAGTCATGTTCCCCGAGCTGCAGCATACCGCCAACTTTGCTCCAGTGATGAAGAGGGAGAGGATAAGGGGACTGACTCTACTGGGGTGCATGATAGAAGGGAGGAGGAGGCGCATCTCCAATGAGGCAGGATGCCCTCCAAGGGGCAGTTTAAGGGTATTGTTTAAGGCTATTGCATTACACCGCAGAGCTAAGCAGGTGCAGAGCGCTGCTGACTCCACACATATTTTGAAAAGTTCTTTGGTGTGGGCCTTTTATGACACATGTGCAGCAGATCACACCGTTGCTGTTTGCAACATATGTCTGAAGCGTATCAAGCGTGGCCAAAACAGCAGCCGCTTAGGCACCACATGCTTGACCAGACATATGATGACCTCCCATGCAGTCCGTTGGCAACAGCACTTAAAAGACCCCCATAAAAGAACAAGGCGGACCTCTCCTTGCTCCTTATTCAGCTGGGATCTCCAACCTCACTATACCTCCAGTCCTCTCAGAAACCAGCACTGAGAGGAATGAAAGTATAGAAATAGATGTCCCAAGTACTTGTGGCCAATCTGCTAGTGGTGCACCAACATCGGATTTTAGCAGGCAAATTTCCCTACCCCAGTTGCTAAACAGTCGAAAGAAATTTGGTCCCAGCCATCCACATGCTCAGCGTCTGAATGCTAGCTTGTGTCAGGTCACCTTGAGGCTAGGTGACATATGCTCACTGTTGGAAACAGGAGTGGACCCTACTGCTGACTACTGCGGATGGGAGTCAGGATGGGAGTCAGGGTGGTAAGGAGGGCATGGCCGCTGGAACACCAACACGGATCCCACCGGGGTTAGAGCGTAAGTTTCCCTAGGGCACAGAGTCTAAGACCCAGCAGGTGTTCACCAGAGCCTCTAGTGGTGAGGATGGACTGGGCTGCAACTGGCTCCAGGTCGCGACCCCCAGGGTCCCCCAGCTCACTCCCACAGTAGGCAACAGCTAAGGATAGTAAAGGACAAGCCAAGGTTGGGGCCACAAGCAGATAAGGACAACAGAGTTCACGCCAAAGGTTCAGGGTCACAGGCAAACAGGGATAGTCGGAGACACGCCAAAGGTCAGGGTCACGATCAGATAGGAATAGTTGAGAACACGTCAAGGTCGGTACCAAAAACAAACGTAGAACACACGGCAAACAGGAAGCCAAGCACACAAAGGTTGATCAGCAGGGCTAGCCTGCAGTGCAGAGGTTAATATAGAGCTCTCTGATAGGAGCTGGGGTGGAGCCATGCTAGAGGAGAGATTATAAAATCAGTCAGGTGAGAGTCAGCTGGTCTCTAGAGATGAACACATGGAGACAGGTAAGCTGACAGACAAACTCTATTGCATAAACATGACAGTTTGGCCAAATTTCTAGCACTGCAACTGCTGCCTTTTCAGCTGGTAGACTCTGCTCCCTTTCGTGAATTTGGGGAATGTGCGGTACCTCAGTGGCAGGTTCCCAAACGCCATTTCTTTTCACGGAAGGCCATTCCAGCTCTCTACCAGCATGCAGAAGGCAATGTCTTGGCTTCATTGGACAGGGCAGTCAGCAGTAAGGTGCATATTACTGCTGACTCATGGTCCAGCAGGCATGGACTGGGACGTTACCTTTCTTTCACGGCGCACAGGGTAACTCTGCTGGCAGATGGGAAGGATGCAGGACAGAGTTCAGCAATGTTGGAGCTTGTTCCGCCACCACGCCTCCAAAATGCTAGTGGTGATTCTGCCACAGCTCTCTCCTCCACCCCCTCCTTTTCTTCTTCCTCTATGGCCTCTTCCTCTGCAGATTTCTCCTCTGAACCAGCAGTGCTCCTTAGGCGTTCAAGGGGCTATGCAAGCACTCAGGCAAAAAGATGCCATGCGGTGCTTGAGTTGATCTTCTTAGGAGACAGGAGCCACACTGGGGCAGAGATTCTGTCAGCTCGGCAGGGGCAGGCTCAGAGGTGGTTGACGCCACGCCAGCTTCAGCCAGGAATGGTTGTATGCGACTATGGCACAAACCTCCTCTCCGCCCTCCGACAGGGACACTTGACCCATGTTCCCTGTTTGGCTGACGTCCTGAATTTGGTGTTGCAGCAATTCTTGAGCAGGTACCCTGACTTACAAGATCTCCTGAGGCAGGCCAGGAAAGTCTGTGGTCATTTCTGCCGGTCATATAATGTCAATGCTTGGATGGCTGACATTCATAGAGAATGCCACCTGCCCAAGAACTGCCTCATTTGTGACATGCCCACCAGTTGGAACTCAACATTGGCAATGCTGCAGTGGCTGCACATGCAGCAGAGGGCCACCAATGAGTACCTGTGTGAGTATGGCCCTGGGACAGGGTCAGGGGAGCTTGGCTTTTTTTTGCCACGCCAGTGGCTACTGATCAAGGATGCATGCACTATCCTGTCACCATTTGAGGAGGCCACGAGGATGGTGAGCAGTGACAGTGCATACATCAGTGATACTGTCCCTCTTGTCTTCCTGTTGGAGCACATGCTTCGTGGAATAATGGACAGGGAACTTGAGGCAGAACAGCGGGAGGAAGGGGAGGACTTCCTTCCCTCTCAAGGCCCCCTTTATCCAGATACTAGTATTCCTGCAGGCCCGCCGATAACACAGAAAGAAGAAGAGGAGGAGGATTGTGTTAGCATGGAGGTGAAGGATAACACTCAGCATCAGCAGCAGTCTTCACGGGATTGTTTGCAGTCCCCAGAAACCCATGGAGTTGTACGTGGCTGGGAGGAGGTGGTTGAGGATCATGTGATCCTTAGTGACCCAGAGGACTCAGGATTGAATGCCTCTGCAAACTTACGCTGCATGGCTTCCCTGATCCTGCAAAGCCTGTGAAAGGACCCTAGGATTCGTGGTATCAAGGAGAGGGATCATTACTGGCTGGCAACCCTTCTTGATCCACGTTACAAGGGTAAGGTTGCAGAACTTATCCAGCCTTCGCAGAGGGAGCAGAGGATGAAACATCTTCGGGAGGCCTTGCAGAAAGTTTTGTGCAATGCGTTTCCAGAGCCTGGAAGGTTACAATTTCCTGGTGCTGGACAACGGGTTGCTGAGGCTTCGTTCATTCACAGAAAGAGCGGTTGAGAAGGTGGCCGGCTGACCGATTTCCTTCAGACAATTCTTCAGTCCTCAGTGCCCAGGTATGATCGGTTCCAGCAATCATCGCCAGCATCTGAATTACATGGTGCAGGAATATCTAGGGGCAAAATCAGACTTGGAGACCTTTCCACCAGAACATCCACTGGGTTACTGGGTCTTGAGAATGGACCACTGGCCAGAGCTTGCTCAATATGCAATTGAGCTACTGGACTGTCCTGCATCCAGTGTTCTTTCTGAAAGCACATTCAGTGCTGCTGGAGGCTTTGTAACCGATCACAGATTGCGCGTGTCCACAGACTCTGTTGACCGGCTCACATTCATAAAAATGAATCAGTTTTGGATCACCAGCCACCAAGCACCTGATGCTGATGTAACCAATTGATTTTTCTATGGATGTGGGATCCCTTGAAGACTGCATATGCTGAATGACTATCCTATTATGCTGAGTGACTATCCTATTCCTCCTCAATCTTCATGATGATAGCTTCTAGGAATATTTTCTGTTCAGGGCACCACCACCACTGCCTGATCTAATATTACACAGCAGGGCCTGTTCCTGCGCTCAACAAAAGTATCTGGAGGCTTTACAGTGTTGTGCCACCACCACCACCACTGCCTAAGGCCCAATTTTTAAGCCCCTGTTTAACAGGGGCACGTAATTACAATTTTTGATCTAATATTTCACAGCAGGGCCTGTTCCTGTGTCCTTAACAAAATTAACCGTGAGGCTTTACAGTGTTGTACCACCACCACCGCCTAAGGCCCAATTTAACAGGTGTGCGTAATTACAATTCTTGATATAATATTTATTTCATGGCAGGGCCTATTCCAGCGCCCACCAAGAGTAACTGTGAGGGCTTACAGTGTTCTGGTACCGCCAACACCTAAGGCCAAATTTTCCACAGAGTGTATAGGACAGGCAGTATAGTATATACAGGCGGTCCTCTATTTTCAAACATCTGACTTACAAACGACCCCTACTTGGAAAAGGAGGGAGACAATAGGAAGTCAGAGGAAATCTACCCCTAGGAAGGGAAATTCTCTCCTGTAAGAGTTAATATGGGAAAAAGGTGTCTCCACTGATGCTTTATCACCAATCCTTGTTTCCCTAATAACCCCAAATTTTCTAAACAGTGGTATAGGAAGTGCTGCGCTGGCCTTCAAAACAAGTGAACAAAATAAGTAAAAAAGCAGCTGACACACAAACAAACATGGGTGAAAAATGTATACACCAGTGAAAAAGTGAAATAAAATGACAAAAGTGAGAATAACCAGTCAAGTATAAACAAAATGTCTATGGAAAAATGTGGAGTAACAAGGGACCAGAGTCCATAAAAGTAAAATCAGTAGAAGTCTTCTCAAAAGGGGGAAGTGCTGGAACCCTGGAAGGTAAATTGGCACTCAAATGGAAGGCAACCACAGGTAACAAGCCACAAACTTCTTCAAATAAAGGAGGTTGGATACTCTTACCAGATCCGTAGGATGTATCTGCCGTATAGCAGTACGTCTATTAGGCATAAGGAGGTAGCCTCCTGTAATATCCACCCGAATGATGTCCTGTAGATCACGGTCACCGGTAAGAAGAAGTTGTCCTGGGTGGAGATTAAACCGCTGTCACACACGCTCCCCAGTTCCGGAACAGAAGGGTCAGGAGGAGCTAGTTGGAGATGGAACCATGGAGAAAAAGAAAAAAGGGATTCCAGATGGTGTAGGTCAAAACAAGGGGTTTTAATGGATAAAAACCTTTACAAGATAAAAGTGATCACAAGCAAATAAAAAATATAGCAATGTGGGAAGCTGAAAATGCCATCCCTATGCGCTTCGACTCCAAAGTCTTTAACAGGGGCATAAAACAGCCTCCCCACATTGCACTTATTTATAGCCTGTACACAACATTTGAAATTGACCAGGCCCACCCCATCATGGTGAAACCGGAAGTAAAAAACCATGAGGACATACACACTTTAATATACTCTTATACAGTGCATATTTCATATACAATAACATAGCATATGGGGCCAGAATATGGGGAAGGAAATCACAAGTCTAACCAGGTTATAATCTTAAAAGAATCATGGACACTGTATTGTCCACGCAGCTTGCGTTCCAAGCCTCACAGACACAATCACTGGGGAGGAGACAGCAACCGGCAGCCAATCTGCCGCTGGTGTCTCGTCCGTCCCTCTACGTGGAGCTTGCGCTCCAAGCCTCGTGTGTAAGGGAGAGAGCGGCCAGCACAAAGGCTGACGTCATCTCAGCTGTAGAGAGAGGACGTGCATCGGGACCAATCACTGGCTGGTGTTGAAGCAACTCCCACATGGGAAGCTTGCGCTCCACACTAGACATGCGTGGATAAGACAGTAGAATGACGGAGCATTCCTCATCTCACCAAGCTCACAATGATTGGTCGCATGCTCCAGGGCGGCCACGTCACTCTCACATACATCGAATAGCAGTGTGAACCCAACTCAGGACGGCAACAGTCTCATTCACACAAGCTGTCACCCATAAGCTCTCCTGGTACATAAACAGATACACAACAAAAATCACCAACATTACATGATCAAAAATGGGGTAACCATGTCACCTAACCCCTATGGCCATGGCAGAGTAATACGCGCTCAGGCTTCCCCGATGGGTGCGGAGCAGCGCCACAATGCCGACCAGAAAGGGGAAGGGACACAGAAAACCAAAAAATAAAAGAGAACAAATACTCAGTCAATCTAAAACCGAGCTTATAATATATCCCACCTAAATAAAACTAAAGATTGATGGATGTATCCTCATAGGACGTTGGTGCAGGACTGAGTGACCAATAAATATGACCCCCATGAACAACCAACCACTTGGAGGGGGAAAAAAATCAAAATCAAAAATCCTGTCCCCTCAGAACATATACTGAATCATAAATCTTGAACAACACCCTAACCATCACATTAATATAAAACAAATATAATGTATTGACAGGCAGAGAACCAGAGGTGTGTCACGGCTCGAGAACAGAGGTGCACATCACGCACGGCTGATGAAACAATTAATGTCCCATTCCACATTCATGCCATGTGGCGAATAGCACCTCAGCTCATAAATCCAATACGTTTCGAGCCGCGACACACCCCTAAGACGAGACTCGCCCCTCCAATGTGGGACGAATTTGTCAATGATCAAAAAAGTAGTACCCGTAGGGTCCCTATTGTGGCACTCCAGGTAGTGCCGGGGAACGCTGTGCTTAATGCAGCCCTTTTTATTTTCGCAATGTGTTCATTAACTCTGGTAGAAAAGGTCCTGGTAGTGCGCCCGACATATTGTCTCTTACATGGGCAAGTGATGAGATACACAATATGTCGGGTAGCACATGTGGTAAAATGTTTCATATTATAATCCTTATATGTCACTGTGGAATGGAAAGTCACTGTTTTGCGTCTCCCACTTATATTATGTAAACACACATTGCACTTTCTGCAAGGGAAATATCCCTTGCAGTCCTGAAAAAAGGAGACAGGACAGGGGGATCAATAGTGTTGGGAGCGATTTCACCTTGGACGGAGCGTGCGCCACGAAAAATGACACCAGCTCGGTCCGGTAAAACAGGACCCAACACGCGATCATTTTTCAAAACCCTCCAGTGCCTGTCCATAATCTTCTTAATTTCTTTATGTTGAGTAGAAAATGAAGTGAAAAAAGACCATTTAAAATGGTTCTCTCCTTGTACTCTAGGGCGGTCCACCAGGAGTGAATTCCTCTCTACTCTTCTAACTTCCCCAATAGTGGCATCAAGGTCAGAGGGTCTATACCCTTTTTCCACAAATCTCTCCCTGAGGGTCTGGGATTGGGACTGAAAGTCTTTGATGTTGCTGCAGTTTCGTCACAAATGAAGAAACTGTCCCTTGGGGACTGATCTGAGCCATTGCTGGTGGTGACAGCTATCTATCGGGATGTACCCGTTACGATCCGTAGGCTTAAAGAATTTTTTGAGGACCAGTTGCCGATTGACTACAGACACTTCTAAGTCCAGAAAGTGGATAGTCTCAGAACTGACCTCAAAACAAAGGGAAATATTTCTATCATTAGTGTTCAAGTATTCCATATACTCCTCCAACGATCTGAGGTCACCCTTCCAAAGGAGGAGGACGTCGTCTATGTATCTAGCCCACAGAACCAACTGAGGTGGTCTGTGGGAATAGACAATGTCCTCCTCCCATAGAGCCATGAAAAGGTTGGCCAAACTGGGGGCATACTTCGCCCCCATGGCCACACCCTTGATCTGGGAGTAGTATGTTCCATGAAACCAGAAGTAATTATGTTCTGTGGCGAACTTAAGTAGTTCCATAACATCATTACGGTGTATAAGGGAAAGGCCGGAATCCCTAGAGAGGAACAGGTTGACTGCTGCCAAACCCTGATCCAATGGGATGGATGTATAAAGTGCAGATACATCAGCAGTTGTGAGAAGAAGACCATCCTGATATTCTACTCTTTCTATTAGATTAATTGCAGCTCTTGTGTCTTTCAAATAAGAAGGCATCCGTTTGACCAGGGGCCGGAGATAGAAATCTATATACCTTCCGATTCGTGAGGTGACCAAATCTATCCCGCTCACGATAGGACAGCCAGGGGGATTGGTAGGATTTTTATTAACTTTCGAGGAGCTCAGCGAAGCTGGCCCCCCTACAATCAGCACAAATAAAAACTCAAGTGTGTTTCTTTATTGCTACGTTTGTGCTGTTTTGTGCCGTAAAAATTTACATTTGTGCTGCTTTTATTTTTAAGATATTAGCAATTGTTTTTTCCAGACTGTGACATCACCTAGCCCCCCTACAACACCCAAATGACACAAAACTGGTCTCGTTGGTTAGTGCTACGTTTGTGCTGTTTTGTGCTGCTAAAAATTCCATTCTATCTTTTATCGTTTTTGCGTTATTAATGATTTATTAAAGGTCACCAAAGGTCAGTCAGCCCCCCTACAATGCCCAAATGACACGAAACTGGTCTTGTTGGTTAGTGCTACGTTTGTGCTGTTTTGTGCTGCTAAAAATTCCATTCTATCTTTTATCGTTTTTGCGTTATTAATGATTTATTAAAGGTCACCAAAGGTCAGTCAGCCCCCCTACAATGCCCAAATGACGCAAAACTGGTCTCGTTGGTTAGTGCTACGTTTGTGCTGTTTTGTGCTGCTAACATTTCCGTTCTATCTTTTATCGTTTTTTCGTTATTAATGATTTATTAAAGGTCACCAAAGGTCAGTCAGCCCCCCTACAACGCCCAAATGACACGAAACTGGTCTCGTTGGTTAGTGCTACGTTTGTGCTGGTTTGTGTTGCTAAAATTTTTATTTGTGCTGTTATGGTTTTTAAGTTATAACAGTTTTTTTTTTTTTTTCAAACCCCACTCACTTTGCCCATCCTACAATCAGCACAAATAAAAACTCAAGTGTGTTTCTTTAGTGCTACATTTGTGCTGTTTTGTGCTGCTAAAATTTCTGTCCTACCTTTTATCGTTTTCGCGTTATTAATGATTTATTAAAGGTCACCGAAGGTCACTCAGCCCCCCCTACAACACCCAAATGACACAAAACTGGTCTTGTTGGTTAGTGCTATGTTTGTGCTCTTTTGTGCTGCTAAAATTTCCGTTCTATCTTTTATCATTTTCGCGTTATTAATGATTTATTAAAGGTCACCAAAAGTCAGTCAGCCCCCCTACAACACCCAAATGACACAAAACTGGTCTCGTTGGTTAGTGCCTCATTTATGCTGGTTTGTGCTGCTAAAATTTTTATTTGTGCTGTTATGGTTTTTTAGTTATAACAGCTTGTTTTTATATTTGTGCTTTTTTGTGTCATAATAATAAAAATTCATGCTGCTTTTATTTTTAAGATAATAGAAATTAGTTTTTTCCAGATGATGACATCACCCCGCTCTCCTGTCACATACCTGGTTAGTGAGCTCCTGGTTAGAAAGCAGCCATGGGAGCACAGTGAGGTATGAGTGCCTGTGATCAGTCCAGTAGACTGCATGGTGGAAGCAGTCAGCAGGTGGATGTGGCGGCAGAACCAGCTGGTGGCAGATGAGCTGGCACTGAGCTTGGCTGGTGGCAGACTGTGGGTAAGCAGCTGGAAGCAGGAGACAGATGAGACCTTGCTGGGCTGAAGAGCTGTAGCAGGCTGGATGAGCAGGATGCAGGGTCAGATGAGCCGGATCCATAATGGTCAGGCAGATCAGGCATAGACGGCACACAACAGGATAATCGGGTCACAAACCAAGTCAGCAACAGGAGGTAGATCAGGCAGGAAGAGAAGGCAGAAGCAGAATCCAGAGACAAGCCAAGGTCAGGGCAGGTAGCAGTCAAACGGAGGTCAGGAGCAAGCTGGGTTAGGATCAGAGGTCAAACACAGGAATCAGGAATGAACACACAGAAGCGGCACACCAAATTGCAGCCTGTTTAAATAGTCTGTCTGGTGCCAGCATTGGTGACAGGCTCACGCTCATCTGCCCAGCCAGTTGCCAGTCTGCGCATGCGCATATGTATGTACAGGGAGACATCATTTGTGCTATGCGAAAGCCTTCCCTGACACCCCCTACAGCAGCCAAACAAAATGAAAACGGGCTGGTTGGTTAGTGCCACGTTTGTGTTGATTTGTGCCTATTTACTTTCCATTCTGTGATGGCGTCTCTTCGTCTGACGGCTCTTAAATAACTGGGTGGCCCCGCCCCCTCTGACGCACGGGACATGACGGGACTTCCCTGTGGCATTCCCCGTGACGTCACAGGGAAGTCCCGTCAAGTCACTGTGCGTAAGAGGGGGGCGGGGTCACCGGGTGGCCCCGCCCCCCGTTATTTAAGAGCCGTCAGACGAAGAGACACCGTCACACAGCGGGAGCCTCCCTTCATGACAGCATGGGTGCGGAGCGGCCCGGAGAAGAAAATGAAGAAGAGAAGAAGGAAGAAGAGAAGAGGATGAAGAAGAAGATGAAGAGAAGAGCGGGAGCCTCCCCTCATGCCATGGGTGCGGAGCGGCCCGAGGAGAAGAAGATAGAAGATGCCGCGGAGGAGATGCTGGACGAGAACGCTGGAGGAAGAACCAGAAGAGCCAGAAGAACCAGAAGAAGATGAAGGAAGAAAGAAGAAGCATTTAAATAAAGGAATTGTCAAAAACTGTCTCTTGTCATTTTTAACATTTTTGACAGTTTTTTAGTGAAATGGTAGGGGTAAGTACCCCCTTACCATTTCACACAGGGGGGGGGGCCGGGATCTGGGGGTCCCCTTGTTAAAGGGGGCTTCCAGATTCCGATAAGCCCCCCGCCTGCAGACCCCCACAACCACCGGCCAGGGTTGTGGGGATGAGGCCCTTGTCCTCATCAACATGGGGACAAGGTGTTTTGGGGGGCTACCCCAAAGCACCCTCCCAATGTTGAGGGCATGTGGCCTGGTACGGTTCAGGAGGGGGGGGCGCACTCTCGTCCCCCCTCTTTTCCTGCGGCCTTTGTTTTTGTTTTTGTTTTTTTTTTGGCGCGGGGTTCCCCTTAAAATCCATACCAGACCTGAAGGGTCTGGTATGGAATTTAGGGGGACTCCCACGTCATTTTTTTTTAAATTTTGGTTCGGGATTTCCCTGTGGGGAATTCCCATGCCGTTTTTATCAATGAACTTCTATGTGTATTGTCGGCAATGCAATAGCCGCGGGTAGTTTTAAATGGCTTTTTTTCCTTCGAAACGTCATTTTGCTGTCAGACTGTTCTAAACACAGGAAACATGCGCCCCTTTACAGGCATACTATAGACACCCCCCAGGTACGAAATTTAAAGGGATATTACACTTTTATTGTTTGACTTTAAGCATTATTAAAATCACTGCTCCTGAAAAAACGGCCGTTTTTAAAACTTTTTTTTGCATTGATCCATGTCCCCTGGGGCAGGACCCGGGTCCCCAAACACTTTTTATGACAATAACTTGCATATAAGCCTTTAAAATTAGCACTTTTGATTATTCATGTTCGTGTCCCATAGACTTTAACGGTGTTCGCGTGTTCGAGCGAACTTTTTTCCTGTTCGCATGTTCTGGTGCGAACCGAACAGGGGGTGTTCGGCTCATCCCTACTCCTGACCTCCGTTTGACTGCTACCAGCCCTGACCTTGGCTTGTCTCTGGATTCTGCTTCTGCCTTCTCTTCTTGCCTGATCTACCTCCTGTTGCTGACTTGGTTTGTGACCCGACTATCTTGTTGTGTGCCGTCTATGCCTGATCTGCCTGGCCATTATGGACCCGGCTCATCTGACCCTGCATCCTGCTTATCCAGCCTGCTACAGCTCTTCAGCCCAGCAAGGTCTCATCTGTCTCCTGCTTCCAGCTGCTTACCCACAGTCTGCCACCAGCCAAGCTCAGTGCCAGCTCATCTGCCACCAGCTGGTTCTGCCGCCACATCCACCTGCTGACTGATGCCACCACGCAGTCTACTGCACTGATCACAGGCACTCATACCTCACTGTGCTCCCATGGCTGCTTTCTAACCAGGAGCTCACTAACCAGGTACGTGACAGGAGAGCAGGGTGATGTCATCATCTGGAAAAAAACAAATTGCTATTATCTTAAAAAAAAAGCAGCACAAATTTTTATTATTATGACACAAAAAAGCACAAATATAAAAACAAGCTGTTATAACTAAAAAACCATAACAGCACAAATAAAAATTTTAGCAGCACAAACCAGCACAAATGAGGCACTAACCAACGAGACCAGTTTTGTGTCATTTGGGTGTAGTAGGGGGGCTGAGTGACCTTTGGTGACCTTTAATAAATCATTAATAACGCAAAAACGATAAAAGGTAGGACAGAAATTTTAGCAGCACAAAACAGCACAAATGTAGCACTAAAGAAACACACTTGAGTTTTTATTTGTGCTGATTGTAGGGTGGGCAAAGTGAGTGGGGTTTGAAAAAAATAACTGTTATAACTTAAAAACCATAACAGCACAAATAAAAATTTTAGCAGCACAAACCAGCACAAACGTAGCACTAACCAACGAGACCAGTTTCGTGTAATTTGGGCATTGTTGGGGGGCTGACTGACCTTTGGTGACCTTTAATAAATCATTAATAACGAGAAAACGATAAAAGATAGAACGGAAATTTTAGCAGCACAAAACAGCACAAACGTAGCACTAACCAACGAGACCAGTTTTGTGTCATTTGGGCATTATAGGGGGGCTGAGTAACCTTTGGTGACCTTTAATAAATCATTAATAACGCAAAAACGATAATAGATAGAACGGAAATGTTAGCAGCACAAAACAGCACAAACGTAGCACTAACCAACGAGACCAGTTTTGTGTCATTTGGGCATTGTAGGGGGGCTGACTGACCTTTGGTGACCTTTAATAAATCATTAATAACGCAAAAACGATAAAAGGTAGAACGGAAATTTTAGCAGCACAAAACAGCACAAATGTAGCACTAAAGAATCACACTTGAGTTTTTATTTGTGCTGATTGTAGGGTGGGCAAAGTGAGTGGGATTTGAAAAAAAAATAAACTGTTATAACTTAAAAACCATAACAGCACAAATAAAAATTTTAGCAGCACAAAACAGCACAAACGTAGCACTTACCAACGAGACCAGTTTTGTGTCATTTGGGCGTTTTTAGGGGGGCTGATTGACCTTTGGTGACCTTTACTAAATCATTAATAACGCAAAAACGATAAAAGATAGAACGGAATTTTTAGCAGCACAAAACAGCACAAACGTAGCACTAACCAACGAGACCAGTTTTGTGTCATTTGGGCGTTGTAGGGGGGCTGACTGACCTTTGGTGACCTTTAATAAATCATTAATAACGCAAAAACGATAAAAGATAGAACGGAATTTTTAGCAGCACAAAACAGCACAAACGTAGCACTAACCAATGAGACCAGTTTTGTGTCATTTGGGCGTTGTAGGGGGGCTAGGTGATGTCATAGTCTGGAAAAAACAATTGCTAATATCTTAAAAATAAAAGCAGCACAAATGTAAATTTTTACGGCACAAAACAGCACAAACGTAGCACTAAAGAAACACACTTGAGTTTTTATTTGTGCTGATTGTAGGGGGGCCAGCTTCGCTGAGCTCTTTCGAGGGGCTGCGGATACAAGGAACTCTCTCTCTTTCTGGTTAAGGATGTTGAGAGAGAAACCTTCATCTATAAGAGCCGAAAGGGCTCGTTTGTATTCTCTCGTAGGATCATTAGGAAGGATACTATATGTAGTTCGGTCATCTAATAAATGTTTCATTTCTGCGATATAGTCATCCTTGTCTAAAACGACTATCCCGCTGCCTTTATTGGCTGGGCAGATGACTAGATTGTTTCTATCACAGAGAGAGTCAATACCCACCGTAATGGCCGGATCTTGATGCATTCGCTTGACAGGGATTTTCTCAAGGTCGTGTAAGAGCAGGTCTTTGAAAACATTAGTTGAATGGGATGTATTATTGGGGGGGGTGAAAAATGATTGGGTTTGAGAGACCAGAGTGTATAATATCACTCTGGTATCTCTGGGGTTGGGTACAGGCGTGGATAGAAAGTGCCTTTGTATATTAAGCTTGTGGATATATTTGTGTATATCCGGCCTTCCCCTCATCCACCGTAACTATGTTATGGAACTACTTAAGTTCGCCACAGAACATAATTAATTTTGGTTTCATGGAACATACTACTCCCAGATCAAGGGTGTGGCCATGGGGGCAAAGTATGCCCCCAGTTTGGCCAACCTTTTCATGGCTCTATGGGAGGAGGACATTGTCTATTCCCACAGACCACCTCAGTTGGTTCTGTGGGCTAGATATATAGACGACGTCCTCCTCCTTTTGGAAGGGTGACCTCAGATCGTTGGAGGAGTATATGGAATACTTGAACACTAATGATAGAAATATTTCCCTTTGTTTTGAGGTCAGTTCTGAGACTATCCACTTTCTGGACTTAGAAGTGTCTGTAGTCAATCGGCAACTGGTCCTCAAAAAATTCTTCAAGCCTACGGATCGTAACGGGTACATCCCGATAGATAGCTGTCACCACCAGCAATGGCTCAGATCAGTCCCCAAGGGACAGTTTCTTCGTTTGTGACGAAACTGCAGCAACATCAAAGACTTTCAGTCCCAATCCCAGACCCTCAGGGAGAGATTTGTGGAAAAAGGGTATAGACCCTCTGACCTTGATGCCACTATTGGGGAAGTTAGAAGAGTAGAGAGGAATTCACTCCTGGTGGACCGCCCTAGAGTACAAGGAGAGAACCATTTTAAATGGTCTTTTTTCACTTCATTTTCTACTCAACATAAAGAAATTAAGAAGATTATGGACAGGCACTGGAGGGTTTTGAAAAATGATCGCGTGTTGGGTCCTGTTTTACCGGACCGAGCTGGTGTCATTTTTTGTGGCGCACGCTCCGTCCAAGGTAAAATCGCTCCCAACACTATTGATCCCCCTGTCCTGTCTCCTTTTTTCAGGACTGCAAGGGATATTTCCCTTGCAGAAAATGCAATGTGTGTTTACATAATATAAGTGGGAGACGCAAAACAGTGACTTTCCATTCCACAGTGACATATAAGGATTATAATATGAAACATTTTACCACATGTGCTACCCGACATATTGTGTATCTCATCACTTGCCCATGTAAGAGACAATATGTCGGGCGCACTACCAGGACCTTTTCTACCAGAGTTAATGAACACATTGTGAAAATTAAAAAGGGCTGCATTAAGCACAGCGTTCCCCGGCACTACCTGGAGTGCCACAATAGGGACCCTACGGGTACTACTTTTTTGATCATTGACAAATTCGTCCCACATTGGAGGGGCGAGTCTCGTCTTAGGGGTGTGTCGCAGCTCGAAACGTATTGGATTTATGAGCTGAGGTGCTATTCGCTGCACGGCATGAATGTGGAGTGAGACATTAATTGTTTCATCAGCAGTGCGTGATGTGCACCTCTGTTCTCGAGCCGTGACACACCTCTGGTTCTCTGCCTGTCAATACATTATATTTGTTTTATATTAACGTGATAGTTAGGGGGTTGTTCAAGATTTATGATTCAGTATATATTCTGAGGGGACAGGATTTTTTATTTTGATTTTTTTTCCCCCTCCAAGTGTTTGGTTGTTCATGGGGGTAATATTTATTGGTCACTCAGTCCTGCACCAACGTCCTATGAGGATACATCCATCAATCTTTAGTTTTATTTAGGTGGGATATATTATAAACTTGGTTTTAGATTGACTGAGTTTGAGGAAGTGCCATGACATCCATACTGATATGTCAGTTTGTAGGAAAGTTATTCCGTTATGACATTTTCATTTAGGATTTATTGTATTCATTTTCGATTGGTGGGATGACATCTTAATTGGTTCACCTTTTTGGGGGTTTGATCATAATTCAGGTTCCTCTTTTTGCGTTTTTTTTGGTTAGAAAGGGACTTAATTTTTGGTACCCTTTTAGTGGGTGGTTTGCTGTCTATGGGGGCGCACTGAATTAGTCATTCAGTGATTATACCAATACACTTGTGACTACATAATTCTATATGAATTCTTCTCTAATTTTTAATTTGTATTATATATTTTGGGCATTATATTTGTTCTTTTTTATTTTTTGGTTTTCTGTGTCCCTTCCCTTTTCTAGTTGGCATTGTGGCGCTGCTCCGCACCCATCGGGGAGGCCTGAGCGCGTATTACTCTGCCATGGCCATAGGGGTTAGGTGACATGGTTACCCCATTTTCGATCATGTAATGTTGGTGATTTTTGTTGGTGTATCTATTTATGCACCAGGAGGGCTTATGGGTGACAGCTTGTGTGAATGAGACTGTTGCCATCCTGAGTCGGGTTCATACTGCTATTCGATGTATGTGAGAGTGACGTGGCCGCCCTGGAGCCTGCGACCAATCATTGTGAGATGAGGAGTGCGCCGTCATTCTACTGTCTTATCCACGCATGTCTGGTGTGGAGCGCAAGCTTCCCATGTGGCAGTTGCTTCAACACCAGCCAGTGATTGGTCCCGACGCACGTCCTCTCCCTACAGCTGAGATGACGTCAGCCTTTGTGCTGGCCGCTCTCTCCCTTACACACGAGGCTTGGAGCGCAAGCTCCACGTAGAGGGATGGACGAGACACCAGTGGCGGATTGGCTGCCGGTTGCTGTCTCCTCCCCAGTGATTGTGTCTGTGAGGCTTGGAACGCAAGCTGTGCGGACAATACAGTGTCCGTGATTCTTTTAAGATTATAACCTGGTTAGACTTGTGATTTCCTTCCCCATATTCTGGCCCCATATGCTATGTTATTGTATATGAAATATGCACTGTATAAGAGTATATTAAAGTGTGTATGTCCTCATGGTTTTTTACTTCCGGTTTCGCCATGATGGGGGCGGCCCTGGTCAATTTCAAATGTTGTGTACAGTCTATAAATAAGTGCAATGTGGGGAGGCTGTTTTATGCCCCTGTTGAAGACTTTGGAGTCGAAACGCATAGGGATGGCATTTTCAGCTTCCCACATTGCTATATTTTTTATTTGCTTGTGATCACTTTTATCTTGTAAAGGTTTTTATCCATTAAACCCCTTGTTTTGACCTACACCATGTGGAGTCCCTTTTTTTCTTTTTCTCCATGGTTCCATCTCCAACTAGCTCCTCCTGACCCTTCTGTTCCAGAACTGGAGAGCGTGCGTGACAGCGGTTTAATCTCCACCCAGGACAACTACTTCTTACCGGTGACCGTGATCTACAGGAAATCATTCGGGTGGATATTACAGGAGGCTACCTCCTTATGCCTAATAGACGTACTGCTATACGGCAGATACGTCCTACGGATCTGGTAAGAGTACCCAACCCCCTTTTATTTGAAGATGTTTGTGGCTTGTTACCTGTGGTTGCCTTCCATTTGAGTGCCAATTCACCTTCCAGGGTTCCAGCACTTCCCCCTTTTGAGAAGACTTCTACTGAATTACTTTTATGGACTCTGGTCCCTTGTTACTCCACATTTTTCCATAGACATTTTGTTTATACCTGACTGGTTATTCTCACTTTTGTCATTTTATTTCACTTTTTCACTGGTGTATACATTTTTCACCCATGTTTCCAGTCTATGCTGGGTAATCTTAGCACTGCACTTAATTATTTGCATACAAAATTTTCTAAATCCAATTGTCATTGGGACAAAAAGTGAGGTGAAATCTTCTGAACAGGGGCATGGACAGTAAAACAAATGTTACAGGGGTGATGATAACCCTTCCCTATGTTATCCAAAAAGCTTAAAGATTTTTTGGCTGGAGCTACACTCACAAAATGTACCTGTTCCAAATTACAAACAGATTCAACTTAAGAACAAATCTACAGTCCCTATCTTGTTTGTAACCCAGGGACCGCCTGTATACTGTTGCTGTTCAGTGTATATAGGGCCTTTTTTTTAAAATTTGGGTGCAGGGTTCTCCTTAATATTCATAGCAGACCCAAAGGGCCTGGTAATGGACTGGGGGGGGAGGGGGCAACATTACATTACAGCCGCAAGCAGTTTTAAATGTCTTTTATTCTTTTAGAAATGTCATTTTGTGCAGGGACTGTTCTAAACACGGGAAAAATGCGCCACTTTACAGGCATACTATAGTCACCCTATAGTCACGATATTTAAAGGAATATTTCACTTTTATTGTTTCACTTTAAGCATTATTAAAATCACTGCTCCTGAAAAAACGGTCATTTTTAAAACTTTTTTTGCATTGATACATGTCCCCTGGGTCCCCAAACACTTTTTATGGCAATAACTTGCATATTAGCCTTTAAAATTAGCACTTTAGATTTTTCACGTTCGAGTCCCATAGACTTTAACGGTGTTCACACAAATTTTTTGCCTGTTTGCATGTTCTGTCGCAAACCGAACCTGGGGGGGCTCATCCCTATTGTACTGTTGTTTTTTTGCCTGCTGCTAACAGGGCTCTGCCTCCCCCCACCACCACCTCGTGTTGGGTCTGTAGACCCGAAAGCTGGCGCGCACAAGCGTGGGAAAATTTAAAAAAATGAAACGGGTGGGTTTACGGAGGGGGGGCCTAGACACAGCGCTGTGCAATGTCCACGAGGATGCACGGCAGGCAATGTTAAACACACAGCTGTGACATTCTCTCCCAAGCTTACAAGGAGCAAGCAAGCGGTCTGCACACAGGGACACAGGAGCTGTGGGGCACGTGAGGGTTGCAACCTGGCATTTCCTGATACAGGAAGGACACTTTTTTCCCAGCACTAGGCTGAACTTTTTGTCATGACTATATTCAGCGATTAAGTGCAATTGTATAGTGCCTCTGTTTTTGTACTTAGGACTATGCCTGCAAAAAAAGACACCACTAAGACCAAAAAGGTACTATAGGTTTCACCCCCAGGTGCTAGGATCTCGAGTCGCATTTCCACATTGTCATCCTCTGAATTACCAATTATGGCAAGCCAGGGTGAGCCATTGGAACAAATTGATGGTGCAACTGCTTCTCACATCTCAACCCCTCTATACGTGACTGAAGATGTCCTTTCCTCCACCCTGCAGGTTCTGGAAGAAAGATTAGCGGCTTTAATCGCATCCTCCATTCAAATGGATAGCGTGCTAGATCCCCCTCCCCCACTTCAGACCCTTTGCAAGGAGAACAGTGGGCTCAGGATGAGGTGTTACCCTCAATAAATCAGGAGGAAAAACAAACCGATGATTCCTCTGCGGAGGAAACAATGGTAGATGAACCTTTTTCAGCCTCACAATCTGAGAAATGCTCATACAATCTTTTAAGGAGATGGTTTGTTCTACTTTCATGCTACCCCTAACGGAGTCTCCTGAAAGCTCGGTTTCTTCCTTGGGTTCCTTAAAACCCTCTCAGCCTTTTGCATGCCTTTCCTGTCCATACATTACTAGAACAGCTTATTTTTGTTGATTGGGATCACCCGGATCAGCATTTTCTCTCTCCTAGGAGATTTTCAGTTCTATATCCCCTAGAGGAAAAATTCACCAAAAAATGGAAAGTACCAGCAGTCGAAGCTGCGATTTCCAGTGTGAATAAAAGCCTAACTTGTCCTGTAGACAATGCACAAATGCTTAAGGATCCAACAGATAAAAATTTGGAATCCCTGTTAAAATCTACTTTTTCCTTGGCAGGTGCAGTTACTCAGCCTGCAGTCACTGCAATAGGCATCTGTCAATCCCTAAAGGACCAATTTAGACAGGCCCTTAAAGAGGTTCCTGCACAACAAGCCCGCGAATTGGCTGAACTACCAAAAGCATTATGCTTTACCATAGATGCCATTAAAGATTCTATTCACCAGGCATCCCGCCTTACGCATATGCTTGTACATATGTGTAGGATCCTGTGGTTAAAAAATTGGTCAGCAGAAGCACCATGTAAAAAACTCCTAACTGAGTTGCCTTTTCATGGGGAGCCACTATTTGGATATAGTCCAAATCTTCTCCAAACAATTTCTAGTGGGAAAAGTACTCTTTTACCAGGCAAAAGAAAGTATAAATGCCCTTCATTTAAACAGACTCTTTCCCCTGTGCCAGGGACTTCCGCCTTTAGGCAATGGTGATGGTGTCCACTGTCAGACCCTAGAGGAAAACCTCAGGGTCAGGCCCAGGCTCAAAAGAAGTCCTGGAGTCGAAAACCTGCAAATCAGAATCCTAAAGCCTCATTATGAAGAGGCAAACCCCCTCACCAAGGTGGGGGAAAGGCTTCTGCAGTTTTCAGAAGTCTGGCAAGAGGAAATTCAGGACAGATGGGTCATCTCCACAGTAACTCTGGGGTACAAGCTGGAATTTCGGGACTTTCCACAGTTTCATTTCCTAAAGTCAAGCGTTCCCAAAGATCCAGAGAAAAGACAATCTCTGTTTCAGGCACTAGAACGATTAATATCTCAAGGGGTGATCATACAGATTCCCACAAAAGAGCAAGTTTTGGGGATTTATTCAAATCTTTTTATGGTACCAAAACCAAATGGAGATGTCAGACCCATTCTAGATCTAAAAAATCTAAATCAGTTCCTGAAAATCCATTCCTTTCACATGGAGACGATCAGGTCAGTAGTTTCTATCCTTCTAGGAGGAGAATTTCTGGCATCTATCGACATCAGGAATGCATATCTGCATGTTCCTATATTTCCCACTCACCAAAAGTTTCTGCGGTTTGAGTTAGAACAGCAGCATTTCCAGTTTGTAGCCCTGCCCTTCGGGCTAGCCACAGCACCCCGCGTGTTCATAAAAGTGCTGGCCCCACCTCTAGCCGGGTTAAGGGCACAGAGCATAACAGTCGTAGCGTACCTAGACGATCTATTGCTAAAAGACCAGTTGGTGGCTCGTTTGGAGCAAAGCATACGCATTACAACCAGTTACCTGGAAAGTTTGGGTTGGATTCTCAACCTAGAGAAATCTTCCTTAAAACCGCTAAAAAGACTGGAGTACTTGGGTCTGATCATAGACACAGCCCAGGAAAAGGTGTTCTTGCCTCAGGCAAAGATCAACTCCATAAGAGAGCTGGTGCGGATGGTCAAGTCAAAAGGCAATCCCTCCATTCGCATTTGCATGTGGTTGCTAAGAACCATGGCGGCTTCATTCAAAGCAGTTCCCTATGCCCAGTTCCATTCAAGACTCTTGCAAAACAGTATCCTGTCCACTTGGAACAAAACGATTCAAGCTTTAGACTTGCCAATGCGGCTGTCCCCAAGGGTGTCACAAAGCCTCAGTTGGTGGTTACTAACTCAGAATCTGCTGAAAGGAAAATCCTTCAGACTAGTTATCTGGAAAGTGGTAACAACAGATGCCAGCCTTTCAGGCCGGGGAGCAGTACTAAAGAAGACAACTGTCCAGGGACAGTGGTCAAGAGCCGAAAGAACCTTCCCCATCAATCTCCTAGAGATTCAGGCAGTGCGTCTGGCTCTAAAGGCCTAGACGTTCAAGTTACGGGATTGTCCTGTCAGGGTCCAATCCGACAATGCCACAGCTGTCGCCTATATCAATCCCCAAGGGGGCACCAAGAGTCTCTCAGCACAGAGAGAGGTGAGCCATATTCTAACTTGGGCAGAAAGGAATGTTCCATGCTTATCGGCAGTCTTCATTCTGGGAGTAGAGAATCGGCAGACTGGACTACTTGAGTCGCCAGCAGTTATTCCCAGGGGGAGTGGTCTCTTCAGAGTGGTCTCTTCACCCCGACATATTTCTGGCTGTTTGCCAAAGATGGGGGACTCCGGACATAGATCTTCTAGCGTCCAGGTTCAACATGAAGTTAGTCAACTTTGTGGCCAGAACAAGGGATCCACTCACATGCGGAATGGATGCGTTGGTGATCCCGTGGGATCAGTTCTCACTGATTTATGCATTCCCCCCTATTCAGTTGCTGCCTCGACTTCTTTGCAGGCTCAAACTGGAAAGAAAGCTGGTAATTCTGGTAGCATCAGCATGGCCCAGAAGGTCATAGTATGCAGAAATTGTAAAGATGGCAGTGGAGGGTCCATGGTCTCTACCACTACGGCCAGATCTGCTCTCACAGGGACCGATATTCCATCCTACCTTACGGTCTCTAAATTTAACGGCTTGGCTATTGAAACGCACATTCTGAAGAAATGTGGGCTTTCTGGGTCACTTATCTCTACCCTGATTAATGCAAGGAAGCCAGCTTCCAGAACTATATATTATAGGGTCTGGAGGGCTTATTTTTCCTGGTGTGAATCCAAGGGTTGGCCCCCTCGGAGATATGTCATAGGCAGAATTCTCGCCTTTCTACAATTAGGGGTAGAAATGAAATTGGCTTTGAGTATTATTAAAGGCCAAGTCTCAGCTTTATCGGTTTTATTTCAAAGATCGCTTGCTACACATTCTTTAGTCCGGGGTTTTATGAAATGGGTAATGCGGCTTAATCCACCAGTCAAACCTCCCTTGAACCCTTGGAACTTGAACTTAGTTTTGTCTATGTTACAAAAACAGCCATTTGAACCGATACATTCCCTTAGTCCTTCTGACAAGGAAGTTGGTATTTTTGGTTGCTATATCCTCAGCAAAGAGGGTTTCAGAATTGGCTGCTCTTTCTTGTAAAGAGCCATATTTTATTTTTCATGAGGACAGAGTGGTGTTACGCCCTCGTCCAGACTTTTTGCCAAAAGTGGTTTCAGGTTTTCACCTGAAGCAAGATATTGTCCTGCCATCGTTTTTGCCAAAACCATGTTCCAGGGAAGAAAAGTCCCTACATTGTCTTGATGTGGTGAGAGCAGTGAAAATCTATTTAAAGGCAACTGCTCAGATTCGTAATACTGATTTAATCTGCCAGAGGGTCCTAAGAAAGGACAGGCAGCGTTGGAATCCACTGTTGCTAAGTGGATTCAGCAAGTTATAATTCAAACTTATAATTTAAGGGGTAAGATTCCCCCTTTTCAAGTTAAGGTGCACTCTACCAGGGCGGTTAGTGCTTCTTGGGCAGTGCATTATCAGGCCTCCATGGCTCAGATCTGTAAGGCCGCAACTTGGTCTTCAGTGCATACATTCACAAAAGTTTATCAGGTGGATGTACGGAGGTATGAAGATATGACCTTCAGGCACAGGTTGCTGCAGGCAGCAGTATAAGTCCTCAAGTCTGGGGGTAACATCCGGGTTGTGTCTCCCTCCCCTCAAGTAGCATTGCTATGGGACATCCCATAAAGTAATTACTTAAGGCTCTGTGTCCCATGATGTACGATAAAGAAAATAGGATTTTTATAACAGCTTACCTGTAAAATCCTTTTCTTAGAGTACATCATGGGACACATAGGTCCCTCCCCTCTTTTTTGGGATTTAAGTATATTGCTTTGCTACAAAAACTGATGTACTCCTGGAAGGAGGAGAGGTTATATAGGGAGTGAACTTCCTGGATTGGGTATACCAATGTCCATCACCTGAAGGTGGCCTATAACCCATTTAGTAATTACTTAAGGCTCTGTGTCCATGATGTACTCCAAGAAAAGAATTTTACAGGTAAGCTGTTATAAAAATTCTATTTTTACCACTTCCATCAGCTAATTCCCCACAGTTACAACCTTTTGTACCACCTGCCCCTCCCTATTAGATTGTAAGCTCTTCTGAGCAGGGCCCTGTTAACAGTCTTGTATTTTATTGTATTGTAACTGTATTTTATATTGTAAAGCGCTGTGTACAAAAAAAAAAAATATATATATATATATATATATATATATATATATATATATATATACTATACTTTATACAGTGGGGTCGGAAAGTATTCAGACCCCCTTAAATTTTTCACTCTGTTATATTGCAGCCATTTGCTAAAATCATTTAAGTTAATTTTTTTCCTCATTAATGTACACATAGCACCCCATATTGACAGAAAAACACAGAATTGTTGACATTTTTGCAGATTTATTAAAAAAGAAAAACTGAAATATATCATATGGTCCTAAGTATTCAGACCCTTTGCTCAGTATTTAGTAGAAGCACCCTTTTGATCTAATACAGCCATGAGTCTTTTTGGGAAAGATGCAACAAGTTTTTCACACCTGGATTTGGGGATCCTCTGCCATTCCTCCTTGCAGATCCTCTCCAGTTCTATCAGGTTGGATGGTAAACGTTGGTGGACAGCCATTTTTAGGTCTCTCCAGAGATGCTCAATTGGGTTTAAGTCAGGGCTCTGGCTGGGCCATTCAAGAACAGTCACAGAGTTGTTGTGAAGCCACTCCTTCGATATTTTAGCTGTGTGCTTAGGGTCATTGTCTTGTTGGAAGGTAAACCTTCAGTCCAGTCTGAGGTCCTGAGCACTCTGGAGAAGGTTTTCATCCAGGATATCCCTGTACTTGGCCGCATTCATCTTTCCCTCGATTGCAACCAGTCGTCCTGTCCCTACAGCTTAAAAACACTCCCAAAGCATGATGCTGCCACCACCATGCTTCACTGTTGGGACTGTATTGGACAGGTGATGAGCAGTACCTGGTTTTCTCCACACATACCGCTTCGAATTAGGGCCATAAAGTTCTATCTTGGTCTCATCAGACCAGAGAATCTTATTTCTCACCATCTTGGAGTCCTTCAAGTGTTTTTTAGCAAACTCCATGCGGGCTTTCATGTGTCTTGCACTGAGGAGGGGCTTCCGTCGGGCCACTCTGCCATAAAGCCCCGACTGGTGGAGGGCTGCAGTGAGGGTTGACTTTCTACATCTTTCTCCCATCTCCCGACTGCATCTCTGGAGCTCAGCCACAGTGATCTTTGGGTTCTTCTTTACTTCTCTCACCAAGGCTCTTCTCCCCCGAAAAGCTCAGTTTGGCCGGACGGCCAGCTCTAGGAAGGGTTCTGGTCTTCCCAAATGTCAAGTCCAATCAGTATATTCAAACATAGCTGGACTCAAATGAAGGTGTAGAACCATCTCAAGGATGATCAGAAGAAATGGACAGCACCTGAGTTAAATATATGAGTGTCACAGCAAAGGGTCTGAATACTTAGGACCATGTAATATTTCAGTTTTTCTTTTTTAATAAATCAGAAACACAGAATTGTTGACATTTTTGCAGTCAATATGGGGAGCTGTGTGTACATTAATGAGGAAAAAATGAACTTAAATGATTTTAGCAAATGGCTGCAATATAACAAAGAGTGAAAAATTTAAGGGGGTCTGAATACTTTCCGTCCCCACTGTAAATCCTGTATAATAATAATTTCACTACTAAGCAGCTTCATGTGCATTTTTCTGGGACAGATATTCTAATTGTTGTTGGCTACCTTTTTTTTGTAAAAACAGTGTATTTTTCCTAGGCAATGAGGATCTTCATAGAACTTTATTTTTTTTCCTTTGGGAAAGCAACAGGGCGATTTGCAGGCAGGAGATTGTAGTAGACGGGAGCAGAGCATTGTCACCCCTATCAATACATATATATATATATATATATATATATATTATGTATGTTTGTATATGTGTGTGTGTGTATATGTATGTGTGTGAGATATATATATATATATATATATATATATATATATATATATATATATATATATATATATATATATATATATATATATATATATATATACTACAGTTCTTACGCTCACACAGAAAAGGTGACTGCAGAGAGGGGTACAAAAGAAAATGTAGCTCACCAATCCCTGTACTCTGCTCACTGCTTTCACTTGTAAACACAGAAGTGCAGCATCTGTGTTAACAATTAGCAGCGGACCTATTGATGGGGACATTGCATTTTTCATATTTCCGTAATTAACCACTTCAGCCCCTGAAGGATTTACCCCCTTCCTGACCAAGCCCTTTTTTGTGATACGGCACTGCGCCGCTTTAACTGACAATTGTCAGTTAATGTCATGCGACATTGTACCCAAACAAAATTTACGTCCTTTTTTTTTCCCACAAATAGAGCCTTCTTTTGGTGGTATTTGATCACCTCTGCGGTTTTTCTTCTTTGCGCTATAAACAAAAAAAGAGTGACAAATTTGAAAAAAAAAGCAATGTTGTTTTTTACTTTTTGCTATAATAAATGTCCCCCAAAAAATATAAAAAAACAAATTTCTTAGACAGTTTAGGCCAATATGTATTTTTCTACATATTTTTTGGGGAAAAAAAATCGCAATAAGAGTATATTGACTGGTTTGCGCAAAAGTTATCACATCTACAAAATAGGAGATAGATTTATGGCATTTTTGTTAATATTTTTTTATTAGTAATGGTGGCAATCTGTGATTTTTATCGTGACTGCAAAATCCTGGTCAATACAAGGTCATATGTATTGTTTTACCTTACTGAAAAGCTTTAGAAATTCAGGATGACTGAGCCCACAATGTTGATTGTGGGCTCACATACTAGCCTGTATCTACCACAACCAAACTGGAATAAGTTACTGTAGTCTCACACCAAAGCTTACAACCATGCAAGCATCTGATCCGATAATCTCCATGCTGCATGTGCAGTGGACTCCATGGAAACAGCATCTTTAAGTGTTATTGTTATATTTTCTTTATCTTTATCTCTATCTGTCATTACTTTTAATAAATGTTATACTTTTAAGTATTTGTGTGATCTCTCTTTGCACATATCAAACACAGCCCCAAAAACATGACAAAACACTTGATACAAATATGAGGCAGAATTGTTGTAGACCAGTGATGGCGAACCTTGGCACTCCAGATGTTTTGGAACTACATTTCCCATGATGCTCATCTACACTGCAGAGTGCCAGAGCATCATGGAAAAACATCTGGGGTGCCAAGGTTCGCCATCACTGTTCTAGACTGTTTGTGCTAGGTTTAATGTTGTGTTCTTGTATTTAAGCCATAGTACATTCAGAAAGTGTAGAAAATGTATCAGATCTTTAGCTGATTTAATTGAGATGCTTGCTTGTATGAAGATATGTTGAATGCATGTTTTGTCAGTGTTACATGTGACAATGTTACCTGAATAAAGATAGCGTTACTTTTCTAAGTGTGGCTGATTTGTAAAATAAGTTTTGCTACTGATATTCAAGGGTCCTGTGTTTCTGTGTAAAAAGAGAGAGAAAACCCCCCCTGCCTCCTTCGATGGACAATGTTCCTGTGTGCCTGCAGGTGAGACTGCCTGTGCTGAAGTTTGTGTCCGTGTTAGATAAAGAGGTGAAGAGACATTGCAGACTACCCCCTCCCCCTTCTTAACCCCTTTACATTTCTGAAGGCAGACATGATCATTATAATTATTTAAATTAGTTCTCCATTCTAACCTATTGGGCGTGGAGAGGGAGAAGGCTCCACCCACCAATAAAAACCTGGTTGTACTCTTTTTTTGCCAGTTAGTTGAACAAGATAGCTGACTAGACAAGTTCTGTATAACATCTTAAATGTATGACCAAGCAAAGAGTAACAGCATAAGATAATAATGAAGGATCACTGGAGATAAATATGTATATCTACTTTGTATTTTCCTTATTGGTGATTGTAAAGAAGTGTGATACTTTAGAATACAACACTAATGATTGTTTTATATGTTTTTTTATTAATACAAAATGAACCGGATCTGTTCCTAGAAGTTTCCAAGATCTGTATGGGATTAAACAAAAGATTGAAATAGGAAAAATCAGTATGGATTTGGTGATGTATAATCTTTGTGCACAATGTGATGAACACACTATAATAGTGATCGTGAATTTTAACCACGGTGAATTATTGACAATTTTTGATGGACGTCCATTAATGTAAATCCACGTGGTCATAATTAAGTAAATAATTAATTTATATGAGCTCATTTAATATGGGTAAAAAGAGTGCACTCAAAAAACAACATGGCCATTTGTTTTGCATTTTGTGATTAACCACTTGCCTACTGGGCATGTTCACCCCCTTCATGCCCAGGCCAATTTTTCAGCTTTCAGAGCTCTCACACTTTGAATGACAATTGTGCGGTCATGCAATGATATACCCAAATGAAATGTTTTATAATTTTTTTTCACACAAATAGAGCTTTCTTTTGGTGGTATGTAATCACTGCTGGGTAATACATTTTTTTATGGTTACCATGCTGTGCTCCCCCATAGGCGTGCGGGAGTGGCCGTTCTGGGGCACCGTCATATGACAACATTCCAGAACGAGAGCCACACTGCTCCTCTGTCATTTGACAGTGGGTGGGCGGCAAGTGGTTAATATGTGTTTGTTGCTAACCATTTATTTATTTCTTGGTGGGAAATGTAATGATAACCCACTAAGACCTTTTGTTTTGTTCCTAGATAGTACTAAACAGCATTAATCCACCTATCTTATATGGTTTGATGTCCAAGAACTAAAGACGAAGATTACAGCATCCATTGACATCCATCCTCTTGTTGATATTTTGTTTGTTTATGTAAATATAATGACAGTTTTTGTTAGAACCAACTGTAAACAGAGCAGAGAATGTTTTTTCTGATTAAGTTAAATCTGTAAAAATAGAGAAAAATACTAGTGTCTGATCAACAGTAACATTGTATTACATTTGGGATAGTTTACTTATTTTTAATGCTTTGAAAGGGTGTAAGAATACCCAAACATTAAAAATGTGGTTGTATATCTTTCTGCATTGTCCCTTCCTGTATGTGTGTATTAAGGCTTGATTATGGTAGCATGTACTTTGGTATATTCTGCCATAATCATTGTAGTGGAACTGTAAGGCAAGAACCACTGTTGGAGTCTGCATATGTTTTAAAAACAGAATCCATTGGATGTACACAGTACAGGAAGAGAGAGTTACACAGGTAAAGGTTTAAGCCAATCATAAAATTATTTATTCCATAATTAATATGTCCACTCATAATTGTTGGTTTCAATCAAAGATGATCATGATTATTGACTTCTAGATTGTAAGCTCTAACGAGCAGGGCCCTCTGATCCCTCTTGTATTGATTTGTATTGTAAGTGTACTGTCTGCCCTCATATTCTAAAGCGTTGCGCAAACTGTTGGTGCTATATAAATCCTGTATAATTATAATTATTGCAATGGTTGAAAATTTTAAAGCAAGTCCTTCAAAATAAGGTGCTCTAAATATTGATATATACTACGTTATATCTGACACTCAGCGATCCTTTGGCCACCATGTTTGATACACTTGATTACATTTTCTTGGTAAATGAATATGAAATGGGATAGGTTCCCAGGTTTGGTTTTCCTCAAACCTTCCCAATTGCTTGGGTTTGGGACTGGCATGTAGAGTATGGTGACATATATGTAATGCCCTGTACACACGGTCGAACATTGATCGGACATTCCGACAACAAAATCCATGGATTTTTTCTGACGGATGTTGGCTCAAACTTGTCTTGCATACACACGGTCACACAAAGTTGAAAGAAAATCCGATCGTTCTGAACACGGTGATGTAAAACGCGTATGTCTGGACTATAAATGGGGCAGTATCCAATAGCTTTCGTCTCTTAATTTATTCTGAGCATGCGTGGCACTTTGTGCATCGGATTTGTGTACACACGATCATAATTTCCAACAACGGATTTTGTTGTTGGAAATTTTTATAACAAGCTCTCAAACTTTGTGTGTCAGAACTTTGTGTACACACGGTTGGGATTTCCGACAACAAGGTCCTATCACACATTTTCTGTCGGAAAATCCGACCGTGTGTACAGGGCATAAGAGTAATATGTACGCACATACTGAGTTCAGTGTAGACAAAAGCCAGTTAGACTGCCAGAATGTTTTTAGAGTGTGGGAGGAGACTAAAGTACACAGAGAAAATGCACACATTAAGTAGTTTGAAGTTGGGCCTATGGTTGGATATTGTTTAGTTTAGATACAGAGTAAGGTAGAGTTCAGGTGGGAGATGGTTGGTGGTGTTCCTGTACCAATACCAAAAGCTGAGTTTTTCTTTTAGTGTTAGGCCAGGTCACTAGGGATGAGCCGAACACCCCCCTGTTCGGTTCGCACCAGAACATGCGAACAGGCAAAAAATTTGTTCGAACACGCGAACACCATTAAAGTCTATGGGACATGAACATGAATAATCAAAAGTGCTCATTTTAAAAGCTTATATGCAAGTTATTGTCATAAAAAGTGTTTGGGGACCTGGGTCCTGCCCCAGGGCACATGGATCAAAGCAAAAAAAAGTTTTTAAAAAGGCCGTTTTTTCGGGAGCAGTGATTTTAATAATGCTTACAGTGAAACAATAAAAGTGTCATATCCCTTTAAATTTCGTACCTGGGGGGTGTCTGTAGTATGCCTGTAAAGGGGCGCATGTTTTCAGTGTTTAGAACAGTCTGACAGCAAAATGACATTTCAAAGGAAAAAAAGTCATTTAAAACTACTCGCGGCTATTAATGCATTGCCGGTCCGACAATACACATAGAAGTTCATTGATAAAAACGGCATGGGAATTCCCCACAGGGGAACCCCGAACCAAAATTTTAAAAAAATTACGTGGGGGTCCCCCTAAATTCCATACCAGGCCCTTCAGGTCTGGTATGGATATTAAGGGGAACCCCGGCCAAAATAAAAAAAAAATGGCGTGGGGTCCCCCTCAAAATCTATACCAGACCCATTAGGTCTGGTATAGATTTTAAGGGGAACCCCGCGCCAAAATAAAAAAAAAAAAACAGCGTGGGGTCCCCCTTAGAATCCATACCAGACCCTTATCCGAGCATGCAACCTGGCAGGCCACAGGAAAAGAGGGGGGGACGAGAGAGTGGCCCCCCTCCTGAACTGTACCAGGCCACATGCCCTCAACATTGGGATGGTGCTTTGGGTAGCCCCCAAAACACCTTGTCACCATGTTGATGAGGACAAGGGCCTCATTCCCACAACCCTAGCCGGTGGTTGTGGGGGTCTGTGGGCAGGGGGCTTATCGGAATCTGGAAGCCCCCTTTAACAAGGGGACCCCCAGATCCCGGCCCTCCCCCCTGTGTGAAATGGTAAGGGGGTACCTCTACCATTTCACTAAAAAACTGTTAAAAATGACAAGAGACAGTTTTTGACAATTCCTTTATTTAAATGCTTCTTCTTTCTTCTTTCTTCTATCTTCCTTCGGTTTCTTCCTCTATCTTCTTCTTCTGGTTCTTCCTCCGGTGTTCTCGTCCGGCATCTCCTCCGCGGCGGCGGCGTCTTCTTCCCTTCTTCTCCTTGGGCCGCTCCGCATCCATGATGGCATGGAGGGAGGCTCCCGCTCTTCTCCATCTTCTTCTCTTCATCTTCTTCTCTTCATCTTCTTGTCTTCATCTTCTTTTCGGCCTGCTCCACATCCATGATGGCATGGAGGGAAGCTCCCGCTGTGTGACGCTTCTCCTTTTCTGACGGTTCTTAAATAACGGGGGGCGGGGCCACCCGGTGACCCCACCCCCCTCTGACGCACAGTGACTTGACAGGACTTCCCTGTGGCGTCATGCCATCATGGATGCGGAGCGGCCCGAAAAGAAGATGAAGACAAGAAGATGAAGAGAACAAGATGAAGAGAAGAGTGGGAGCCTCCCTCCATGCCATCATGGATGCGGAGCGGCTCGAGGAGAAGAAGGGAAGAAGACGCCGACGCCGTGGAGGAGATGCCGGACGAGAACACTGGAGGAAGAACCAGAAGAAGAAGATGATGGTGGAAGAAACCGAAGGAAGATAGAGGATAGAAGAAAGAAGAAGCATTTAAATAAAGGAATTGTCAAAAACTGTCTCTTGTCATTTTTAACACTTTTGACAGTTTTTTAGTGAAATGGTAGGGGTACTTTTGTACCCCCTTACCATTTCACACAGGGGGGAGGGCCGGGATCTGGGGGTCCCTTTGTTAAAGGGGGCTTCCAGATTCTGATAAGCCCCCCGCCTGCAGACCCCCACAACCACTGGCCAGGGTTGTGGGGATGAGGCCCTTGTCCTCATCAACATGGGGACAAAGTGTTTTGGGGGGCTACCCCAAAGCACCCTCCCAATGTTGAGGGCATGTAGCCTGGTATGGTTCAGGGGGGGCGCTCTCTCGTCCCCCCTCTTTTCCTGCGGCCTGCCAGGTTGCATGCTCGGATAAGGGTCTGGTATGGATTTTTGGGGGGACCCCACAATGTTTTTTTTTTTTAATTTTGGCGCGGGGTTCCCCTTAAAATCCATACCAGACCTGAAGGGCCTGGTATGGAATTTAGGTGGACCACCACGTAATTTTTTTTTTTTTAAATTTTGGTTCGGGGTTCCCCGTGGGGAATTCCCATGCCGTTTTTTCAATGAAATTTTATGTGGATTGTCGGACCGGCAATTCATTAATAGCCGCAAGTAGTTTACAGTTTTTCCTTTGGAATGTTATTTTGCTGTCAGACTGTTCTAAACACGGGAAACATGCGCCCCTTTACAGGCATACTATAGACACCCCCAGGTACGAAATTTAAAGGGATATTACACTTTTATTTTTTCACTTTAAGCATTATTAAAATCACTGCTCCCGAAAAAACGGACGTTTTTAAAACTTTTTTTGCATTGATCCATGTCCCCTGGGGCAGGACCCAGGTCCCCAAACACTTTTTATGACAAACCCATGAATATAAGCCTTTAAAATTAGCACTTTTGATTTCTCCAATAGACTTTTAAAGGGTGTTCCGCGGCATTCGAATTTGCCGCGAACACCCCAAATTGTTCGCTGTTCAGCGAACATGCGAACAGCCGATGTTCAAGTCCAACATGAGTTCACCTCGAACTCGAAGCTCATCCCTACAGGTCATTAGAGATTGTGAATTAACTGTTTTGAAATCTATGACGGGCTATATGGGCATTGTTGTTAGTTATGGAATGTTGGACTGACAGTTTTGGTAACACACCTGCCTAGACAAATGCTTTTGGCAGCAGCAACCATGTATAAAGACTTTGCCACTGATCAACAGCTGAACCGTTGGTGCAAGTTCCACCTGCTCAGGTGGTCAATTACCTGAACTGTTTTATTCACTATCATGGTCAAGAAAATAAATAGTTCTATCTGTTTTGATGGTCAAGTGCCTGAACAGTCTGTACAAATAAAAAAAGTTCCATCTGCCATGGTGGTTATGTACCTGCATGTATCACTTGTGAGCTGCAATAGTCCAGAGGATGATATGGACTGTATTCTACAGCTCTTTCAGTTTTATAGTGTTGCAATTGCTGTGCTGTAGCTGCGATCTGGTAACCAGATGTCTAACACTCTGCTGTCTATCACCAGATATGGAGGACTTTGACAAGCTTGTATGCTTTTAAACTCTTGGAAAGGAAATTTTGATGTTCATATCTGCTCCTGTGCTTTCGAAAGGAAAAGTTTGATGTTCTTCTGTTAGTCCAACATATAGCTTTTTATATTTCTTGAACTTTGGCTATTTTTATATTTTTCAGCCCTAACATAACCGAATGAGATTTTCTGTGCAGGTAAATCAGACAGAGAAAGGAAAGTCGATATCTACACTTTAGATAGATACACTTTAGATCCCTAAAGGGGATCCCTAGGAAACACATTTAACACATTTAACCCCTTGAGCGCCCCCTAGTGTTAACCCCTTCCCTGCCAGTGACATTTATACAGTAATCAGTGGCTATTTATAGCACTTATCACTGTATAAATGTCAATGGCCCCAAAAAAGTGTCAAGAGTGACAGATTTGTCTCAGTCCTGATAAAAATCGCAGGTCACTGCCATTACTAGTAAAAAAAAAATAATAATAAAAATGCCATAAATCTATTCCCTTTTTTGTAGACGCTATAACTTGTGCACAAACCAATCAATATACGCTTATTGCGATTTTTTTTTTTTTTTTTTTTTTTACCAAAAATATGTAGAAGAATACATATCAGCCTAAACTGATGAAGAAACTTGTTTTTTTTTTTTTGGATATTTATTATAGCAAAAAGTACAAAATATTGTGTTTTTTCAAAATTATCGCTATTTTTTTGTTTATGGCACAAAAAATAAAAACCAAAAAGAGGTGATCAAATACCACCAAAATAAAGCTCTATTTGTGGGAGAAAAAAGGACATACATTTTGTTTGGGTACAACTTCGCATGACCGCACAATTGTCAGTTAAATCGACGCAGTGCCTGAAAGGTGCATTTACACCTTTAATTACTAGTCCTGATTATTATCTTATCTAATTATAATTACCTTTCATCGGTCGATTCCTTTGCTTCATATCCAAATATCTCTATGGATAGGCGACCGCGTATATAAATAATTTTCACACAACACAATGCTTATACACTGTTTCGATTTATTATCCCCCACAGGGGTTTAAGTAAGAATTAATGATAGGCGTTACCAACCAAATTCCACCAATAAGGGTTCAAATGACATCAACCAATCACCATGTCACCATATCATTATGTCAAAATATCATTATGTCACCTAGACAGATATAAATGTAGACATCTCATGACACATACGTCACTTCCTATGTCTAGTTTAGTTTTCAACACAAGATCCATCTTTACACAACAATATATTTTTACTTAATCAGCAAAATGATAACCTTTAAAGGAACAGTCATGTATTAGATTGCAAAACACATAGGGGGCTTTTTTCATGACTCTTTAAATCCTCTCTATTGTCATGAACGTGACAATCACAAACCCTGTTGCCCCCAATATGCCCCCGACATTTACCTGGACTACTTTCCATAAATGTACCACTAGTCTAAGCATGTAAAAATAGAAAAACACCAGACACATCAGAATTAGTAGATATCAAAATCTCAGCTGCATAGCAATTCTCCATTAAATACAAAGTGGGAAGGGGCGTGACAGTCCATAAAAGCAAGTTAGAGGGGCATGACAGCCTTTAGGCCAAATGAAAAATAGGCCCAAAGAAAAGCACAAAAAAGTCTCTTGCATGGCTTATTAATGTCCATAAGATTCAAAAAAGAAGGAAAATGTCCACATTATAATTCTCATTCTCCTAAACTTTTCCCAAAACTTTTCCCAAAGTTTTTTTGGTTAAATTCTGTGCTCATCCATATTTTACAGAGATCCTCCGCCCCAAACCATGTCTCTTGATAACGACAAAACTCGACATCCACAGACAAACTGTAACTGGGCTAGACTTGGGTCTTCGGGCTGGAATCTGGATCTCTCTCTTGTGATGTTCACTGGAATTTCGTAGATCTTGGGCATGTGTCATTTGGCTAACCCTCAATGTGTCATTCCCAGGAACATTTTCCAGCAGGAGTCCGCCTCTACTCATCTCAACACCTCCCATACTTTTAGGGAAATCTTTTGTAAATACACATATATATTATCAAGAACATGGGCCTAATAACCTCCACTCCCACTAATAAGAGAACACAATATCCCATGAGATAACCATCTATTTGTGTACATTTTAAACACACTTAGATACTTTACTAATCAAATAATACCTTGTGCATTCACTAAACACAATACAACCACTTTCTCATTCCACATTCATTGGCAATCCCATTTATTCATCCATTTAGAAATGTTTCCCATATCTTCCCCTCAAACACCTTTTCCCATTTTTTTTTAAATTTTTTTCTTTAAATCTCACCCGAAGTATATATATTTTTTCCTCTAGTGGTAGCTTAGTACATAGGATTACACAACCGTAAGTTACTTCCCTTTTTCTTTCTTGACCACACTTCCTCTGGCATAGTGCCTGGAATACATAACTTCCTCTTATTTATTCTTTCCATAGCATGGATATATACTTCTTAATTATAATATTCTTAAAATTGTATCAACCGAAAAGGTAAAAATCAAACATTTTAAAATCCCCAATCATTGTTAAAACAGCTTAAACACAATTAAAACATCTGCACAAATAACCATTCCCTTGTTTTGTAACGGCAATACCCTTATATAATGCAATTGCAATATCAACAAATGAGCCCATCGGCCCAACTACCCCTCAAACATACAATCTATTTTTTCATAATTAATCTTGAACATATTTTTTCCTACATAAAACACCACTCTAGGTTCTTCTATAAAACCATAATGCCATTTATTGAACACCTCGGAGCCCAGTGCAATGTTATCAATCCGAAATATAGTACATTTGTTGATATTGACAAAAACAGCTCACTAAGCTTCAACAATGCAAGAATAGACAATTACACAATTAAAACATTCCTTAAAGTCAGACTCTAACTGAAATATTCAAAATACTCCATGTATACCTTGAAATGTTACTCTTAAAAATCTGTATCTTGCAATTATTATCTTAAACTTTTTAATGTACTTAATTATCTGATCAGATTACTTTAAAAAATCTGGTACCAGCACATACATGCAATTTAATAGTGACATCACATTCCCCTTTTATGATTCCAATTAACTATGTATTGGGCATGGGTTTAATATGTGCCCAACACATTTCACGAATAGACTGGCAATAGTTGCAACATTTTACCAATAAACATGTAATAACATATTTTAAATCTATCTAGATCTAGATAACTTTTCTGAATTAAACCCTTCTTAACATTCACTCAATGTAAAAGGCTTTCCTTAAGAGAGAATTTTACCAAATACCCCTTTTTTACCATCTTCCCAAAATTCATAAGGATCCCATCCACCCCCCAGGACGTCCTATAGTGGCCACTATGGAAAGTGTGTTTAGTTATTATTCCATCTACATAGACCACTTTTTACAACCCTTAGCGCAAAATTTTCCATCTTATGGTCGAGATAGTATCCACTTGTTGGATATGTTAGAAAACTACACCTGGGAAACCACATACATCCGGCTCTCTCTGGACATCAGCTCACTATATATCTCTATACCCCACACCATTGGGTTAAGAGTAGTGACACATTTTCTTGCTGATGACCCCTCCATCAATCCTCGTCAAGCTGAATTTATTGTGGAAGCAACCAATTTCTGCCTAACACATAACTATTTTGAATCTGAATGTAGTTATTACCTACAGACCCATGGGACAGCTATGGGTGCAAATTTTGCACCCACATATGCTAATCTGACCATGGGCCTGTGGGAACTTAACTATATCTGGCACAATAATCCCTTCATGAAGAATCTAATTTTTTATGGCAGATATATTGATGATATTGTGATTATACAGGATGAACCAGCCATTCAGGTGGAGAATTTTGTCCAACATTGTAACAGCAATGATATGGGACTCTTTTACCTCTGTGTGCGACCTGGACAAACTAGCCTTTCTAGACCTAGAATTATGCCACGAAGGTAGTGATATTTATACCCATAACTATACAAAACCTATAGCGGGAAACTCTTATTTGCATTACCAGAGCTGCCACCACCCTCCCTGGGTGCAGAACATACCTAAGAGTCAGTTCTGTTGCCTTAAGCACAATTGTACCCGTCAAGAGGACCATATCTCACATAGCAATAGGCTTAAACTAAAATTCTTGGAGAAGGGGTATCCTGAGGCATTGGTTGAAGATGCCTTTCTACACTATTTGGACAAACCCACAAGTACATACGCCAGCCGCAACAATAACACAGATCCCCAACCCCTCAGGTTCACCACGAGGTTCCACAACCAATTTAGACAGATGGAACGCATTCTACAAAGACACTGGCCAATCCTCCTGGAGGACCCACATCTCAAGTCTTCCCTGACTGATAGGCCCAAAGTCTCTTATAGGCGAGCTAAAAATGTTAAGAGCCAAATTGCCCCTAGCAAACATAAAGTTACTCGTCCCCAAAAGTCTCTCACCTTTCTCAATATTAAGGGGATGTATCGGTGTCGCAAACCCCTGTGCCTCACGTGCAAACATGTTTGACATTGCCAGAAAAGCTTTACCCACAAAGGTAAAACCTACCTCTCCTCACCTCTCCGGAGTTTTTTAATTCCTCTACTGAGTTTGTGGTGTACTGCCTCTCCTGCCCATGTGGATTGTTGTACATAGGATGCACCATAGGGGCCCTTAGGGCTAGATTCGGTGAACACCGTAGATTTGTGGAGGGTCAGATTGATCAGCACAGTGTCCCCCGACACTTTGCAGATCACCATGATCAATCAACTGATGGTCTGTTTGTTTGGATTCTGGAAACCATACCCCGATCCCTCCCCATAGCTGAGCGTTTTAAGCGCTTATGTGAGAGGGAGACACTTTGCATTTATTCCCTGGATACTTTAATGCCAGGGGGTATGAACAAAGAAATTGAGGTTCATACCATCCTATAATCTGCCCTTACTGCTATAATGAGCCTTATAACATTTACTTCATTAGTACACTGGTCACTTTACCTTTATGTTTTCAAGTCATCACTATATTACTAGTTTATACTTCATTACCATATTCAATAATTTTCTTCATGTATGTATGTTTTTTCAAACATACATACTTTTATTCCCCTTGTATTTGTGTATGTGTATATGCATACATGTATGTATATACATGTGAACAGATCTATACGCATATCTATACAGTCATAATCTACATCTTAATTAACTTTTTTTAATACTCCTTCAATAATTTCTAATGAACGTTCCAATATTTTATCCCTTATTTTTTATTTATGTGTATATGTATATATTTTATTTATTTCATTCTTTTTTTTCTTTATAACATAATACTTATTTTAATGTATGTATGTATGTATGTATGTATATATGTCTAATCTGCTACTGGAACATTTGCTACCTATTCTTATCAATTTCATTAACTCTTATCAACCTTACTGTTTTTATTAGTTATTCATTTTTAATCATTGGCTTTTATACTCATCTTACCAACTATCCCCATTTTATTCAAGCGTTGAATGTATTTCATAGAGTCAGAGTGCCACCTTAGTGGATCATGTTTCTGGCGGGTTTATCTCCCCAGCACACATCTACTTCAGATGGTGTTTTGTATGGCCTGAGGAAGGAGCAAGCATGCGCTGAATGTGAAGCCACCTCCTCTCACCCTGCACCCGGAAGTGACATCATCTCCGATTGCCCCTGTGTTGCCTGCTGTGCCCGCCGTAGGCTGTGAATGCTGGAATACACCTGCACGAGCTGTCAGCTGCACTTCAGAGACACAGGCGTTTAGGAGAAAAACAACCCAGGATTTTGCTGCAGGATTACTATCATGCTTGTATTTATGCTCCCTTTCTGAGTAGTTTCACTTTTGACTTATCATTAAATGGTTTACCAATACTGCACTTAGAGGCACTGTGTTTCTTTTCCTTTGTTACATTGCAGAGACTGCTTCTAGCTCTTCACACTGGCTGCCCCTAGTGCTGGTACATCGATTCCTCTCCCTCTTCATCTTAGAGACTGTTGCTATGGACTTTGTCCCTCCTATTGAGAGACCCTTTTAATCACATTTATTTGATCTGTGTACACCTTCAGGATCTCTCCTCAAATGAGCGCTGAGTTTATTTTTTTGTCCATTTCAGCAAGGATTTGCTAAATATGGAATGCAAATATAGCAATATGCATGCATTCTTGAGTTACACATGATAATGAAGTGCCCCCATAAAATAAAAAGTGTTAAGAATCAATTTTATCATATCAGCATCTACCATAATTATTATTAATAATTATTTAAAATAACCAACAATATTATATGTTGTATGGCAAGTTCCCCTTTTATCAGTGTCAATATTAAGGCTGCTTTCACACTGAGGCACCTTACAGGCACTATATCGCTAAAAATAGCACCTGCATAGCACCTGTAAAGAGCCTCTCCTCTAACTCCAGTGTGAAAGCCCGAGTGCTTTCACGCTGGAGCGGTGCGCTGGCAGGACGCCAAAAAAGTCCTGCAAGCCGCATCTTTGCAGCACTGTAGGAGCAGTGTATACACCACTCCTAAAGCGCCCCTGCCCATTGAAATCAATGGACAGGGCTGCCGAACCGCCGGTATAACTTTGTGGGCAGTTTTAAACCTTTTTCTGCCGCTAGCGGGGGTTAAAAACGCCCTGTGGCCAAAATCCTCAGCAAAACTGCGGTAAAGCGCCGTTAAAAATAGCGGTGCTTTACCACCGACGCGCCCAACGCCCCAGTGTGAAAGTAGCCTAATACATATAGGCTTACTCATATCTCAAAATTTCTCAATAACTACTGCTAGACTGAAATTGGCTGTAAAATTTAACTTCCTCATTTTAAACAGAAACTTTTTAAATGAGTTTAGCCTTAACTTCCTAAAACCTTGGATCTTGACTGTCCTTGTCGATCATTCCTGATCATCCCTTAGCTCAAATATACTTCATAATCAATAAATACATGAAAATGAATATTCCCGTGATGCTACAGCAAACATGGCACTCGCCAGGTCTGGTATGCTTTGCCATTATTGTCTTCAAACATCCCCTTTAATTCTCTAACAGCTCCGCAATGTTCCTTCCCCATTTTGAAACAATTTCATTTCTGCATTTCTTATCTCTATATGGCAGACATATTGGTAGCATACTAATTCACCTTCGATAATGGATTTAACTGCAGACACAGCGTCCCTAAGCTTTTAGATGTGAGCTCCACCTGGACCCAGGAGTGGTAAGTTCCATTAACTTTTCGACTGCAATCCTAGGATCTTAATACTCCCAATTTTTCTTTGCTGCTTTTTTTTACTAATTGAATTTAACTTTCATTAATAAATGACTCCTTTCTTACTCTTCCTTCAAATCTTAACTTACATTACCCTCTACAATGTACTGTAGGATGTTTTCATTAAAAAACACCATTAAACTCATTTACTTTATCCTTATCACAAGGTAGGGTGTTTGCATCAAAGCACTCCCTTCTCCTTACACAACCCCTCAGCACACCTAACACCTTCTTTTGCAACCTTCAAAATTCTATTCTTTTTTACCTTCAAAGAGTCATCAAAACATGTATTTAAACAATTACACTTCCATAGTTGCCAACAGTCCCGATTTTCCCGGGACAATCCCGATTTTGGGACCCTCATCCTGCCCCAAATCGGGATTTGCCCAGGGAAAATTGGGAATGTTTGCAATTTACATTTTTTGGAAGCTGGCTTCAGGAAAGTGGCCGCCGGTGCTGCCGCCGCCGCTAGATCACCCCCCCTTGTGTTCAGTGGAGAGAGGAAGGGGGACTCGATCCATGCAGCCAATGAATCGGCTTCTCCTCTTGCACAGATCGACCCCTCCCCTCTCCAGTGAACACACGGCACCGATGGCCGCTGTATGTGCTCACTGCTGGGGCCTGGGGGGCGTTATGGGAGGGGAGGGTCTGCACTGATGGAGGGGGGTCTGCTGAGGACATCTGCACTGATGGAGGGGGGTCTGCTGAGGGCATCTGCACTGATGGAGGGGGGTCTGCTGAGGGGGTCTGCTCTGAGGGAGTCTGCACTGATGGAGGGGGGTCTGCTGAGGGTGTCTGCACTGATGGAGGTGGGTCTGCTCCGAGGGGTCTGCACTGATGGAGGGGGGTCTGCTCTGAGGGGGTCTGCTCTGAGGGGGTCTTCACTGAGGGAGGGGGGTCTGCACTGATGGAGATGGGTCTGCTCTAAGAGGGTCTGCACTGATGGAGGGGGGTCTGCTCTGAGGGGGTCTGCACTAATGGAGGGGGGTCTGCTAAGGGCGTCTGCACTAATGGCGGGGGGTCTGCACTGAGGGGGGTCTGCTCTGAGGGGGTCTGCATTGATGGAGGGGGGTCTGCTGAGGGGGTCTGCACTGAGGTGGTCTGCACTAATGAAGGGGGGTCTGCACTGATGGAGGGGGGTCTGCTCTGAGGAGGTATGCACTGATGGAGGGGGGTCTGCACTGATGGAGGGGGGTCTGCTCTGAGGGGGTCTGCTCTGAGGGGGTCTGCACTGATGGAGGGGGGTCTGCTGAGAGCGTCTGCACTGAGGGGGGTCTGCTCTGAGGGGGTCTGCACTGATGGAGGGGGGTCTGCTGAGGGTGTCTGCACTGATGGAGGTGGGTCTGCTCTGAGGGGTCTGCACTGATGGAGGGGGGTCTGCTCTGAGGGGGTCTGCACTGATGGAGGGGGGTCTGCACTGATGGAGAGGGGTCTGCTCTAAGGGGGTCTGCACTGATGGAGGGGGGTCTGCTCTGAGGGGGTCTGCACTAATGGAGGGGGGTCTGCTGAGGGCATCTGCACTGATGGCAGGGGGTCTGCACTGATGGGGGTCTGCTCTGAGGGGGTCTGCACTGATGGAGGGGGTCTGCTGAGGGGGTCTGCACTGAGGGGGTCTGCACAGATGGAGGGGGGTCTGCTCTGAAGGGGTCTGCACTGATGGAGGGGGGTCTGCACTGATGGAGGGGGGGTCTGCTCTGAGGGGGTATGCACTGATGGAGGGGGGTCTGCACTGATGGAGGGGGGTCTGCTCTGAGGGGGGTCTGCTCTGAGGGGGTCTGCACTGATGGAGGGGGGTCTGCTGAGAGCGTCTGCACTGATGGAGGGGGGTCTGCTGAGGGCATCTGCACTGATGGAGGGGGTCTGCTCAGGGGGTCTGCACTGAGGGGGGTCTGCTCTGAGGGGGTCTGCACTGATGGAGGGGGGTCTGCTGAGGGCGTCTGCACTGATGGAGGTGCGTCTGCTCTGAGGGGTCTGCACTGATGGAGGGGGGTCTGCTCTGAGGGGGTCTGCTCTGAGGGGGTCTGCACTGATGGAGGGGGGTCTGCTCTGAGGGGGTCTGCACTGATGGAGGGGGGTCTGCTCTGAGGGGGTCTGCACTGATGGAGGGGGGTCTGCTGAGAGCGTCTGCACTGATGGAGGGGGTCTGCTCAGGGGGTCTGCACTGAGGGGGGTCTGCTCTGAGGGGGTCTGCACTGATGGAGGGGGGTCTGCTGAGGAGGTCTGCACTGAGGGGGTCTGCACTGATGAAGGGGGGTCTGCTCTGAGGGTGTCTGCACTGATGGAGGGGGGTCTGCACTGATGGAGAGGGGTCTGCTAAGGGGAGGTATGCACTGATGGAGGGGGTCTGCACTGATGGAGGGGGGTCTGCTCTGAGGGGGTCTGCTCTGAGGGGGTCTGCACTGATGGAGGGGGGTCTGCTGAGAGCGTCTGCACTGAGGGGGGTCTGCTCTGAGGGGGTCTGCACTGATGGAGGGGGGTCTGCTGAGGGTGTCTGCACTGATGGAGGTGGATCTGCTCTGAGGGGTCTGCACTGATGGAGGGGGGTCTGCTCTGAGGGGGTCTGCACTGATGGAGGGGGGTCTGCACTGATGGAGGGGGGGTCTGCTGAGGGCATCTGCACTGATGGCAGGGGGTCTGCACTGAGGGGGGTCTGCTCTGAGGGGGTCTGCACTGATGGAGGGAGTCTGCTGAGGGGGTCTGCACTGAGGGGGGTCTGCACTGATGGAGGGGGGTCTGCTCTGAGGGGGTCTGCACTGATGGAGGGGGGTCTGCACTGATGGAGGGGGGGTCTGCTCTGAGGGGGTATGCACTGATGGAGGGGGTCTGCACTGATGGAGGGGGGTCTGCTCTGAGGGGGTCTGCACTGATGGAGGGGGGTCTGCTGAGAGCGTCTGCACTGATGGAGGGGGGTCTGCTGAGGGCGTCTGCACTGATGGAGGGGGTCTGCTCAGGGGTCTGCACTGAGGGGGGTCTGCTCTGAGGGGGTCTGCACTGATGGAGGGGGGTCTGCTGAGGGGGTCTGCATTGAGGGGGGTCTGCTTTGAGGGGGTCTGCACTGATGGAGGGGGGTCTGCTGAGGGCGTCTGCACTGATGGAGGTGCGTCTGCTCTGAGGGGTCTGCACTGATGGAGGGGGGTCTGCTCTGAGGGGGTCTGCTCTGAGGGGGTCTGCATTGATGGAGGGGGGTCTGCTCTGAGGGGGTCTGCACTGATGGAGGGGGGTCTGCTCTGAGGGGGTCTGCACTGATGGAGGGGGGTCTGCTGAGGGGGGTCTGCTCTGAGGGGGTCTGCACTGATGGAGGGGGGTCTGCTCTGAGGGGGTCTGCACTGATGGAGGGGGGTCTGTACTGATGGAGGGGGTCTGCTCTGAGGGGGTCTGCTCTGAGGGGGTCTGCACTGATGGAGGGGGATCTGCACTGATGGAGGGTGGTCTGCTCTGAGGGGGTCTGCACTGATGGAGGGGGGTCTGCACTGATGGAGGGGGTCTGCTCTGAGGGGGTCTGCACTGATGGAGGGGGTCTGCACTGAGGGGGTCTGCACTGAGGGGGTCTGCACTGAGGGGGGTCTGCACCGATGGAGGGGGATCTGCACTGAGGGGGTCTATACTGACCCTGCTGGGGCACCTGATGCAAGGACGGACTCTGCTGGGGGCACCTGATGCAAGGAGGGACTCTGCCGGGGGCACCTAAAATGAGGACAGACTCTGCTGGGGACACCTGATGCAAGGACAGACTCTGCTGAGGACACCTGATGCAAGGACAGACTCTGCTGGGGGCACCTGATGCAAGGACGGACTCTGCTGGTGGCACCTGATGCAAGGATGGACTCTGCTGGTGGCAGGCGACGTGGCAGGTGACACGCTCAGGGATCCCACTGATTCCGCATTATGGTGAGTTGAATGATTTAATTTTATTTTACAATGTAATAATAGAAATAATGCGCTTCAATTATCCTGACATCATAACAATCATGGTGCCGGGATGATTGATGCACTAACACCAGGTGTTTGGAGTATCTTTATCTGCTGATTGTTAAACTTTCTAGAATACACATATTTCTATTGTTGTGTAGGATCTGGGGCTGCTGTCCCTTCATTCCTCTCTCCCCCTTTCCCTCTCCATCCCTTATTCATCTCAGACTCTAACCATAACCCCTTTGAGCCATGCCCATTTAAGCCACGCCCACTATTTCACGTAAACCACGCCACCGTTTTATTTTTATTGCTAAGCCACACCTACAAATGCATGCCCGCCCCCTAATTATTATACGGCTCCGCCTACAGCCAAAAAAGTGTCACACATATTTTTTTGCAATGTTGGCAACTATGCACTTCTTGCAAGCAATTTAAGCACTTATAAACAAATATTAGTAAAGGGAAGATCTCATATACCTCATCTCATTTTGCACTGTAACCTCGACTGGTCAATTTCTTTAATTTTTATCGCATAGCCAAAATAACTTTTGTCCCATATACATAACAACAATAACATTTTCCTTAATTTCTTTAGTCTTCTTAACATGTTAAGTGATGACCTACCCACAAAAGTACTTACCACTCTCACGATATTTGGATATAAGCAAGGGAGATTCCTAAGTTACTTTGTCCCTATTTCTGACTAAAATTCCTACCAGTTCAAGAGCTTTATATTTCTTCCCACAAGCTTCCAAAGCTACCTATGGACAGGTACACCTTTCCACAGCGTTCCCAGAATGCTTACAGCCAACTTTGGCTTAACATTATAGAAACCCCAAGCTGCTACAAAAAAAAAAAAAATATGAGGCGTTTGTCCTATAAGAGTAGGCAACCCAGGCGAAAGCTAGGAATTAACCAACTCTGTCACTGAAGCAGCCTGCACCCCTCCCAACAAAAAAAATACTCAAGGAAAAAACAATTCTCCTTTTTAATCTAAGTTTCTATCAATTGTAATCTATATTAAAAATGATCTAATTAACTGAGTATTTAAAATTCTGACACCACTGAAAGGTGCATTTACACCTTTAATTATCTCTATGCATAGGAGACAGCGTATATACAGTATCTCACAAAAGTGAGTACACCCCTGACATTTTTGTAAATATTTTATTATATATTTTCATGTGAAAACACTGAAGAAATGACACTTTGCTACAATATAAAGTAGTGAGTGTACAGCTTGTATAACAGTGTAATTTTGCTGTCCCTTCAAAATAACTGAACGCACAGCCATTAATGTCTAAACCACTGGCAACAAAAGTGAGTACACCCCTAAGTGAAAATGTCCAAATTGAGCCCAATTAGCCATTTTCCCTTCCGGTGTCATGTGACTCATTAGTGTTACAAGGTCTCAGGTGTGAATGGGGAGCAGGTGTGTTAAATTTGGTGTTATCACTCTCACTCTCTCATACTGGTCACTGGAAGTTCAACATGGCACCTCATGGCAAAGAACTCTCTGAGGATCAAAAAAAAGAATTGTTGCTTTACATAATGATGGTCCACGCTATAAAAAGATTGCCAAGACCCTGAAACTGAGCTGCAGCATGGTGGCCAAGACCATACAGCGGCTTACCAGGACAGGTTCCATTTAGAAAAGGCCTTGCCATGGTTGACCAAAGAAGTTGAGTGCACGTACTCTGGATCATAGCCAGAGTTTGTCTTTGGGAAATAGACATATGAGTGCTGCCAGCATTTCTGCAGAGACTGAAGGGGTGGGGGGTCAGCCTGTCTGTGCTCAGACCATACGCTGCACACTGCATCAAATTGGTTTGCATGGCTGTCGTCCCAGAAGGAAGCCTCTTCTAAAGATGATGCACAAAAAAGCCCACAAACAGTTACTGAAGACAAGCAGACTAAGGACATGGATTACTGGAACCATGTCCTGTGGTCTGATGAGACCAAGATAAACTTATTTGGTTCAGATGGTGTCAAGCATGTGTGGTGGCAACCAGGTGAGGAGTACAAAGACAAGTGTGTCTTGCCTTCAGTCAAGCATGTTGGTGGGAGTGTCATGGTCTGGGGCTACATGAGTGCTGTCAGCACTTGGGACCTGGAGTTTATTGAGGAAACCATGAATGTCAACATCTACTGTGACATACTGAAGCAGAACATGATTCCCTCCCTTCTGAGACTGGGCTGCAGTACAGCATTCCAACATGATAACGGCCCCAAACACACCTCCAAGACAACCACTGCCTTGCTAGAGAAGCTGAGGGTAAAGGTGACGGGCTGGCCAAGCATGTTTCCAGACCTAAACCCTATTTAGCATCTGTGGGGCATCCTCAAATGGAAGGTGGAGGAGTGCAAGGGTTAACATCCACCAGCTCTGTGATGTCGTCATGGAGAACTAAAGAGGACTCCAGTGGAAACCTGTGAAGCTCTGGTGAACTCCATGTCCAAGAGGGTTAAGTCAGTACTGGAAAATAATGGTGGCCACACAAAATATTGACACTTTGGGTCCAATTTGGACATTTTCACTTAGGGGTGTACTCACTTTAGTTGCCAGCGGTTTTGACATTAATGGCTGTGTGTTGAGTTATTTTGAAGGGACAGAAAATTTACACTGTTATACAAGCTGTACGCTCACTACGTTACATTGTAGCAAAGTGTGATTTCTTCAGTGTTGTCACATGAAAAGATATAATAAAATATTTATAAAAATGTGAGGGGTATACTCACTTTTGTGAGCTACTGTAAATAATTTTCACACAACATGGTGCTTAAAAACTGTTTCGATTTATTATCCACCACGGAGGTTTACGTAAGAGTGAATGATAGGCGTTACTGACCAAATTCCACCAATAAGGGTTCAAATTACAATCAATAACCATGTCACAATATCATTAATTTACAATATCACTATGTCACCTAGACAGATATAAATGTAAACATCTGATGACACATACGTCACTTCCTATATCTAGTTTTGTCTTCAACACAAGACCCATCTTTACACAACAATATATGTTTACTTAATCAGCAAAATGATAACCTTAAAGGAACAGTCGTGTATTGGATTGCAAAACACAAGGGGGCTTTTTTCATGACTCTTTCATATCAGAAAAAATGGCCTGGTCAGAAAGGGGGCAAATCCTTCCGGGGCTGAAGTGGTTAAAATAGTCAGGTGCTTTCTCCATTGTTGACAGTTTATGTACTTAATGTACAGTTGGAGGCGTTAAATGATTTGTGAGCCAGGGGGTGCAGTGATGGTGAAATTGCATATTATATATTTCCTCATTAATAATGTGGCTCACTAATGCATTTTAAGCCTCCAAACCCTGGTCAAGGAGCCATATAAGGTAATTTGTATTGTTTTACCTTACTGATGTAAAGCTTGAGGAATGCAGGATGACCAAGCCCACTATCCCACTTGAAAGGTGATATCACTGTCCAGACAACTTTGATTGGTCATTTACTCACATACTAGCCTGTATCTACCACAGCTCAAACTGGAATAAGTTAGTCTCACACCAGAGCTGGCAACCATGCAAGCATCTGATCTGATCATCTCCATGCTGCATGAGCAGGGGATTCCATGGAAACAGCATATTTAGTCAAGTATTATTATTATATTTTCTTTATCTGTGTCTGTCATCACTTTTAATAAATGTTATACTTTTACGTATTCGTGTGATCTCTCTTTGCACATATCAAACAACCCCAAAAACATGACAAAAACCCCTCCAGTTAGCTACTACAAAACCCTCCATGCCCCTGTACTCAGGGGCAGCAGGCACTGTGTGGTAATGTTTGGGAAATGCGTATAACCTCCATGACCCCCGTTCTCTTGATTGGTGGGGGAGACGTGGAGCAAAATCTGTGTGCTGTGCTGAGATGTGCTTTTTACAAGGTAAATGTTGGGAGGATTGAAGGGGGAGGGGTCTAAGATCTATCCCCTCCAAAGGCTCATTAAGTAGAGATATTTTGGGATCTTTGATAGCATTTACCATGATCACAGAGTATATTAAGCTATGGGCTCTGATCCAGAATTGCTGAACCTTACCACATGACCACCACATGTGAAACATTGAGCTCATCTGCCTACAACCTTGAAAACAAAGGGCCAAAGAATCTGAGTGCATTCTAAGTTAGCGCTCAGCACTAAATAGGAAAAAAATCTCAGCATTTTTAATCCTAATAGGCAAGGGATTGTCTAGCAACTTGATGCCAAATTGCATACATGTACGTGACTGGCTTCAAGTGCTTATACCAGGGTTATGGTTACGGTTGTATACCATAAACCCCAGTATTTTTTTTTTTACAGCCAGCGATGCTTTTTCATCTAAAAGCAACACCAGAGGTTGATTACCTGCTGGATTGCTTTCACAGGCTGCATTCCTCTGGCTTACCATAGAGATGACTGAGGATCGGAACATCTCCAATCATCTCTATGGTCTATGAAACTGGAAGCGATAAGTATTTTGTCCCTTATGGTTTCAGTCCCATGTAAACGGGCCATTACTGGCCTGTGAAAACATCTGTTCAAGCTGATTTTGGTTTGATCAAATGCTTTTAAGAGCAGAGGAGAGATCTGGGGTCTAATAGACCCCATATGTCCCTGTAAAGAGTACCTGTCTCTGGCCATGCTATCACAGGAGATGTTGTTCATCCCTTGTGATTGCAATTAATTTGTTTAAAAAAATGTATTTGCTTACACTTACTGTGTCCTTACCAATCACTGACATTACCAGGCCAATTCATAGTTATCAAAACAAAAATGGGGGAAAGGGGAGGGGAAAGGGGATAGGGGAAAGGGAGGCGCGAGTACCACCTTAACTGGGTCAAAGAAATGCTGTGGCCCGTACTTAATCCTTACCCCGTTTGGGTGCTGTTGCTATAACCTTAATATACATGCAGAATAAAAGGGAAGTTGGGGGAGGGGGGTAAACCCAATAGGAATGGGTTTAAGAAAGGGGTTACCATGAGCAACAGCGTAGTCATAGGATTGGAATTAAAATAAGTTGGTTTTATTCAATTATCATAAACATTAAAATGTTGCATGTTGAAACACAGTACTGTGTATAATACAACAATGGTTCAACAAGACCGCGGACAAACACTAGACAGACAGGACAGACAGTACATAAAAAACGTGTGGCTGGCCCAGTCGGGACGTATTGCATTATACCTCAGTGGCCCTGGAGGGCCGTCAATTAGCCAAATATTGGTAATCAATATTGTGATCCACTAGTAATGATTATTTCAGTTTTAATTTGGATTAATATTCGGTCACCTGTGGCACAATGCAATGTAGGGGTGGAGAGTGCAAGGGGGAAAGAGAAGGCACACGTGCCAGACCAAAATTAGATTTAGGCTCAATTAGATTGAATTAACTATAACAGTGTAACAGTGTAAAAAATTGTAAAAAATTGTACTTTTGGTCCAGTATTTATGTTGGATTGCAAGGGAATAGTTGGCAAATCAATAAATCAGTCCTTAATAATAGTGTAAAAGTTCCCAATTCAGGCTGATTAAGGACGGACAGCAGGTTCATGGATAATCAATCAGACCATGTTGTTGGATTATGATGGTAGTGGTAACGCTACATGATTTGGTATTATTGCATGCAGAAAGCTTAGTAACTCATGTACATTAGATATATCTGTACATTACCATCTACACCAGTAGTCGCACCGATTCAGAGCGCTGTGTTCCTCAGAACTTGTAAGCCGATGGTTTCGGTGTCCCACCTGGAGTGCACGTCCGTAGATAACAGGGAGAAGCCGTCTGTGCTGTGAGGATTGCTTAGGGTTAGCTTAGCTGCAGCGATCCTCAGAATCCGGGAATCCTATGGCTGTATGATATCTATTGCCTTTGGTGCCCGTCCTGATTGTGAAATCCCTGCTATCATTAGCCGCCTGACACTCTCCTCCGTGCCCGTAGCGTCCGCAGACTGAGCAGCGTTGTGACGTCAACGCGTTTCGCCATGGTTCAATGACGTAGCTTCATCTTGGACGTTCATTGGTCAGTTTACCACAGACCCTTCTTATGGTGTATTTTGCTGGTGGTAACAATTCATAGTTAGTCTGGTTGAAAAAAGTTCATCCAGTTCAACCTACAAAGAAGAAAAGAAAACACACACACACAAATAGAAATCCTCCATACACAAAATCCTATACCCACAATTGATCTAGAGGAAGGAAAAAAAATCAGAACAAAGCATGATCCAATTTGCTCCAGCGGGGGGGGGGGGGCTCCTTCTTGATCTCCCAAGAGGCAACTGGATATTCCCTGGATCAACTTTGCCTGTTAGTATCCAATTATATTTTGTGCATTTAGGAAAGAGTCCAGGCCTTTAAAAAAAATCTATTGAGCTGCACAGAACCAGCACTTAAGGGAGTCTATTCTGGGGAGGGAATCCAGGGTCATGTAAGTTAGCAGGCATGGATCAGAGCCTTACATCATTGCCTAAATATAGCCATATGTGGGTAATTATGCCATCACTATACTTACCCCTCCTTCCTGTTATATAGCTGATGACAGCTCAAGGAGCTGTCATTCGGCTAGTGTTACCATCAGTTAATGTTCAAGTGCAGCAGGTTGTCAGTTTTTATTTTTTGGGCGCGTCAGTGGCAGTGGGCATCTTGAATGATGACAGGACTTTTTTGGGGGATTTTTTTTATATTAGAGGACTTATATTAGAGGAAGATTTGTGGACAACCGTATTGCCTTTATTGAAGAATGTTCAAAGAAACATAGTGAAGCAGTGGGACACAGAGAGCCTCTTTGTGAACTTTCTAAAGTTTTCTAAAACATGACTTACTGTGATAGTTTTTTGGTTGCCAGGGGCAACAACCACTGGCTCACGACATGCTTCTATGGTTTCTATCATTTAGGTATGCTAAAGTACATTCTGCAATTCCATGTGTAAGAATGGGGACTGGGGAATAAAACACCTGTTGGTGTATATAGGTAATACAAGGTATAACCAAGGGGAAATTGCGGGTTATTGCTTTATGGTTATCGTTCCCGCAGTGTTTCGCAGAGTGACTCCACTCTTGGCCCTCACACATGGGGGTGCCCACTCTGTGGGCTGCCTTGGTTCTGTGGGTGCAATCTTTGCGGCCATATGGACGCCCAGGGTGCTGAGGGGACATCCACCCCAGTCAGTGCCCGCTTTGCACCTCTGCGTTGCTCCTGTCCCCTCCCATTAGATGGTCTCATCATGTGGTGTCCATCTAGACTTCTACACACAGGCCTTTGCCTGTGTTGTTGGTTCCTTTTTCACTTCTTGAGCGAGGTTCCGCTGTAAGTGATGTGATAGATAGGTAGCGATCCGGAGCAATGATTGGTGTGATTCATCTTTCCTGCACGCTCCATTGATCATGCCCCCTTCCCTCGTGTCTACCACTCGGTCTTCTGGTCAATGTAGTTTTGTACGCCGTCCTGGGTTTGGGCGCACGTGCGGTGGCGCCTTCACATCCGCATTCAGCCGATGACATCAGACGCCAGCCGAATGGTGAGCACACTTAAGCTGGCTTCTCAGGCATTACAGCAGCCAGAGATTGGGGATGACCTGTTAGCCATAATTTCCTGCTTTTGAGGTAAGAAGTGTTGTCTTCTGTTCGCACTCTTGTCATGGATGAATGTACTGGGTAGTGATTTTTTGGAGGTCTTAAAAACGCATTTGCTCTTTTATTTCTTTTCCACACACTTCTTTTATACATTGCTTAGTGGGTAGGTCTGAGATGTATATCCCAGATCTCCACTTCCTATTTGAAATTCGGTCTTGTTTTGTTTTTCCTTACATCTGTTTTTGTTTTATTTTGTCATTTGCTTTATTTGCTTATTATGGTGTAATGAGACCCAGGTCTGATGTGCCTATTGGCACAGAGTTATCATTTTAAATTAATTGGTGAATACATTAATAACATCTCTTTGTATTTGCACCATCAACCATCAAAGAATATAGTCTATTGCTATGTGACATTGTACTGTATATGTTGTTTCCACAGTATGTGGGTTTATCTAAATGAAGCATGTCTATGACTCCAGAGGGATCGTTACATATTCCCCCCATTTTTTCTTATATTCCTTTTCTCTAGCTATAGTCCTTAATACTGCGTTTCTACTGGACCTTTGGTTTTTCATGTACAGGGGCCCCTCCTTTTCCATCTTTAAGCTCTGAGTCTATTTGTTTTTAGTAAGTATGTTATCCAGGAATTTTTTGACTATATTATTGAGGTTTATCCCTTATGCAACTCTTTTCTGTGGGCTACATTTTTCTGTTATTTTCTATTTTTTATAAAAAAATAATTTTCTGATAATATTAAACAAGTAGATTGATTGTAGGTCTTTCCCTACTTTTTTCTTGTTAACTTGGTCATTGTGTGTGCTCACTATGGCCGCATAGTGCTCTCTATTCTTGGCATTCTCCGCATCGTGGTTGACCCCTCTCCTCACCTTGTGCTGGGGGGGTGGGCCCTAAGGTGGTGAGTCTTTCTCTGTCTTTTGGTGAACTTTGGCAAAATCACTTCTTTTTAATATCAATTTTTTGTTAAATTTTTCTCATGTTACATATATTTTTGTCTTTGTATAGCTTTTTCGCTAGTCTATGGTTTATGCGTATATCCCCTGATGAAGCCGTGAGGCAAAACATGTCGGGATAACATACGACCATTCAATCTCTATAAAGCCTTTATGTTTAACCACCATAATGGAGATACTCTATGAAATCAAATGACTAATGCCCCGTACACACGGTCGGACTTTGTTCGGACATTCCGACAACAAAATCCTAGGATTTTTTCCAACGGATGTTGGCTCAAACTTGTCTTGCATACACACGGTCACACAAAGTTGTCGGAAAATCCGATCGTTCTAAACGCGGTGACGTAAAACACGTACGTCGGGACTATAAACGGGGCAGTGGCCAATAGCTTTCATCTCTTTATTTATTCTGAGCATGCATGGCACTTTGTTCTTCGGATTTGTGTACAAACGATCGGAATTTCCGACAACAGATTTTGTTGTCGGAAAATTTTATCTCCTGCTCTCCAACTTTGTGTGTCGGAAAATCCGATGGAAAATGTCCGATGGAGCCCACACATGGTCGGAATTTCCGACAACACGTTCCGATCGGACATTTTCCATCAGAAAATCCGACCGTGTGTACGGGGCATTATTGTAATCTCATTATCTTGTTTAGTCTTTGTTTATAATAAAATATATTTTGTATATTTTATATACATTTGATTGGTTTCTATTATTATTTGTATAAGCACCGCTATAGTCCCCTCCCAAATCCTCTCTTTCATTTGAATAAATTATTTCTTGGGATAAGGTACGTATTTTCAGGTGTCTACCCTTAGATGGGTCATCTTTGCTTTCCAGATAACAAAAAAGTAACATACACAGCTTGGGCCAGTACTGTGACATTATAACATTTTTGTTTCCGATTGAAAGAGTATCAAGCCCAAAATCAAACATTTATTATATTTCAGCTTACCAATTCTTAGATGTGGTGGTTGCATTCATTTTCTTTTTCAGGCTAGATTTATTTTATTTTCACTTGCTGAAATAGCCAGTATGCCTGTTGTTTTTCAACAGAACAAGCTATCCTGCAAATGTAGCACTTAGAGGGTTGAAACAAACCATTTAACACTGATAGGGGTGCTTACAATGGTCAACTTTATTTTAATGTAAAACCCTTATCCCAAAATGAACCATTGCCTTAACTGCTTTTAAGGTGTTAGCTGGTGTTTGGCTTCAATTTGTTAGTGTCTGTAAATCTGCTAGTACATCTAACATGTACACACCCCCAGACTAACACTGCTGCTGATCAAAGGTGTCTCTATGGCTCCTCTAATACAGGAGGTGTGTAACTGGCCATATCACCAGGTGCAAACAAAGGGAAAAAGTAAAACAAATAAATAAATTGCAGCCACAGCATCTATTGATAGGTAAGCTGCAATATATTACATTTTTTGTTTTTGGGTTTAGTAATACTTTAAGTTGTAGAAGAATTCTAGCTTTGTTTCCAATTAAAATGTTCTAAAAGCTAAACCCTTGCCCATGCCTGATCCCCAAAATCATACACTAAGGGATTTATAAGGGATGGGCTGAAAATTACCTGGGTTTGGTTCATGGAGGGTTCACTTAACATTACTGAAGTTATTAAAAAATGCAGATACAGACAGTCAGTCTCCTATGCATGTAATGTGGGAAGTGTATGCACATACTGGTCAGCAGCATAAGTCTTAAATGTTGATGCAAACTGCAAAACGTAACTTGTCATTTTTACAGATGGAAATGACACTGAGCACTAAATGAAGTAAAGCAGAAGTCCTTCTCTAAATCTTGTAAACTCTAAAGAATATTAAATTACAGAAGGTTCCTGTCTTCCAGCAGCAGCTACCATCTTCCACCCTTCTTCTTACTGCAAACTTTAAATGGCAGCCTGCTCATGCATTCTTACGTTTTCATATCAGTGGAGAGACCTTGCACATCCCACAAAGTGATTGGTTGAGACAAGTGGCAGGAAATCTGTTTGAAAGTAAAGCATACAAAGGTGCAAAGAGAGATCTTTGGCCACCGATGTAATTTAAAGGCCTTTTATTGTCGCCCCTGCTCCTTGCCCTGGCAATGGAGCCACTGGCTATTGCTTTGAGATCTGCTCAAGAGGTACAGGGTTTTAAAAGAAGGAGGCGGAGGAGAAAGTTGTTATGTATGCTGATGACATCTTGCTGTTTCTGATGGATACGAAGGCTTCTCTGAAGGCAGCTATGGAGATAGTTAAGGAATTTGGTTATTTCTCTGGGCTGACAATTAATTGGGAAAAATCTGTACTTTTGCCAATAGACCCTCTCATAGTTTCACTTCCACAACAAGTATCCCAAATCAGAATAGTAAGTCAAATGAGATATTTGGGTATTAATATAACAAGAGACCCGGGGCAGTACATAACTGGAAATGTGGTTCCACTTATGAAGAAATTAAAACAGAAAAGCCGGGTGTGGGGCCGTCTCCCTCTCTCGGTCGTCGGGCGCTGCAACTTAATTAAGATGGTTTGGTTGCCACGAATTTTATATGTAATACATAACTCCCTAGTGTGGATTCCTAGACTCTGGTTTAAAAAAATGGACAGTGTGTTTAGAGAGTTGATTTGGAAAAACGGGGTGACAAAGATCCGTTTGCAGGCATTGCGGCAGCCAGGGGAGGTGGGGTGCATTGTATTGCCGGCCCCAAGGTGCTATTTCCTTGTGACTCAATTGCAGTATATGGGAGGTAGCAATAGTCCAGGAGAAAGAGGAGCAGGGAGCAATTTACTGCTGAATGATACTAGCCATGACACGATAGTAGAGGCGGTTGAGGCAGACTCCTTTGGTTCCAATTGTCCTACCACTCAGCTAATGGTTAAAAGTTGGGAGTCTGTTAAGAACATGTTAGGCTATGTGGGCTTCCTGGAATTTTCCCCATTATGGGATACTAAAAACTTAAATGAACTTAAAGTAATGGGGAAAATAGAGGAATGGGACTGGCGGGGTATTCATTGCCTGGCACAGCTGTATAAGGCGGGTAGGCTAAAGTCGTTCCAGGAGATGGTGGAAGAGTATACGATTCCCAATCAATCATTTTATAGGTAGCTGCAAATCAGGCATGCCCTAGATGCACAATTTAGTGGAAAGGAACCAGAGTGGTGTGAAATGCTTAAAGTATTAATTTATGATATGTACAGGAGTTTAAACATGATGGGTCAGGAGGAATTGGTGGAACATAAAAATAGAATTAAATGGGAGGGGGATGTTGGATCAATATAGGATGAACAATGGAAATATGTTCTGGCAATGGGGCCCAGGATCTCCCTCTCTCCCTCACAGATTATTTCTCATTTGTATTTGATACACAGGTCATACTATACACCCTTGAAGCTGTTTATGTTTGGAAAGAAGCCTGATGCTGTGTGTCAAAGGTATGGGGATGGGAGGGGTGACTTAGTACACATGTTCTGGCGGTGTTCCAAGTTGCACAGGTATTGGAAAGGCATAATGGATAAAATAAATTCTGTGTTTGGGATGTCTCTGGGTATGGAGGCCAGGACCTGTCTCATGGGTCTGATGGAGGAAAATGGGATATTAAGAGACACGCAGACTGCAATAATTAGATGTTTGTTTCAAGGTAAAAAACTTATTGCACGGAAGTGGCAGGCAAGGGATCCCCCGACGGTAGTAGAATAGTTGATAGAAGTAAGAGAGGTAATTGGAAAGGAGAAATACACTTATAAGAAGAGGGGTAATTATAAGAAATTTGAAAAAATATGGAGCCTATGGTTGGTATCAGAATATGTCAGTTAAGAAAGTTGGTTAGAATGGTAGATGAAGGGTGAAGGAAGGTTGGTATGTATGGGTTGGAAGGAGAGGTGCGTGAGGATGGGAGGTGGGGGATGGGGGAGGGGGGAGAGAGTTGAGGGGTTAAAAAAGGGGTAAAAATCTGGGTATTTACAACTATTGGTGTATTTGCCATTTGTATAAACTGAGTATATACAATGACTTGATGGATAATGGTATTTTATTAATGAATTTTTCTAATAAAAAAGTATTAAATTAAAAGGCCTTTTATTGGGAGTTCATGGCACCATATTTCATTACATATTTAAATTAGAGGCAGCATTCTGTTTTGCTAGCTCCCCTGTAATTCAATTCAGTGTCAAAAAATAACTTTCAAATTATGTTTTCAAATACACTTTTGTCATAGTTTAAAGTTTCTAAAATCTTGTCCAAAGTCAGCCCCTGCAATCTGTACACAAAAGTAAAGAATAGTACTTGTATGTTAGACACACACTTATAGATCTATGCTTTTATGATCTGCTTTTAAGATCTGTCACTACCAATTTAAACACAGTAGCTTTTTAGAGTGTGAATTGGGAGCAAAAAGGCAATGTTGATCATCAATATAAAGGAAGGAGCAGGTTGTTTTTTACAATGCAATAATTAATTTAATTAGTAGGAGCTAGTCTGATTAATACATATGGCCCAAGCATTGAATTATGTACCGGTAGTTAGATTACTACTGTAGTACTGGATATATAAGACTGGATTAGTACAATATTTCATTTTACAAAATGACTTACACTGCAAATTTACATAGGGTGCAATGTAAAGGCTACACACCAAACACTAACTTTAATAAGTAAGCGCTAGGTGATGACAACACCTGTAATAAAATATCAAAGAGGGTGCTATCAATCAGTTATTACTTGCTAAACATTGGTACTTAGAATAAAGGAGGCGCTATCAATCACATACTGATTGCTAAATAGCAGCGCTTAGAACAAATTTGACCTCTTACTCAGAGTCAGCCAATAGTAGAACCTGTGTAAATCATATATGTCCTGATTATATGATTAAATGATAGCCTTCTTATCTCCCTAGCTTTTCTAACCCTCATTCTTTTTTTTTTCCTCTAAATGATTTTCCCTTTTTAAAAGGTCTTTTCCTCTATTTTCACACATGGTTCTCTTTATATGTGTATATATATATATATATATACAGCAGGTAAAGTAAGTATTGAACATGTTACCATTTTTCTAGGTAAATATATTTCTAAAGTTGCTGTTGACATGAAATTTTCACCACATGTTGGTAACATTCCATGCAATCCATACATATAAAGGAACCAAAACAAATAGCTTCATAAATTAGGTTATGTGTAATAAAATGGAATGACACAGGGAAAAAGTTTTAAACACATGAAGAAAGGGAGGTGCAAAAAGGCATGGAAAAAGCCACGACACAAGCTGAAATCTATCAGTAATTAGAAAGCAATCCTGCCCCTTGTCAGTGCAAATTAATATCAGCTGGTTCAGTCTCAACTGATGGCCTATAAAAAGGTGTCTCATTACCAAGGTGTCACACAAGAAACATCTCATGATGGGTAAAAGCAAAGGGCTCTCTCAAGACCTTCACAACCTTATTGTTGCAAAACATACTGATAGCATTGGTTACAGAAGAATTTCTAAACTTCTGGATGTTTCAGTGAGCACTGTTGGGGCCATGATCCAGAAGTGGAAAGAACATAATTTCACCATAAACCGGCCACGGCCAGGTGCTCCTCGCAAGATTTCTGACAGAGGAGTGAAAAGAATTATCAGAAGAATTGTCCAAGAGCCAAGGACCACTTGTTGAGAGCTTCAGAAAGACCTGGAAATTATAGGTACAATTGTTTCAAAGAAAACAATAAGTAATGCACTCTACCGCCATGGCCTGTATGCATGCTCACCATGCAAGACTCTATTGCTGAAGAAAAAGCATGTTGAAGCTTGATTAAAGTTTGCTGCACAACATTCAGACAAGCCTATGAAATACTGGGAGAATATAGTCTGGTCAGATGAGACCAAAATTGAACTCTTTGGATGCCATAATACAAACCATGTTTGGAGGTCAAATGGCACTGCACATCACCCTAAAAACACCATACCAACCGTAGAGTTTGTAGGGGGGAAGATCATAGTGTGGGGCTGTTTTTCAGCCTATAGTACTGGCAAACTTCATATCATTGAAGGAAGGATGAATGGAAAAATGTATGAAGACATTCTTGATAAAAATCTGCTGCCATCTACCAGGATGATGAAGATGAAAAGAGGGTGGACATTTCAGCAATACAATGATCCCAAACACAAAGCCAAGGAAACTCTCAATTGGTTTCAAAGAAAGAAAATAAAGCTGCTAGAATGGCCCAGCCAATCACCTGACCTGAATCCAATAGCAAATCTAAAGACCTAAAGATTAGAGTTCAGAAAAGAGGCTCACGGCCCCTTCAAGATTTAAAGACTGTTTGGAAGAATGGGCAAAAATCCCACCTGAGCAATGCATGCGACTAGTTTCTCCATACAGGAGGTGTCTTGAAACTGTCATTACCAACAAAGGATTTAGTACGAAGTATTGAATACATTTCAGTTAGCGTGTTCAATACTTTTTCCCTGTGTCAGTCCATTTTATTACACAGAACTTCATTTCTGAGCTTATTTATTTTGGTTTCTTTGTATCTATGGATTGCCCAGGTTGGTGACATGTTCAATACTTATTTTACTATATACTGTATATATACAGTATCTCACAAAAGGGAGTACACCCCTCACATTTTTGTAAATATTTTATTTTATCTTTCCACGTGACAACACTGAAGAAATTACACTTTGTTAAAAAAGTAGTAAAAGTATCTATGTAAAGTAGTGAGTGTACAGCTTGTATAACAGTGTAAATTTGCTGTCCCCTCAGAATAACTCAACATACAGCCCTTAATGTCTAAACCGCTGTCAACAAAAGTAAGTACACCCTAAGTGAAAAATTGGGCCCAATTAGCCATTTTCCATCCCCAGTGTCATGTAAATTGTTAGTGTTACAATGTCTCAGGAGTTAATGGGGAGCAGGTGTGTTAAATTATGTGTTATCACTCTCACTCTCTCATACTGGTCACTTGAAGTTCAACATGGCACCTCACGGCAAAGAACTCTCTGAGGATCTGAAAAAAATAATTGTTGCTCTACATAAAGATGGCCTAGGCTATAAGAAGATTGCCAAGTCTCTTAGGGGTGTACTCACTTTTGTTGCCAGCAGTTTGGACGTTAATGGTTGAGTTATTTTGAGGGGACAGCAAATTTACACTGTTATACAAGCTGTACACTCAATACTTTACATTGTAGCAAAGTGTCATTTCTTCAGTGTTGTCACATGAAAAGATAGAATACAATATTTACAAAAATGTGAGGAGTATACTCACTTTTGTGAGATAATAAAAATATATATATATATATATATATATATATATATATATATATATATATATATATATATATATATATTATATATATTGTGAGAGTGAGAGCCCCTGTCTCTTTGAAAATGAGTGTAAAATGGACACAGGCAGTTTGAGAAGTTCCAGCAGAAGATTGGCGAGCAGAAAAAACTATGCTTTAAGTCTTCTCTGGATTTTGTGAGTCTGGATTGGGGCTGGAAACTTGAAGACGTCAAAGAGCATTGGGAGGGATGGAGTCTTCAGTCTTGTGTCTGGGATTTCCAGAAGTTCTGCAGGTTGTGTGTGTGTCCAGGTGCACACACTCATTATAAGGCAGATCTGAGCATACCTCAGGAAAGTTGGATCAGTTGCTGCAGCCAGAAGGGAGGTGTGCTACCATTTAAGAACCCAGGCGATATCCTTGAGATGGCACTCCATGTAAGAGAGGTTCCAGGTCAGTGGACTGTGAGAGTTGGGCCAGCTGAGAGAGTTGGGGAGACCATAGCTGAGAAAACTGGAAGAGACAGTCCTGAGGACCAGAGGGGACCTTGAGTCTTGGAGGAGTGTGAAAGCCTGGAGTGTCAGGAGAACCCCTTCCCAGAGGCCAGGAGTGGGCCTGCACAGATTTGTCCTGTGACCAAAGCTGAGTGAGCCTTGAGAGCCAGGTGGCTTGGCATTTATGTTTGTGTTGTAATTTTTGGGAGAAGAACCCCTGTGTGGGCAACCCATGCATGTATGAACTTTCATTTTTGTTACTTTCAATAAAAGTGGGCTACCACGCCCTTAAACTAAAGTTCCTGTTGGCTGTGAACTCACTGAAATGCATCTACCACTGAGCTACTTTCAATAAAAGAGGGCTACCACGCCCTTAAACTAAAGTTCCTGTTGGCTGTGAACTCACTGAAATGCATCTACCACTGAGCTAGACATCCCCCAATATCACAATATATATATATATATATAATATACAGTGGGGACAGAAAGTATTCAGACCCTCTTAAATGTTTCACTCTTTGTTATATTGCAGCCATTTGCTAAAATCATTTAAGTTAATTTTTTCCCTCATTAATGTACACACAGCACCCCATATTGACAGAAAAACACATAATAGTTGACATTTTTGCAGATTTATTAAAAAAGAAAAGATGAAATATTACATGGTCCTAAGTATTCAGACCCTTTGCTGTGACAATAATATATTTAACTCAGGTGCTGTCCATTTCTTCTGATCATCCTTGACCTTTATTTGAGTCCAGCTATGTTTGATTATACTGATTGGACTTGGTTAGAAAAGCCACACACCTGTCTATATAGAACCTTACAGGTCACAGTGCATGTCAGAGCAAATGAGAATCATGAGGTCAAAGGAACTGCCTGAAGAGCTCAGAGACAGAATTGTGGCAAGGCACAGATCTGGCCAAGGTTACAAAAACATTTCTGCTGCACTTAAAGTTCCTAATAGCACAGTGGCCTCCATAATCCTTAAATGGAAAATGTTTGGGACGACCAGAACCCTTCCTAGAGCTGGCCGTCTGGCCAAACTGAGCTATCGGGGGAGAAGAGCTCCAGTGAGAGGTAAAGAAGAACCCAAAGATCACTGTGGCTGAGCTCCAGAGATGCAGTCGGGAGATGGGAGAAAGTTATATAAAGTCAACCATCACTGCAGCTCTCCACCAGTTGGGGCTTTATGGCAGAGTGGCCCGACGGAAGCCTCTCCTCAGTGTAAGACACATAAAAGCCCGCATGGAGTTTGCTAAAAAAACACCTGAAAAACTCCAAGATGGTGAGAAATAAGATTCTTTGGTCTGATGAGACCAAGATAGAACTTTTTGGCCTTAATTCTAAGCGGTATGTGTGGAGAAAACCAGGAACTGCTCATCACCTGTCCAATACAGTCAAGACAGTGAAGCATGGTGGTGACAGCATCATGCTGTGGGAGTGTTTTTAAGCTGCAGGGACAGGACGACTGGTTGCAATCAAGGGAAAGATGAATGCGGCCAAGTACAGGGATATCCTGGACGAAAACCTTCTCCAGAGTGCTCAGGACCTCAGACTGGACTGAAGGTTTACCTTCCAACAAGACAATGACCCTAAGCACACAGCTAAAATATAGAAGGAGTGGCTTCACAACAACTCCATGACTGTTCTTGAATGGTCCAGCCAGAGCCCTGACTTAAACCCAATTGAGCATCTCTGGAGAGACCTAAAAATGGCTGTCCACCAACGTTTACCATCCAACCTCACAGAACTGGAGAGGATCTGCAAGGAGGAATGGCAGAGGATCCCCAAATCCAGGTGTGAAAAACTTGTTGCATCTTTCCCAAAAAGACTCACGGCTGTATTAGATCAAAAGGGTGCTTCTACTAAATACTGAGCAAAGGGTCTGAATACTTAGGACCATGTGATATTTCAGTTTTTCTTTTTTAATAAATCTGCAAAAATGTCAACAATTCTGTGTTTTTCTGTCAATATGGGGTGCTGTGTGTACATTAATGAGGAAAAAAAATGAACTTAAATGATTTTAGCAAATGGCTGCGAAATAACAAAGAGTGAAAAAAAATATATATATATGTATATATATAATATATATACACTGTATATCCAAAAGCCATATAGAGGCACTCACAGGTCATGCAGAGGAGGTGGATCAAAACAGCATCATTTTTTTTTTGTCAGTGTTTTGATGAAGCTCAGTCCATCTTTCTAAAGACATAATAACATGTAAGTGAACAGCCCAATAAACCCAAAACCCCTTCTACCAACAGCACCCCATTATGATGACCTCAATGCAAGGGTAAAAAGACACATAAAGGGTAGAGGTAAAAAAGGACCACAAAAATAGCAAATCACAAGAGTCAATCAAAAAAGCAAAATAGACATAATTCTAACCTAAAATAAGGCTATCCAGAACTAGCTCCTGCATAAAAATGGCAAAATTGAAAAAAAGTAGGAAAAACAAAGCATGGTGTAAACAAGCACAATATGGCCCCCATTGCACATGACAAACACCAGGCAAGCATTGACCACCCATAATAATAACATGAAACACTAATTAAACAAGTGATGTCCTAGGACAACATAGCAACAAATGAGAAATATCCAAATAACCACAAAAATACTATACAAGACCAAACACCTCATATGTGCTTAATATAAACAAGTGTAAGAGTGTGAAAAGCACCCCACATAAGACAAAGACAATAGATCCACAGAAAACACTGACAGTGCAATAAGATAGGAATACATACAAATGTACGTAATGTAAATCATTACTTCATAACCAGATAGCGGAAACTTGAGGACTCAAATATGAGAATAGTTGCAAAGGAGGAATGATGGTGAGAACCCCAAGACTAATACCACTAGGAAAAGAACATTACCTTTAACCAGAAATTACACAATATGCTCATTAACTACTTAGTGGTTATTCGTTTAATTATCATAAAGTACACAGTGCCTATTTCTTCATCTGCTGTCACTACTAGAGAAACAACAGCAACAAGAAAAGTCATTTAGTGTAGGAAATTATTACTTCAAAACAATAAATGCAATTGTATAATTTTGGCAAAAGTAGCAACACATGCAAAATAACTTGAATTGTTTTCGATCAGGCATCAAAATTGCAATCATAGTTTCAACACCTATAAAGAAAAAATGACATACCACCAGTGTGATTATGTAATGATGTTCCCTGTAAATAAAGATGAGTTGAACATTCGCTGTTCAGAGAAGATCCAAAGGACAGTCAACAGAAATTCCTCCTACCAAACAACTCATTATGCATTGCTTAAGCCATCATTGGCCAAGGTCATGCACGTGAATTCTGTTCAGGTGCAAGACTTTAGCCAATGTTGTTTCACATTCACAAACGTTGCAGCCCACACACTATTAATGGCTGCTCTTTTAGCAGCCTTTTGTCAGTGTGTTAATTTAGTGTGATAGACAGCTGGCATTTGTCAAAGCAGACGTTCAGTCATTTTTTCATTCTATTAAATCTTCTGCCCTTGTTGTTTTTACTTTGGATAGTAAAACGTTTTTTTTCTGCCAGTAAATACTTTATACAGCCCACTTCCTGTTTTTTGTCTGGCAAAAAACCTAGGCTTATGACATCAAGCACAGCTCTCTCTCTCACTATCGGAAGAGTTTGTCAAGACGGGAGTGGGGATGAGTCATACAAGGGCCAATGAGAACTGCAGGGCTGCAGAGCTGGAGGTGTGCCTCTGTGTAAATCCAGGAAGTAAACAGGCAGCAGCTTCAGCTGCCCACAGTTAAAATGGCTACAGTCAGACTTAGTGGAGGGAGATTTCTGCAGCATATTTGGCAAGTACTGAATCACAGTATATATAAAATAATATACAAAGTGGTTGGAGGGAAGCTTCAGAATGGTAAAGATGTTTTTATTACAAATTATGTGAGCAGACTGCAGTTCAGACAGGTTAGTGTAGTATGCTTTCAGTATCATGCTATATACAATTTTACAGTTTAATGCTACAGTATATACAGAGTACTCAGTGCTATAAATAGTACTATATTGTGTGTTGTATATTTGCTAATGATACATTGCAGCGAATTACAGTTTGTGTGGCTAGGTAGAGTGGAGTGTAAACCACCTACATTCATTGCAATTTAAACAGACCCAACTTTACTTTTTAGGACTACTTTTTTTGGGGGGCAGAATCAGATTCTGTTGCTATTTCACTGCTGTTTCACCATTTTTCCTTAGCTTTTTGTTGATAGTGGGTAATGTTATTTTAATATTTCATAAAAAAGATCAAAATAAATAGACAGATAATTAAATAAAACAGGTTTTTTTATTTGGTTTTCGAGTGGGCGTTGGTGTTATTTTTATTCATTTTGTTTTCTTCTGGTTTTTAGCTTTATTGTTTTCAAAATTTCCCCCCTTACATTGTTTAGTACTCTAGATGGGTTTACCTCTTTACTATAAAAGTAGTTATTGCATTATTTGCACACACATTTTAGGCCTGAAGATTAATTAAATTCTCCAAACAGTTTATATATTCTTAAAACAGAGACCCTGGAGAATAAAATAGTATAGTATAATATAGTAAAATATAAAACATGAGGTTCCAGATAGTAAATAGATACCCAACATGTCAAAATGTCAGGATTTAAAATTACATGTATATGTGAAACCAAGACAAACTTCGGTACCCAAAATTGTCCATAGGAGTCACTTTAAAATATTTTACAGATTATCAGTTTAGAAATAACTGTGAATATTAGCCCTAGAATTATTTCTCTCACTCTGAATATTAGCCCTAGAATTATTTCTCTCCCCCTCGTATGTGCATTTATGTATGTACAGTATGTATACATTAGGGTGGGAGACTTTAATCTTTTTAAATGTTTTATTTGTTATTTTTTAAAACTTTTTAATAGCTAATAGCCCCTTAAGTAATAGCCTTTTGCTGGTGACAGGTCCTTTTTAGGAGATATTAAGGGTTTATTAGACCCCCAGTGTCACCTATGTACTCCAATGAAGCGGATCAAGCAAAGATTGTGCTTGTATAGCTTCATCCCCAGACACAGCAGCTGGGGAATGACAGCTCTGAACTATAAAAATCCAGGTTCATTCACCAGAGGGAGGACCACTGATTTTCACTAATGTTTCTCCGCTCCACCTGAAGAAACCTGCCATGCCACTCCCAGGCTTGCAGATGGGACAGTGGAGTTGCTGACACCGACATAAGTCTTACATTGGTAAAAGAGAAAGGGTTAAAGCATGTTTGTGCTATGGCTACTATATTTTGTGAAATATTTATCATAGATGAGTTTGCAGTGTAAAGATGTTTTGCTGATATAAATAAAACCACATCAAATATTTTCTAAAAATAACCTAAACTTTTTTTCAGATATAAAGATTCTTTCATTTTTTTGGGCTTTTGACACTGTGCGCTTAACTAGTACAGCTTGAATTATGTGTCAACAGCTAAAATTAGTTCAAATAATCTTATTGTAAATATTTCAATGATACCTGATATTTTTGATGTTCAAAGAATGCATGAAAAGCCATGGGTATTTAAGTAATAGCTTCTTGGCACTCATAAATCCTGGGCATTAGACATGTGCAGAACGGAAACATTTATTTGGTTTTGTTTCGGATAGATTTGTTATGTTACTAATTTAGTTTAGTTTAGGAATTCATTTGGTTTGGTTGCCGAACTAGTCTAGTTTTAATTGAATTTCATTTAGTTTATTAACCACTTAAGCCCCGGACCATTTGGCTGCCCAAAGACAAGAGCACTTTTTGCGATTCGGTACTGCATCGCTTTAACTGACAATTGCGCAGTCTTGTGACATGGCTCCCAAACAAAATTGAGGTTGTTTTTTCCCCACAAATAGAGCTTTCTTTTGGTGGTATTTTACCACCTCTGTGGTTTTTATTCTTTGCACTATAAACAAAAAAATAGCAACAATTTTGAAAAAAAAGCATTATCTTTTACTTTTTGCTATAATAAATATGCCCAAAAATATATAAAAAAACATTTTTTTCCTCAGTTTAGGCCAATGCATACTCTTCTACATATTTTTGGTAAAAAAAATCGCAATAAGCGTTTATTGATTGGTTTGCGCAAAAGTTATAGCATCTACAAAATAGGGGATAGTTTTATGGCCTTTTTATTAATAATTTTTTTTTACTAGTAATGGTGGTGATCAGCGATTTGTGTCATGACTGCAACATTATTGTGGACAGATCGGACACTATTGGTGTGATTTTGGGACCATTCACATTTATACAGCGATCAGTGCAATTAAAAATGTATTGATTACTGTGTAAATGTGACTGCCAGTGAAGGGGTTAACCAATAGGGGGCAGGGGTTAAGTGTTTCCTAGGGAGTTATTCTAACTGTGGGGGGGGGGTGTGGCTATGTGTGACATGACACTGATCACCGCTTCCGATTACAGGGAGTTGTGATCGGTGTCCTGTCCTCTCCGTGAGATCTTCGTGGGTATCCCCGCGGACATCAAGTCATCGGACCCGTGATCACACTCACGGAGGTCGCGGTGCGCGCGCACCCGCAAACTGCTTCATAAAGGGCAACATAAAGGTACGTTAATCTGCCTGTATGTGCCCTTCTGCCGATGTATGTCGGCATGAGCTGGTCGGCAAGCAGTTAATTTTCTATCAAATTCCAAATTTTCCCAATGATTTGAATTTGGATCAGTGGAAAAATGATTGACCAATTCAAATTCTGAGTGAAGAATAGCTGGTTGTTAAGCAGTGGGCCAAGAAGCCAGTCGCCACATCCTTAACAACCAATCACTCATCAGCTGTCAGCGGGCTTCCCCACTGACAGCTGAAATGCAAAAAAAATACCAGCAATAGAAATTTTTTTAAAAATGGTGGGCGGTCCCCCTGCCCCCAATCCAAACCATAGTTACATAGTTAGGTTGAAAAAAGACACAAGTCCATCTAGTTCAACCAAAAAAATGAAAAAATAAAAATAATAATAATAATGCAATCCCATATACACAATCCTTCACCCACAGTTGATCCAGAAGAAGGCAAAAAAACAGCAAAGCGTTCTCCAATTTGCTACAGTAGGGGGAAAAATCCTTCCTGATCAGATTTTCCCTGGATCAACTTTAACTATATATGTTAGTACCCAGTTATATTCTGTGCATTTAGGAAAGAATCCAGGCCTTTTTAAAGCAATTTACTGTACTTGCCAGAACCACCTCTGGAGGGAGTCTATTCCACATTTTCACATCTCTTACTGTGAAAATTTGGAGAGGAAATATTTTTTTCCTCTAGATGTAAAGAGTGCCCTCCTGTCCTCTGTGATGACCTTAAAGTGAATTACGCAACAACAAGTTCACTATATGGACCACTTATGTATTTGTACATGTTGATCATATCCCCCCTTAATCTCCTCTTCTCAAGAGGGAATAGATTCAGTTGCTCTAATCTTTCCTCATATTTGAGCTCCTACATGCCTCTTATCTGTTTGGGTGCCCCGCTCTGCACTTTCTCCAGTTCCCCGATATCCTTTTTGAGAACCAGTGCCCTAAACTGAACTGCATATTCTAGATGAGGTCTTACTAATGATTTGTACAGGGGCAAAATTATATCTTTGTCTCTCTGGAGTCTATACCTCTCTTAAAACAAGAAAGGACTTTGCCCGCTTTGGAAACCACAGCTTGGCATTGTATGCTATTATTGAGCTTATGATCTACTAAAACCCCCAGATCCTTCTCCACCATTGATTTCCCCAGTTGCACTCCACCTAGTATGTATGATGCATGCATATTCTTAGCTCCCAAGTGCATAACTTTACATTTATCAACATTAAACCTCATTTGCCATTTGCCTGTAGATTTTACCTTACCCATGAGCTGTGTGTGGGGAACTGTGTCAAACGCTTTTGCAAAATCCAGGTATAACACATCCACAGCCACCTCTCTGTCGAAGGTTTTACTTACCTCCTCATAAAAAGAGATCAGGTTTGTTTGACAACTTCTGTCTTTCATGAATCCATGCTGTCTGTTGCTTAAAATATTTTTTTCCAGCAAGAATTCGTCTATGTGGTCTTTTATTAAACTCTCCAGTATCTTCCTGATTATAGAAGTTAAACTAACAGGTCTATAGTTACTTGGTAAAGACTTTGATCCCTTTTTAAATATGGGCACCACATTGGCCTTGCACCAATCCAGTGGTACCATTCCAGTCATTAACGAGTTCATAAATATTAGAAACAATGGCCTTGAAATGACAGAGCTCAATTCTTTTAGGATCCATGGGTGGATGACATCTGGTCCAGGTGCTTTATCCACCTTTATTCTGTCTTAAATTTTCTGGACCATATCACTTTTGAGCCATTGTGGATCATTTGGGGCTGTGTTACTACCACCCCCATTATGGACATTAGCTCCCCCATGCTCCTTTGTATACACAGAGCTGAAGAAAGTATTTAATAAATTAGCCTTCTCTTTGTCCCCAGTCACCCACTCTAGATTATTTTGCAAAGGGCCTACATGCTCAGACTTGACCTAACCATCTGTATCTGGGCACATGTATAGAACATGCTCCAGCAAAAATGTAATTTCTAAAGAACCCTGCTATTTAAAAAAAAAAGAAAAAAACAGCATGCCCCCCCAGTCCCATGTAAAAATGTTAAAAAAAAAGGCGCAGGGTCCCCCCAAAATCCATACCAGACCCTTATCCAGGCATGCAGCTTGGCAGCCAGGAAAGGGGGGATGAGGGAGCGTCCTCCCCCCTTCTGAACCATACCAGGCCACACGCCCTCAATATTAGGGGCAGAGGGGGCTCTGATAGCCCGCTGACAACTTATGAGTCATCAGTTGTTAAGGACACGGCGGCTGATTTCCCGGCCTGCTGCTTAACCACTTCGCGCCCGCGCTATAGCCGAAAGACGGCTACAGCTCGGACGCCAATTGCCGGGAGGGCGTCCCTGGACATCCTCCTGTTTACTTCCGTGATGCGCACTCCCGCGGGCACGCATCGGGGAAGTTCTGTGCTGGCCGTGTCCCTTGGACACAGCCAGTCACAGATCGCTGTAAATGGCCAATCACAGCGGCCGTTTACAGCACGATCGGCGGTGCCAATTAGAGATGATCTCATAAGTAAACATATGAGATCATCTCTCATCGCTGGCTCTCCCTCCTCACACAGAGACAGCATGTGAGGAGAGAGAGCTAACTGCTGCAGCGTGAGTAAAAAAAAAACTACGAAAAATAAGTGACGTCAGTGCCATCTGTCCCCACTGTCATCTGTCCCCACTGCCATCTGTCCCCAGTGCCACCTGTCAGTGCCATCTGTTCCCAGTGCCACGTATAAGTGCCATCTGTCATCAGTGCCATCTGTCATCAGTGCCACGTATCAGTGCCATCTGTCACCAGTGCCACCTGTCAGTGTCATGTACCATCTGTTATCAGTGTCACATGTCATCAGTCCCACGTATCAGTGGCATATGTCATCAGTGTCATGTGTCATCAGTGCCACGTATCAGTGCCATCTGTCATCAGTGCCACATATTAGTGTCATCTGTCATCAGTACCACGTATTAGTGTCATCTGTCATCAGTGCCACATATTAGTGCCATCTGTCATCAGTGTCATGTGTCATCAGTGCCATCTGTCATCAATGCCATCTGTCATCAGTGTCACGTGTCATCAGTGCCACATATTAGTGCCACGTATTAGTGCCATCTGTCATCAGTGCCACATATTAGTGCCATCTGTCATCAGTGCCACATATTAGTGCCATCTGTCATCAGTGCCACATATTAGTGCCAACTGTCATCAGTGCCACATCAGTGTCATCAGTGCCACGTTTCAGTGCCATCTGTCATCAGTGCCACATGTCAGTGCCATCTGTCATCAGTGCCACATCAGTGTCATCAGTGCCACGTATCAGTGCCATTTGTCATCAGTGCCATGTCAGTGTCACTTGTCATTGTCCTGGTGCTCTAGGGCCTTCATAAGTGTAATAAGTAGTCAACAAGTTAGATGTGTAATTTATGCTCCTAGAACACGTGATGGTGCTCCCTGCATGTTGGGCCTCTCGATGTGGCTAGGCTGTGGAAAAGTCTCACACATGTGGTATCGTAATACTCAGGAGGAGTAGCAGAATGTATTTTGGGGCGTTATTTGTGGTATACATATGCCATGTGAGAGAAATAACCTCTTACAATGACAATTTTGTGGGGTAAAAAAAATCTTCATTTTGCAAAGAATTGTGGGAAAAAATTAAAACATCAAAAAGCTCACCATGCATCCTACTAAATACCTTGGAATGTCTATTTTCAAAAAAGGGGTCATTTGGGGGGTATTTGTATACTTTCCTGGCTTGTTCGGGTCGCAAGAAATTAGATGGGCCTCAGTACATCAGATGTGATCATTTTTTTATGATTTGCACCACAGCTTATAGACTCTCTAACTTTCACAAATACCAAATAATATCTACTAATTTGGGTTATTTTTACCAAAGATATGTAGCAGTATAAATTGTGGCCAAAATTTATGAAGAAAAATTAATAATTTGCAAAATTTTATCACAGAAACTAAGAAAAATGCGTTTTTTTCAAAATTTTCTGTCTTTTTTCATTTATAGCGCAAAAAATAAAAAACCCAGAGGTGATCAAATACCACCAAAAGAAAGCTCTATTTGTATGAAAAAAAGGACAAAATAATTAATTTGGGTACAGTATTATATGACTGAGTAATTGTCATTCAAAGTGTGAGAGTGCTGAAAGCTGAAAATTGGTCTGAGCAGGAGGGGGGTTTAAGTGCCCAGTAGGCAAGTGGTTAACAACCAGCTATTCTTCACACAGAATTTGAATCGGTTGATAATTTTTCGACCAATCTGAATTCTGATCATTCTGAAAGTTTGTTTCTATTCGTTACTAGTTTGGATTCATCTGAATCTCCGAATAATCAAAAATGTGTCCAAAATCTGTCCAGTGGGAACAGAGACGGCAACAACATACTTTAAGTGAACCTTAAAAATATTAGAACCCAAAAGATTTTATTGCTGCTTCTACGTTCATATCTAAGTGACCTCTGTTCACTTCTTTTCTTGGTGTCACAAAGAACAGTGAAGTGAAATCTCCTGGTAGCATCACAAACTGGAAGAAAAATTATGTTTTAACCCTTTACACCCTATTGCAGACTTAGAAAATATTTTAGTTGGACCGTGCAAATGAATAGCACTAGGGGTTGATTCACTAACGGCAGATAGACTGTCCACTTTTGAAGGGAAGTTGGACTTTGCAAAGGAAATTTTGTGTATGAGGTGAAGCTATGCTGACTTCTATCATCCAGTCATGTGCAAGCAAAAATGCTATTTTTTATTTTTCTTGTCATTGCATTCACTAAGCTCTTGGGAAAATTTCCTTGGAAAGTGATTAGCCTATTCGCCTTTAATAAATCATCCCTAGTAGTCTCAGTAATCTATGTTTGGCAACAGTACTAGTTGAAAATTCCCTTCTTTCCTATGCAATACAAGTCTGTGTGAAAACATTTGAGATCAAAGGTGTGGCTTCTAGATTTTTTTCTGAGAGTTTTTAATTGTTCATCTTTCTTTTAATAAAAACACAGAAAATTATAGTTTACTCCTCCTGTGTACCTAGGATTTGTAACACATAATGGGAAACTTTCCACATTTAAACAATGCTCCTATTGTTCTGTTTACAGAATATAAGAAATGATGGATCCCAGAAATTACATCTTTGGTAGTTTTAGTTGGAAAGATTTATCCAAAATTGTATTTTATGTTTCCTATTGAGTTTTTCTTTAGATCTATAATATACTTTTTCATTATGTTTTCCTGTTTCCAACTCACAAAACATATCTACTAGTGTTTTTTATTAAAACTGAAAATTTCCAGAAACACTGAATAACTTTTAGACTAGTTTTCCTAACTATAAAAAAACAACTAATAACACAATGTACTGAAAAGTATTTTCAAGTTCAACCACAATATTTGTTTCACCTACAGATAATTCTAGAGTAGCTATTTCTGCAGCATACTCTAATGTAGTTGTCAAATAAACCACTTCATTTTATTATATTATCTGAAGGGCTCTTAAATCAGAAAGAGAGTAGCACACAATGCCAGGGAACAATCTATCTGATTACATTCTTTGATGTGTTGTTTTTCTCAGATGTGCTAACAACAGATTTTATACAACACAGACAACACAGAGATACAGCAGTAGTTAGGTTGTCAAAATTAAATGATGCCTATCTCTAGGCAAAATAAATATATTTGTTACATTAATCTATTTATCTATTTGTTTGCTAAACTGTGTAAACACCATAACAAATAATAAATAGCAGAATTACTGGTGATCTAGTGATTATATATATATATATATATATATCCTGTATAATAAAATGAGAGAATGGTGTCCTGTTTCCCCTCAGTATTTTATGGAGGGTTCTTGCACACATTCAGCTCTATACCCTCAGGGAGCATGTACCAGCTACCTCTCTGTTCTCTTCCTCCGTATTCAAATTATGTTCTGTGCTGCAGGAAGTACATCTCATACTTTTTGTTGTAGTAATTCAATGTGGCACCTTCTTCACCCAGCTTTATGCTGTAGGTTGTATGTCTCACCCCCGCTGTTACATTTCTTATTTTAGTTTTGGCTCTTCTTCAATTCATAATTAAGACTCTCACATCTTGCTTTGTGTTGAAACCTGTAATGGCTCATCTTTGTTTATACACTCATCCACCATGGCTCCTCGCCTTTTGGCTTTGTGCTGAAGGCTTTTCAACACACTTTAAAGCTGACCATACACTGCTTTTTGACCAGTTACTGTTCCACTTTCACAGAGTGGCACTTTCTCCCCAGCAGGCTCTGTGCTGCTAGCTGTGTACTCTCATCTTTATTGCTCCACTCCTTTAATATGACTTCTCCTCCTCCTGGCTTTTTGCTGCAGGCTGTGCAGTCTTGTCCTTAATGTTTCAGTCATTCAGTGTGGCTCATCACCCCATTGGCTTGTGCAATAGGCTGCAGGTTGTCATCCTTACTGATAGATTCCTTCACTGTATCTCCTTCTCTCCCTGACTCTGTACGGTCAGCTGCACTGTTCAGATTCATTATGGCTCCTACATTTCTTTTCTATGTGCTGTAGGCTGTGTATTGTTATTTTTGCTGTTCCAATGCCTTAATGGGGCTTTTTTTTCTCTTTGGTCAGTTCAGCTATTTACTGTAGTTTCATCTTCTGTGGTCTTGATTGTGCACCTGAGTTATTCTGTTTACCTGCCATTAGTCTCATTTTATTTTTATTTATTTATTGGCAATCACCATATAACCATGCCTGTAGACAAGCCTTTTACATTCCTTTGTATATTATCCGATAGTGTCCAACAGCATATTATCAAATATGAGTCCAAAAGCATTCAGACAGGCAGCAAAACTCACATAAAAAAAATCAAAGCTACTTCACAATGCATAGGAGAAATGTCAGAACGTCTTGTACCCTAATGTTATAGTTTTTTAAATGCCAGGACTGAGAGTTTTGAATGCTGGATTGATGTAGTTAGCTACTTCCCAAAATACCACAGTAATCCTTAGAGAAGTCAAGTCGTGAAAGGGCTTTCTTTTTAATGTGTGCATGTGCTGGATTATGTTGCCTACATTATTGCAGAGCAAGGGTAGGGATCATAATGACAGAAGTTGGTTCAAGAAAAGATGATATTGGTGCTGGGGGGCCGAGTACCTTTACTGGCTCCTTTCATAATTAAATATGCACTACAATTCTGCTTCCAAAGATTATCCTCCCTCTCTATTCAACATTCAACATATACAATGTGATGGAATTATGGAAATATTTTACAGAGCATTTGAGAAATCCTTCCAATGGTGAAGGTAGGATTTAAACTTGGACAGAAATTCTAAGTTTTACCCATTCTATTCAAAGCTCAAAAGTAAGTATGATTACTACCAAGTACTCAAGTACTACCAGTATAATTATGAGAAATATTTGTATTTATATTACCACAATCCTTGAAAAAACAGAAATCAGGCTTCAAGTGGCAGTACAAAAAGGCAAACATGCTTTATTACATTGGACAGAAATGCCACCCTAAGCATTTCAGTGGGAAGATACAGTGGGGTTGATTTACTAAAGGCAAATAAATTGTATGCTTCGCAAGTGCAGTTGCACTCATCTTCCACAGAGCTTAGTGAATGTGGTGAAGCTTCACTTAGAAAAGAATACCCAATCAGGTGCAAGGAAAATAAAAAAATCTACAATTTTGCTTACACATGATTGGATGATGGAAACTAGCAGAGCTTTACCACATTTAGTAAGCTATGCAGAAAATGTGTGCAACTGCACTTGCAAAGTGAACAGTCTATCTGCCTTTAGTAAATCAACTCCAGTGTCTTAAGTGATGAATGAATGAGACTGAAATATTCGTGAATAAATTATTTGAATTGTTTTTTTTTTTCTCCTGGCCAGATGCATGCAAGTTTGTCCAGTGAGCATATAATCACACAATTCATGAACTGATTGCCTGATTTACTAAATTGCACAATTCTCTGAAGATCACACAGTACAAATATTCAGGGATATCAAAAAAGTGAACATTTGGTTAATCACCCTAGTGCTGGCTTACAGGAGAGGCTAGCACATCACACCATTAATCCATTTATTAATAAACTTAGCAGGACACATTGGGAAGTTGTATAATGGCAATCTGGCGCCTCCACACTTTTTCTGGTGCATATTCTGGTTTGTAAACTCTGCATTATACTCAGCACACTCAGTATTCTCAGTAACTCTGCTTAGGGATCAATGATCCCTTAAGCAGCAGCATTAGTGCTATCCAAACACAGGCAACAGCTTAACAACCTCAGACAATCTTCAGTGGGGAAGTTCATGAGGCCTCAACACATAGAAAACCTGAGTACATTGGCACTGTCTTCAGTTTTTTGTTTGGGGGCCCGGGTCCTGCCCCAGGGGACATGTATCAATGCAAAAAAAAGTTTTAAAAACAGACGCTTTTTAGGGAGCAGTGATTTTAATAATGCTTAAAGTTAAACAATAAAAATGAAATATTCCTTTATATATCGTGCCTGGGGGGTGTCCTTTGTATGCCTGTAAAGTAGCGCATCTTTCCCATGTTTATAACAGTACCTCAGCAAAATGACATTTATAAAGGAAAACATTTCATCAAAAACTGCTCGCTGCTGTAATGTATTGTCAGATCCTGGCAATATAGATAATATAGATAACAGTACCAACCCCCCCCCCCAAAAATGGTGTGGATGTCCCCCCCCCCCGAAAATCCATACCAGGTCCTTCAGGTCTGGTATGGATATTAAGGGGAACCCCACACCAAATTTTTTTAAAAATGGCGTGGGGGCCCCCCAGGCCCCCAGGCACTATATACTCTGAACAGCAGTTTATATACTATACAGTCTGCCCTATATACTCTGCAGAAAAACTGGGCCTTAGGTGTTGGTGGTACCAAAACACTGTAACCCCTCACAGTTACTATTGTTGGGGGCAGGAACGGGCTCTGCTGTAAAAAAATTGTATCAAAAATTGTGATTACATGCTCCTGTTAAACAGGGGCAGAAAAATTGGGCCTTTGGTTTTGGTGGCACCAGAACACTGTAAGCCCTCGCTGTTACTCTTGTTGGGAGCAGGAATGGGCCCTGCTTAACTATTATTTCAAAAATAGTAATTACATGCCCCTGTTAAACAGGGGCAGAAAAATTGGGCCTTGGGTGGAGGTGGTGCCACAACACAGTAACCTCCCACAGATACTCTTGTTGGGTGCAGGAATGAGCCCTGCTGTGAAATATTTGATTAAAAATTGTAATTACATGCCCCTGTTAAACAGGGGAAGAAAAATTGGGCCTTGGGTGGTGGTGGTGGTGCCACAACACTGTAACCCCTCACAGATACTCTTGTTGGGCACAGAAGCGGGCCCTGCTGTGAAATTTTAGATCAAAAATTTTAATTACATGCCCTGTTAAACAGGGGCAGAATAATTTGGCCTTGGGTGGTGGTGCCACAACACTGTAACCCCTCACAGATACTCTTGTTGGGCACAGGAATGGGCCCTGCTGTGAAATTGTAGATCAGAAATTGTAATTACATGCCCCTGTTAAACAGGGGCAGAAGAATTGGGCCTTGGGTAGTGGTGGTGGTGCCCTAAACCAAAAATATTGTTGGAAGCTAGCATCATCAAGATTGAGGAGGGATAGGATAGTCAGCATAGGCAATCTTCAAGGGATCCCAGATCCATAGCAAATTCAATCAGTTACATCAGCATCAGGTGCTTGATAGCTGCTGATCCAAAACTGATTCATTTTTATGAATGTGAGCCTATCAACGGAGTCTGTGGACAGGCGCACTCTTTGATCCATTACAAACCCTCGAGCAGCACTGAATGTGCATTCAGAAAGCACACCGAATGCAGGACAGGCCAGTAGTTCAATTGCATATTGAGCAAGTTCTGCCAGGTGGTCCATCCTCAAGACCCAGTAACCCAGCGGATGCTCTGTTGGAAAGGTCTCCAAGTATGCTCTTGCCCCTAGATATTCCTACACCATATAATGCTGAGGAATGAAACATTGTTTAAAGGCATCGGTCAGCTGTCCACCTTCTCCACCACTCTTCCTCTGACCGAACGAAGCCTCAGCAACTCGTTGTCAAGCACCAGGAAATGGTAACCTCCGAGTGTCTGGAAATGCATTACACAAACCTTTCTTCATGGCCTCCTGAAGATGTTTCATCCTCTGCTCCCTCTGTGAAGGCAGAATGAGTTCTGAAACTTTAGCCTTGTAACATAGATCAAGAAGGGTTGCCAGCCAGTAATGATCCCTCTCCTTGATACCACGAATCCTAGAGTCTTTTCGCAGGCTTTGCAGAATCAGGTAGGCCATGCAGCATAAGTTTGCAGAGGAATTCGATTCTGAGTCCTCTGGGTCACTAAGGATCACATTATCCGTAACTACCTCCTCCCAGCCACGTACAACTCCTTTGGTTTCTGGGGACTGAAACCATCCCTTGAAGACTGCTGCTGACTGTTATTCTCTACATCCATGCTGACACAATCCTCCTCCTCCCCCTCTTCTTCCTGTGTGTTTGGCGGGCCCACAGGAATGCTATCTGGATAAAGGGGGCCTTGAGAGGAAAGAAAGTCCTCCTCTTCCTCCCACTGTTCTGTCTCAAGGGCCCTGTCCATGATTCCACGAAGCGTGTGTTCCAGCAGGAATACTAGAGGGACAGTGTCACTGATGCATGCATTGTCACTGCTCACCATCCTTGTGGCCTCCTCAAATGGTGACAGGACAGTGCATGCATCCTTGATCAGTAGCCACTTGTGTTGCGAAAAAAAACCAAGCTCCCCTTACCCTGTCCTAGTGCCATACTCACACAGGTACTCATTGATGGCCCTCTGCTGTGTGTGCAGCCGTTGCAGCATTGCCAATGTTGAGTTCCACCTGGTGGGCATGTCACATATGAGGCGGTCGGTGGGCAGATTACAATGCCTTTGAATGTCAGCCAGCCGAGCACTGGCATTGTATTACCAGTGGAAATGACCACAGACTTTTCTGGCCTGCCTCAGGAGATCTTGTAAGCCTGGGTAGCTGCTCAAGAACCGCTGCACCACCAAATTCAGGATGTGTGCCAAGCATGGAACATGGGTCAAGGGTCCCTGTCAGAAGTTGGTGCCATTGTCGCATACAACTATTCCTGGCTGAAGCTGGCATGGCGTCAACCACCTCTGAGCCTGCCCCTGAAGAGCTGACAGAATCTCTGCCCTAGTGTGGCTCCTGTCCCCTAAGCAGACCAACTCAAGCACTGCATGGCATCTTTGAGCATGCTGCTTGTGTAGCCCCTTGAACGCTTATGGAGCACTGTGTCAGCGTCACCACTAGCATTTTGGAGGCGTGGTGGTGGAACAAGCTCTAGCAACATTGAACCCTGCCCTGCATCCTTCCCAGCTGCCAGCAGAGTTACCCAGTGTGCCATGAAGGAAAGGTAACTTCCCTGCCTTGCTTGCTGGACCATGAGTCAGCAGAAATATGAACCTTTCTGCTCACCACCTTGTCCAGCGAGGCCAAAACATTGCCTTCCACATGCCGATAGAGAGCTGGAATGGCCTCTCAGGGTTTTGGACCCTACCACTGAGGTACAGCCCATTCCACAAATTCACGAAAGGGGGCAGAGTCTACCAGCTGAAAAGGCAGCAGTTGCAGTGCTAGCAATTTGGCCAAGCTAGCATTTAGACACTGAGCATGTGGAAGGCTGGGATCAAATTTCTTTTTACGGTTCAGCAACTGGGGTAGGGAAATTTGCCTGCTAAAATCAATTGGTGGTGTACTGCTAGCAGATTGGCTGCAAGTACTTGGGACACCTATTGCTATACCTTTATTCCTCTCAGTGCAGGTTTTTGATAGGACTGGAGGTAGGAGTTATAGTAGGGTTGGAGATCCCAGATGAGGAGCAAGGAGAAGTCCACCCTTTTCTTTGATGTGGGTCTTTCAAGTGCAGTTGCCAATGGACTGCATGGCAGGTTGTCATATGTCTGGTCAAGCATGTGGTGCCCAAGCGGCTGCCCTTAAGCTGCCCCCTAGAATATATCCTGCCTTGTTGGAGTTGTGCCTCCTCCTCCTCTCTTCTCTCAGGCACCCAAGTACAGTCAGTGACCTCATCATCCCCTCCCTCCTCATCACTGGAGCAAACTTGGCAGTATGCTGCAGCTGGGGAAACATGACTGCCAGTTTCTTGTCCTTTTGTGGCACCCCCTCTCTAGGCTCACGTTACTCTCTTCCTCAACCTGGGAACCAACATCGAAGCCTTCAAACCGCTGCGCATACTCCAGCAGCATGTACCCTACACTGTGGTCGAATAATTTTGGGACTCCTCCATGCATGATGGTGGGGCTTTGGAAGGAGTGACTGTGGACAAAGAGGTGGTGGAATAGGCTGGTTTGGCAGCTGCATTGGAAGGCAAACTACCCTGAGCTAGGGTGACAGAGGATGAGGAGGATGAGGATGACTTTGTTATCTACTCCACCAACTCTTCTGCATTTTGTGGCTCAATAACACGGCCAGCAGCAGCAAAAAAGGACAAGCGTGGCCCATGGCCACCTGCGGAGGATGCACCATGTTCATGACCACCACTGTTGATTGTAGACACAGAGGCTGCTTGCCCTCTTTTAGTGGCCTGTGAGCATCTGCCTCTCCTTGGTGGCATTCCAGACATGATGTATATTTTGTTTTGCAACATCACACTACACTGTATTTTATACTGTGTACACTGCCTGAAGTGTATTAGAAACTATACACCACCAAATGCACTGTATATATGTATATATGGGCTACACTGAGTGCACAGTATATGTGTAATATGTGTGTGTGTGTGTGTGTGTGTGTGTGTATATATATATATATATATATATATATATATATATATATATATATATATATATATATATATATATATATTAGACTGTATATACAGTATCTCACAAAAGTGAGTACACCCCTCATATTTTTGTAAATATTTTATTCTATCTTTTCATGTGACAACACTGAAGAAATGACACTTTGCTACAATGTAAAGTAGTGAGTGTACAGCTTGTATAATAGTGTAAATTTGCTGTCCCCTCAAAATAACTCAACACACAGCCATTAATGTCTAAACCGCTGTCAACAAAAGTGAGTACACCCCTAAGTGAAAATGCTGAAATTGGGCCCAATTAGCCATTTTCCCTTCCTGGTGTCATGTGACTCGTCAGTGTTACAAGGTCTCAGGTGTGAATGGGGAGCAGGTGTGTTAAATTTGGTGTTATCACTCTCACTCTCTCATACTGGTCACTGGAAGTTCAACTTGGCACCTAATGACAAAGAACTCTCTGAGGATCTGAAAAAAAGAATTGTTGCTCTACATAAAGATGGCCTAGGCTATAAGAAGATTGCCAAGACCCTGAAACTGAGCTGCAGCATGGTGGCCAAGACCATACAGTGGTTTAATTGGACAGGTTCCACTCAGAACAGGCCTCGCCATGGTCGACCAAAGAAGTTGAGTGCACGTGCTCAGTGTCATATCCAGAGATTGTCTTTGGAAAATAGATGTATGAGTGCTGCCAGCATTACAGCAGAGGTTCAAGGGGTGGGGAGTCAGCCTGTCAGTGCTCAGACCATACACCGCACACTGCATCAAATTGGTCTGCATGGCTGTCATCCAAGAAGGAAGCCTCTTCTAAAGATGATGCACAAGAAAGCCCACAAACAGTTTGCTGAAGACAAGCAGACTAAGGACATGGATTACTGGAACCATGTCCTGTGGTCTGATGAGACCAAGATAAACTTATTTGGTTCAGATGGTGTCAAGCATGTGTGGCAGCAACCAGGTGAGGCTTACAAAGACAAGTGTGTCTTTCCTATAGTCAAGCATGGTGGTGGGGGTGTCATGGTCTGGGGATGCATGAGTGCTGCCGACACTGGGGAGCTACAGTTGGTTGAGGGAACCATGAATACCAACATGTACTGTGACATACTGAAGCAGAGCATGATCCCCTCCCTTCGGAGACTGGGCCACAGGACAGTATTTCAACATGATAATGACCCCAAACACACCTCCAAGACGACCACTGCCTTGCTAAAGAAGCTGAGGGTAAAGGTGATGGACTGGCCAAGCATGTCTCCAGACCTAAACCCTATTGAGCATCTGTGGGGCATCCTCAAATGGAAGGTGGAGGAGTGCAAGGTCTCTAACATTTACCAGCTCTGTGATGCCATCATGGAGGAGTGGAAGAGAACTCCAGTGGCAACCTTTGAAGCTCTGGCGAGCTCCACGCACAAGAGGGTTAAGGCAGTGCTGGAAAAGAATGGTAGCCACACAAAATATTGACACTTTGGGCCTAATTTGTACATTTTCACTTAGGGGTGTACTTACTTTTGTTGCCAGCGGTTTAGACATTAATGGCTGTGTGTTCAGTTATTTTGAGGGGACAGCAAATTTACACTGTTATACAAGCTGTACACTCCCTACTTTACATTGTAGCAAAGTGTCATTTCTTCAGTGTTGTCACGTGAAAAGATATAATAAAATATTTACAAAAATGTGAGGGGTGTACTAACTTTTGTGAGATACTGTATATATTGGTATATATTTATATATATATATATATATATATATATATATATATTGTATATTAATACACCACCTGAAAAGTATTAGAAACTGTACACACTGTATTAGATACTGTGTACACCACCAGAAATGTAGTAGAAACTGTACACACTGTATTAGCTACTGTGTACACCACCAGAAAAGTAGTATAAACTGTACACACTTTATTAGATACTGTGTACACCACCATAAAAGTAGTATAAACTGTATGCACTGTATTAGATACTGTGTACACCGCCTGAAGTGTATTAGAAACTGTACACACTGTATTAGATACTGTGTACACCACCAGAAAAGTAGTAGAAACTGTACACATTGCATTAGATACTGTGTACACTGCCTGCACCTTATTAGAAACTGTACAATGGCTGCACAGTATTTTATACTGTGTACACCACCAGAAGTGTAGTAGAAACTGTACACACTGCATTAGATACTGTGTACACTGCCTGCACCTTATTAGAAACTGTACAATGGCTGCACAGTATTTTATACTGTGTACACCACCAGAAGTGTAGTAGAAACTGTACACACTGCATTAGATACTGTGTACACTGCCTGCACCTTATTAGAAACTGTACAATGGCTGCACAGTATTTTATACTGTGTACACCACCAGAAGTGTAGTAGAAACTGTACACACTGTATTAGATACTGTATACACCACCTAAAGTCTATTAGAAACAGTACACCACTGAATGCACTGTAGATATAGGCTACAAAGAATGCATATATATATATATATATATATATATATATATATATATATATATATATATATATATATATATATATATATATATATATATATGTTGACCAGGTGCTCACATGTAAATTTAGTTTTTGGCTGAGCTGTAACCAGCTCAGATTGAATGTATATAGTATACTGGATCTGTTCTGGAATTGACTTGGTTGTGCAGTTCCCACTGTTGCCAGTAGGTGTCACTGGTACCACAGGACAGTGTGCGAATAACAACTTAGTGAAACTGTAAAGAATATTCTTTTTCCAGAAACAACCCAGTAGGAAGTTCCAGACGCTGTGCATTCTGGGAGAGAGTATTTATGGGACAGATGCCATGTTCCTTGGGAGTCCTGACCTCATGGCCTTCCAGGCCTGGAGGCTACGTCACTGCAGCTGTGCAAGTAGGCCCAGAAGCCTGTCTGGGCCCTACTACTGCAGAGGTGGTCCTTAGGCTGTCTTGCCTGCTAGGAAGAAGCCGAGCCAATCTGAGGAAATCCAGGGGAGGACCCTTGCTGAAGAGAGCCAGGATGAAGGCTGGTCTCTCAGAAGGGCCTGGTAACTTACTTGGAGGACGCACCTACCTCTAACCTATCCTCACAGTACTGCCGGGTCTGCTTAAAGTTTCTAATACTGTGAAGAATCTGCTCTACAATTCAATCAAGATAACTAACTGTCTGGCTGATAAGTTTGTGAGAGAGACTTATCCAGGCATATACTGGCTGCTAAGTCTGTGATAGAGGCTTGTCCAGACATCTTGCAGGTTGCTAGATCTGTGGCAGAGATCTACCCAGCCATACAAGATTTACAGAGAGAAAGCTGTGTTTTGTCCTTTATTCCGAAGAGTCTGTAAGTGATCTGCTACAAGAGAAAAAAGGTATCTGCAACTCCCCTTCAACCTCTTTATGGCTACTTCTTTCAATTTTTTTTCATTAAAGCATCGAAGAAAAAAAGAACTAAGTGACTGGTGCATACATTGGTGGGCGCAAGGCCCAATATAGACTCTAAGTCTCTGATATGGTGAACTGTGTGTAAGGGGTAACGGCAAAGACCCAATTTAAACCAAGAGCTCCTTCGGGGGTCAATGCTACACATGGGTGCATCGTTCGGGATTGTTTGCCATTGCCCTGAGCAACTCTGAGAAGTATTTCACCGAGAGTCTATGCTAAAAGAGGGGTTCCTGGACTTTGTCACTTTCTCCAGGAAAAAGAGGGGTTAAATTGCAAGATCACATTTCTGACTGCATAGGCTGCAGGTGGAGAAGTAAAAGCCCAGGAGCTACGTGATCAGAGGAGCAAGTGGGAGGAGCTACACCTGCTTGCTGCTGTGTGAGACGCTGTGCGTGTGTCTGGCGCTGAAGAGAGAGCAAGTTTGCTGTTACTACAGGGAAGATCAGAGCCCAGCTATTGCTGAATTTTCTCTTGTGCAAACTTCAGTGGGGTCCAAGATGTTTTCTGCCAGAACTGCTGCAAGTACTATGTTGTCTGGAACCTGATAACCGAAACTGGCATCCGCCTGAAGCCATATGGCCGGTTTGTGCTGTATACCGTCGGGGACCATGAAGCACTGGGTATGTTATGCCACAAGTGTGAAGGACTGGCCATACACCCCCGTCCATTTGTTCGTTGTTTGCACTGCGGGGAGTACCTGTTTGCTGTGGAACACCCTACCATGCCGCCACAGGTGCTGCTACCGCGGAGGCTGCTGCCTTTACTCCTGCAGGAAAATCTACATTCACCACGCCTGCTACTGTGAGTGTTCCATTTGATGATGTCGCTGCTACTGTTTCTAAAGTGCCATCAGTAGACAGTGCCATTCTGATGCGTGCATTTGTATATACTGCATTGTAGAAAGTTTGTATCAACTTTATTAATTCTCTTCATATGTGCAAATCCATTGGCTGAGCGAATATGCTATATTATCCATGTATGCACATTAATTTTAATAAACATTTATACTGCTATTACTCTTGTTACTCAGTGGCTAACTGTGACCACCTCATTTAAAGTCCCAGGGCGACTCTTTGTTTTTTTGCAATTTAAACCAGCAGCTCCTCCGGGGGTCAGTGCTATATATATATGTGTGTGTGTGTGTGTGTGTGTGTGTGTGTTTGTGTGTATGTATGTGTATATATATATATATATGTATGTGGTGTGTGTGTGTGTGTGTGTGTGTGTGTGTATATATATGTATGTATATATATATATATATATATATATATATATATATATATATATATATATATATATATATATATACAGTTGTGCTCATAAGTTTACATACCCTGGCAGAATTTATAATTTCTTGGCCATTTTTCAGAGAAAATGAATGATAACACAAAAACATTTCTTTTACTCATTGTTAGTGTTTGGCTGAAGCCATTTTTTATCAATCAACTGTGTTTACTCTTTTTAAATCATAATGGCAACAGAAACTACCCAAATGACCCTGATTAAAAGTTTACATACCCTGGTGATTTTGGCCTGATAACATGCCCACAGGTTGACACAAAGGGGTTTGAATGGCTATTAAAGGTAACCATCCTCACCTGTGATCTGTTTGCTTGTAATTAGTGTGTGGTTGTATAAAAGGTCAATGAGTTTCTGGACTCCTGACAGACCCCTGCATCTTTCATTCATTGCTGCACTGACGTTTCTGGATTCTGAGTCATGGGGAAAGCAAAATAATTGTCAAAGGATCTGCGGGAAAAGGTAGTTGAACTGTATAAAACAGGAAAGGGATATAAAAAGATATCCAATGAATTGAGAATGCCAATCAGCAGTGTTCAAACTCTAATAAAGAAGTGGAAGTGGGGGTAATCAAGAAGTGGAAAATGAGGGGTTCTGTTGAAACCAAACCACGGTCAGGTAGACCAACTAAAATTTTAGCCACAACTGCCAGGAAAATTGTTCAGGATGCAAAGAAAAGCCCACAAATAACTTCAGGTGAAATACAGGACTCTCTGAAAACATGTGGTGTGGCTGTTTTAAGATGCACAATAAGGAGGCACTTGAAGAAAGATGGGCTGCATGGACAAGTCGCCAGAAGAAAGCCATTGCTACTCAAATGCCACAAAGTATCCTGCTTACAATACGCCAAACAGCACAGAGACAAGCTTCAAACCTTCTGGCACAAAGTCATTTGGAGTGATGAGACCAAAATTGAGCTTTTTGGCCAAAACCATAAACACTACATTTGGAGCGGTGACAACAAGGCCTATGATGAAAGGTCCACCATTCCTACTGTGAAACATGGAGGTGGATAACTGATGTTTTGGGGATGTGTGAGCCACAAAGGCACATGAAATTTGGTCAAAATTAATGGCAAGATGAATGCAGTATGTTATCAAAAAATACTGGAGGAACATTTGCATTCAACAGCCAGGAAGCTGTGCATGGGACGTACTTGGACATTCCAACATGACAATGATCCAAAACACAAGGCCAAGTCGACCTGTCATTGGCTACAGCAGAATAAAGTGAATGTTCTGGAGTGGCCATCTCAATCTCCTGACCTCAATATCATTGAGCCACTCTGGGGAGATCTCAAATGTACAGTTCATGCAAGACAGCCCAAGAATTTGCAGGAACTGGAAGCTTTTTGCCAAGAGGAATGGGCAGCTTTACCATCTGAGAAGATAAAGAGCCTCATCCACAAATACCACAAAAGACTTCAAGCTGGCATTGATGTTAATGGGGGCAATACACGGTATTAAGAACTGGGGTATGTAAACTTTTGATCAGGGTGATTTGGGAAGTTTCTGTTGCCATTATGATTTAAAAAGAGTAAACACAGTTGATTGATAATAAATGGCTTCAGCCAAGCACTAACCATGAGTAAAAGAAATGTTTTTGTGTTATCATTCATATTCTCTGAAAAATGGCCAAGAAATCATAACTTCTGCCAGGGTATGTAAACTTATGAGCACAACTGTATATATACTCCGAACCTCCAAATTGATCTCCTGCCACCCCCAGATCATCACCCATTTGGTCCACTCCTTCATCACGTGGCAACCAATGAGACCAAAGAAAATGGAGTCAATCCTTTCAAGATCAAGCAGTGTAACCTTTTCCAATTTGTTTGGCATTTCACCAGTTCTTTTTATTTAATTACTAAACACTAGATTGCCTGAAATGTTCTTGACAGGCTGACTCTTTTCATTCCTCCTATAAGGCAAGCCTGCCTTAACATTTATCAACCTGTGATTGAAGTATCAGAGATAATAAGGTCACTTTGATTCATCTTTGTCACTTTACCATATACTTTGGATCAGGAACTTACTATGACCCCATATTTCGGTATCCATCTCTGAACATGGCATCTGTTTCTACATTAAAATATCTGGGTCATTCTGCATTTAATCTATGGAGACTTGTGCCCTATACATACTATAAATAACTTGTAGCTTACGTTGAGTACCTCTAATGATTCCTATATAGGGAACTCTTTTTCTTTGCTCAGCAGTTTTCCATTACATTGTTTTTTTTCTTTGTTCATCCACTTTGGGCCCTTTAAATCTACTTAATTTTTTTCTATAGGCTCCTTTTTTTTTTTTTTGAGGTTCCAAAATTATTCAATTTCTGCATGGTTATCAATCTCTAAATACGTTTAAAACACACTAGCTCTTTGTGTTGAATTAAGATTTTCTATATTACATGCACATTTATTCTTTAATAACTCTATTTAGCTTGGCACATCCGCTGTCGTTGGTTTGTCCCCCTACTTGCTCTCGGAGCCTGGTGCCGCCCCTCCAAATATAGGGATGGTGCTCCAGGCTTGGATGGTGGGTTCAGGACATTTATGTCCTTTGGTTCATTATACGTGGTCAAGTCACATGTTGTCATTTGACCTCCTTATTTTTCATTTTTATTATTTTGCCCTTATGGCATGTATTATATACAAATTACTCATTGGAAGACCCAAGTCACCATCACATTCTCTTCAACCTATATGGAATGTTAAAACAATAAAATACTACAATGTATTGGTACAATGTTGTCTACTGGTACAATATTTTTTGCTACCATGCATATTTGTTTCCTGTCATGGTGGAACTGTCTGTAAGACCATCTTATACTATATTGATCATTTAAGTCATGATTTATATATCCATAGACCAACCCAGAGCATATATACTGACTGTATTTTCCCTTGATTAATGGGTCTTAGAATATTTTCTCATAATGTTCAAGGATTTTATTCTCTGCATAAACGTAAAAAAAGCCTTTATAAGAGATTGGGAGGGGACATAATCCTTTTACAAGAAACCCCTTTTTTCATCTTCCAATCACCCACAATATTTCAACAAAACTTACAGCCAGTTCCATTATACTACCTTTTCTAACAAATCCCGTGGTGTAGCTATTTTTATTCGCAACTCTATAATTTTCGACATACAAAAGATATACAGTATAAAGATGCTGACAGCCGCTTCATAATTTTAAAAGGTACTTTAAACGATCGCTCACTGACAATTGCCTTAGTATACGCCCCGAACGATTCACAATACTCTTTTTACAAGATTTTTTGAAACTCTAGACAGCTACAACTCCACACACATAATATTGGGAGCTGATTTCAACTTGGCTGCATACCCAGCTCTTGACAGTAGCAAAGTGGCTTCTTCGTCAAAAGCTTTTTTGAAATCAATCAATCGGTCTCTTAACAAATTTCAATTGATATATTCTTGGAGAGCTCATAATACTGGGGTGAAGGCATATACCCATTACTCTATTCAAACTATATAACATGAAGACCTTAATGAGTGATTTCCAAGACTTTATGTAAATTCTTCAATATTGCAAGTTCTCTCAGCTGAAGACAAGCAAATCCTGGAATACAATTCAATACTGTACTTTTCAATGCAGTTCTCAAACAAGAGAAATATGCATTTCTGCCACTATGGGGGCACTGCAGGGGAAAGGCTCCAGTTTAGTTTGCTTGTGTGCTCCATCTTGTACCTCCTACACTTGGGTGAATGTTGGGATACAGTAGATGATAGTTTCTAGACATGTGCAATTAGTTTTGTTCTGAATTCGTTTTTAAACGAATCTCAACAAATTCATTAATTCGGAAATATCCGAATTAACAAAAACCTGTTTAACAAATTTTTCTTAATATTTGTAAGTTTGCAAACTCGAAATTCGAAAATCTGAAATATTAACTAATAATTACTTAACTATTACTAACTATTAAATTATAGGTATTGAAATTTCATTTAAAATTTGGCTGTTAGTGAACGTAATGAATATGAATTTATCCGAAGAATGATTCGAAATAACAAATGCAAAATCTAAACAAATGGAATTAATAATAATAAATAATAATAATAAAAACTTAGTATTATTATTATTTATTATTAATTCGTTACGTTCCATTTGCTTAGAGGCAGCATATGTTATTTTGGATAATTCGTAACTTCGAATAAATTTGTATTCATTACGTTCACTAACAGCCAAATTTGAAAGGAAATTATAATACCTATAATTTAATAGTTATTGTTAGTTAGTTAGTTATTCTCAGATTTTCTTTCTTATTTTCGGATTTTCAAATTTTCTAATTTCCAAATTTTCAAATTGCGATCATAACAAATGACCCAAAAAATGAAAAAAAAAAAAAACCCCGAATGAAACTAAAATGAAACTGAACACATTTTTCGGCAGTGCACATGTCTAATAGTTTCTGTCCTCTTAGGTTTTAATTGACAGATAAGAGGGTAAATTTGTCTGACAAACTAGTTTATCTTTTTTAACCTTTAAATGATTCCAATTAATATTCTCCACCATCACAGCATAATATTTACCTATAGTCTGGTCAGAAAATTGTTTTTTATTCTCCTCCTCACAGTGAAATGGTGAGACCAACATCTAGAGCAGGGGTGTCAAACTTATTGTGGGCCACATCAGCATCATGGTCCTCAAAGGGCTGGTTATATCTGTAATAATAAATACATTTAATAAATACCAGGAGTGTGTTATGCGGAGATGCGCTATGCACAGAGTGCAGAGTTCAGGGGTGCACTGGGTACAGAATGCAGTGTTGAGGAGTAAGCTACATAATGAGTGTAGGGTTTAGGAGTGTGCTATGGGCGGTGTGCAGGGTTCAGCTCTCTGTCATAGGCTGTCCACATCTCACCTCCACCCCTCCCCCTGGCGGCGAGGGCCACATGAAATGGCCTGTGGGCCTTGTGTTTGACACATGTGATCTAGAGTTTGGAAACATTTCCACAGTGCAATTTCTGCTGAGAGCAAAGCTGCAAGTTGCAAATATTGTGAGAGGAAATATTCTTTTTCAAATGCTACAAGGATGACAAAACACATCCTTGCATGCCAGAGATGCCCTAAAACATAAAAAAATACTTTATGGAATCAAATGATGAGGACCAGAATGAAAGTGGAAGTACCTTTTCCCTCCAGAGTTCTCATTCCAGAAACACTCTTTCTGCTGCTTCTGGATCATTTCAAAGTGTTTCTTTATCTGCAGAATTTTCAATAAAGGAAGTGTTACAAACCACCGCCTCCCAAAAATACACAAGCCCTTCAATTATAGATAAAATGACACCTGAAAATTGATCAAGCTCTTGAAAGAGCAATATACAGTAAGCTTCTTGATCAGCATTGTAAATAACTAAAAATGCATATTGTCAGGAAGCTTTAAATGTTTAAATGGTTTAAATGTTCCTAACATATATAGTCCTTGTTATTCCATTTATAATAAAAAATAACATTAAAAAAAACAAGTTTAGTTTATTTACTGAATAGGCTATACTTTTATTCCAAGCATAATAATCTCATATACACTGCATTTCACCTTCCCAGTGTAACAAAATGACTTTCAATTTGTAAAACTAATCCACGCTGATTTTTTTTTAACTCTTTCAGAAAATTTTGAATTTGTAAAAAAAAAAAAAAAAAAACATGGAATTTTTTTTTTTTATCCCATGGTTTTAAAATTTCTGGAAATTTCACATCCCTACTCAGGATCAATTTTGAAAAGTATTTTATTAAAAGCTGCTAGTTGGAAAAATTATATATTTTTACCAAAAATGTTTCGGTTCAAATTCCAAGATCTGACTAAGCTTCTGTATTCAATATGCTCACTTTTTTTTAAATAAATAAATAAATACTGGCAGATAGAGAAGCATACACTAAAGAGATGTAGATGCAGATGAATGACTAATGTGAAGTTTTTATGGTCACATCATTGAGTAAAAGATTCAAAACAGTGATCAAAACAGAAGTTATGCACACAATGCAAAAAAAAAAAAATATTTCCTTATGATTATGATTGTGATTAAGTATTAGGGGGTATTTTAATGTAAACTGAAAGGTTTAGAATTTGAACTTAAAGCGGACCTTCAGTCATTTTTTCAACTTTCCATCAATTAAATCTTCTTCCCTTGATGTTTTAATTTTGGATAGTAAAACATTTTTTCTGCCAGTAAATACCTTATACAGTCCACTTCCTGTTTCTTATCTGGTCATTAACCTAGGCTTATGACATCATGCACAGCTCTCTCTCTCACTCTCATGAGAGTTTGCCAGGAAGGGAGTGGGATGAGTCATAAGAGGGCCAATGAGAGCTGCAGGACTGTAGAGCTGGAGGTGTGTGTCTGTGTAAATCAAGGAAGTGAACGGGCAGCAGCTTCAGCTGCCCACAGTTCAAATAGATGCAGCCGGACTTAGGGGAGGGAGATTTCTGCAGCATATTTGGCAAGTACAGAATCACAATATATATAAAATAATATGCAAAGTGGTTGGAGGGAAGCTTCAGAATGGCGAAGATGTTTTTATTACAAATTATGTGAGCAGACTGCAGTTCCTCTTTAAAGAAAACAAGTCAGTGATCTTTAATAATCTGAATCTCTGCCACCAATCTAGAAGCCATGATATTGATGCTTAACATTAGACTCTTGCTATAAAGTGGCATCTCTGAAGTCATCGACTTCTTATCCCAGGGTATACCCAAAACTCTTAAAAAACTAGAAGAGGAATTTAAGTTACCACACAAAATACTGTTCACGTGTGCTCACATTACACACTTTCTTACTGCACATCCGCCCCCAACTCTGGGCATACACCCTAAAATTTGGTGTTTCTTTACCTCCACTAAATGGAAGATTAAGGGAATCTCCCTATTTTACAATATCCTGCAGGCAAAGATATCTTTTCTAAATCTAGCATGATGCTTAAATGGGAAAAAGACCCTAAAAGAGTTGTAAAGGCAGAAGGTTTTTTATCTTAATGCATTCTATGCATTAAGATAAAAAAACTTTTTTGTGTAGCAGCCACCCTTGCATCCCCCTAATTACTTACCTGAGCCCCATCTCCTTCCAGCGATGTCCACAGATGTCTAAGCCGTCCAGGACACTCCTCCTGAATGGCTGAGACACAGCAGCAGAGCCATTAGCTCCTGTGGATGCCAATCAAAGTCAGTCAGCCAATCAGGGGAGGGGGGGGCGGGGTCATGTCTGGGCTTTGTGTCTGAATGGACACACGGGGCTGTGACTAGGCTCCAGTGCCCCCCATAGGAAGCTGCTGGCTGTGAGGGCACTCAATAGGGGGGAGGGACCAAGAGCAGCAAAGAGGGAGCCAAGAAGAGGAGGATCTGGGCTTCTCTGTGCAAAACCGACTGCACAGAGCAGGTAAGGTATAACATTGGCTCTATTTCCAAGGCAACCCACTGTGCCACCCATTAAGTAACAACCTTAAAAATTACCAACAGATGGTATTACACCCCATTTAGGCTATTAAGATTCTCAAACTCCCACTCCCCCTGTGCTGGTGGAACTGTGACAAGTGGGTAACTTATTAAATATCCTTTGGGAGTGCCCCACCATCACCAGCTTTTTGCGGCAGACCTTTCAAATGATCTCCAAGTGCACAGGGATACTAACACCTTCCTGCCCTGCCCTGCCCTGGCCGAACTTAGTCTTGGTATAGACAAATACCCAAGCAATCTTAGATCTGTGGTTACTCACATCCTCCTAGCTGCACGCTCTACTATCCTCAGACACTGGAAATCAGCCCAAGCTCCAAATCTTCCTGCTGTACTAAGCTGGATCCACCAAAACTACACATATGAAAAATTGCTGGCCATCAGCTCCCTAATGTTTGACTCCTTCAATAAAAAATTAGAGTATCTGGACAGAAAACTATATTTGTCCAAATAACACTACTGGTATCCTGACAACTAGGGATGAGCCGAACACCCCCCTGTTCGGTTCGCACCAGAACATGCGAACAGGAAAAAAGTTCGTTCGAACACGCGAACACCGTTAAAGTCTATGGGACACGAACATGAATAATCAAAAGTGCTAATTTTAAAGGCTTATATGCAAGTTATTGTCATAAAAAGTGTTTGGGGACCTGGGTCCTGCCCCAGGGGACATGGATCAATGCAAAAAAAAGTTTTAAAAACGGCAGTTTTTTCAAGAGCAGTGATTTTAATAATGCTTAAAGTCAAACAATAAAAGTATAATATCCCTTTAAATTTCTGGGGGGTGTTTATAGTATGCCTGTAAAGGGGTGCATGTTTCCTGTGTTTAGAACAGTCTGACAGCAAAATGACATTTCGAAGGAAAAAAGCCATTTAAAACTACTCACGGCTATTGCATTGCCGGTCCGACAATACACATAGAAGTTCATTGATAAAAACGGCATGGGAATTCCCCACAGGGGAACCCCGAACCAAAATTAAAAAAAAAAAATGACATGGGGGTCCCCCTAAATTCCATACCAGACCCTTCAGGTCTGGTATGGATTTTAAGGGAAACCCTGCGCCAAACAAAAAAAAAACGGTGTGGGGTACTCCCAAAAATCCATACCAGACCCTTATCCGAGCACGCAACCTGGCAGGCCGCAGGAAAAGAGGGGGGATGAGAGAGCGCCCCCCCTCCTGAACCGTACCAGGCCACATGCCCTCAACATTGGGAGGGTGCTTTGGGGTAGCCCCCCAAATCACCTTGTCCCCATGTTGATGAGGACAAGGGGCTCATCCCCAAAACCCTGGCTGGTGGTTGTGGGGGTCTGCGGGCGGGGGGCTTATCGGAATCTGGAAGCCCCCTTTAACAAGGGGACCCCCAGATCCCACCCCCCCTGTGTGAAATGGTAAGGGGGTACTTGTACCCCTACCATTTCACTAAAAAACTGTCAAAAATGTTAAAAATGACAAGAGACAGTTTTTGACAATTTCTTTATTTAAATGCTTCTTCTTTCTTCTTTCTTCTATCTTCCTTCATCTTCTTCTTCTTCTTCTGGTTCTTCTGGCTCTTCTGGTTCTTCCTCCGGCGTTCTCGTCCAGCATCTCCTCCGCGGCGTCTTCTATCTTCTTCTCCTCGGGCCGCTCCGCACCAATGGCATGGGGGGAGGCTCCCGCTCTTCTCTTCATCTTCTTCCTCTTCTTCTTCATCTTCTTCTTTTCTTCTCTTCTTCTCTTCTTCATTTTCTTCTCCGGGCCGCTCCACATCCATGCTGGCATGGAGGGAGGCTCCCGCTGTGTGACGGCGTCTCCTCGTCTGACGGTTCTTAAATAACGAGGGGGCGGGGCCACCCATTGACCCCGCCCCCTCTGACGCACAGTGACTTGACGGGACTTCCCTGTGACGTCACGGGGAATGCCACAGGGAAGTCCCGTCATGTCCCGTGCGTCAGAGGGGGGCGGGGTCACCGGGTGGCTCCGCCCCCCGTTTTTTAAGAACCGTCAGACGAGGAGACGCCATCACACAGCGGGAGCCTCCCTCCATGCCAGCATGGATGCGGAGCGGCCCGGAGAAGAAAATGAAGAAGAGAAGAAGAGAAGAAGAGAAGAAAAGAAGAAGATGAAGAGGAAGAAGAGAAGAAGATGAAGAGAAGAGCGGGAGCCTCCCCCCATGCCATGGGTGCGGAGCGGCCCGAGGAGAAGAAGATAGAAGACGCCACGGAGGAGATGCTGGACAAGAACGCCGGAGGAAGAACCAGAAGAGCCAGAAGACCCAGAAGAAGAAGAAGAAGATGAAGGAAGATAGAAGAAAGAAGAAGCATTTAAATAAAGGAATTGTCAAAAACTGTCTCTTGTCATTTTTAACATTTTTTGACAGTTTTTTAGTGAAATGGTAGGGGTACTTTTGTTCCCCCTTACCATTTCACACAGGGGGGGCCGGGATCTGGGGGTCCCCTTGTTAAAGGGGGCTTCCAGATTCCGATAAGCCCCCCATCCGCAGACCCCCACAACCACCGGCCAGGGTTGTGGGGATGAGGCCCTTGTCCTCATCAACATGGGGACAAGGTGTTTTGGGGGGCTACCCCAAAGCACCCTCCCAATGTTGAGGGCATGTGGCCTGGTACGGTTCAGGAGGGGGGGGGGGCGCTCGTCCCCCCCTCTTTTCCTGCGGCCTGCCAGGTTGCGTGCTCGGATAAGGGTCTGGTATGGATTCTTTGGGGGGACCACACGCCGTTTTTTTTTTTTTTGGCGCGGGGTTCCCTTTAAAATCCATACCAGACCTGAAGGGTCTGGTATGGAATTTAGGGGGACCCCCACGTCATTTTTTTTTTTTTAATCTTGGTTCGGGGTTCCCCTGTGGGGAATTCCCATGCCATTTTTATCAATGAACTTCTATGTGTATTGTCGGACCGGCAATGCAATAGCCGCGAGTAGTTTTAAATGGCTTTTTTCCTTCGAAATGTCATTTTGCTGTCAGACTGTTCTAAACATGGGAAACATGCGCCCCTTTACAGGCATACTATAGACACCCCCCAGCTATGAAATTTAAAGGGATATTACACTTTTATTGTTTGACTTTAAGCATTATTAAAATCACTGCTCCTGAAAAACGGCCGTTTTTAAAACTTTTTTTGCATTGATCCATGTCCCCTGGGGCAGGACCCAGGTCCCCAAACACTTTTTATGACAATAACTTGCATATAAGCCTTTAAAATTAGCACTTTTGATTTCTCCCATAGACTTTTAAAGGGTGTTCCGAGGCATTCGAATTTGCCGCGAACACCCCAAATTGTTCGCTGTTTGGCGAACTTGCGAACAGCCAATGTTCGAGTCGAACATGAGTTTGACTCGAATTCGAAGCTCATCCCTACTGACAACCCTGTTGGTTGTACGTTATAAAATGTTATGTAATCAAGTATATGACTCAAGACTGTACTTTGTTTATGTTTTTTTCAAAAACGCACTGTACCATCACTCCCTGTGACCCTTGCTTTTACTTGTAACTTTGTTCTTAAAAACTAAATAAAAATGTAATGATAAAAAAATTTTAAAATAATCTGAATCACCACTGCTGAATCGTTTTAATATCTCACAAAGGTTGTTTATTTTTTTTTCAATATTTACTAGGGGCAGATCTACCAGGACAGAAGTCACAGACTGTAAAGTTATACATCTCCTGGTTTAGATTAGGCACATAAGAATTGTGTTGTTAGGATTTCATTAACCACTTCAACTGTGGAAGATTTACCCGCCTTCATTAACAGGCCATTTTTTATGATACAGCACTACGTTACTTTAACTGACAATTGCGTGGTCGTGCGATGCTGTACCCAAATAAAATCTATGTCCTTTTTTTCCGCAAATAGAGTTTTATTTTGGTGGCATTTGATCACCTCTGTAATTTTTATTTTTTGTGCTATAAACAAAACCAGACCGACAATTTTGAAAGATAAAAACAATATTTTTTACTTTCTGTTATAAAACATACCCAATAAAACAATAAAAAAATAAAAATGTCTTCATTAGTTTAGGCCAATGTGTATTCTGCTACATATTTTTTGTAAAAAAAAATCCCAATAAGCGTATATTGATTGGTTTGTGCAAGTTATAGCGTCTACAAACTATGGGATATTTTTATGAATTTTTTATTCATTTATTTGTTTTACTAGTAATGGCGGCAATAAGCAACTTATAGCAGAATTGCAATACAGTTGGGACACTAACTGACACTTTTGAAACTTTTTGGGGACCAGTGACACCAATGCAGTGATCAGTACTAAAAAACATCCACTGGCACTGTACTAATGACACTGGCTGGGAAGAGGTTAACATCAGGGGTGATCAAAGGGTTAAATGTGTTCCTAGCCTGTGCTTTACTAAACTATGAGAGGTGCTTGTACTAGGGGAAAGCAGAGATCCAGGTTCCTGCTTATCAGGAGCACAGGGTCAATGTCTGCTGTTCTTTCAGTGTGGAAATCTGCCTTGTTTACATAAGCAGACTGCTGTTCTGCCTGTGTAATGAATAATCGGCGGGTATTGAGTCCGTGGTACCCGCTGATGATTGGCGTTTGCGCGCCCCCAAGCCGGAAGTGCTGGGTCATGTACTAGGTACATGATCCAGCACAGGACAGCTGCCTTGTCAGTCAGCAAGCAGTTAAAGAAAAAAAAGTTTTTTTTTTAAATTGGACAGCTTTCTATCCTCCAGCAGTCCAGACAGACTGCTGATTACCAGTCCTGAGCTCAGGCAGGTAACAGATCAGCCCTCTTTGTGGTCTTTTCAGATTGGTACTGGACTGACTTGACAAGGATAAACTACAAGTGAATAATAGCAGACATGCCTTTAGCTGAGGAGTAAGGAGTAAAGTTGCACTCTTATAGCTAATTATTCCTACCTATGTCCATCCCCGACTGGTTCTTTCAAAGTGATTGTAAAGTATAATTTTCATTTTTAAATTACAAACATATTATACTGTTCTGTGCAATGGCATTGCACAAAGGAGGTCTGTTCCTCCTTTTCTGGGGTCCCCCCGCTGGTGCTGCTGGCTTCTCCTCTTTTCCATGCACCCCCATAGGAAACCACTTTCTATGAGGGCACATGTGCATGCTTTATGCTTTGTTGGGCAGTGTTAGTTTTTTACCACACATAGCATTTAACTTTTAGACCAAAAAGTTAAATTTTGGTCTCATCTGACCAAAGCACCTTCTTCCACATGTTTACTGTGTCCCACAGCAAACTGCAAACAGGACTTCTTATGGCTTTCCTTCAACAATGGTTTTCTTCTTGCCACTCTTCCATAAAGGCCAGATTTGTGGAGTGCACGACTAATAGTTGTCCTGTGGACAGATTCTCGCACCTGAGCTGTGGATCTCGGCAGCTCCTTCAGAGTTACCATGGGCCTCTTGGCTGCTTCTCTGAATAATGCTCTCCTTGCCCGGCCTGTCAGTTTATGTGGATGGCCATGTCTTGGTAGGTTTGCAGTTGACCCCATTTTCGGGTGATGGATTGAACAGTGCTCCTTGAGATGTTCAAAATTTAGGATATTTTTTAATGACCTAACCCTGCTTTAAACTTCTCCGCAACTTTATACCTGACCTGTCTGGTGTGTTCCTTAGCCTTCATGATGCTGTTTGTTCACTAAGGGTCTCTAACAAAACCTCTAAAGGCCTCACAGAACAGCTGTATTTATACTGAGATTAAATTACACACAGGTAGACTCTATTTTCTAATTAAGTGACTTCTGAAGGTAATTGGTTCGACTAAATTTTAGTTAGGGGTATCAGAGTAAAGGGGGCTGAATACAAATGCTCGCCACACTTTTCAGATATTTATTTGTTAAAATGTGGAAAACCCGTTATCATTTTCTTTCCACTTCACAATTATGTGCCACTTTGTGTTGGTCTAGCACATAAAATCCCAATAAAATACATTTACATTTGTGATTGTAACATGTCAAAATGATGACAATTTCAAAGGATATACAGTGGGGACGGAAAGTATTCAGACCCCCTTAAATTTTTCACTCTTTGTTATATTGCAGCCATTTGCTAAAATCATTTAAGTTCATTTTTTTCCTTATTAATGTACACACAGCACCCCATATTAACAGAAAAACACAGAATTGTTGACATTTTTGCAGATTTATTAAAAAGGAAAACCTGAAATATCACATGGTCCTAAGTATGCAGACCCTTTGCTCAGTATTTAGCAGAAGCACCCTTTTGATCTAATACAGCCATGAGTCTTTTTGGGAAAGATGCAACAAGTTTTTCACACCTGGATTTGGGGACACTCTGCCATTCCTCCTTGCAGATCCTCTCCAGTTCTGTCAGGTTGGATGGTAAATGTTGGTGGACAGCCATTTTTAGGTCTCTCCAGAGATGTTCAATTGGGTTTAAGTCAGGGCTCTGGCTGGGCCATTCAAGAACAGTCACGGAGTTGTTGTGAAGCCACTCCTTCATTATTTTAGCTGTGTGCTTAGGGTCATCGTCTTGTTGGAAGGTAAACTTTCGGCCCAGTCTGAGGTCCTAAGTACTCTGGAGAAGGTTTTCGTCCAGGATATCCCTGTACTTGGCCACATTCATCTTTCCCTCGATTGCAACCAGCCGTCCTGTCCTTGCAGCTTAAAAAGAAAAGAAAAGTTTTTCCCATATTAACTCTTACAGGAGAGAATTTCCCTTCCTATGGGGTAGATTTCATCTCACTTCCTGTTGTCTCCTTCCGTTTACAAGTAGGAGTCGTTTGTAAGTTGGATGTTTGAAAGTAGGGGCCTGCCCTATATACTCAGCAGAAATTTAAGCCTTTGGTGTTGTTGTGGCCTCAACACTGTAAGCCCTCACAGGGCCCTGCTGTGAAATATTAGATCAAGAATTGTAATTACATGCCCCTGTTGAACAGGGCCAGAAAAATTGGGCCTTTGGTGATGGTGGTGCTGGTGCCACAACACTGTAAGTCCTCACAGTTACTCTTGGTGGGCGCTGGAACGGGCCCTGCTGTGAAATATTAGATCAAGAATTGTAATTACATGCCCCTGTTAAACAGGGGCTGAAAAATTGGGCCTTTGGTGGTGGTGTTGGTGCTGGTGTCACAACACTGTAAGTCCTCACAGTTAGTCTTGGTGGGCGCAGAAACGTGCCCTGCTGTGAAATATTCGATCAAGAATTGTAATTACATGCCCCTATTGAACAGGGCCAGAAAAACTGGGCCTTTGGTGGTGCTGGTGGCACAACACTGTAAGTCCTCACAGTTAATCTTGGTGGGCGCAGAAACGGGCCCTGCTGTAAAATATTAGATCAAGAATTCTAATTACATGTCCCTGTTGAACAGGGGCTGAAAAATTGGGCCTTAGGCACTGGTGCTGGTGCCGGTGCTGGTGGACAGACACACCCTGTGATCGGTTACAAAGCCTCCAGCAGCAGTGAATGTGCGTTCCGAAAGAACGCTGGATGCAGGACAGGCCAGTAGCTCAATTGCATACTGTGCAAGCTCTGGCCAGTGATCTATCCTCAAGACCCAGTAACCCAGAGGATTTTCGGTGGGAAAGGTGTCCAAATCAGATCTTGCCCCTAGGTATTCCTGCACCATGTAAAACAGACGCTGGCGATGGTTGCTGGAACAGATCATACCTGCGGACTAAAAAATTGTCTGAACGCATCGGTCAGACGGCCACCTTCTCCACCACTCCTTCTTTGACTGACCGAAGCCTCAGCAACACGTTGTCAAGAAACAGGAGTTTGTAACCTCCCAGTCTCTGGGAACGCGTTGCAAAGACCTTTCTGCAATGCCTCCCGAAGATGTTTCATCCTCTGCTCCCTCTGCGATGGCAAGATAAGGTCCACAACCTTGCCCTTGTAACGTGGATCAAGGAGGGTTGCCAGCCAGTATTGGTCCTTCTCCTTAATACCACGAATACGAGGATCCTTATGCAGGCTTTGCAGGGAGGCCATGCAGCGTAGATTTGCTGAGGCATTCGGTCCGGAGTCCTCTGGGTCACTAAGGATGACATGATCCGCATGCCTGCTGGACCATGAGTCAGCGGTAATATGCACCTTACCACTGACTGCCCTGTCCAGCGAGGCCAAGACATTGCCTTCCACATGCCGGTAGAGAGCCGGAATTGCCTTCCGTGAGAAAAAGTGGCGTTTGGGTACCTGCCACTGAGGAACCGCACATTCCACAAACTCACGGAAGAGGGCAGAGTCTAACAACTGAAAAGGTAGCAGTTGAAGTGCTAGCAATTTTGCCAAGCTAGCATTCAACCGCTGGGCATGTGGATGGCTGGGAGCGAACTTCTTTCGGTGGTGCAGCAGCTGGGGCAGGGAAATTTGTCTGGTACAATCTGACGTTGGTGTACCGAAAGCAGATTGCCCACAAGTACTTGGCTGTGACACACCTAATTCTATACCTTCATTCCTCTCAGTGCAGGTCACAGAGAGGACTGAAGGTATAGTGGGGTTGGAGATCTCAGCTGATGAGGAGAAAGGAGAGGTCCTCTTTGTTCTTTGGTGTGGGTCTTTCAGATACGCTTGCCAACTAACTGCATGGCAGGTCAACATATGTCTGGTGAAGCATGTGGTGCCCAAGTGGGAGATGTTTTGGCCACGCGAGATACGCTTGAGACATATGTTGCAAATAGCAGCGGTGCGATCTGATGCACTCGTCTCAAAAAAGGCCCACACCAAAGAACTTTTGGAATAACGTGCAGAGACAGCAGCACCCTGCACATGCGGAGCTTTGCGGTGTGATGCAGTCAGTGTGCTTCCCTTAGGCTGACCCCTGGAGGGCATCCTGCCTCGTGGAGCAAACCTGGCAGTATGCTGCAGCAGGGGGAGCATGACTGCCAGATTGCTGTTCTTCTTGGGCACCCCTCTGTCCGTGCTCACGTTACTGCCTTCATCTAGCTCAGTATCAACATCAGAGCCTTCTAAACGCTGGGCATCCTCCTGGAGCATGTACCCAACACTGTGGTCAAACAGTTCGAGGGACTCCTCAGGAGGACATGGTGGGGCTAGGGAAGGAGTCACTGATGCCATTGAGCCGAGGGAAGAGGCCGCGTTTGCAGCTGCTTTGCTAGACAAAGTACCCTGAGCATGGGTGAGGGAGAATGAGGAGGATGAGGACGGCTTGGTAATCCACTCGACCAAGTCTTCCACATGTTGCGGCTCAACATGGCCAGCTGCCGAAAAAAAGGCCAAGCATGTCCCACGGCCACGTGCTGATGAGGATGCACCGTCTCCACGACCAGCACCGTTGCTTCTAGACACAGAGCCTGCTTGCCCTCTTTTATTGGATTGTGACTGTCTGTCTCTCCTTGTTGGCCTTCCAGACATACTAATGGCCTGTAGCTGCACTGAGCTGGGATATATATATATATATATATATATATATATATATATATATATATATATATATATATTTATACTGATACTGCAACTAGCAAAATCAACTGTCTGCCTATAGTATGAGAACACCACCAACCTTCTACAGGTAGCTTTAGCTGAACACTGTGCAGAAGTTGCACTACACTAACGTGTAAATAATTTAGCTGCCTGTGGTAGTGATAGGATCAGGAAAACACCACCAACCTTCTACAGGTAGCTTTAGCTGAACACTGTGCAGAGGTCACACTACACTAACTTGAAGTTTTAGCTGAACACTGTGAGGAGGACGCAGTACAATAACTTGTAGCTTTAACTGAACACTGTGAGGAGGATGCATTACACTAACTTGTAGCTTTAGCTGAACACTGTGCAGAGTACACACTTAGCTAACCTGTAGCTTTAGCTGAACACTGTGAGGAGGACGCACTACACTAACTTGTAGCTTTAGATGAACACTGTTCAGAGGACGCACTACACTAACTTGTAGCTTTAGCTGAACACTGTGCAGAGGTCACACTAAACTAACCTGTAGCTTTAGCTGAACACTGTGAGGAGGACACACTACACTAACTTGTAGCTTTAGCTGAACACTGTGAGGAGGATGCACTACACCAACTTGTAGCTTTAGATGAACACTGTTCAGAGGACGCACTACACTAACTTGTAGCTTTAGCTGATCACTGTGCAGAGGTCGCACTACACTAACTTGTAGTTTTAGCTGAACACTGTTCAGAGCACGCACTACACTAACTTGTAGCTTTAGCTGAACACTGTGCAGAGGTCGCACTAAAATATCTTGTAGCTTTAGCTGAACACTGTGCAGAGGTCGCACTACACTAACTTGTAGTTTTAGCTGAACACTGTGAGGAGGACGCAGTACACTAACTTGTCGCTTTAGCTGAACACTGTGAGGAGGACGCACTACACTAATGCCCCGTACACACGGTCGGATTTTCCGATGGAAAATGTCCGATCGGAGCGTGTTGTCGGAAATTCCGACCGTGTGTAGGCTCCATCGGACATTTTCCATCGGATTTTCCGACACACAAAGTTGGAGAGCAGGAGATAAAATTTTCCGACAACAAAATCCGTTGTCGGAAATTCCGATCGTGTGTACACAAATCCGACGGACAAAGTGCCACGCATGCTCAGATTAAATAAAGAGATGAAAGCTATTGGCCACTGCCCCGTTTATAGTCCCGACGTACGTGTTTTACATCACCGCGTTCAGAACGATCGGATTTTCCGTCAACTTTGTGTGACCGTGTGTATGCAAGACAAGTTTGAGCCAACATCCGTCGGAAAAAATCCTAGGATTTTGTTGTCGGAATGTCCGAACAAAGTCCGACCGTGTGTACGCCCTATAACTTGTAGCTTTAGCTGAACACTGTGCAGAGGTCACACTAAACTAACCTGTAGCTTTAGCTGAACACTGAGAGGATGACGCACTACACTAACTTGTAGCTTTAGCTGAACACTGTGCAGAGGTCACACTTAGCTAACCTGTAGCTTTAGCTGAACACTGTGAGGAGGACGCACTACACTAACTTGTAGCTTTAGCTGAACACTGTGAGGAGGACGCACTACACTAACTGTAAATAGTCTAGCTGCCTAACTGTGGTACTAATAGGATCAAAAGAACACCAGCAATTTTCTTCAGGTAGCTGTAAATACTGTAACAAGACAAGCCTGCCTGTCAGTAGGAAGATAACAGGAACGGATCTAGCTAAACTGAATACAGTGTATATATATATATATATATATATATATATATATATATATATATATATATACAACACCTGGGATGCATATATTTATACACAATACACTGTAAGTGCAGCTAACTGACTGACTGTCCTGCCTAATCTATCTAACTCAAATGAAGTGACACTGTCTCTCTCTCTCTCTATCTCTCAGCATGCCGGAACACACTACACAGGGCCACCGTGCAGGTGGCCTTATATAGTGTGGGGCGTGTTCTAAACACCCTGAGCCATAATTGGCCAAAGTCACCCTGGCTTTGGCCAATTACAGCTCTCTCTACTGACGGCGCTGTGATTGGCCAAGCATGCGGGTCATAGTGCATGCTTGGCCAATCATCAGCCAGCATTGCACTGCGATGCCGCAGTGAATTATGGGCCGTGACGCTCCACACGAATTTGGCGCGAACAGCCCATATCGCTCACAATTCGAGGAACAGTCGAACAGACGATGTTGGAGTCGAACATGGGTTCGACTCGAACACGAAGCTCATCCCTAGTTGTTATCATGTTGGAATACTGTCCTGCTTCCCAGTATCCGAAGGGAGGGGATCATGCTCTGCTTCAGTATGTCACAGGACATGTTGACATTCATGGTTCCCTCAATGAACTGTAGCTCCCTAGTGCTGGCAGCACTCATGCAGCCCCAGACCGTGACACTCCCACCACCATGCTTGACTGTAGGCAAGACACACTTGTCTTTGTACTTTTCACCTGGTTGCCGACACACACACTTGACACCATCTGAACCAAATAAGTTTATCTTAGTTTCATCAGACCACAGGACATGGTTCCAGTAATCCATGTCCTTAGTCTGCTTGTCTTCAGCAAACTGTTTGTGGGCTTTCTTGTGCATCATCTTTAGAAGAGGCTTCCTTCTGGGATGACAGCCATGCAGACCAATTTGATGCAGCGTGCAGCGTATGGTCTGACCACTGACAGGCTGACCCCCCACCCCTTCAACCTCTGCAGCAATGCTGACAGCACTCATACATCTATTTCCCAAAGGCAACCTATGACATATGGATATGACACTGAGCATGTGCACTCAAATTCTTTGGTCCACCATGGCGAGGCCTGTTCTGAGTGTAACCTGTCCTGTTAAACCGCTGTATGGTTCTGGCCACCGTGCTGCAGCTCAGTTTCAGGGTCTTGGCAATTAGGGATGAGCTTCGAGTTCGAGTCAAACTCATGTTCGACTCGAACATTGGCTGTTCGCAAGTTCGCCAAACAGCGAACAATTTGGGGTGTTTGCGGCAAATTCGAATGCCGCGGAACACCCTTTAAAAGTCTATGGGAGAAATCAAAAGTGCTAATTTTAAAGGCTTATATGCAAGTTATTGTCATAGAAAGTGTTTGGGGACCTGGGTCCTGCCCCAGGGGACATGGATCAATGCAAACCCCTCCCCCCCATACCCCTCCCCCCTCCTTGTTCCCTGTCCCTATTCTCACTCCCACCACTCACCAACAGGAAGCCCCATTTCATTAATGTTCTTATCCCTCAACAAGGTCTCTTAGTAGCTTATGCTGCCCCCTTTGTTTTTAGAACCATCTATGGGGACCAAGTCCCGTTTGTATTTACCAACACCTTAATGGATTGGGTGGCAATTACTGCCACTCATATTTTTTCTACACATACTGTTATTTATTTATTACCAATTTTGTTATGATGTTTAATGTTCTGTTTATTTTGTTTGGCTGTCCCTGGGTGCCCTGTGTGGTCCGTGGCTGCCTGTGCTTTTCCAGGCGGCGGACATGTGTTTCTCCTGGCAGGAGATGACGCCCTGGTGTTCGTCTCCTGCTTGTCCTTGCCGAGCCCAGAATTTCCTACCCACGGGCTCGCCTCGAACGTGCTTGCGCAGTAGCGCGGGTCACGCACCTGCGCAGTGCGGAGAAACTGACCCGGTGACGTCAGACGCTTGCCGGCCGGCGGCGTCGTGGGCGTCTCCGGGTTGGGGAGCTCACTTAATGGGCCCTTGGGCCTGTGAGTGAGCATCTGAGCTCTCTCCATGATAGACTGCTGACGTGGGGCTGGGATGGAAGGGAGGCCTTCAACACCTCACTGGTGTACATCTATAGGTACGTTGTATGCTCTCTTATCTTGGATACTATCCTTTACCCGACGCTATCTATTACTGATACCTTCATATGGATTTAATCCTTTATCTCATGTTACATTTGATACTGTTTTATTGACAGACTCCCATGCAACCCTGCGGTTATCTACCCTTAGTGGTGGGCTTCCACACATTGTACCCTCCATGATGCCCCAGTGTTTGGAAATGTTTAGCTCTCCTGCTCATTACGGGCCACCCGACCCCCGCGCCATTGCAAGTCTCCTCGTGGCTAGCATCTTTGTTACCCTCTTGTCAACCGTTATGGTGAGCTATATTACACGCTCCAATTGTTTATTAGCCTAGTGCAATCCCTGTTGTTTGTTCCTTTCCCCCCCTTCCCCTATCCTCCCCTTCCCTGTGTATTGTTTGTTCCTCTTCACCCTGTTCCCCATCCCCTTCTCTCCCTTTCCCTCCACCACCCCCTCCCCGGTGTTCCCTCCCGTTTCCCATTCCCCCTCCTTTCCCCCCCCTTCCCCCTTCCCCCCTCCCCCCCTTCCTTTCCCCTCTCCATGTTCCACCACCCTTACCCTCCTTTCCCCTCTCCCCTCCCCGCCCCCTTTTTTCCCCCCTTTTGTCCCCCCTTTCCTTTCCCCCTCCCCCTTTCCCCTTCCCCCAGTTCCCTTTTCCTTTTCCCTCTAGCCCTCCTTTTCCCTCCCCCCTTCCGCCCCTTCAATATGTGTATGGCTAAATCTATCGTATCCTTTCATCAGCTATCTTTGTGGCCTCTTACTCACGCTATGCTTTTCATTTAGAGGGCTCTACATTATCCCCCTTGTCCGCCGCGGGGGAGAGTTTTTTAGGCGGCCCGGTGCCGCACACGATCACCCAATTATAGGGTAAGCCGAACTAGTAATTATGTTTGATTTTTTCCCTTTTCTACATGCTGTTTTTATTATCACTACTTGTAGTGTACTGTATAATTTTGTTTGCTTGTATTGCATTATATTATTTGTTTTATAGATTGGTCCTCCTGAGGAAGCGATAATATCGCGAAACTAGTCGAGAACCAGACCAGTCAATACTTTGTAATTTACAGATATTCTTTGGTGAACCCTGAATTTCTGTTTTTATATTTTAATAAGTATACTATGTATTTCCTTTTTGCAATAAATTCCTTTTATACATATTGTCTATCACTGTCTATCTGTACCGGTATAGTCCAGCCATTTTAGGGTGCGAACATTATGGGGCCAACATCAGCCACTGTCCCCTATGTCCCACTCTCTTTTCCTTGTACATATTAATTTGGATGATGGTACGGTTTAAATTCTACTACCCTTGACTACATGAGGCTACACTCACAATTTGTGCAAAAAAAGTTTTAACAAAATGGCCGTTTTTTCAGGAGCAGTGATTTTAATAATGCTTAAAGTCAAACAATAAAAGTGTTATAGCTTTAGCTGAACACTGTGAGGAGGACACACTACACTAACTTGTAGCTTTAGATGAACACTGTTCAGAGGACGCACTACACTAACTTGTAGCTTTAGCTGAACACTGTGCAGAGGTCACACTAAACTAACCTGTAGCTTTAGCTGAACACTGTGAGGAGGACACACTACACTAACTAACTTGTCGCTTTAGCTGAACACTGTGAGGAGGACGCACTACACTAACTTGTAGCTTTAGCTGAACACTGTGCAGAGGTCACACTAAACTAACTTGTAGCTTTAGCTGAACACTGTGAGGAGGACGCACTACACTAACTCTAAATAGTCTAGCTGCCTGACTGTGGTACTAATAGGATCAAAAGAACACCAGCAATTTTCTTCAGGTAGCTGTAAATACTGTAACAAGACAAGCCTGCCTGTCAGTAGGAAGATAACAGGAACGGTTCTAGCTAAACTGAATACAGTGTGTATATATATATATATATATATATATATATATATATATATATATATATACACAACACCTGGGATATCCCTTTAAATTTCGTAGCTGGGGGGTGTCTATAGTATGCCTGTAAAGGGGCGCATGTTTCCTGTGTTTAGAACAGTCTGACAGCAAAATGACATTTCGAAGGAAAAAAGCCATTTAAAACTACTCGCGGCTATTGCATTGACGGTCCGACAATACACATAGAAGTTCATTGATAAAAACAGCATGGGAATTCCCCACAGGGGAACCCCGAACCAAAATTAAAAAAAAAAAAATGACGTGGGGGTCCCCCTAAATTCCATACCAGGCCCTTCAGGTCTGGTATGGATATTAAGGGGAACCTCTGCCAAAATTTAAAAAAAAAATAACGTGGAGGTCCCCCTAAATTTAACAAGGGGACCCCCAGATCCCGGCCCCCCCTGTGTGAAATGGTAAGGGGGTACAAAATTTCCCCTACCATTTCACTGAAAAACTGTCAAAAGTGTTAAAAATGACAGATGTTGAATGTTAAAAGAGACAGTTTTTGACAATTCCTTTATTTAAATGCTTCTTCTTTCTTCTATCTTCCTTCATCTTCTTCTTCTGGCTCTTCTGGTTCTTCCTCCGGCGTTCTCGTCCAGCATCTCCTGCGCGGTGTCTTCTGTCTTCTTCTCCTCGGGCCGCTCCACACCCATGGCATGGGGAGAGGCTCCCGCTCTTCTCTTCATCTTCTTCTCTTCTTCATCTTCTTCTTTTCTTCTCTTCTTCTCTTCTTCATTTTCTTCTCCGGGCCGCTCTGCATCCATGCTGTCATGGAGGGAGGCTCCTGCTGTGTGACAGCGTCTCCTCGTCTGACGGTTCTTAAATAATGGGGGGCGGGGCCACCCGGTGATCCCGCCCCCCTCTGATGCACGGGACATGACGGGACTTCCCTGTGGCATTCCCCGTGACGTCACAGGGAAGTCCCGTCAAGTCACCGTGCGTCAGAGGGGGGCGGGGTCACCGGATGGCCCCGCCCCTCGTTATTTAAGAACCGTCAGATGAGGAGACGCCGTCACACAGTGGGAGCCTCCCTCCATGCCAGCATGGATGCGGAGCGGCCCGGAGAAGAAAATGAAGAAGAGAAGAAGAGACGAAAAGAAGAAGATAAGGAGGAAGATGAAGAAGAGAAGAAGATGAAGAGAAGAGCGGGAGCCTCCCCCCATGCCATGGGTGCAGAGCGGCCCGAGAAGAAGATAGAAGACGCCGCGGAGGAGATGCTGGACGAGAACGCCGGAGGAAGAACCAGAAGAGCCAGATGAACCAGAAGAAGAAGAAGAAGATGAAGGAAGATAGAAGTAAGAAGAAGCATTTAAATAAAGGAATTGTCAAAAACTGTCTCTTTTAACATTCAACATCTGTCATTTTTAACATTTTTGACAGTTTTTCAGTGAAATGGTAGGCCCTTACCATTTCACACAGGGGGGGGCGGGATCTGGGGGTCCCCTAGTTAAAGGGGGCTTCCAGATTCTGATAAGCCCCCCGCCCGCAGACCCCCACAACCACCGGCCAGGGTTGTGGGGATGAGGCCCTTGTCCTCATCAACATGGGGACAAGGTGTTTTGGGGGCTACCCCAAAGCACCCTCCCAATGTTGAGGGCATGTGGCCTGGTATGGTTCAGGAGGGGGGGGCCGCTCTCTCATCCCCCCTCTTTTCCTGCGGCCTGCCAGGTTGCGTGCTCGGATAAGGGTCTGGTATGGAGTTTTGGGGGGACCCCACGCCTTTTTTTTTTTTTTTTTTGGCGTGGGGTTCCCCTTAAAACCCGTACCAGACCTGAAGGGTCTGATGTGGAATTTAGGGGGACCCCCACGTCATTTTTTTTTAAATTTTGGTTCGGGGTTCCCCTGTGGGGAATTCCCATGCCGTTTTTATCAATGAACTTCTATGTGTATTGTCAGACCGGCAATGCAATAGCCGCGAGTAGTTTTAAATGGCTTTTTTCCTTCGAAATGTTATTTTGCTGTCAGACTGTTCTAAACACGGGAAACATGCGCCCCTTTACAGGCATACTATAGACACCCCCCAGCTACGAAATTTAAAGGGATATTACACTTTTATTGTTTGACTTTAAGCATTATTAAAATCACTGCTCCTGAAAAAACGGCCATTTTTAAAACTTTTTTTTTGCATTGATCCATGTCCCCTGGGGCAGGACACAGGTCCCCAAACACTTTTTATGACAATAACTTGCATATAAGCCTTTAAAATTAGCACTTTTGATTATTCATGTTTGTGTCCCATAGACTTTAACAGTGTTCGAACGAACTTTTTTCCTGTTCGCATGTTCTGGTGCGAACCGAACAGAGGGGTGTTTGGCTCATCCCTATTGGCAATCTTCTTATAGCCTAGGCCATCTTTATGTAGGGCCACAATTCTTTTTTTCAGATCCCCAGAGAGTTCTTTGCCATAAGATGCCATGTTGAACTTCCAGTGACCAGTATGAGAGAGTGAGAGCAATAACACCAAATTTGACACACCTGCTCCCCATTCACACCTAAGACCTTGTAACACTAACAAGTCACATGACACTGGGGATGGAAAATGGCTAATTGGGCCCAATTTGGACATTTTCACTTAGGGGTGTACTCACTTTTGTTGCCAGTGGTTTAGACATTAATGGCTGTGTGTTGAGGTATTTCGAGAGGATGGCAAATTTACACTGTTATACAAGCTGTATACTCACTACTTTACATTGTAGTAAAGTGTCATTTCTTCAGTGTTGTCACGTGAAAAGATATAATAAAAATATTTACAAAAATGTGAGGGGTGTACTCACTTTTGTGAGATACTGTATATATATATATATATATATCCACTGTATCCAGTTTAGCTATATCTGACTACAGGCCATTCCTGGTGTACTTTTTTCTAATATACTTCAGGCAGGCAGATTATTCAGTTAGCTGCAGTGTATTTAATATATATATATATATATACAGACAGTCCCGTGTATATATATATATATATATATATATATATATATATATATATCTCCACTGTATCCAGTTTAGCTATCTCTGACTGCAGGCTGTTCCTGGTGTACTTTTTCTAATATAGTTCGGGTGGTGTACACAGTACACAGTACTGTGCACCCATAGTGCAGTTGCTACTGCTTTTCTGGTGGTGTACACAGTACACCCATAGTTGTTATTACACTTCTGTTGGTGTACACAGTACCGTGCCCCCCTAATGCAGTTGCTACTACTTTCCTGTTGGTGTACACAATACATACAGTGCACCCATAGTTGTTATTACACTTCTGTTGGTGTACACAGTACCGTGCACCCCTAGTGCAGTTGCTACTACTCTCCTGGTGGTGTACACAATACAAACAGTGTACCCATAGTTGTTATTATACTTCTGTTAGTGTACACAGTACCGTGCACCCATAGTGCAGTTGCTACTACTTTCCTGGTGGTGTACACAATACATACAGTCTACTCATAGTTGTTATTATACTTCTGTTGGTGTACACAGTACCGTGCACCCATAGTGCAATTGCTAATACTTTCCTGGTGGTGTACACAATACATACAGTCCACCCATAGTTGTTATTAAACTTCTGTTGGTGTACACAGTACCGTGCACCCCTAGTGCAGTTGCTACTACTTTCCTGGTGGTGTACACAATGCATACAGTGCACCCATAGTTGTAATTACACATCTGTTGGTGTACACAGTACCGTGCACCCCTAGTGCAGTTGCTACTACTTTCCTGGTGGTGTACACAATACAAACAGTGTACCCATAGTTGTTATTATACTTCTGTTAGTGTACACAGTACCGTGCACCCATAGTGCAGTTGCTACTACTTTCCTGGTGGTGTACACAATACATACAGTCTACTCATAGTTGTTATTATACTTCTGTTGGTGTACACAGTACCGTGCACCCATAGTGCAATTGCTAATACTTTCCTGGTGGTGTACACAATACATACAGTCCACCCATAGTTGTTATTAAACTTCTGTTGGTGTACACAGTACCGTGCACCCCTAGTGCAGTTGCTACTACTTTCCTGGTGGTGTACACAATGCATACAGTGCACCCATAGTTGTAATTACACATCTGTTGGTGTACACAGTACCGTGCACCCCTAGTGCAGTTGCTACTACTTTCCTGGTGGTGTACACAATACATACAGTGTACCTATAGTTGTTATTAAACTTCTGTTGGTGTACACAGTACCGTGCACCCCTAGTGCAGTTGCTACTACTTTCCTGGTGGTGTACACAATACATACAGTGCACCCATAGTTGTAATTACAGATCTGTTGGTGTACACCAGGGGTCTCGAACTGGCGGCCCTCCAGCTGTTGCGAAACTACAAGTCCCATCATGCCTCTGCCTGGGGAAGTCATACTTGTAACTCTCAGCCTTGCAATGCCTCATTGGACTTGTAGTTTTGCAACAGCTGGAGGGCCGCCAGTTTGAGACCCCTGGTGTACACAGTACTGTGCACCCCTAGTGCAGTTGCTACTACTTTCCTGGTGATGTACACAATACATACAGTGTACCCATAGTTGTTATTATACTTCTTTTGGTGTACACAGTACCGTGCACCCCTAGTGCAGTTGCTACTACTTTCCTGGTGGTGTACACAATACATACAGTACACCCATAGTTGTTATTAAACTTCTGTTAGTGTACACAGTACCGTGCAACCCTAGTGCATTTGCTACTACTTTCCTGGTGGTGTACACAATACATACAGTGCACCCATAGTTGTTATTAAACTTATGTTGGTGTACACAGTACCGTGCACCCCTAGTGCAGTTGCTACTACTTTCCTGTAGATGTACACAATACATACAGTGCACCCATAGTTGTTATTTTACTTCTGTTGGTGTACACAGTACCGTGCACCCCTAGTGCAGTTGCTACTACTTTCCTGGTGGTGTACACAATACATACAGTGCACCCATAGTGGTTATTAAACTTATGTTGGTGTACACAGTATCGTGCACCCCTAGTGCAGTTGCTACTACTTTCCTGGTGATGTACACAATACATACAGTGCACCCATAGTTGTTATTAAACTTCTGTTGGTGTACACAGTATCATGCACCCCTAGTGCAGTTGCTACTACTTTCCTGGTGGTGTACGCAGTAAACAATACAGTGTAGTGTTTTTTTTGCTAAACAAAATTTACAGCATGTCCGGAAGGCCACCAAGGAGAGGCAGACGCTGACAGGCCACTAAAAGAAGGCAAGCAGGCTCTGTGTCTACAGTCGACAGTGCTGGTCATGAACATGATGCTTCCTCAGCACATGGCCGTGGGGCACGCTTGCCTTTTTTTCCTGCAGCTGGCCATGTTATTGAGCCACAACATGCAGAAGAGTTGGTGCAATGGATAACAAAGCCATCCTCATCCTCCTCATTTTCTGTCACCCAGGCTCAGAGTAGTTTGCCTGCCAATGCTGTTGCCAAAGCAGCCTATTCCATTGGCTCCATGTCAACAGTCACTCCTTCCCTAGCCCCACCATCATGCACGGAGGAGTCCCCCAAACTATTTGACCACAGTGTCGGGTACATGCTGCAGGAGGATGCGCAGCGATTTGAGGGCTCCGATGATGGTACCCAGGTTGAGGAAGGGAGTAACGTCAGCCTAGAGAGAGGGGGTGCCCAAAAAGGTCAAGAAACTGGCAGCTATGTTCCCCAGCTGCAGCATACTGTCAAGTTTGCTCCAGTGACAAGGAGGGAGGGGATGATGAGGTCACTGACTCAACTTGGGTGCCTGATAGAAGAGAGGAGGAGGAGGAGGCACAACTCCAACTAGGTTGGATGCCCTCCAGGGGGCAGCTTAAGGGCAGCCACCCTATTGCATCACACCGCAGAGCTAAGCAGGTGCAGGGCGCTGCTGACTCCCCGCATATTTTGAAAACTTCTTTGGTGTGGGCTTTTTTAACATGTGTGCAGCAGATCGCACCGTTGCTGTTTACAACATATGTCTGAAGCGTATCAAGTGTGGCCAAAACAGCAGCTGCCTGGGCACCACATGCTTGAACAGACAGATGACGACCTCCCATGCAGTCCGTTGGCAACAGCACTTAAAAGACCCACATCAAAGAACAAGGCGGACCTCTCCTTGCTCCTCATCAGCTGGGATCTCCAACCCCACTATACCTCCAGTCCTCTCAGAAACCTGCACTGAGAGGAATATAGGTATAGAAATAAGTGTCCCAAGTACTTGCGGCCAATCTGCTAGCGGTACATTGGATTTTAGCAGGCAAATTTCCCTACCCCAGTTGCTAAACCATCAAAAGAAATTTGGTTCCAGCCATCCACATGCTCAGGGTCTGAATGCTAGCTTGGCCAAATTGCTAGCACTGCAACTGCTGCCTTTTTCAGCTGGTAGACTCTGCCCCCTTTCGTGAATTTGTGCAATGTGCAGTGCCTCAGTGGCAGGTTCCCAAATGCCATTTCTTTTCACAGAAGGCCATTCCGGCTCTCTACCAACCTGTGGAAGGCAATGTCTTGGCCTCGTTGGACAGGGCGGTCAGCAGTTAGGTGCATATTACTGCTGACTCATGGTCCAGCAGGCATGGACAGGGACGTTGCCTTTCTTTCACGGTGCACTGGGTAACTCTGCTGGCAGCTGGGAAGGATGCAGGACAGGGTTCAGTATTGTTGGAGCTTGTTCCGCCACCATGCCTCCAAAATGGTAGTAGTGATTCTGCCACAGCTCTCTCCTCCACCTCTCCTCTTCTTCTTCCTCTATGGCCTCTTCCTCTGCAGATTTCTCCTCTGAACCAGCGGTGCTCCATAGGTGTTCAAGGGGCTATGCAAGCACTCAGGCAAAAAGATGCCATGCGGTGCTTGAGTTGGTCTGCTTAGGAGACAGGAGCCACACTGGGGCAGAGATTCTGTCAGCTCGGCAGGGGCAGGCTCAGAGGTGGCTGATGCCACTCCAACTTTAGCCAGGAATGGTTGTATGTGACAATGGCACCAACCTCCTCTCCGCACTCCGACAGGGACACTTGACCCATGTTCCCTGTTTGGCTCACGTCCTGAATTTTGTGGTGCAGCGGTTCTTGAGTGGGTACCATGGCTTACAGGATCTCCTGAGGCAGGCCAGGAAAGTCTGGGGTCATTTCCGCCGGTCATATAATGCCAGTGCTCAGCTGGCTGACATTCAAAGAGAATGCAACCTGCCCAAGGACCGCCTCATTTGTGACATGCCTACCAGGTGGAACTCAACTTTGGCAATGCTGCAGTGGCTGCACACACAGCAGAGGGCCGTCAATGAGTACCTGTGTAAGTATGGCACTAGGACAGGGTCAGGGGAGCTTGGCTTTTTTTCGCCACGCCAGTGGCTACTGATCAAAGATATGCATGCACTGTCCTGTCACCATTTGAGGAGGCCAGGATGGTGAGCAGTGACAGTGCATGCATCAGTGATACTGTCCCTCTCCTAGTGGATGCCTGTTAAGGGGAAACATGTCGGGTGGAGCATGAGCCTGTGACGTCATCACGCTGAACAGCTGACTGGTAGACACCACGGCTGATTCAAACCTACCTTTCTTACCTGCTTGAATTTATGGACTTTTTACTTGTATGATTTGTTTTTAAATAAAAACCTCTGCTGGAACATACTGCACCATGAAGCCCTCTTGTGTTCCTCCTCACATGAGAATCTCCAGATCCTTGCTTATATGAGAGTGTCCTGGGAGTGAAGTTGTGCTCCTTGCTGGTTCCTGAATAAACGAGGAGGAGGATTGTGTCAGCATGGAGGTGGAGGACTACACTCAGCATCAGCAGCAGTCTTCAAGGGATTATTTGCAGTCCCCAGAAACCCATGGAATTTTACGTGGCTTGGAGGAGGTGGTTGAGGATCATGTGATCCTTAGTGACCCAGAGGACTCAGGATCGAATGCCTCTGCAAACCTATGCTGCATGGCCTCCCTGATCCTGCAAAGCCTGCGAAAGGACCCTAGGATTTGTGGTATCAAGAAGAGGGATCATTACTGGCTGGCAAACCTTCTTGATCCACAATACAAGGGTAAGGTTGCAGAACTTATCCAGCCTTCGCAGAGGGAGCAGAGCATGAAACATCTTTGGGAGGTCTTGCAGAAAGGTTTATGCAATGCGTTTCCAGAGCCTGGGAAGTTACAATTTCCTGATGCTGGACAACATGTTGCTGAGGCTTCGTTCAGTCACAGAAAGAGCGGCAGAGAAGATGGCTGGCTGACCGATGCCTTCAGGCAATTCTTAAGTCCTCAGCACCCAGGTCTGATCGGTTCCAGCAACCATCGCCAGCGTCTGCATTACATGGTGCAGGAATATCTAGGGGCAAGATCAGACTTGGGGACCCTTCCACCAGAACATCCACTGGGTTACTGGGTCTTGAGGATGGACCACTGGCCAGGGCTTACTCAATATGCAATTGAGCTACTGGCCTGTCCTGCATCCAGCATTCTTTCTGAACGCACATTCGGTGCTGCTGGAGGCTGTGTAACTGATCAAAGAGTGCGCCTGTCCACAGACTCTGATGATTGGCTCACGTTTATAAAAATGAATCAGTCTTGGATCACCAGCTACCAAGCACCTGATGCTGATGATTTTTCTATGGATGTGGGATCCCTTGAAGACTGCATATGCTGAGTGATTATCCTATTATGCTGATTGCTGAGTGACTATCCTTTTCCTCCTCAATTTTCATCATGATAGCTTCTAAGAATATTTTTGGTTCAGGGCACCACCACTACCTAAGGCCCAATTTTTCTGCCCCTGTTTAGCAGGGGCGCATAATTAAAATTTTTGATCAAATATTTAACAGCAGGGCTCATTCCTGTGCTCAACATGAGTATCTGTGAGGGGTTGCAGTGTTGTGGCACGACCACCACTGCTCAAGGCCCAATTTTTCTGCCCCTGTTCGACAGGGGCGCGTAATTACAATGTTTGATCTAATATTTCACAGCAGGGCCTATTCCTGCGTTTAACAAAAGTATCTGTGAGGCTTTAGAGTGTTGTGCCACCACCATCACCGCCTAAGGCCCAATTTTTCTGCCGCTGTTTAACAGGGGCGCGTAATTAAAATTTTTAATCTAATATTTCACAGCAGGGCCTGTTCCTGCGTTTAACAAAAGTATCTGTGAGGCTTTAGAGTGTTGTGCCACCACCATCACCGCCTAAGGCCCAATTTTTCTGCCCATGTTTAACAGGGGCACGTAATTACAATTTTTGATCTAATATTTCACAGCAGGGCCCGTTCCTGCATTCAACAAACGTATCTGTGAGGCTTTACCTTGTTGTGCCACCACCACCGCCTAAGGCCCAATTTTTCTACCCCTGTTTAACAGGGGCATGTAATTACAATTCTTGATATAATATTTCACAGCAAGGCCCGTTCCAGCGCCCACCAAGAGTAACTATGAGGGCTTACAGTGTTCTGATACCACCAACACCTAAGGCCCAATTTTACGCAGAGTGTATAGGGCAGGCTGTATAGTATATACAGGCAGCCCCCTATTTTCAAACATCCAACTTACAAACGACTCCTACTTACAAACGGAGGGGGACAACATTAAGTGAGAGGAAATCTACCCTTAGGAAGGGAAATTTTCTCCTGTAAGAGTTAATATGGGTAAAAGGTGTCTACCCACTGATGCTTTATTACTAATCCTTGTTTCCCTAATAACCCAACATTTTCAAAATCCAATTGTCATTGGGACAGAAAGTGAGGTAAAATCTTCTGAACAGGGGCACAGACAGCAAAACAAATGTTACAGGGGTGATGATAATCCTTCCCTATGTTGTCCAAAAAGCTTAAAAATAGATTTTTTGGCTGGAGCTACACTTACAAAATGTACCTGTTCCAAATTACAAACAGATTCAACTTAAGAACACACTTACAGTCCCTATCTTGTTTGTAACCCCGGGACCGCCTGTATACTGCTGCAGTTCAGAGTTTATTGTGTTTACTCTTTTTAAATCATAATGACAACAGAAACTAACAAAATGACCCTGATCAAAAGTTTACATACCCTGGTGATTTTGGCCTGATAACATGAACACAAGTTGACACAAAGGGGTTAGAATGGCTATTAACCACTTCAGCCCTGGAAGAATTTACCCCCTTCCTGACCAGAGCACTTTTTGCAATTCGGCACTGCATCGCTTTAACTGACAATTGCGTGGTCGTGCGACATGGCTCCCAAACAAAATTGACGTCCTTTTTTTCCCACAAACAGAGCTTTCTTTTGGTGGTATTTGATCGCCTCTGCGGTTTTTATTTTTTGCGCTATAAATAAAAATAGAGCAACAATTTAAAAAAAACGCATTATTTTTAATATTTTGCTATAATAAATATCCCCCAAAAATATATAAAAAAACATTTTTTTCCCTCAGTTTAGGCCGATACATATTCTTCTACATATTTTTGGTAAAAAAAAATCGCAATAAGCGATTATTGATCGGTTTGCGCAAAAGTTATACCGTTTACAAAACAGGGGATAGTTTTATGGCATTTTTATTAATAATTTTTTTTTTTAAATGGCGGTGATCAGCGATTTTTATTGTGACTGCGACATTATGGCGGACACATCGGACATTTTTGACACATTTTTGGGACCATTGTCATTTATACAGCAATCAGTGCTTTAAAAATGCACTGATTCCTGTGTAAATGACACTGGCAGTGAAGGGGTTAACCACTAGATGGCAGTGGAGGGGATAAGTGTGTCCTAGGGGCATGTTTCTAACTGTGGGGGGGTGACTACTTGTTACACATCACTGATCTCTGCTCCGATGACAGGGATAACATCAGCATCTCCCCCTTCTTCCTCCCCGTGAGGCGATCGCGGGTATCCCCACGGCGATCGAGTCCGCGGGACCCGCGACCTGACTCACGGAGCTTGCCGCGGGCACGCGTGCGCCGCCGGCAGCATGCATGCGCCCGCTGGCCGCCTCTTAAAGGGCAACGTATAGGTACGTGGTTTTGCCTGTACGAACCCTTCTGCCGCAGAATATCTGCGGCAAGCGGTTAAAGGTAACCATCCTTACCTGTGATCTGTTTGCTTGTAATTAGTGTGTGTGTATAAAGGTCAGTGAGTTTCTGGACTCCTGACAGACCCTTGCATCCAGTGCTGCACTGACGTTTCTGGATTCTGAGTCATGGGGAAAGCAAACAAAGCAAAAGAATTATCAAAGGATCTGCGGGAAAAGGTAGTTGAATTGTATAAAACAGGAAAGGGATATAAAAAAATATATCCAAGGAATTGAGAATGCCAATCAGGAGTGTTCAAACTCTAATCAAGAAGTGGAAAATGAGGGGTTCTGTTGAAACCAAACCATGGTCAGGTGGACCAACTAAGGTTCCAGCCACAACTGCCAGGGAAATTGTTCAGGATGCAAAGAAAACGCACAAATAACTTCAGGTGAAATACAGGACTCTCTGAAAAATGTGGTGTGGCTGTTTCAAGATGCACAATAAGGAGGCACTTGAAGAAAGATGGGCTGCATGGTCAAGTCGCCAGAAGAAATCCATTACTATGCAAATGCCACAAAGTATCCTGCTTACAATATGCCAAACAGCACAGAGACAAGCCTCAAGCCTTCTGGCACAAAGTAATTTGGAGTGACCAAAATTTAGCTTTTTGGCCACAACCATGAACGCTACATTTGGAGAGGAGTCAACAAGGCCTATGATGAAAGGTACACCATTCCTACTGTGAAACACAGAGGTGGATCACTGATGTTTTGGGGATGTGTGAGCTACAAAGGCACAGGAAATTTGGTCAAAATTGATGGAAAGATGAAGCTGCGCATGGGATGTACTTGGACATTCCAACATGACAATGATCAAAAACACAAGGCCAAGTCAACCTGTCATTGGCTACAGCAGAATAAAGTGAAAGTTCTGAAGTGGCCATCTCAGTCTCTCGACCTCAATATTTTTGAGTCACTCTGGGGAGATCTCAAATGTGCAGTTCATGCAAGACAGCCCAAGAATTTGCAGGAACTGGAGGCTTTCTGTCAAGAGGAATGGGCAGCTTTACCATCTGAGAAGATAAAGAGCCTCATCCACAAATACCACAAAAGTCTTCAAGCTGTCATTGATGTTAAAGGGGGTAATACACAGTATTAAGAACTGGGGTATGTAAACTTTTGATCAGGGTCATTTGGCTAGTTTCTGTTGTCATTATGATTTAAAAAGAGTTAACATAGTTGATTGATAATAAATGGCTTCAGCCAAACACTAACCATGAGGGAAAGAAAAGTTTTTGTGTTATCATTTATATTCTCTGAAAAATGGCCAAGAAATCATACATCCTGCCAGGGTATGTAAACCTTTGAACACAACTGTATTTCTAACGAATGCAGCATTTGCATTATTGGGATCATTAAAATGATCCCTTCTCTCCTCTCTGAGAGGTTTGCATTTCTTCCATGAAGTATATCATGGAAGTCCATTTCCTGAGCTTAAGGCCTTATTACCTTGCAAGAAGCTTTAGATGTGGTCGTTCTTTGAGGACAAACTTGTGTCAAAGAATAAAAATATTTAGCACATATGCCAATTTTATAGCCATACATGTATTTTTTAATAGCCATACATATTTTAACAACAGTGCTCACATGATGTCCTTTAATTCCTATTCTCTGTGAACCCCCAGCACGTGGTAACTGCTGTACAGAAACAGACTGGCTATCTCCCTCCTGAGTTACCGATTCCCCACTTCCCTCCACTGCTTCTGGCTCTTCTCTTTCTTCATCATCTTCATTTTCTTTTGAGATGTTTGATGTGGTACTATAAAAAGGACTGGTACATATATGTTATTCATATGTACAGAGCGCAATCTTGTTTTAACATCTTTTCCTGTAAGACACAATGAAGAAAATTTATTATATTATATAATGTAAAAGAAGACCCTAACCCTAAACCTAACTCTAATAACCACTCACTCTCAACCCTAAGCCTCTCACAAGAACAATTGGAGAGTTTGTATTGAAGCCCTTAGGAGTAGGTGTGATAAAACCTAACCCCTCCATCTAACTCTAACCCTAAGGGGCTCCACTACACACTCTCCAATTGTCCATCTAAGAGGACTAGGGTGAGGATGAGCTGTTATTAGGTTTAGGGTAGGATCAGGGTTAGAATTAAACATAACCATAACCTTAGAAGAACATTTGAAGATTGTGCAATGGAGCTCCTTAACCTAACCCTCAGTGCTCCACTGCCCACTCTCCAGTTGACCTTTTAAAAGGCATAGGGTTGGGATTAACCAAAACGCTACTCCTGACCTGAACCCTGTGCGGCATGCTCCCAACACAAAGGGAGTTATGCATATATGCAGCCCACTTCAGTGAGGCCACACATATGTGTGCAGTCGGCAGGAAGGGGTAAAAAGGAATTGGACATGTTTAATGTTTCACTTTAAGCATTTAAAAATGTTTTTCTCCTAACTAAATGGATGTTTTACATTTTGTTTTGCATTGGTACATGTTCTCCTAGGACAGTGCCTACCCCCCCATGTTATTTTTCTACACCCCTTTGCCAATTAGTTCAGAAAATAGGCATTTTTAATTAGACAGATTCAGCTCTAACTGATTTCAATAGAGTTTGGATTCAGCATCTGAACTTCTATGAAGTGTACCAAACCCAGGGCATTTAAGCTCATCCCTATTCCCAAAGTGTTGCCTGTTATTTATAGCAGTATCTTTCAAAAATATACATTGGATTGGATAGATTAAAAGGATAAACATGAGAACAGAGTGGGTAAAAAATGTATTAGACTGGGTAAGTTTACAGGCTTCCCTACTCCAACTGCATTTGCAACAACCCTAGACACTAAAATTATTGTCCAAAATCCAATAATTGTCCAAATTCCAGTCATACTGTCCCTAACCTAAGCTTCCCCGTGCATGAGTGGTGGTAAGCATACTACTGAATGTCACATTCTAAGAATAAATGATCAAATTATAATATAATGAAATGTGAAAAGAATTTGTCCATCAAATTTTTTTTACAAGAAAATTGTTTTGATAAAAAAAGTTTAACATCTTTATTTGTATATACATAAACATACAAAATAAGAAACAATATTTCTTCAAATATTTCCTCATATACCTATAGTATGCCTTACACCAATGTCACATGGGTTTTCAAGTAAATCAGATATTGCCTTGATAAGAGGATCATTTGTCATATATTAACCCAACATTTCTCTTAGATATAGGACAGCTAGCAATGTGTTTTACAGATTAATTTTACTTCCTTAGACATACAGTATGTTGGAAATGATAATAAAGATCTTCTATGACATCATACGTAAATGTCACATTATCAGAAATGCAAATGTACAGCACATGGAAAGCATTGTTATTGGTGGCTTTAGATCCTACAGTGGGCCACAGCCTATGCCATATGTTTGTGAAAGAACATGCAATGAACAAACGGGTATGACAGGTACTGCAACATAAGCAGCTTAGGTAAATATTTAGTTTGTAGACAAATTAATAACTGTGTAGATAAACAACATGTAGGTAGAACTTTTTAGAGCACATCTGCCAAGTTACTAGATCTTTCACAGAGCGGCACAGTAGCAGTGGTAGGTGGTGTTCTCTGGGCCCCATTAATTGTTATTAAATCTACAGTGCACAAACACAATTATGACCTAAAGCTTTTTTACAACTTAGTGGCTGCTGTAAAACCAAACAATGTGCAAAGTGCACAGATGTAAAGCTTCTCAGTTACTTAAAACATAAATCCTTTTCTTTCACCTTTAATTTTTACTGCCTGATTTTCTTACTACTGTATCTGCATCTTCACCAAACTTTCCAAGCATAGATAATGAGGGCAGTGAGAAGTGAACATGAACCCTTTAGCAATGCGACTAAATGTAATCTGACCCAATGCAAAATTATTTTCTACCATCGTTTTATATAGGGGTTTGTGCCTGATGAAGCAAGTCCTGCTGACTAGCAGCTACAGAGGGCAAGAGGCAAATGAATGTCTTACTGGATTTTGCAAAAGACTATCAGGGAACCCATCAAATGTCCTGATATTGCATATGTGAAGGATAAACCTACCATTTTACTATCTAGCAAAATGTCATGCATTTCCACATTTAGCTAATGTAGGATCAAATGAATCAGTTTGCTTATTGCTAGACAAAACAACATGGGACATTTTATTGGTTTTTATTGCATTCTGTCAAGACTATCATCATCTTTATAACTACCTTTTACTGCATGGGCATTAATGACTGAATAAACGTCCCCTAAAAAAAACACTTTGATAAACTGTGCATTGTACAATATCATTTTTTAACTGTATCATACATGCTTTGTTTTTAAACATAGTAAACATTAATACAAATAATGTTAATAAGTGTTTTAAATACAAATTGAAGGTTTGGCTAGGGGATTCCCTGTTCTTAGGTCATCATTTTAGCATTAGCAGTGAATTCAACTACTATAATAAAACTGGCTAGGCTTTACTTGCTTTGAAGTAAACATGCTAAAGTTATGTCCTTAATTTATAAATGTTCTGCTCCATAAGCCAAGGCACTGAATTAGAGTCTTTCAAAAGCAAATACCTTGGGGACATATGTAAAGGGCAGTTGTTACACTACCTTAATTAGCTGAAATTTGGCTTACCAGTCAACTGAGGCATGTCCATTACTAAGCATTTGCCAGTGTTGCTTTCTAGCATTGGTTAATGAATATAGATCAGTTAGTTTATTGCTAGAAAAACATGTAATAGGTTTAAAAGAACTGCATTCCAACATGAAATAGACTATGAGAAGAAAATAATTTACATTAAAAGAACACAAACTGAACTGCAGTTCAGAAGGTTTTAAAATAAAAGTACAGAATAGGTCACACAGACTAGGCCTGGAAGAAAGTCAAGATAAATTATTTTGTATAAATGTATATAATCAGAATAAACCCAGTAAAAAGCATTAAAGTACTCTTGACCGCCACTTCACATATTTTTAAGTTCTTTAAAAAAAAAAAAATTTTGGTTCAGGGTTCCCCTTAATATTCATAACAGACCCAAACGGCCTGGTAATGGACTGGGGGGCATCCCATGCTGTTTATTTCATTGAGTTTTATCTATATTGCCGAGACCCAACAATTCATTACAGCCGCTATCAGTTTTAAATGACTTTTTTCCTTTGGAAATGTCATTTTGCTGTGGTACTGTTCTAACTTCTAAACATGGGAAAACTGCGCCACTTTACAGGCATACTATAGACACCCCCCAGGCACAATATTTAAAGGAATATTTCATTTTTATTGTTTCACTTTAAACATTATTAAAATCACTGCTCCTGAAAAAACAGCCGTTTTTAAAACTTTTTTTGCATTGATACATGTCCCCTGGTGCAGGACCCGGGTCCCCAAACACTTTTTATGACAATAAATTGCATATAAGCCTTTAAAATGAGCACTTTTGATTTTTCATGTTGGTGTCCCATAGACTTTAACAGTGTTCGTTTGTTCATCCAAATTTTTTGCCTGTTCGGATGTTCTGGTGTGAACCGAACCGGGGGTGTTCGGCTCATCCTTAGATGTAAGTGCTTTGAGACCATACTAATTGCACAGTCACTTATCCCAGGTGAGAGCACATCTGGTGGAGGGGGCACAGGTCACTTGGAGTATAACTGGCACTGATTGGTGCATTGAGATACGGAGTGGGTGAAAAGCTGACTGACCACTGAATATTGTTTCCTCATCACTATTGTACCCTATTATGAAGTGATATTTGGGAACTATTTTTACTTTATTTAATTTAATTTTCCTTTCGTTGACTTTTAATTCACATTTATTCATTTATTGTTTATCTACAGTGGTAATGTTTACACCAATTTGTTTATTAAATGTAATTGAGGATCTGTCAGAGCACTGTCAAATTGTAGTTGGAAATATTGTAAAGCATAGCACCAGTTGGTTATTATATGCTAATAACACATGCATTTGAGAGTGTGATAGGTGTGGACGATTCACTACATATACAGTACTTTACACAATTTACTACATAGCGGCTCGCAAGGTTTTGTACTAACCTAGCAGGAACCCAATACCACTGCAAAAGAACTTTGTATGCCTATTCGTGGGGCACTGTGTTAAAGGAACATTTTGCTACAGATGCCCAGGCCCTACTCCAATCCTCTTGATCGATCTAAGTCCCATTCCCACTGTGTTATGTAAGAGAGGGGTGCTAATTGTACTCAATGTTCAAAGAAGCGTATAGGGCAGAGATTAAATCAGAAGACCCCGGTAAGTGTTGACAGGTATCGGTAAGTGTTGACAGGTATGTAGAAAGCCCGTCTTACAGTAGGGGTATGTCGAGGTCCCACTGAGTGACAGAATCCAGTGTCGGAGATGAAAGTACTGATAAAATTTCCAGGAGGGAGTTTCATATGTTTTGTTAGAAGGAAGCCCATGTAGGAAATGGGTTGTCAAAGTTGTGTACTTGCATGAAGCTGTGAGAGGTCAACCAGGAAAATGTGTGAGGTTGTTCCAGACCAGGTGGGAACAGTGGGATATAGAACTATCATCCATATCAACAACATTTTAGAAGGCATGGTAACATGTATGCTAGGAGTAGGCCCCCACACAATATTCAAAGACTTAAAATAGAGGGAGGGGTGCTGCAGGCAGGATCCTTAAAGCAGCCATAGGGAGCAATCAGATGCAGTCTTTTGAGAGTAGGGAAGATCCATATTACTTTGCATGGTGGCCTAGGCCATGAGGCCATGTACCAGAAGAGAAAGGAACCAACAGGGGAATATAGTGCTGAACAGTGCGATAACAAGGTAATAAACAAGGACCACCTTATGGCACGAAGGCCCCCATGACGCCCACCAAGCAGATGAATGAGGCACCATGGATCAAGCCTTCCCTGTTAGCAGCAGAGGCAGGAGACGTAACAAAGTGTTATGCAAACCCAACTATAAGGATCCGAGTTCAGAAGCAAAATTCCAAAAGGAGGGGTTAGGAGAAGGCAGGGATCTCCCTGAAAAGTGTGGCCCCCTAAGTAACAGAAATTCAATGTTCGCTAATTAGGGACAGTGTCATGGAAGAAGCGTTGCAGAAGGCCTTGGTTAGCATAGGTGGAAATGGAACAACAGGCATGGTACATCAAAACGTAGAAGTCTCATCAACAGGGGTGAACAGTGATATCTAGAGGTCCTGCCCTGACAATGACTACACGTGGAGCAGGTAGGGCTCAAGAAGCAGAACCAGTGACGGTAGGGTCCGGTGGGACAGTTAATAAAATGTAACACTATAGTGGTTTGGTCTCCAATCTGTACTGGAGGTGGAGGGTATGACATCAATAAAGATGGCATTCAAAATCAAACGGGCCAGCAAGCATTACAAAACAGGGCAAAGTCCTGTAAATCAAAACAAGGCCAGTCTTATCAGTCTCACATATCTGAATATTTGTTCCCACATCACTTCTTCAATTTGGAAATTGATTATATCTACAGCAATGCAAAAAAAAGCATATACTTTTTGTTTAACATATACCAGAATGAAAGTAACTTCTCTAAATTCTCCTTATTATTGAAATGGGAAGCAGACCTCCTACAAACATTTTCCCTAGAACAATGAAGCCGACCATAGATGGAGCGATTTTCTTTTCTGCGACCACAGGTATGTATTCTTTCATTTCCAAGCATGCGTGGTCTTAGTCACATGATTTTATTTGTACAAATAACATACTAATTACACAAAAATTGTTTGCTCTGTTATTGTACAAGAACATTTTTGTGCTTGTCCTTTCAGGTATTTTTGCATGAACTGTTGTAATTGGCTCTCGAAAGCTGTGTACTAATGATCAGATTATTGGAAGATCACTCCAATTTTCGCAGCGTGTGTACTAGGCATTATTTTCCCTTTTACTACCATCAGGTTACATACAACAGCCCTTCAACTGTACTCCCAGCTTACTTCTTTCCAATATTCAAGTATCGTATGTTGATACTTAACTAGATATATATATATAAATCCATGGCAGAAATATGTACTTTTCCTATTGATCACCATATAATTTCTCTCTCAAACCTACTATTTATGCTAGCTGTTATCTGATACACTAAGGGTCTGAAAAATGTTCCCACATAAGTCAGGTAAACCTATTATACCTTGATCTAATATTTTGCCACTTTATCTAGAACTAAAAAAAAAGTTAGAAAAGGACTTAAAGCAGAGTTCCACCCATTTAAAAGTCAGCAGCTACAAAAGGTGTAGCTGTTGATTTTTAATAATCAGACACTCACCTGTCCCACGGCCCAGTGGTGCAGGTGCATGAAGCCTCGCTCCTCTCCCCCTCCTCTCCAGGATGCCGGCATTCTAACTGTGGGCGTCCGGCTGTGGCTTTACAGCCGAGCGCTCACTGCACATGCGCAAGCCGTGTTGTGCGATGTGTATGGCGGGGCAATCTACTGGGACTTGTGACGTGTCCCAGAAGATTGCAGGGAGGGAGGGGGAGAGGCTACATAGTAGGTGAGGTCAAAAAAAGACAAAAGTCCATCAAGCTCAACCTATGTGTGTGATTATATGTCAGTATTACATTGTATATTCCTGTATGTTGCGGTCGTTCAGGTGCTTATCTAATAGTTTCTTGAAACTATCAATGCCCCCCACTGAGACCACCGCCTGTGGAAGGGAATTCCACATCCTTGCCGCTCTTACATTAAAGAACCCTGTACGTAGTGTAAGGTTAAACCTCTTTTCTTCTAACTTTAGTGGCCACATGTTCTCTTCCACAAACATTCTCTTCCACAAAAAAGTTTTATCCCTATTGTGGGGTCACCAGTAGGGATGAGCTTCGAGTTCGAGTCGAACTCATGTTCGACTCGAACATTGGCTGTTCGCAAGTTCACCGAACAGCGAACAATTTGGGGTGTTCGCGGCAAATTCGAATGCCGCGGAACACCCTTTAAAAGTCTATGGGAGAAATCAAAAGTGCTAATTTTAAAGGCTAATATGCAAGTTATTGTCATAAAAAGTGTTTGGGGACCTGGGTCCTGCCCCAGGGGACATGGATCAATGCAAAAAAAAGTTTTAAAAACGGCAGTTTTTTCAGGAGCAGTGATTTTAATAATGCTTAAAGTCAATCAATAAAAGTGTAATATCCCTTTAAATTTCGTACCTGGGGGGTGTCTATAGTGTGCCTGTAAAGGGGCGCATGTTTCCTGTGTTTAGAACAGTCTGACAGCAAAATGACATTTTGAAGGAAAAAACTCATTTAAAACTACCCGCGGCTATTGCATTGCCGACAATACACATAGAAGTTCATTGATAAAAACGGCATGGGAATTCCCCAAAGGGGAACCCCTGAACCAAAATTTAAAAAAAAAATGACGTGGGAGTCCCCCTAAATTCCATACCAGGCCCTTCAGGTCTGGTATGGATATTAAGGGGAACCCCGGCCAAAATTAAAAAAAAAAAATGACGTGGGGTTCCCCCTAAATTCCATACCAGACCCTTCAGGTCTGGTATGGATTTTAAGGGGAACCCCGCGCCAAAAAAAAAAAAAAAACGGCGTGGGGTCCCCCCAAAAATCCATACCAGACCCTTATCCGAGCACGCAACCTGGCAGGCCGCAGGAAAAGAGGGGGGGACGAGAGTGCGGCCCCCCTCCCTCCTGAACCGTACCAGGCCACATGCCCTCAACATTGGGAGGGTGCTTTGGGGTAGCCCCCCAAAACACCTTGTCCCCATGTTGATGAGGACAAGGGCCTCATCCCCACAACCCTGGCCGGTGGTTGTGGGGGTCTGCGGGCGGGGGGCTTATCGGAATCTGGAAGCCCCCTTTAACAAGGTGACCCCCAGATCCCGGCCCCCCCCCTGTGTGAAATGGTAAGGGGGTACATAAGTACCCCTACCATTTCACGAAAAAAGTGTCAAAAATGTTAAAAATGACAAGAGACAGTTTTTGACAATTCCTTATTTAAATGCTTCTTCTTTCTTCTATCTTCCTTCATCTTCTGGTTCTTCTGGTTCTTCTGGCTCTTCTGGTTCTTCCTCCGGTGTTCTCGTCCAGCATCTCCTCCGCGGCATCTTCTATCTTCTTCTCCTCGGGCCGCTCCGCACCCATGGCATGGGGGGGAGGCTCCCGCTCTTCTCTTCTTCTTTTCTTCTCTTCTTCTCTTCTTCTTTTCTTCTCCGGGCCGCTCCGCAATCCATGCTGGCATGGAGGGAGGCTCCCGCTGTGTGACGGCGCTCCTCGTCTGACAGTTCTTAAATAACGGGGGGGGGCCACCCGGTGACCCCGCCCCCTCTGACGCACGGTGACTTGACGGGACTTCCCTGTGACGTCACGGGGAATGCCACAGGGAAGTCCCGTCAAGTCACCGTGCGTCAGAGGGGGGCGGGGTCACCGGGTGGCCCCGCCCCCCCGTGTTTTAAGAACTGTCAGACGAGGAGCACCGTCACACAGCGGGAGCCTCCCTCCATGCCAGCATGGATTGCGGAGTGGCCCGGAGAAGAAAATGAAGAAGAGAAGAAGAGAAGAAAAGAAGAAAAGAGCGGGAGCCTCCCCCCCATGCCATGGGTGCGGAGCGGCCCGAGGAGAAGAAGACAGAAGACGCCGCGGAGGAGATGCTGGACGAGAACGCCGGAGGAAGAACCAGAAGAGCCAGAAGAACCAGAAGAACCAGAAGATGAAGGAAGATAGAAGAAAGAAGAAGCATTTAAATAAAGGAATTGTCAAAAACTGTCTCTTGTCATTTTTAACATTTTTGACACTTTCTTCGTGAAATGGTAGGGGTACTTATGTACCCCCTTACCATTTCACACAGGGGGGGGGCCGGGATCTGGGGGTCACCTTGTTAAAGGGGGCTTCCAGATTCCGATAAGCCCCCCGCCCGCAGACCCCCACAACCACCGCCCAGGGTTGTGGGGATGAGGCCCTTGTCCTCATCAACAAGGGGACAAGGTGTTTTGGGGGGCTACCCCAAAGCACCCTCCCAATGTTGAGGGCATGTGGCCTGGTACGGTTCAGGAGGGAGGGGGGGCCGCACTCTCGTCCCCCCCTCTTTTCCTGCGGCCTGCCAGGTTGCGTGCTCGGATAGGGGTCTGGTAAGGATTTTTGGGGGGACCCCACGCCGTTTTTTTTTTTTTTTTTGGCGCGGGGTTCCCCTTAAAATCCATACCAGACCTGAAGGGCCTGGTATGGAATTTAGGGGGAACCCCACGTCATTTTTTTTTTTTTATTTTGGCCGGGGTTCCCCTTAATATCCATACCAGACCTGAAGGGCCTGGTATGGAATTTAGGAGGACTCCCACGTCATTTTTTTTTTTTAAATTTTGGTTCGGGGTTCCCCTTTGGGGAATTCCCATGCCGTTTTTATCAATGAACTTCTATGTGTATTGTCGGCAATGCAATAGCCGCGGGTAGTTTTAAATGAGTTTTTTCCTTCAAAATGTCATTTTGCTGTCAGACTGTTCTAAACACAGGAAACATGCGCCCCTTTACAGGCATACTATAGACACCCCCCAGGTACGAAATTTAAAGGGATATTACACTTTTATTGTTTGACTTTAAGCATTATTAAAATCACTGCTCCTGAAAAAACGGCCGTTTTTAAAACTTTTTTTTGCATTGATCCATGTCCCCTGGGTCAGGACCCAGGTCCCCAAACACTTTTTATGACAATAACTTTCATATAAGCCTTTAAAATTAGCACTTTTGATTATTCATGTTCTTGTCCCATAGACTTTAACGGTGTTCGCATGTTCGAATGAACTTTTTTCCTGTTCGCATGTTCTGGTGCGAACCGAACAGGGGGGTGTTCGGCTCATACCTAGTTACCAGTATGGTCTTTGTATATTGAAATCATATCTCCTCTCAAGCGTCTCTTCTCCAGAAAGAATAAGTTCAGTGTTTGCAACCTTTCCTCATAACTAATATCTTCCAGACCCCTTTATTAGATTTGTTGCCCTTCTTTGTACTCGCTCCATTTCCAGTACATCCTTCCTGAGGACTGGTGCCCAGAACTGGATAGCATACTGTATGTGCGGCCGGACCAGAGTCTTGTAGAGCGGGAGAATTATTGTTTTATCTCTGGAATTAATCCCTTTTTTAATGCATGCCAATATTCTGTTTGCTTTGTTATCAGCAGCTTGGCATTGCATGTCATTGCTGAGCCTATCATCTACTAGGACCCCCAGGTCCTTTTCCATCCTAGATTCCCCCAGAGGTTCTCCCCCCAGTGTATAGATTGCATTCATATTTTTGCCACCCAAATGCATTTTTTTACATTTTTCTACATTGAACTTCATTTGCCATGTAGTTGCCCACCCCATTAATTTGTTCAGATCTATTTGCAAGGTTTCCACGTCCTACCAAGAAGTTATTGCCCTGCTTAGCTTAGCTTTGTCCGCAAATACAGAGGTTAAACTGTTTACCACATCCTCCAGGTTGTTTATGAACAAATTAAACAGGATTGGTCCCAGCACAGAACCCTAGGGGACCCCACTACCCACCCCTGACCATTCCGAGTACTCCCCATTTATCACCACCCTCTGAACTCGCCCTTGTAGCCAGTTTTAAATCCATGTACTCACCCTATGGTCCATGCCAATGGACCTTATTTTGTACAGTAAACGATTATGGGGAACTGTGTCAAATGCTTTTGCAAAATCCAGATATTCCTTCTTTTATCTAGATGGCAACTCACCTCCTAAAGTTAACAGATTGGTTTGGCAAGAATTATTCTTCATGAATCCATGCTGATTACTGCTAATGATACCATTCTCATTACTAAAATCTTGTATATAGTCCCTTATCATCCCCTCCAAGAGTTTACATACTATTGATGTTTGGCTAACTGGTCTGTAATTTCCAGGGATGCATTTTGGGCTACATTGGTACTACATTGGTTTTTCTCCAATCAGCTGGTACCATTCCTGTCAGGAAAGGCTTGCTTGGAGTAGCAGTTCCACACAAGTGGGTGCGCGCTTGCAGGTGCCTGTGCGTACGTGCTTGCGCGTGCACAGGAGTACACGAGCGCACAATTACCAGCGCCAGGCGCGCTATTTAAACTCTACTGTGACAAGGAAATCCTGCTGTCTGATCTACAGTGTTCCCTGAGAGCTATCTGTGTTTCCTGATCCATTCCTGTGAAATCCGGCTTGCCTTGTGACTACCCTTTGCCATCCGCCTGCACCTGACCCCGGCCTGTCCACGACCTTGCTTTTGCCTGATCCTCTGGCTCATCCATATCAGCCTGTTGCTAACCTGGCTTGTCCTGTGACTCTCCTTCAGCCTTCTGCATTTGCTCCAGTACAGCTCATTTGTGTCCGGCCCGCCTGACCTTCCTGTGTTCCAATCCCTGGGACCATCTTCCTGCATCTTGTGAGTGTCTCTCTGCTTTGCTGCTTCAGCTTTCAGTCTGCTGCATCCCACCTACTGTTTCAGTTGTCTCAGCATCATCTGGAGCTCCAGACCAGCCATCCAGCTGTTGATTCTGCCAGGCACTCGTGCTGTCTTGTACCCCTATGCTTCCTGTCTACTCTACCAGGGGCCACGAGTCAGGAACGTAAGAGAGGCCTCCCTCTGCATATCTGGCTCAATGACCAGGTACGTGACAGTATCAGACAGCCATGACTGAGCCCTTGCATGGAGCCTCTCCTATAGATGAACTGTGTTTACATCTAGCCTGACACAGGCTGTCAAGAGTCTTCAGGAAGGCTACACCTGCCTGGAAGAGCATGTGCAGGCACTCTCATCCTCTGCTGAAGGGACCTCAAGGGACTTCACATATCTCAGCCAGCACCTCTGCTCCACCTGCAGTGGTAACGTTACCCCCAGATCCTCGTGTACCCACACCTGAAAGATTCTCAGGAGATCGCCATAAATTCAGGGCCTTCCATAACTTGCTGTTCTTCAGAGCGTTCTGTTACTTCGTTCTGAGCAGCTGACCATTTTTTAGCCATGTTGCGTATACGTACTCCTCGTAGAGTTCATGCTGTGCAGGGGCATGGTGTTGGGGTCCTTACCTTGACACAAGTCCAGTTCATAAACAGGGTAGGGAGGAGTTCGTGGACCAAGAATTGGTTGCTTCAGCGTGACCAGTTCTGTCATATGCCTTTGCTCCGTGAGAATAATCCTGATGATTTCAGGAACTTTCTCAGGATGACGGACCCCGTATTTCACCATTTGTTGGCTTTGCTGACCCCTTATATTAGCAGGCAGGATACCTGCATGAGGCAAGCCATCACTCCGGAGCAGAGGCTTGTCATCACCCTGCGGTACTTGACGACAGGGAGAAGCCTGCAGGACTTGAAGTTCTCGACAGGCATCTCCCCCCAGGCTCTGGGGATCATTATCCCAGTGACCTGTTCTGCCATCATACAGGTTCTGCAGAAGGAGTATATGAAGGTAGGTTTTTTATCCTTTAATATCACATTTTATTGTATTTAATGTTTGCTAATATATTGTATTTCTTTCCTCATTCCCTAATTACCATGATTGTAATATGCTGTGAATGTCCCCTTTGTCCTCATTCATGCTGGATTTTATAGGTAATTATTTTTGTTGTCCTTCATACATATTTGCCTTCACTTACCTCCCCAGCATGGTCTCCTGGCCCTATATTCACCTCATGTTGTCACTTAACAATGTATTTTATCAGCTCCATAGTAGTGCTTTACCCCAAACACCCCCTAAAATGTTTTGAAAATGTGATTTGTTCTTTAAATTCAGGCACAGGTGCCACAGGTTTTTTTTGGGGGGTCCCCAAATCATTTTTAACCCTCCCTCCCCCCAACTGCTAAGTCAACTGATAACAATTCTCTATCTATCCTCAATCATCTATCTGCTGACTTTGCCAAACCCATACACACTATACCCATCTCTTTTGTGGTCAGATGTATGGATGAATTCCCCAAAGCATGTAGTGCAAGGGCATGCCTGTATACTTTCAAATGGTACTGTTTCAAGTTTCAAGTATACTATTATTATCTTGATAGGTAATAGCAGAATGTCCAAATGTGCTCAAATGTGTACAATGTGTATTTATATCTTTGTATTATGACACTTATTACCTGTCCAGTGGGCTGCCAATAGTGTAACTAAGGAGGGGCTGTTCAAAGTAATACCCATTATTTAGGCATTCATCTCTCAATGAAGTGGAGAGGGTTACCTGTCCAGGAGTTCCCCCCTATAATGTTAGAAATGGCCCATGAGAGGGGGCGGGGGAATCTGATAGGTGTACCTTATACTTTGGTCTTTAAAAACTCCCTCAAATAAATGTTATCTTGATGATGGCCAAGAATGTTTGTGTCTAATCTGCTTTCCCTGTTTATGTGCAAAATGACTACATTTTTTTTTGTTTGACTCCACAGTTTCCTTCCACGCCACAGGAATGGCAGACTGTGGCCTCCCACTTTGCCCAGCGGTGGGACTTTCCTAACTGCGGAGGGGCAATTGATGGGAAACACGTCCACATCGTCCCACCACCCAACTCGGGGTCGTACTATTATAATTATAAGGAGTTCAATAGTATTGTGATGTTGGCGGTGGTGTCAGCTACTTATGAGTTCCTGTATGTGGACGTGGGGAAGAATGGCCGGATGTCTGATGGTAGAGTCATCGCCCAGACGGAGTTCTACAGGCGTCTCCAGAATGGCAGCTTGGACTTGCCACCTCCAGAAAACAATGTGGAAGGACTCCCATTCATCTTTGTTGTGGATGAAGCGTTTGCGCTGGGGGACCATCTTATGTGGCCATTCCCGATGAGGACCCTCACCCCGGACCAGAGGGTTTTTAATTACCGGCTGGCCAGAGCCAGAAGAGTGGTGGAGAACAGGTTTGGAATCATTGCCAGCCGGTTCCGCCTATTTCTTACACCCATACATATGGCAGAGTATAAACTGAATCATATAATCCTGGCGTGCTGTGTTCTACACAACTTTTTACGGCAACATTCTGCCAGCTATGCTGGCTCAGTTGGGCCTGAGGCTGGAATTCAAAATGAAACAACCCTGACGGCGCTTGAAAGTGGCCGTCCTGGCTTGCTGCCCCTGAGTGCCCATGATGTCCGGCTAAGATACCTTGAATTCTTTGCGGGTAGGGGGGCTATCAATATGCCAGACAATTTATTTAAAGTGGCTGGGTGGCCCTCGATGTAATACGACACCTCATCCCAATTATTTGAAAAATCAAGCCAGGAGGAGGAAGTACAGGGATTATAGCGGTGCCAAGAGAAACACAATATACACGAAATAAAATCAAAATTATTTTTATTAACACAAATTATTAAAAATTGGCATAGAAATCATGAGAACAAGGTGTGCATACTATAAAAACAATTATGTAGCAATATTTCACAAGACTTGGCCTGAAGAGCGTGGTGGCCAGTTCTGTGGATAGGTATTTAGATATCCGACATGTTTCGCCAGTGATGGCTTCCTCAGGGACAGATGTTTAATACCTATGATGCTACAATTCACTCTATAGAAAAAAATAACAATCAGACATAGTTCTAAGACCTTTAGTACATTCGATACAGAAAGTGCTTACAAATGTTTGCGGACTGTCAGAGTAAACCACAGACATCCACCCAAGGTGAACCCCCGCAGACCCCACACGCACAAGGGCACCAACCAAACCCCCCACCCAGGCCACCCTGAGATGGTAAATATATACCTGCAAGTCACCAGGGACAAGCGCAACACGCATCCGGAACAGGGCCTCAAGCACAAATTACAGTGGGTAGCTGCAGGGGGCAATTAGAAGGGCCTGACGGAGTGTGTGTCTATAAATAGAGAATTGTATATAAATAAATAAATAGCTGCAGCAGATGACGTTTATGTCCCCAGGCTGTGGTACTATGAGAGACTGCGATTTCTGTCAGATCAGACTGGAGTCAGGGAATCCCTCTCAACCCTTCCTTCCACTCTTCCTTCCACCCCAGCTGAGGCTTCCAATGTCCAACCTGGAACTTCCAGCCAGGAAGAAGTGGAGCAGCCCAGCTTGAGCCAGGTATAGCATTCTTCTACAGATTTCTGGTCAATAAATAAATGATGTTTACTAGATGTTATTATTTATCACTAATTGCTGATTTAATACAGTTTTTTACATATAAATAGACAGTAGTGGGCAAAAATAATTGGGACAAGAATGAAAAATGCTGGGCTCAGAAGGATAGTCTGTTATATTTGTTAACATTCAATTTGCAACATTCATGAGATGAAAATTGTGCGTGATTGATGAAAAAAAACCTGTGTCCCTTTTTCATACACAGGAAGTCCTCAGCCAGGACGAGGCTCTGGAATGTGGCACACAGGAGGAGGATGTGGAATGTGGCAGCCAGGAGGAGGCGGGGGTTAGCGGCAGGCAGGAGGAGGCGGGCTAAGTGGCAGCCAGGAGAAGCCTGGGCCCAGTAGGAGCCTGACAGAATCGCAGGTTCCTCCCCTCCGCCTTCCAAACAAAAGACCCAGGAAGGGGAGTCACGTGCAGGATTCAGCTCTCAGGCTCATTCAGGAGGCTTCTGCATCCCTCAGAGCCTTACCCACTCCTGAAGAGACCTTTGCCTGCATGGCTGCCACCAAGCTGAAGGGCATGCAGGAGGTTCAATGCCTCATGTGTGAGAAACTTCTTTATAAAGTCCTAACTAAGGGGGTGAGTGGCAAAATCACACCCAATACCGACGTGATTGAGTTGGACCATCCTCCTCCTCCTGCCACAACTACACCACCACAGCCACAGCATGGAAGGAAGCGTTGAAGGAAGACCAGAGAGTGATGGCCCTGGGTTCAGTCTGGTCTGACAAAAGATGCAGGCTCTTGTATGACCACAGCCTGGGGACACAGATGTCATCTGCTGCTTTCATGATCTCTGGGACTTCTGGACCAGACTGCACTCCCTTATATATGGACTCCTCAGGCCACCAATTTTGCAGTAAAATAATTGATGTCTGCCCTGGGGGCCAAAGGCGCGCCAATTTCTGCAGTTTCTCCAACGTTGCCTCCCTCTTTGTTTGGTTCTGAGCCCTTAATAAAGGAATTTTTGGTTCAATTATACTCGCCTATGTGTGTTTTCCTTCAAAAAGGACAGTTTGTTTTGTGAGGAGGCAGGTACATTTCAAAACTACAATGTGAAATTAACAAGGGACACCAACACCAAGCAACCTCCTTGAGATTTAATAATACAAGATAATAATGGTGTTGTGGTAACTTGACACACAAAACACACACAAAAATATTATGGAGTAAAACCCAAAAAAACTAAAAAAATACATCAGCCTTGAAAAAAATACAAACCTCCCCCCAAAAAATAATCAGCCTTGAAAAAAAATACAAAACAAAACTAAAAAAAAAAATCAGCCTTGAAAAAAATACAAAACAAAAATAAAACAACAAAAAAGAAATTTGGTCAGATGTGACAAATCAAAATATTTGAGGGAATCACGATAAATAAAAAATTTTACCAGACCGATCATTCTCGGAATTTCTTCTGAGCATGCGTGGCACTTTGTGCGTCGGAATTGGCCACACACGGTCGGAATTGACGCGATCAGATTTTGTTGTCGGAAAATTTTATAGCCTGCTCTCAAACTTTGTGTGTCAGAAAATCCAATGGAAAATGATGGAGCCCACACACGGTCCGAATTTCTGACAACACGCTCCGATCGCACATTTTCCATCTGAAAATCCGACCGTGTGTATGGGGCATTAGTCTTTTGACTAAAATGGCATTTTAGTCTTAGTTCCATTTTAGTCTTTTGACTAAAATGTCATTTTAGTTTTAGTCGTATTTTAGTCATCTCAATTGTTTTAGTTTTAGTCATATTTTAGTCGACTAAAATAGTATTCATTTAATCGACTAAAATGTTTTAGTCATTTTAGTCGACGAAATTAACACTGCCTGCCACTTTCCAGCACTTTATCAATGATATCTTTCGAGATTACCAGTTTGTTATCCTTTACCTAGACGACATTCTAATTTTCTCCTCTTCCATTTAATTCATTAAAATTCATTAAAGGTTTTTCAGCTGTTTCCCCTATTACTCAGCTAACCGAGCAGGTAATCTGTTTCCACTGGACTCCTGAAGCCCAGGCAGCTTTTGACTCTCTCAAGAAACTGTTCACCTCTGCCACAGTATTAAAACACCCTGACCCTGCATTACCATTTAACTTGGAGGTGGACGCTTCCGAAGTTGCTGTCGGTGCAGTGCTCTCGCAACGCCAAGGACCCAAGTTTCTCCTGTTCCCCATCGCCTCCTTTTGCCGTAAGTTGTCTATCCTGGAAAGGAACTATGATGTTGGGAACTTTTGGCAATTAAAGCTGCGTTAGAAGAATGGCGCTACAATGAACAGAAAAGGAGCGCACTCACATAGCCAAATCCATAAATTGAGGGAATGAACAAGAAAAAAAAGGTGTACTATAACAGTAAACCTTTAGTACGTCGGACTTTAAAGGCATAGGAAACAACAAACTGGTATGAGAATAAACACTATTTATTGTAAAATGCATAACATGAATAGAACAGTACAAAAAATTTAAAAATCATGTAAACTGATACATAATGTGCAGTGAGCCCTTGTGTATCAAGGGCTCACTGCACATTATGTATCAGTTTACATGATTTTTAATTTTTCTGTACTGTTCTATTCATGTTGTGTATTTTTCAATAAATAGTGTTTATTCTAATAACCTCTTCGTTGTTTCCTATGCCTTTAAAGTCTGACCTGGGTTTACTGTTATAGTACACCTTTTTTTTCTTGTTCAAGAATGGCGCTACCTGCTGGAAGGGGCAGCTCATCCAATTCTAGTGTACACAGATCACAAAAACCTGGAATACTTGAGAACTGCAAAACGATTGAAACCACGTCAAGCCAGGTGGGCATTATTCTTTTCTAGATTCTCCTTCCATGTCAAACACTAAACCTTGTCCCATATGTTCAGTGACTCTAGAACTGCATCCCCCGGACTGCCCATGGAAAATTTTCTTCTGATGCAGGAAGATCTACTTGCCTGGGTCAAACAGGCTTCCATCAATGTTCCTCCCTCTCTTGAAACAGAGTTACTTGCAAGAGATGGCCTGCTATGGCATAATCATAAAATCTTCATACTTAATCTTTGTCACGACCATGTTTTAGCTGGGCACATCCAAAACATTTGACCTGGTGCAGCGCATATTTTGGTGGCCTCAGGTAACAAGTGACTGTAAAGATTATGTGGAATCCTGTCCTTTCTGTGCCCGAAGCAAGTGTAACCAAGGCCTGGGGCTTGCTTAAACCTTTGCCTGTTCCAGACAGGACCTGGAGACTTATTTCCATGGACTTTATTGTAGAGCTTCCTCCTGCAGAAGGTCATACTGCCATGTTTGTAGTTGTAGGCCGGCTATCCAAAATGGCACACTTCATTCCTTTGAAAGGAACACCATCCACCCCTGAAACGGCACAGGTTTTCATCAAGGAGATTGTTAGACTACACGGAGTCCCTGCCAACATTATCTCAGATAGGGGAGTACAATTCACATCCAGATTCTAGAAAGCATTATGCAAAGCCCTTGGCATCAAACTGTCCTTCTCCTCTGCCTACCACCCACAGAGAAACGGGCAGACGGAGAGGACCAGCCAGACTCTTGAACAGTACCTGCGATGCTTCTCTTCTTTTTCCCAAAATGACTGGATTTCTCTATTAGCACTGGCTGAATTTGCCTATAATAACTAATTCCCTTCCAGAATGTTCGGTGCCAGCAGCTCTTGAAACCATGAACTTCTTCAACACAAATAACAAGCTGCTACAGGAAACTATGGCTAAAGCACAAGAACTCCACAAGGAGACCTTTGATAGGAAAAGACGGGGAGAATTAATCCTGAAGCCCGGAGACCAGGTATGGCTATCCACCGTGAATCTAAGGCTAGCTTGCCCTTTTAAGAAGTTGGGTCCTAGGTTTGTGGGTCCTTTCTCAGTAAAGAGAAGGATCAATGAGGCGGCCTACAAGTTGAAACTGCCGAATTTCTTTCAGGTACATCCCGATTTCCACGTCTCCTTACTGAAGCCTGCTGTTGGTAACCCTTTCCCAGGACGAAATACAGATCCCCCGAACCTGTGATTGTTAATAGGGAAGAAGAATACGAGGTGGAAGCAATCATGGATTGTCTGAAAAGGAATAATCAGACCCAATTCTTGGTAAAATGGAAGGGTTACGGCCCCAAAGAAAATTCTTGGGAACCTGAAGGTAACATTCATGCCAAGAGACTAATCCAGTCTTTCAAGAAATCTCACCCCAAAAAGTTGGCCCGGTTGGGCATCTGGAGGCTGCCCCTGGAGGGGGCAATGTCAGGAAAGGATTGCTGGGAGTAGCAGTTTCACACAAGTGGGTGCGCGCTTGTGGCTGCCTGCACATACGCGCATGCGCGCACGTACGGGGGTGCGTGAGCACGTGATTACCGGCACCAGGCACGCTATTTAAACTCTGCTGTGACAAGGAAACCCTGCTGTCTGATCTACAGTGTTCCCTGAGAGCTATCTGTGTTTCCTGATCTGTTCCTGTGATATCTGCCTCTCCTTGTGACTACTCTTTGCCATCCGCCTGTACCTGACCCCGGCCTGTCCATGACCTTGCTTCTAAAATCCAAAAATAATAAATAATACAGCACTGCGTAAAAGGCGAGTGAACAGCTACCAACACACCTATAGACCCAAGTAGTAGATAAAATATATAAAAAGTGTAGCGCTATAAACTCCAAAAAATTATGATTGAATAAGTGACATTTTAAAACCAAATAAAATGTGTATATAATGACATACCATATGGTTAGATATTCACACATCTTATATTCCAACCTACAATCAAACATGGGTGTTTAAAGTACTACACTCTTGTGACCTGTTGGTTTCACAGCCATTAGGGACTTGGCCGGAATAAGTCGTTCCAAGTCATTTACCTCTGGTAAGCCCCCTAAGACCCTGGGTGGTGGCTTTTTCACTTTCTTTATATTGTTGGTGGACTCTAATATGTAGGCTCCTTGTGGTGCCAATCCCTTTTAGGATTTTTTGGACTTTTATATTTTATTGTTCATTTTTGTATCACTGTTCACAAACTTTGATGTCTTTATAGTTTATATGCCATATACATAGTGTACAATTCTCAACTTACGCTAATATTGCAAGGTTTTTTGCACATTGGTTTACACTTTTGTATACTACACAGTTATACATCTGGCTTTCTCATACTAATATCTAACCATATGGTATGTCATTATATACACATTTTATTTGGTTTTAAAATGTCACTTATTCAATCATAATTTTTTGGCGTTTATAGCGCTACACTTTTTATATATTTTATCATGACCTTGCTTTTGTCTGATTCTCTGGCTTATCTGTACCAGCCTGTTGCTTACCTGGCTTGTCCTGTGACTCTCCTTCAGCCTCCTGCATCTGCCCCAGTACAGCTCGTTTGTGTATGACCTGGCCTGTCTGACCTTCCTGTGTTCCACTCCCATCTTCCTGCATCTTGTGAGTGTCTCCCTGCTTTGCCTGCTTCAGCTTCCAGTCTGCTGCATCCCACCTACTGTTCCAGTTGTCTCAGCATCATCTGGAGCTCGTGCTGTCCTGTACTCCTGTGCTTCCTGTCTACTCTACCAGGAGGCACGAGTCAGGGATGTAAGAGAGGCCTCCCTCTGCATATTGGGCTCAACGACCAGGTACGTGACAATTCCAGTCAGTATACTGTCAGTAAAAATTAGGAACAATGGTCTGGCAATTACTTGACTGAGTTCCCTAAGTACCCTCGGGTGCAAGCCATCTGGTCACTGTAATTTATTAATGTTAAGTTTCCCAAGTCTAATTTTAATTCTGTCCTCTGTTAATCATGTAGGTGCTTCCTGTGCAAAGAAAAACTTGCACATCATACAGTATGTAGTATTTTAAAGCAGGTATGCATTTCAGTATAGTTTGACTATTATTTGACTATTAGTTTGACTATTATAAATCAATGACCCTGACACACCTACAGGACATCAGGGATGGACTGGGACAAACATTTGGCCCTGTGCTTCATTCAGACCGGCCTACTTTAATTTTGAGTATCCTCTTTAGATTGTCCCCCTTGCATCAGAGTCCCCCTTGTATCAGAGGTGATCTTCCTTCAGACGCCGTGAGGCCAGGGGAGAAAGTGGTAGCTAGGTGCCTATAAAAACAGGGCAGAGGCGGCTCTATAATTAGGCAAAAAAGGCGGCCGCCTAAGGCCTCGCTTTCCCAGGGGCCTCGCAGCCACCTAATTTGCCTGATGTGTGTGGGAGAATGAGATAAAGGATCGCCATCTTTCGTATACTGCGCTGCCTGCTGCAGCGGAATTGTAGAGGAGGTGGAGGTGGAGCTGCCGGGCCGGCCGCTGCTGAAACCGCCAGGACAAAGAGGCGGACTGAGCCAGGGGGCAGGGAGGCCTTGTAAAAATGCCGCTTGCTCCGCAGTCTGCACCGCCGGTACACTGTCTGCAGCAGAGCAGTGCGAGTATGCTGTGTGTCCAACCGACCGACTCATTCACTTCCCTGTCAGGCGAAGTGATCTCCGCCCTGCAGGAGCTTCCTAGTCCCACCCGGCGTGATGTCATTCACAGGCCGGGATGAAAGGGCAGAGGAGAGTGCTGCTGCAAAGACCTGCAAGGAGCCAGTGATGCCCCGTGCAAAAGTGCAGAGGCTTAAAACCTTTCCTAAGGAACTGTTGTGAACTGCCTGAAGTGTTTAACTCTTTGGTGGGGGGGGGTAATTTACATTGGTATTTGTAATATGCAGCATGGAGGGTATTATTGCATTACTATACATTAGTGACCAGTGGCAGTTAAAACCCCTTTGTGCTGCATTAGTGACACCAGTATCAGTGTTTATGAACCCTTTCATGCTGCACCAAATAGGGGTTAATTTAACACTGACACTGGTGCCACTAATGCAGCACAAAGGGGTTAATTAACGAATGCATCAATGGCCAGTGGTGTATTTGATACTGCCCACCTCCATACACTCTGCACCCCTCTCATGTACATACTACCCACCTATATACACTCGCACCCCTCATGTACATACTACCCAACTATATACATTCGCACCCCTCTCATGTACATACTACCCACCTCCATACACTCTGCACCCCTCTCATGTACATACTACCCCCACCATACACTCCACACCCCTCTCGTACATACTACCCCCACCATACACTCCGCACCCCTCTCGTACATACTATCCCCACCATACACTCCGCACCCCTCTCATTTACATACTACCCACCGCCATACACTCCACACCCCTCTCGTACATACCACCCAGCGCCATACACTCTGCACTCCTCTCATGTACATACTACCCACCGTCATACACTCTGCACTCCTCTCATGTACATACTACCCCCCCTCTATACACTCCATACCCCTCTCATGTACATACTACCCACCTATATACACTCTGCACTCCTCATGTACATACTACCCCCCACCATACACCCCACACCCCTCTCCTGTACATATTACCCACCACTCATCTCATGTATATACACTCTGCACCCCTCTCATGTACATACTCCCCACCTCCATACACTCCGCACCCCTCTCCTGTACATACTACTCCCCACCCCTCTCGTACATATTAGCCACTGCCACACACTCCGCACCCCTCTCATGTACATACTACCCACTGCCACACACTCCGCACCCCTCTTATGTACATACTACCCCCCACCATACACTCCGCACCCCTCTCATGTACAAACTACCTGCCCACATACCCTCCACTTTCCTCTCCTACTTTACCGCCATTGTACAGTAGGGGCCCCTACTAGGGAGAGGGTGACCCATGCCATACAGAAACATTTGTATGTGTGGCTAAATTATGCTACCTATTGGGCATGGCTTTTTAGTTTGATTAGAAATTTTAGTCTTTCTTTTTTTTTTTTTTTACAGTGTTTTTATTTATTTTTTACAATCTTTTTATTTATTTTTTAAGTTTTTTTTGGTGAGAGTTTTTTTGGTTTCTTTGGAGATATATCAGGGGTCTAAACATACCTCTGAAGTCACACTTAAGACAGAGAAAGGAAATGAGGAAACACATTTCCCAGTTCCTTTCTCTGTAGCCTCAGCTGCACTGCAGATAAATGAACAGGAGACAGAGGCTCCTGTTAATTCATAAACTAAAGCATTGTAAACACAAATCAGTTCCAATCACTCACTGTGTTCGTTTAGAAAAAGTAGGGGCCTTTTCCCGGCCTCCATCCTGAAGACCCCCCCCCCACAGCAATCAGCGTGAGGGCGGAGGGAAGTCGGCAGCGCTGTAGGGGGGGCACACCGTTATTTTTTATCGCTTGAATTATTTTTCCCATTATGAGTTTGAGTGGGGCCTCATGTCTAAGTTTTGCCTAAGGCCTCACAAAGCCTAGAGCCACCTCTGAAACAGGGTACCCCCTCCCCCACCAAAAAAATGACATGCCTAATGTGGCATGTCAGGGGATCACCAGCACTCAAAGCAGAAGTTCCATTTTTGCGTGGAACTCTGCTTTAAAGTGTTACTAAAGTCTCAAATTGTTTTGTTTAAAAATAACAATGTTATAGTTACCTGCTCTGTGTAGTGGTTTTGCACAGAGCAGCCCAGATCCTCCTTGTGTCCCTCTTCAGTGCTCCTGGCCTCTCCCTCCTGTTGAGTGCACGCAAGCTGAGCCACTGCTCTATGTGTCCCTTCAGACACGGAGCCACGGCCCGGCCCTGCCCCCTTGTTCTCCTCATTGGCTCACTGGCTTTGATTAACAGCAGTGGGAGCCAATTGCACTTCACTGCTGTCTCAGCCAATGAGGTTGGAGAGTCTTGGACAGCCGAGTCTCTCTTGAAACATCGCTGGATCAAGGTCAGGTAAGTATTAAGGGTTGAGGGAGTTTCTGCACACAGAAGGCTTTTATCTTAATGCATAGAATGCATTAAAATAAAAAACCTTCTGCCTTTGCAACCACTTTAGGCTATTAGTTTTTCAAACAAAAATTCGTAGGAAATTTATACAAATTAATTCATGTGAAAATTCTCAGTATATTCAATGACTTGACAAATGTAGTAGTAGTTCAACATTTTATTTGCTTTTAACACCTGATTTTGGAACAAATGGACTTTACCAAAACAACACCTTACACTGTTAGAAATTCATTTGTTTGAGAAAAATTTCACATCCCGCTCCTTTGAATTTTCTCATCACTGTGCTCAAAAACAAATGAGGATTTGACTACATTAACAATTAGAAAATCAAATGAATGTTCCTAAAATTAAACATTTTGAATTAAATTCTATTAGTGTGAACCCAACTTTAAACTCCAGGGTTATTCCTAATGGAACGTGTCACTTAAGGCTGGGTTCACACTATTGCAAATTGGATGTGGGTTTCTCTGCATCCAATTCGCATGTCATGGAGCTGGTTCACACATCTCCGGTGTGGCTCCGGAGCGATTTGCACAGGAATTCTGTGCGTCTTCTGCTCTGTTTCAGATCTGAATTCAGCCAAAAATTTGGACTGAAATTGGACCTGAAACTGTGAACAGGGACACACCGAACTCCTGCTGTGAGCCGCTCCATGCTGCAGTATGAACCCAGCCTCAAGGTAACCTGCTATGAGACCAACATGGGGGCTTCCACTGCTGAGCTTTCCTTCACAAAATGCTACATGCATGGCTGTCATGTTGACTCTAACTTCTCTACGTCACATTTTGGAGCAGATACACAGATAAAGACTACTGACTGTTCTCAGACTTTCCTGATTTACATTTTTTGGGGGGTCAGCCATTCAGAAATACTGACACTATAGGGACAACATAACAGTATATAACTTTTACAGAAGGATTGTAGCAATAGCATCCTCATAGTTTTCATGACAGTGAGAACTAAAAAAAAATGGCACATCATATGTAGTATTTTAAAGCAGGTATGCATTTCAGTAGAGTTTGACTATTATGAATCAATGACCCTGACACAGCTATAGGACACCAGGGCTGGACTGGGACAAAAATTTGGCCCTGGACTTCATTCAGACTGGCCCACTTTAATTTTGAGAATCCCCTTTAGAGTGTCCCCCTTGCATCAGAGTCCCCCTTGTATCAGCGTGTCCCCCATCAGAGTCCCCCTTGTATCAGAGTGTCACCCATCAGAGTCCCCCTTGTATCAGAGTGTCCCCCATCAGAGTGTCCCCCATCAGAGTCCCCCTTTGTATCAGAGTGTCCTCCATCAGAGTCCACCTTGCATCAGTGTCCCCCATCAGAGTCCTCCTTGCATCAGAGAGTCCCCCTTGCATCAAATTGTCCCCCTTGCATCAGAGTGTCCACCTTGCATCAGAGTGTCCCCCATCAGTGCCCCCCTTGAAACAGAGAGCCCCTTGCATCAGAGGGTCCCCCATCAGTGTGTCCCCCTTGCATCAGAGAGCCCCCTTGCATCAGAGAGTCCCCCATCAGAGTGTCCCCCCTTGCATCAGAGAGTCCACTTGCATCAGAGTGTCCCCCTTGCATCAGAGTGTCCCCAATCAGTGTCCCCCTTGCATCAGAGAGGCCTGTCAGGGCTGGACGCAGCCCTTCCTTCTCTGAGCTGGTCGCTCAGCTGTCGGCTAATTGCCAGCTCCCATCTCTCTGCACAGTTACTCAGCTGTTGTTGATATCCTGCTCGTCAGTTCTGCCTACTTAAGCTGTCCAGGCCAGAGGAGCTCTGCCTTGGTCAACATCACAAGAAACATCGCCTGCATTCCTGTTTAAAGACTGGCTTTGCTGACATCCCTTCTGGCTCCGGATCCTGCTTGCTGTTCCACTACTTTGATCCCTGACTTCTGGCTTGGCTGACTATCCGTTCCGGTTACTGAACTTTGGCTATGTTTTGACTATGTTTGTTCTTTTTACTTTTATTGTTAAACAAGTGTGATTTAACTGTACTTCTGTCTCGGTCTGATTTCATGGTTTCTGACAAGTCCCCCTTGCATCAGAGAACCCCCTTGCATCAGAGTGTCCCCCCTTGCATTAGAGAGCCCCCTTTGCACCAGAGTGTCCCCCCTTGTAGTAGAGAGTCTCCCATCTGAGTCCCCCTTTTATCAGAGTGTTCCCCATCAGAGTCCCCCACACATTAGAGGGTCCCCCTTGCATCAGAGAGTCCCTCTTGCATCAGAGAGTTCCCCTTGCATCAGAGAGTCCCCCATCAGAGTGTTCCCCCTTGCATCAGCAAGTCCCCCTTGCATTAGAGTGTCCACCTTGCATCAGAGTGTCCACCTTGCATCAGAGTGTCCCCCTTGCATCAGAGTGTCCCCCTTGCATTAGAGAGCCCCCTTTGCATCAGAGTGTCCCCCCTTGTAGTAGAGAGTCCCCCATCTGAGTTCCCCTGGTATCAGAGTGTCCCCTATCAGAGTCCCCTACGCATCAGTGTCCCCCTTGCATCAGTGTCCCCCATCAGAGTCCCCCTTGCATCAGAGTGTCCCCCTTGCATCAAAATGTCCCCCTTGTATCAGAGTGTCCCCCTTCCATCAGAGTCCTCCTTGCATCAGAGAGTCCCCATCAGTGTCCCCCTTGCATCAGAGGATCCCCTTGCATCAGAGGGTCCCCCTTGCATCAGAGTGCCCCCCTTGCATTAGAGAGCCCTCTTTGCATCAGAGTGTCCCCCCTTTTAGTAGAAAGTCCCCCATCTGAGTCCCCCTTGTATCAGAGTGTCCCCTATCAAAGTCCCCTATGCATCAGTGTCCCCCTTGCATCAGTGTCCCCCATCAGTGTCCCCCTTGCATCAGAGGATCCCCTTGCATCAGAGTGCCCCCCTTGCATTAGAGATCCCTTTGCATCAGAGTGTCCCCCCTTTTAGTAGAGAGTCCCCCATCTGAGTCCCCCTTGTATCAGAGTGTCCCCCATCAGAGTCCCCTACGCATCAGTGTCCCCCTTGCATCAGTGTCCCCATCAGAGTCCCCCTTGCATCAGAGTGTCCCCCTTGTATCAGAGTGTCCCCCTTCCATCAGAGTCCTCCTTGCATCAAAGAGTCCCCATCAGTGTCCCCCTTGCATCAGAGGATACCCTTGTATCAGAGGGTCCCCCTTGCATCAGAGTGCCCCCCTTGCATCAGAGAGTCCCCCATCAGAGTTCCCCCTTGCATCAGAGAGTCCCCCTTGCATGAGAGAGCCCCCTTGCATCAGAGTGTCCCCCTTGCATCAGAGGGTCCCCCTTGCATCAGAGTGTCCCCCTTGCATCAGCGAGTCCGTCTTGCATTAGAGTGTCCCCCTTGCATCAGAATGCCCCCCTTGCATCAGAGTGTACCCTTGCATCAGAGATCCCCCTTGCATCAGAGTGTCCCCCCTTGCATCAGAGAGTCCCCCATCAGTGTCCCCCCTTGCTTCAGAGAGCCCACTTAAATCAAAGTGTCCCCCTTTGCATCAGAGAGTCCCCCTTGCATCAGAGAGTCCCCCATTAGAGTGTTCCCCCTTGCATCAGAGTCCCCCTTGCATCAGAGAGTCCCCCTTGCATCACAGTGTCCCACTTGCATCAGAGAGTCCCCCTTGCATCAGAGATCCCCCTTGAATCATAGTGTCCCCCTTTGCATCAGAGAGTTCCCCATCAGAGTGTCCCCCCTTGCATCAGAGAGCCCACTTGCATCAGAGTTTCCCCCCTTGCATCAGAGTGTCCCCCTTGAATCAGAGTGTCCCCATTAGTGCCCCCCTTGCATCAGAGAGCCCACCTTGAATCAGAGAGTCCTGTCAGGGCTGGGCTCAGCTGTTGGCTAATTGCCAGCTCCCATCTCTTTCCACAGTTACTCAGCTGTTGTTGATATCCTGCTCCTCAGTCCTGCCTAGGGATGAGCTTTGAGTTTGTGTCAAACCCATGTTCGACTCGAACATCGCCTGTTTGATTTTCGTCCCCTTGCATCAGAGGGTCCCCCTTGCATCAGAGTGCCCCCCTTGCATTAGAGAGCCCCCTCTGCATCAGAGTGTCCCCCCTTTTAGTAGAGAGTCCCCCATCTGAGTCCCCCTTGTATCAGAGTGTCCCCCATCAAAGTCCCCTACGCATCAGTGTCCCCCTTGCATCAGTGTCCCCCATCAGTGTCCCCCTTGCATCAGAGGATCCCCTTGCATCAGAGGGTCCCCCTTGCATCAGAGTGCCCCCTTGCATTAGAGATCCCTCTTTGCATCAGAGTGTCCCCCCTTTTAGTAGAGAGTCCCCCATCTGAGTCCCCCTTGTATCAGAGTGTCCCCATCAGAGTCCCCTACGCATCCGTGTCCCCCTTGCATCAGTGTCCCCCATCAGAGTCCCCCTTGCATCAGAGTGTCCCCCTTGTATCAGAGTGTCCCCCTTTCATCAGAGTACTCCTTGCATCAGAGAGTCCCCATCAGTGTCCCCCTTGCATCAGAGGATCCCCTTGCATCAGAGGGTCCCCCTTGCATCAGAGTGCCCCCCTTGCATCAGAGAGTCCCCCTTGCATCAGAGAGTCCCCCATCAGAGTTCCCCCCTTGCATCAGAGAGTCCCCTTTGCATGAGAGAGCCCCCTTGCATCAGAGTGTCCCCCCTTGCATCAGAGAGTCCCCCTTGCATCAGAGTGTCCCCCTTGCATCAGCGAGTCCGTCTTGCATTAGAGTGTCCCCCTTGCATCAGAGAGTCCCCCATTAGAGTGTTCCCCCTTGCATCAGAGTCCCCCTTGCATCAGAGAGTCCCCCTTGCATCACAGTGTCCCACTTGCATCAGAGAGTCCCCCTTGCATCAGAGATCCCCCTTGCATCACAGTGTCCCCCCTTGCATCAGAGAGTCCCCCTTGCATCAGAGAGTTCCCCATCAAAGTGTCCCCCCTTGCATCAGAGAGCCCACTTGCATCAGAGTTTCCCCCCTTGCATCAGAGTGTCCCCATTAGTGCCCCCCTTGCATCAGAGAGCCCCCCTTGAATCAGAGAGTCCTGTCAGGGCTGGGCTCAGCCCTTCCTTCTCTGAGCTGGCCGCTCAACTGTTGGCTAATTGCCAGCTCCCATCTCTTTCCACAGTTACTCAGCTGTTGTTGATATCCTGCTCCTCAGTCCTGCCTAGGGATGAACTTTGAGTTTGTGTCGAACCCATGTTCGACTCGAACATCGCCTGTTTGATTGTTCGTCCCCTTGCATCAGAGGGTCCCCCTTGCATCAGAGTGCCCCCCCTTGCATTAGAGAGCCCCCTTTGCATCAGAGTGTCCCCCCTTTTAGTAGAGAGTCCCCCATCTGAGTCCCCCTTGTATCAGAGTGTCCCCCATCAAAGTCCCCTACGCATCAGTGTCCCCCTTGCATCAGTGTCCCCCATCAGTGTCCCCCTTGCATCAGAGGATCCCCTTGCATCAGAGGGTCCCCCTTGCATCAGAGTGCCCCCTTGCATTAGAGATCCCCCTTTGCATCAGAGTGTCCCCCCTTTTAGTAGAGAGTCCCCCATCTGAGTCCCCCTTGTATCAGAGTGTCCCCCATCAGAGTCCCCTACACATCAGTGTCCCCCTTGCATCAGTGTCCCCTATCAGAGTCCCCCTTGCATCAGAGTGTCCCCCTTGTATCAGAGTGTCCCCCTTCCATCAGAGTCCTCCTTGCATCAGAGAGTCCCCATCAGTGTCCCCCTTGCATCAGAGGATCCCCTTGTATCAGAGGGTCCCCCTTGCATCAGAGTGCCCCCCTTGCATCAGAGAGTCCCCCATCAGAGTTCCCCCTTGCATCAGAGAGTCCCCCTGTGCATGAGAGAGCCCCCTTGCATCTAAGTGTCCCCCTTGCATCAGAGTGTCCCCCTTGCATCAGCGAGTCCGTCTTGCATTAGAGTGTCCCCCTTGCATCAGAGTGTACCCTTGCATCAGAGGATCCCCCTTGCATCAGAGTGTCCCCCTTGCATCAGCGAATCCGTCTTGCATTAGAGTGTCCCCCTTGCATCAGAATGTCCCCCTTGCATCAGAATGTCCCCCTTGCATCAGAGTGTACCCTTGCATCAGAGATCCCCCTTGCATCAGAGTGTCCCCCCTTGCATCAGAGAGTCCCCCTTGCATCAGAGAGTCCCCCATCAGAGTGTCCCCCCTTGCTTCAGAGAGCCCACTTGAATCAGAGTGTCCCCCCTTGCATCAGAGAGTCCCCATTGCATCAGAGAGTCCCCCATTAGAGAGTTTTCCCCCTTGCATCAGAGTCCCCCTTGCATCAGAGAGTCCCCCTTGCATCACAGTGTCCCACTTGCATCAGAGAGTCCCCCTTGCATCAGAGATCCCCCTTGCATCACAGTGTCCCCCCTTGCATCAGAGAGTCCCTTGCATCAGAGAGTTCCCCATCAGAGTGTCCCCCCTTGCATCAGAGAGCCTACTTGCATCAGAGTTTCCCCCCTTGCATCAGTGTCCCCCTTGAAACAGACTGTCCCCATTAGTGCCCCCCCTTGCATCAGAGAGCCCCCCTTGAATCAGAGAGTCCTGTCAGGGCTGGGCTCAGCCCTTCCTTCTCTGAGCTGGCCGCTCAGCTGTTGGCTAATTGCCAGCTCCCATCTCTTTCCACAGTTACTCAGCTGTTGTTGATATCCTGCTCTTCAGTCCTGCCTAGGGATGAGCTTTGAGTTCGCGCTGAACCCATGTTCGACTCGAACATCGCCTGTTTGATTGTTCGTCGAATTGTGAACGTTAGCATGGTGGCCTTGTGTAGTGTGTTGCGGCAGCAGAGAGAGAGATAGACAGAGAGACAGTGTCATTTGATTTAAGTTAGATTAGTTAGAGTAGGCAGGTGAGTCAGTTAGCTGCACTTATAGTGTATTGTGTATACAGTACCTGACCACGAGATTGTGTTTCCAGCGCGATCCCATCGCGCTGGTTCTCGGCGATGGGGTACTGTGCATGTCGTGCTGGCTCGCTGATCGGGAATTGAAAACTTTTTTTTCCTTTCACGATGAGCGACAGGCAGTGCTGACAGCTGTCTGGTATGAATCATGAGGGGGAACAGCGCGCCAAATTTTAAATACCGGAGTGGGTTCCCCCCAGGGGCATATCAGGCCCTTAGGTCTGGTCTGGATTTTAAGGGGAACCCCCTACACCGAAAAATCGGCGTGGGGTCCCCCAAAATCCATACCAGACCCTTATCTGAACACGCAGCCCGGCCAGTCAGGAAAGGGAGTGGGGACGAGCGAGCGCCCCCCCCCCCCTGAACCGTATCAGGCCGCATGCCCTCAACATGGGGGACCACTAGGAACATGGGAACACTGGGAGAAGAGGCCGAACACCGGGAGAAGAAGCCGAACACCGGGAGAAGAGGCCAGAGAGAGTGGAGAAGTCGGAAGAAGACCCCTGAAGTTGGAAGAAGACACCGAAGTCGGAAGAAGACCCCCGGAGCTGCCTAATAAATTACTTTTAAAACCTGTGTAGTGTGTTTTTTTATTGACACTTTTTTCCTAGGTTGATGGGTAGGGGTACTCATTCACATAGGGTGGGGGGCTCCCGGATTCCGATAAGCCCTCCGCCCGCAGACCCCGCCAACCAATGGCCAGGGTTGTCGGGAAGAGGCCCTTGTCCTCATCAACATGGGGACAAGGTGCTTTGGGGTGGGAGGGCCCACAGGGCGTCCCCCTCCCCCCCCATGTTGAGGTCATGCGGCCTGGTACGATTCAGGAGGGGGGGCGCTCGCTCGTCCCCACCCCCTTTCCTGACTGGCCGGGCTGCGTGCTCGGATAAGGGTCTGGTATGGATTTTGGGGGGACCCCCACGCCGATTTTTCGGTGTAGGGGGTTCCCCTTAAAATCCATACCAGACCTAAGGGACTAGTATGCCCCTGGGGGGGAACCTATGCTGTTTTTTTCATTTCAAATTTGGCGCGGTGTTCCCCCTCATGATTCATACCAGACAGTTGTCAGCACTGCCTGTTGCTCATCGTGAAAGGAAAAAAAAGTTTTCCTTTCCCGATCAGCGAGCCAGCTCGGCGCTGGCTCCCGTGACGGGGCTCGCAGGTGTCAAATCTATAGCAGCGGTGAGATTGATACAATATGGCGGTCACCTACTGTATATATGCATCCTAGGTGTTATATATATATATATATATATATATACATACACTGTATTCAGTTTAGCTAGATCCATTCCTGTTATTCTCTTCCTAATATACTGACAAGCAGGCAGGTGTTTTTACAGTATTTACAGTTAGTGTACTGTGTCCTTTGCACAGTGTGCACCTAAAGCTACCTGAAGACAATTGCTGGTGTTCTGATCCTATTAATACCACAGGCAGGCAGCTGCAATATTTACAGTTAGTGTACTGTGTCCTCTGCACAGTGTGCACCTAAAGCTACCTGAAGACAATTGCTGGTGTTCTCATACTAATAATACTACAGGCAGGCAGTTGATTCTGCTAGCTGCAGTATAATCAGTATATGTATACATCCCAGCTTTGTGCAGCTACATCTCACTGCAGGCCATTCGTATGTCTGGAAGGCCAACAAGGAGAGGCAGACAGTCACAAGCCAATAAAAGAGGGCAAGCAGGCTCTGTGTCTAGAGGCAACAGTGCTGGTCATGGACACGGTGCATTCTCATCAGCACGTGGCCGTGGGACACGCTTGTCCTTATTTTCGACAGCTGGCCGTGTTGAGCTGCAACATGCCAAGGACTTGGTAGAGTGGATGACCAAGCCGTCCTCATCCTCCTCATCCTCCTCATCCTCTCTCACCCAGGCTCAGGGTACTTTGTTTGGCAAAGCAGCTGCCAACGCGGCCTCTTCCCTCAGCTCAATGGCATCAGTCACTCCTTCCCTAACCCCACTATGTCCTCCTGAGGAGTCCCCCGAACTGTTTGACCATAGGGTTGGGTACATGCTCCAGGAGGATGCTCAGCGTTTTGAAGGCTCCGATGATGGTACCCAGCTAGAGGAAGGCAGTAACGTGAGCCCAGAGAGAGGGGATTCCCAAGAAGGACAGCAATCTAGCAGTCATGTTCCCCCAGCTGCAGTATACTGCCAGGTTTGCTCCAGTGATGAGGAGGGAGGGGATGATGAGGAAGTCACTGACTCCACGTGGGTGCCTGATAGGAGAGAGGAGGAGGAGGACGAGGAGGAGGAGGCACATCTCCAATGAGGCAGGATGCCCTCCAGGGGCCAGCTTAAGGGCAGCACACCGACTGCATCACACCTCAGAGCTACGCATGTGCAGGGCGCTGCTGTCTCTGCACGTTATTCCAAACGTTCTTTGGTGTGGGTCTTTTTTGAGACGAATGCATCAGATTTCAACGCTGCTATTTGCAACATATGTCTTGTTGTGAATAATAAGTAATAATAAGTTGTGCCTTTTTAAGGACAGGTTTCCCGCACAATAATTATTATTGAGTAATTTATAACGAGGATATTTTTAAGATACAAAATCAATCTATATGACACAGTCTGAGCATGTGAAACTTATTCACGGAGACGTGTGAGCATACAAAACAGTTATTTATTGGTTGACAAAAACAAATAATCACATGAAATTAAGATACCGATTGCGTTACATGAACGTCTTGAAAATCAATAAAAACACTTGCAAAAATGGGCGTACCGTCCCTTTGACCTAATACCACCATGATAACTTCTCGGTAGAATCAATAACCTTGTGAACTTGACAATTAAACAGAACGTCTGTATTTCACATGTACAACCGTTACTATGCTGCAGGTAAGTAAGTGGTTAAAAATGTGAAATAAATTAGACGTTTGTATTGTCAATAAATGTGGCAACTATGCAAAAAGAAAAATATGATGAAAAATTTGAATCTTTAGAGATAAATCTACAAGGCGGTTATTGATTCGGGAGAATGATTATCAATTGTATAATATTCAATACATCAATATTTGAGAGAACATATCAATATTTGAGAGAACATACAAGATAAAATCAACATGACATAATTACCCATTCCAGGATGGCTACAGTTCCTATTGGCTGGTTACCAGAGTTGAGATGGCTGCCGTAGTTTAAAAATGGATACTCTTAAAGAGGATTTACTTCTTGTGACCTCCGAGTTCTAAGTATTAGGTGTTGAGGAATCTTCATGAATGTAAAGATATGTATTCATGCATGGTGCATGAGTGTCAGTCTGGGAGTGTGTGTATCTCCCAGTGTCCCCCCTCAGGGTGGATCCCTGAGCTCTCCCCCCGAGCTCTTCCTTTCTCCCTCCTCCCAGCATCTTACTTGCCTCTAAATACCATTTCAGATAATAAGACCATAAAAATTATAATGGCTCTGCCCAAAAGGAGGTGGCTTCTTTCTATTGGTTACAAACTTAATCATTTACCTTTCTCGTAAATTTAGTGAGTTCAAATAATACCACCTTCAACTACCAGGTGTCTCACATGTGTTTTGAGTCTATCCTTTTAAGTTAATACGTTCTATTTTCATAATGTGTATAATGGTAAGGATAGTATATACCTTTAAATATTCTGGTAATCGGTCTAATATAAAATACACTCAGTATAAGTTTGATTAGTCACCATTACATAACTTGGTTATATATATGTATCTCTATAAATGTATATCTGTAAAAACTGGTCTATCTATGAAATACACATGTTGTTATATATATATTAATCAATACTACATAAAAATGATTATCTATATGGATACCTGTATAACTTCTGGTATCTCCAATGAATATTCATTTATCTAAGCATAGGCTACAGTCTTATATAGTTATAATCATAATTATATGTTTTTCCTAATACTAATTTGTTTCTTAAAACACTTCTACTTATAAAATCACACTTTCATATACAATTTCTTCATGCCAAAGTTGTTGGGTCCACAAATGCCAAAATTATAATATGTCTCTGTGACCTACAATGTCATAGATAGTTTGAAATGACTTATAATAACCTTATAGATACTTTTAAAATATTTTTGACTTGCACCAACTTCAAATCTTTCCCACTGGATGTTTAGAGATGACTTGTTTGTCTAAACAGTTCCCAAAAATTCACACAATGGGTTTTGTTAGCCAAGGTGTTAGCTATTTAAACAGTCCCTCGCTTGAACACAATGGGTTTAGGCCAGGTGAGGTTATTTCTATGTGAGAATAGTCTGTATAACCTTGTATCCTATGGCTGTAAGGATAGCTTTCGTTTATTCACTAATACCATGTAAATATCTCCTTGTTTTGTGACGAGAGCAGTCATTGTTCCAACGAGTTTTCCTCACAATACATGCTTGTAAAAGTCTTCAATATTTGAAGTCGTAGAAAAACTTGGAAAACATGAGAACGTCAATTTTGTCCTAAAGGTCTCCAAAAGGGCAACAGTTCAATTATTGCAACATCACAATTCATCTACTTTTTGAGGCCTAAGCATCTCTCATGTTTCTGCCAGTAAATATAAAATATATTTCCTCATGAATTCACAACAGTCTCAAGCGTATCTTGTGTGGCCAAAACATTACCCGCTTGGGCACCACATGCTTGACCAGACATATGTCGACCTGCCATGCAGTTCTTGGCAAGCATACCTAAAAGACCCACACCAAAGAACAAAGCAGACCTCTCCTTGCTCCTCATCAGCTGGGATATCCAACCCCACTATACCTTCAGTCCTCTCTGAAACCTGCACTGAGAGGAATGAAGGTGTAGAATTAGGTGTGTCACAGCCAAGTACTTGCCAAGCAATCTGCAATCGGTATACCAACGTCAGATTGTACCAGACAAATTTCCCTGCCCCAGCTACTGCACCGCCGAAAGAAGTTAGCTCCCAGCCATCCACATGCCCAGTGGTTGAATGCTAGCTTGGCTAAATTACTAGCACTTCAACTGCTGCCTTTTCAGTTGGTAGACTCTGCTCCCTTCTGTGAGTTTGTGGAATGTGCGGTTTCTCAGTGGCAGGTTCCCAAACGCCACTTTTTCTCATGGAAGGCGATTCCGGCTCTCTACCGGCATGTGGAAGGCAATGTCTTGGCCTCGCTGGACAGGGCGGTCAATGGTAAGGTGCATATTACTGCTGACTGATGGTCCAGCAGGCATGGACAGGGACGTTACCTATCTTTCACCGAGCACTTGATGACTCTTCTGGCAGCTGGGAAGGATGCAGAACAGGGTGCAGTAGTGTTGGAGGTTGTTCTGCCACCACACCTCCAAAATTCTACTAGTGATGATTCTGCCACACCTCTCTCCTCCACCCCCTCCTCTTCTTCTTCCTCCATGGCCTCTTCCTGTGCTGATTTGTTCTCGGAACCAGCGGTGCTCCATAAGCATTCAAGGGGCTACACAAGCACGCAGGCAAAAAGATGCCATGTGGTGCTTCAGCTGGTGTGCTTGGGGGACAGGAGCCACACTGGGGCAGAGATTCTGTCAGCTCTGCAGGGGCAGGTTCAGAGGTGGTTGACGCCACACCAGCTTAAGCCAGGAATGGTGGTTTGCGACAATGGCACCAACCTCCTCTCTGCCCTCCGAAAGGGATAACTGACCCATGTGCCCTGTTTGGCTCACGTCCTTAACTTGGTGGTGCAACGGTTCTTGGGCAGGTACCCGGGCTTACAGGATGTCCTGAGGCAGGCCAGGAAAGTCTATGTGCATTTCAACAGGTCATATAATGCCAGTGCTTGGCTGGCTGACCTCCAAAAGGAATTTAATCTGCCAAAGAACCGCCTGATCTGTGACATGTCCACCAAGTGGAATGCAACATTGGCCATGCAGCAGAGGGCCATCAATGAGTACCTATGCGACTATGGCACCAGGACATGGTCAGGGGAGCTTGTTTTTTTTCCCCACGCCAGTGGGCTATGATCAGGGATGCATGCACTGTCCTGTCACCATTTGAGGAGGCCACGAGGATGGCGAGCAGTGACAGTGCATGCATCAGTGACATTGTCTCTCTTGTCCACCTGTTGGAGCACCCGCTGCGTGGAATAATGGACAGGGCACCTGTGGCAGAACAGAGGGAGGAAGAGGAGGACTTTCTTACCTCTCAAGGTCCCCTTTATCCAGACAGTGTTCCTGCGTGCCTGCCGATCACACAGGAAGAGGAGGAGGAGGAGGATTTTGTCAGCATGGAGGTGGAGCCTGGCACTCAGCATCAGCAGCAGTCTTCAAGGGATTATTTACAGTCCGAAGAAATCCATGGACTTGTACGTGGTTGGGAGGAGGTGGCTGCGGATCATGTCGTCCTTAGTGACCCAGAGGACTCTGGACTGAATACCTCAGCAAACCTACGCTGCATGGCCTCCCTGATCCTGCAAAGCCTGTGGAAGGATCCTCGTATTTGTGGTATCAAGGGGAGGGATCATTACTGGCTGGCAACCCTCCTTGATCCACGTTACAAGGGTAAGGTGGCAGACCTTATCTTGCCATCGCAGAGGGAGCAGAGGATGAAACATCTTCAGGAGGCCTTGCAGAAAGGTTTGTGCAACCCGTTTCCAGAGCCTGGGAGGTTACAATTTCCTGGTCCTCCTGGTCCTGGACAACATGTTGCTGAGGCTTCGTTCAGTCACAGAAGGAGTGGTGGAAATGGGGGCCATCTGACCGATGCATTCAGACAATTTTTTAGTCCGCAGCCCCAAGGTATAATCGGTTCCAGTAACCATCGCCAGCGTCTGATTCACATGGTACAGAAATACCTAGGGGCAAAATCAGACTTGGACACCTTTCCCACCGAAAATCCTCTGGGTTACTGGGTCTTGAGGATGGATCACTGGTCAGAGCTTGCACAGTATGCAATTGAGCTTGTAATGGATGTGATTAAGGTGTCACATAAAGTTGTCACATAAGGTACCAGGTAAAAATGTTAAAATGCCTATTTCAAATGTAATATTGTGTCATTGTTTAGCTTGTTAAATCTTAACTCTAATGCTCTGTACACACGAGCGGACTTTACGGCAGACTTGGTCCAGCGTACTGGATTTCGTCGGACAATTCGATCGTGTGTGGGCTCCAGCGGACTTTATTTGCTCAAAAGTTGGATGGACTTAGATTTGAAACAAGTTTTAAATCTATCCGACGGACTCTTCTTGCTAGCGGACAAACTGGTCGTCTGTGTGCTAGTCCGACGAACTCAAACTCACGCATGCTCTGAAGCAATTAGAAGACAGAAGCGCTCGGTCTGGTAAAACTAGCCTTCGTATTGAAGCTAGCACATTCCTCTTCTGTTCTTCTGATCTTTTAATACAGCGTTTTTTTTTTTTATTTATAATGCGAGAGGAATGAAGTTGTTTTTCTGCTTTATATTCACACAGAGTTCTCACAAACTATTTTCTTCATGATTTATCCTCATGCCATGACTAATATGATATTTGTAAAAAGCCAGATCTCCATAAATAAAAACTTTTAAATTAGATTTTGGACTCATCTTTATTTTTTTTATTGATTACAACACTTATCAATTTTACAATGTGTGCTAAATTATACCCACATTTTTTTTTTTTGGATTTTCAAGTTACCACAATAACCTTAAAATATTTTGTGTTTTAATGAACCTTAATGAGATTGTTGTCCCTTGTTCATTAGACATAGGGGGGTGTATTTGACAAAGGCAAATTCATTTTTCACTACAAGTGCAAATTCTACTTGGAATTGCACACAAAGAGCATTTTGAAGTGCCTTCGCTGTAGATCCGAGGGGCACATGCAAGGAACCCCAAAAAAAAAAAAAAAATTTATTGCACATGATTGTATGTTAAAATCAGCAGAGCTTCATTTCATTTCAGCTCTTCCCCTCAAATTTACAGCGACTGCACTTCCAACAAGTGCACTTGCTGTGCAATTTCTAAAGTGAACTTTTCAATAGTACTTTTGACTTGATATTATAAATGATTTAGCCTTTTGTCAAAAACACACATAGGAGTTGATTTACTAAAGGGAAAAAGACTGTGCACTTTGCAAAGTGCAGTTGCCCTCTACAAGAGCAGTTGCTCCAGAGCTTAGTAAATGAGCAGAAGCTCTGCTGACTTCCATCATCCAATCATGTGCAAGCAAAAATGCTGTTTTGCGATTTTTCCTTGCACAGGATTGGGTACTCTTTGCAAAGTCAAGCCTTACCTCATTTCTGAAGCTCTGGAGCAATTGCACTTGCAGAGGGCAATTGCCCTCTGCAAAGTGCACAGTCTATTTGGTTTTCTTAAATCAACCCCATAGTCTTTTTGACCTGTACCTGCCTACTCCAAAACAAAATGGCGTTTTTGAATAAAAACACATAGTCAATAATGTAAGGTAACAAAAAAATCCATTTATTGTGTTAAAAAAAAAATTAGGAAGGCAACACTGGAGACACTTTTAGAATCTGTGAAGCCTTTCGTCCCCCAGGACACACATCAAGTTTGAGGACAAGAAAATTGGTATCTTGCGACTAGGGAGCACAGGGAGTACAGTCAGACCAGACAGAAACCAGGCAATCACTTTCGAGTCTTCCGTGGAGCCTTCCCTGCACGCTTCTCTGCGGCCTTCCCTCCACGCTTCTCTGCAGCCTTCCTTGGAGGTTGTGCCTCTGGTGGTGTACTTGGGGCAGGAGGAGGAGGAGGAGGAGGAGTGGCTTCATCTGCCAGATATGTGGTAGCAGTAAGCTCCCCTCTCAAGCCCTTCTGAAATGCCTTAAAAATCAGACCCTCACAGAGGAGGCATTGGCCCTTTTCCAACTCCAGCAATCTGCTGGTTATATAGGTGCCATACGCCTCCTCTGCATTGGGTGGTTTGCTCAGGATCTGGCTTGCTTCCCGTATGAGGGCTAGGGATTCCTGCTCAGTTTGTGTCATTCTCCTGGGCCTTTGGTGGAGAATGCGGAGGGGAGGCACCTGACACTCCGTGCGGCTTCGACTTGGCCCAGCCACAGCCTCCTCCTCTCTCCCACTGGTGAAGGCCTCCTCCTCTCTCCCACTGGGCAAGGCCTCCTCCTATCTCCCACTGGGAAAGGCCTCCTCCTCTCTCCCACTGGGAAAGGCCTCCTCCTGGCTGAGGTCATCCTGTGTCAAAAAAAGGGACATAGTTGTAATTTTGTGTTACGCAATCACACACAATTTTCAGCTCATGACTTGCAAATATAATTAGCAACAAATAGTAAAGGCTATCTATTTGACACCACCATTATTTCAGGTGATCAACAATATCTGAAGTACATAGGCGTGCGCACAGGGTGTGCCAGGTGTGCCTGGGCACACCCTATTTGCCTTGTGTGCTGCATATTCCCCCCTGTTTAGACCACTGATATTTCATCCCTCCCAAAAAAAATTTTACACAAGGCCAAAAATTTGGGGAAAATAAAATTAACAAAATTACACTGTCCACTGCCCTACTGACACCATCAGTACATATACACATGCATATGTATTTGAGCTTTGGGGTGCACACCCTAATGCAAGAGGCACCTATGCAGAAGTATATTTTTGGCTACTACTGTCTAGTGATATGTCTACATATTAATATTTGTGCTGAAGTCATTTTTTAGGAAGCACTTAAAAAATTAACACGTTAACATCATTAATAACATTTACACAATCACAAATTCCACAAAAAAGGATACCTGGCTGAAGCTGGGCGCACCCACTTCATCAATGCTGAAAAGGCCCAGTTCTTCCTGGGACTCCTCAGCTGGGGTGGAGGTGGATGGAAGGCTGGAGGGAAGGGTGGGGGGAAGGGTCGAAAGTGATTGCCTGGCTTCGGTCTGGTCATCCAGGAATCGCAGTTTGTGGTAGTACCACAACTTGGGTACATATACTTGGTCAGCTGCTGCACCGGATCTGAGCGACTCCTGGATTTTATTGTGTTCCCGCTTATACATGTTTCACAAGATACCAATTTTATTGTCCACAAACTTGAGGTCTGCCTGGGGGACTCGAGTCTTCACAAATTCTACAAGTGTGCCCAGTGTTGCCTTCCTTACATCCCTATTATAATATAGTGGGTGTTTGACCTCCCACGGGTTTTTCTTTTCCTGATAGAGCTCAATAAATTGGGACAAAAATTCTTCCTCTTTAAAGGGATTCATTGTTTCTGAAAGACAAGACACCATATCAAAACTAATGTCAGTCACAAATCACAGGATTATTTTGGTTTGTAATCTAGGGGACACATACATACACACACACACACACACACACACACACACACACACACACACCAAACACACACACCCCCACTTTAATCTTACCTTCGTTTCTGACGCTCGCTACTTCCACACGGACATACGTAGGCCATCGTAATAGCTTTATATACACTGCGCATGTGTCATGCTCCGCCTGCGTCGCCCACCCCTGACGTTCTTTACTACGATTTGTCCCCGCCCCTTCACTCTTCGTTGCGCAGTGGGAGTAGATAGCTAAAGATGGCGGAGAGAATCAGTGGAAGTAGCGCGGAGGAAAGCCCGGAGCCACAACCATCCACATCCCGGAGAAGATATAAGGCCACCAACATGGCTTTTGAAGAGATGGTGGAGATGGTGTCCATATTGAGAAGGGAGGACTACGATGGGAAAAAAGGACCGTACACACGACCGAATATACGTAAGGACAAAATAATGTCCTCAATTGTCACTGCTCTAGAAGCAAAATTTGGCACTAAACAGTCGAAAGAGCAATTGAGGAAGCGGTGGTCTGACATCAAAAGTCGGGAGCCAGAACAATATTGGCGAATAAAGAAGCTGCTTAAAAAAGTAAGTACTTGTTGTGTTTTCCTATTGAGATACTTAACTTGCATGCTGATCCATATTTTTGACTTTATACAGCATCGTTCGTAAAGACCGTTCTTTGTAAAATACATATGATACTTTAGAAAATGACGTTAGTTTTTCGCCAAATACGATGGGACAGGGTTGAACATACATTTATGTCTTGATAATTTGTCCAATTCCCACAATTTGTTGATGTGCTGTAGATGTGTTTGAAAATATAATGCTTCTTCAAAAATGATTCAGTGTAATGTAAGGACAGGACACAGCAGCTGTTTACACATCTGGACTCACGAGCACTATAGTGTACTATGTGTTCATAAATACATTTTAGAGGGGTAATACACATAGGAGATCATTGAGGTGTCTGCATCTGTGAAACTTGCCAGAAAATGTGCATAGTTTATAATTGTTGTTCAGAGGGAATGTTCATCCTGTCTTCTAAATTTTTGATGACCAAAAAAGGCAATTGGCCACAGCTCCTAACCAACGTTTCAGAGTATTTTATAAAATCTGAAATATCACTGGGGTTTAACTATACCTTTTGTTCAATTATCATAGGGGAGAAAAGACTCAGACAACAGTCCAAGGATCCCAGGACCCCCCCAAGTCACCAGTCTGAGGCAGAAGATAACCCAAGCCCAAGACCACGCCCACCCGATGACCTGGAGGAAGGAGAAGTGGAGGAAGTGTGCGAGGTTTCAAGCCCACCAAGTGAGTGACTGACACCCCAGCTTAAGTTAATGTATTTTGGCGTGCATATTGTAACCCTTGTTTTTATTCACTCATTTTAGTTGAGTTTCTGGTTGTGGAAGGCCAAGCGGCAGAGCCATTCACCACAGACAGTGCCCAAAGACTGATTGGCCAGATAATGCTATGGAATGGCCAAATAGATAAAATGCGTGACCAAATTCACAGCATGCAACTTCGCCTGGACTCCATGCAACAGGAAATGAAGAACATGATTGATGTTTTGGGCAGAATATAATAACGTTTTTCCTAAAAACATCAATCATGTTCTTCATTTCCTTGTGAAGTTTGTTTTCTCTGGAAAATGTTTTAGAATTTTTTTGGTGCTAACCAAATTTACATTATGATGCACACGGTGTGTCATCATGTGCTATCTTCCATCATGGGTTATCAATGTACTTGTTTTGTGTTTGCAACCCCTTCATCCTCCAAATTATTTTGTGGTGATAGCAACAAAAAGGGATTGCACACACAAAACACGTACATTGCTCACCCATGATGGGAGATAGCACATGTTGACTTGACCCTTTTGTAATGCTCAATTTTGAGCAGATTCAAAATGAACGATTTCCAAGGGTGACATCACATGCACCATTCTTTAAATGTTGAACTTTGTAAATTCTTTAATGTTTTGTTATGTTTTTAAAAAAATATTTTTATCTTGGTCTATTTTTGCAAAAATATGCCTTTAATAACGTAAAAAAAAAAAATTTACACCAAAAAAATATGAAAAAAAAAATGCACCTTTCAATGTGCACACAGTAAAAAGTTTGTACTAATAGAATGTGTGTGGCTGATTATTTCATAAAGAAAAATTTATATTTTTTTGGGTGGTTACAGTGACAAAGGGCCTGATTAACTAAAGGTAAATGCACTTGCCACTACTACAAGTGCACTAGGAGACAGACAAAACTAAATGCAAACAAGAATAAAAACAAGATATTTTTTAAAATTTTTTTTTATTGTATTTTGTGGTAAAATTAAAGCTGTTGCTGAATAGCAATGGCCCCCCGACCATTAAAATAATTAACATAACCCTCACGCACTTGACGTGCTGTTCGGGGGGCCAAGCCAATATGGCCAATTTGTAGGCCTGTCATTGTTGTATCTTGTTCCAGTCCGGCCTCAGGCCCAACAGAAGAAATATATGTAGCTGAATGTCTCCTTAAAAAGTTATGTAGGATGCAGCAAGCAAGTATGACGTAATTTAGTTTATAGTCCACCAGCTTAATTGCTGAAAGGAACAAACGGAACCGGCTGGCCAGAATCCCAAAGGCATTCTCCCCAACTTAAATACCCTCCTCTCAGGGGTGAGTGTCCTTTGGGGGAACGGCCTCATCAAATGCTCACCGAGAGCAAACGCTTCATCAGCGATAAAAACTTAGGGGAATCCATCAACATTCTGGTCATCAGGTGGCAATCCCAGGCCACCAGTCTGGAGACGCTGGCACAGCTCGGTCTGTGCAAAGACTCCTCCATCAGACATCCAGCCGTTCTTCCCCACATTCACAAACAGAAAGTCCAAATGTGCCGAGACCACCGCCATCAAAACTACACTATGGAACCCCTTGTAGTTATAGAAATAAGACCCCGAATGCGGTGGTGGCACAATGCGGACATGCTTCCCGTCAATCGCCCGGACACAGTTGGGAAAGTCCCAACGGTCAGCGAACTGGGAGGCCACAGTCTGCCATTCCTGTGTACTGGAAGGAAACTGTGGAGTGAAAAAATAAAAAAACATTAAGATAAGGACTTTTAAACCTAACTTGTATATCAGATTACACAAAAACATTATTGAACAACAGCAGTCAAACATTATTAATATGTGTGTTTGTAATTTAAATTGTAAAAAACATAAGGCCCACTTATAAGATTAATCACCCCCTCTGATGGCCCATTGATCCATTTGAATGTGGGGGGAGGGGTTCTAATTAGGTGAACAAACACACCTGACTGTTTACAACATTTGTGGGGTGGGGGAGGGGTTCTAATTAGGTGAACAAACACACCTGACTGTTTTAAACATTTGTGGGGTGGGGGAGGGGTTCTAATTAGGTGAACAAACACACCTGACTGTTTTAAACATTTGTGGGGTGGGGAAGGGGTTCTAATTAGGTGAACAAACACACCTGACTGTTTACAACATTTGTGGGGTGGGGGAGGGGTTCTAATTAGGTGAACAAACACACCTGACTGTTTTAAACATTTGTGGGGTGGGGGAGGGTCAAACAAGACAATGGAGCAGACAATATACATTGTTCAAGGGACTATAGGCTAGAGATATAAATGGACTCAGGATTGCATGGTGGGGAGGTTATTGAAGGTAAATATGCATGTAGGGCAATAAATGATTAATGTCCAAAAACAGGCATGCATGAAGATAAAGGGGACATTCACAGCATTATGAAAGCATGCTAAATATAAAATTGATGCGCTTTAAATAAATAGTGCACAATATGCTGCTGCGACTAAGCTTAAATCCAGGAATAAAAAATGCATACATGTGAATAAAATAAATAAATAATTATGGTGCAAATACATGTGTTAAAATTGCCAAAATAAATCTTCAAATTGGTGATGTGACGGTGAATATAAATAAAATAATAATAACACTCTGAGTACAATGTCCAGGCAGAGATAAATAGTGGGGGAAAGTAAAAATAAACAGTTCCTTCCCTTAATCCAGATTGATTGACTCACTGGGTTAGATCGTTTGTATCAGGATATTTAGTTTTTCTTGCATCCCACTTAAGCCATAATACTGCTGGTGATTCAGCTCTCAGGATAAAGGTTTTATGCAAAGCAAGCAAAGAAAAAATAGATCATTGTGCAGTGAACTTATTAGATAGTACATAAGCAAAACAGGGACAAGAGATACACTCACAAGCTCCCGGTCTATTAGAAGCATTCAAATATGCAGATTGCAGTCAGCCGCTGTGGACGAGGTTTCCCATAGAGAAACAGCTGCTGTTAACCTTCAGGTGTATTGCAGCACTGAACGTCCTAAGCTCCTCCCACGCGTTACATCACTGACAAGTTCCTTGAAAAAGTCACGTGTCAGTGATATAACGCGTGGGAGGAGCTTAGGACGTTCAGTGCTGCAATACACCTGAAGGTTAACAGCAGCTGTTTCTCTATGGGAAACCTCGTCCACAGCGGCTGACTGCAATCTGCATATTTGAATGCTTCTAATAGACCGGGAGCTTGTGAGTGTATCTCTTGTCCCTGTTTTGCTTATGTACTATCTAATAAGTTCACTGCACAATGATCTATTTTTTCTTTGCTTGCTTTGCATAAAACCTTTATCCTGAGAGCCGAATCACCAGCAGTATTATGGCTTAAGTGGGATGCAAGAAAAACTAAATATCCTGATACAAACGATCTAACCCAGTGAGTCAATCAATCTGGATTAAGGGAAGGAACTGTTTAATTATTTTTACTTCCCCCCACTATTTATCTCTGCCTGGACATTGTACTCAGAGTGTTATTATTATTTTATTTATATTCACCGTCACATCACCAATTTGAAGATTTATTTTGGCAATTTTAACACATGTATTAGCACCATAATTATTTAATTATTTTATTCACATGTATGCATTTTTTATTCCTGGATTTAAGCTTAGTCGCAGCACCATATTGTACACTATTTATTTAAAGCGCATCAATTTTATATTTAGTACTATTTGTTTGGTTATCTGATCACCCTATATTGATAGCAGCTTTAATTTACTTATTTTTTCATAGCACTAACTATATTGGTATATATATATTTTTAAGCACAATTTATTTATATCACACATATCTATCCACATCAGCACTTGGTTTCTATTCATTTTTTTTAGCAATTATGAAAGCATGGCAATTAGGTAAGGAGGACATTTATACAATACATTAAAAAACATTTCATACATATCATGTAATGTTAAAGGATAAAACTTACCTTCATATAGTCCTTCTGCAGGACCTGAATGATGGCAGAACAGGTCTCTGGGATTATTATCCCCAGAGCCTGGGGTGAGATGCCTGTCAAGAACTTCAAGTCCTGAAGACTTCTCCCTGTCGCCAAGTAACGTAACGTGGCAACTAGCCTCTGCTCCTCACTGATGGCTTGCCTCATGCAGGTATCCTGCCTGCTGATATGGGGGTCAGCATAGCCAGCAGACACTCAAAGATGGGGTCCGTCATCCGGAGATAATTCCTGAAATCCTCAGGATTATTCTCATGGAGCTCACGGAGCAAAGGCATATGAGAGAATTGGTCACACTGGCGCAACCAATTCTTCATCCATGAACTCCTCCTCGCCCTGTTCATGGACTGGACTTGGGTCAAAGTATTAACCCCAACACCATGTCCCCACGCAGCACAAACTCGAGAACGAGTACATCCATGCGACATGGCTTCAAAGCAGTCGGCTGGTCAAACAAACAAATTTATAACAAACGCACTGAAGAACAGCAAGGCCTATGAAGAACGACCTGAAAATCAGGAACGAGCGGACCAGAACGGCCTGCAAGGCAGGTTATGAACTGACCAACACACACTGAAAAGCAGATACAAGCCTCACAAGCACAAACTGAACCACAGAAAACGATCGAAATAAGCTGAAGTGTGAAAAGCGCGAATCATCTCTAACCAAACTTCTACTAACACAAGATAAACACGAGATTAGCAGAAGGAGCCCAAAGGGTGCCGTAGTGGGGCTTGAACTTCCTTTTTATAGTCCCGTCGTACGTGCTATACATCACCGCGTTCAAAACCAGTGGACTTTTGCAATGATCGTGTGTCGCCAAGTCCGTCCCTTTTTAAGTCTGGCGCAAGGAGCCGACAAAGTCCGGCGAAAAGTCTGCCGAGCAAAGTCCGCTCGTGTGTACGCGGCATAAGAATTCAGATAACAACAGATAGCTGCTAGTTCCCTTTTCTCAGTCTGAAGCCGAACCGCAAAGAATTATAAAAAAAATTGTGCTTTTTTCGAGAACTGCACCCCAGACAAGACATGACGTCAACATCCATCCTCTCGGAAAGGAAGTTACCAAGATACCCCCAAAATCGCTATGATCAATTGCTAAATTTGCTGAAGCTGCTACAAAACTCAGACAATGTCACAATAAAATGTTTTCCAAGTGCCTTCTTTTTGTCTGACAAAAATGTATAAAACTGTGAAAGAGGAAATAAAGACTTCAGAAGTTTTTTATTCTGAACTGAGAGTCAGAGCTTGATTACTTCACAGCATGCATGCTTTTACATTTAATTTGATAAGAGGGAGATATAAGAAAATCAGACTTTTTGTTCTGAATCCAAAACATTTTGGCGCTCAAACGTGGGGCTCAAGGCTAGGGTCCCAAGTAGCCAATCAAGAAAGGACCGGGAGAGAAAAGCCAACACGGAGACAGGAGGAGACTGATCACCTCTAAAAACGGTAAGACACTTTTGATATCTCGTATATCTAGTCTACTGTTTATCCTGTAGTCGTGGCTGGTCAATCTCTGTGCCCATATTGGCTTCCTGTGGCCCTCAAAGACAAGTATTAATCTTGCCTCGAGTCTGTTGATAAGTTAAGGAACCTGCAATTATATCTACCGCCTGTTTTGTTCTATTCTGTTTTGTTGATCGATCTTGTGTTTTGTGGTGGCTGTTAGGAATGAGGGATTGCTTATATAGTCACGGATGATGGATGAAATTAGTTGACGTGGTTTAATCTTCTCCTGGGACCAGGAGAAGGCATCAGGATGTGGTTAAACTTCTCCTGGGGGAATAAATAATTGAGCACGGGTGCAGGTACAGTAAGTAGAAACCAGGAGGGGGCATCAGGAACACGCATAGCATGGGGGATCCCGTGGCAGTTTGAGTAATCCTGTACTTCACTGCAGTTGTCACATATTTTGTTGTTGGTTGATTATGTCATGTCCTAAATGTGTTTGCGGACTGTTATTTGGCATACGTGAAGGAGGCTGGGGGTTGGTTAAAGTGGTAGAGCCAGGGGGCGTGGTTTTGACATGCTGCAGTGAGGACGCGTCTCTCCCGGGCTCCGGCGCTGACACCAGGTTTACAGCACTTGTTTTATCTTTTACCACCATCCTTTCTCTAACTAAGATGAGGAAGAGGTCTGGCAAGCCCCTACCTAAAAAGGATCTTCAACTGGCTCGATTAAGTGATTTCTCGCTGTGGATCCGGACGATCCAGGGGACATGGATGGCCTAGGCCGCTCACCTCGTGGCGTGAGCTCCGGCACAAGCCCCGCCCCTCGACACAGACCCGAACGCAGACATTGCTCGCCGGCATCTTCAGTCTGCACGGAGGAGGAAGATATCGCATCCAGACACTCTGGAGTCGTGGCCCTGGTGAGTGACTTGCCCACTAAAACAGAACTTGCCTCCATGTTACTGAGCCTGGAGCGGGCCATTAAGAAAGAGGTCTCCGCTGTGCGCTCTGATCTATCCCAGGTACTTGAGCGGGTGGATGAGTCAGAGCAATGCTTGGATCGCCACGCGGCGGCCATAAGAAACCTGCAGTCCACCACCCGCACACTTGCAATAGCCCATAGAATGGCTTTATACAAGATCGAAGATCAGGAAAACCGTAACAGGCGTAACAATATTCGCATTAGAGGACTGCCTGAAGCGACTGGGGATGAAGATCTCCTCCCATCCATCCGTGGGATCTTTAATGGCATGTTGGGCCAGGCCGCTGACTACCCTCTAAAAATTGACCGGGTTCACAGGGCCCTCAGACCCGGCAACCTCTCCTCAGACACCCCCCGCGATGTCATATGCCGAGTTCATTATTATGATGAAAAGGAACTTATTATGAAAAAAGCCAAGGAAGCTGCATCACTGGACTTTGATGGCACCATTCTATCTTTTTACCCAGACCTGGCCAGGGAAACCTTGGAACGGCGCAGGGCCCTACGTCCCCTGATGGAGAAGCTGCGAGCTGCTTCTATTAAATACAGATTGGGCTTTCCAGCTGCGTTGATTGCAAACAGAGATGGTAAGACGGCGATCTTACAGTTCCCAGAGGACCTTGAGAAGTTTTGCATGGATGTCAACATAATACCGCCTGAACTACCTGGCTGGCAAGAGGCTATCCCGGCTCTGTCCAACAACTCAGAGCCTAGATGGCAGAAAGTGGACCGCAAGCACCGAACCTCCCCTGCTGGGAGTTCACCCCTGGGAGAATAGTTTCTAACCAAAATGGCCTTGCCCACTCCATTCATTTTACCTGCCTGTACCGGAGCAATGTGGCCCATAAGTATCACCTCTTTCTTCCTTTGTTTGTTTTTTTTTTTTTCTCTTTTTACTGATTGACTTTTTATTTGTATTTTTTATGCTTCAGTCTCCACCCTGAGTACCTGGCTGGGGGCACAGACTCTGATGCACCTCACCACGCTGTCAGGGCTGTATAGGATGATAGACATGCTCTGATCCGAACATTATCATCTTTCTTTTTCCTTTTTGCTATGGTCTGATATTATATTTTATTTTTTATTTTTTTCAATATCCTAGACCATTTTACGTTTAACGTTTTAAGGTTCTGCTATTTAACGTTGATGTTCATGGGTTATGGGCCAAGTGTTGCTCTCTGAGTATATGTTACAACACTTAAACAATATACCGAGTGCTTTTTATTAGCATCACTTTTTATTTTCAGATGTGGTGCTGGAGTCGGAGCTTCGGGACGATGCGCACGCCTACCCAGCGTCCGCGTTTGGATGCCTGGAACTCCTTACTCCCCCAACATAGGGTGCGGCGTGGCCTCATGCCCTCACGGTCCTGTCCCCAACAGGGCTGTGGTCGTGTGGGTGTTGGGCGTCATCTGCACCCTCTCCATGCACGGCAGTTTTCTGCGTACACATGTTGACCACCTTTTTATGTGGTCGTTTTTTTTCTACTTATCAATGTTGTTCTTTTTTGTTCCTCTTTTTCCTGCTTTTTCTTTTTCTCTTTACTATTCTATTCCTTCTTTTCCTTCCCTCCCCCCTCCCACCCCTATTTCTCTCCTAACTTTTTTTTCCCTCACCTCATGTCCAAGATAGGTCAGCCGAATTCTCCTCCTTCTCCCCATGGGTACGGTAAAACTTATTTCATTTAATGTACGAGGTATTTATGCTCCAGGGAAAAGACATAATTTATATAGAGAGCTGAGTCGCCTACATGGAGATATTATTTTTCTACAGGAGACTCACCTCACACACACTACTAGTGTGAAGTTATTCTCCAAAAGGTACCCTACTTGGTATTATAGTCTTTCTGACATACATAAAGCAAAAGGTGTGGCCATTGGGCTTAGCTGCAATACGGCGTTTAAATTGGATAAGATGTTATGTGACCCTATGGGCCGTTTTCTGTTCCTTAAGGGCAGCCTGGGTAGTATGCCATGCACTCTAGCAAATCTCTATGCTCCTAATAGAGATCAGGCAGGATTCTTGACCACCACCTTGAAAAAACTGAGGGATTTCGCTCAAGGGTGCGTTCTCCTAGCTGGAGATTTTAATGTTCCTTTGGAACCGTGCATAGACACATCTAAAGGGAGATCTAGTATTTCACATAATCAATTGTTGTTTATACGTAAGCGATTACAAGACTCCCAACTAATGGATGTTTGGAGGATTATGCACCCAGGGACGAAAGATTATACCCACTTCTCCCACGTTCATCACACGTACTCCAGGCTCGATTATTTCTTTATAGATCACCATCACCTTTCACTACTCAACAACACTCGCATAGAATCCTCCCCTATGTCTGACCATTCCCCGATTTCGCTTGAACTAAAAATCCCGTCATTTCCCCTTAGGGCCACTAATTGGAAACTTAACGAATCCCTTATAATTGAGGACATAGACAGAAAACAAATAGCAGATGACTTAGCACTTTACTTTAAGGAAAACACCCACTCAGACATAACACCAGGAATACTTTGGGAAGCCCATAAGGCCCATATAAGAGGTAAACTAATGGAATTGGGAGCCCGGAAAAAAAAGCTTATTCCAACAAGCTCAGCTACTTAGAAAAATTGAGGCCCTGGAGATACAGCATAAAGCAAGCTTAACACAAGCCATACTAACTACTCTGACTACAAAAAGGGAGGAGCTGAAAGCACTATTTCACACTGAGCAGAAACATCACGCACGCATAGTAGCACAACGCTTCTATGAATGGGGAAACAAACCGAGTAGGCTCCTAGCTCGGTCATTGCAACAAAAGAAATCCGCATCTTTTATAGCAAAAATAAAAGGTCCCTCAGATACTCTGCTGTATGATACCTCTGCCATAGCGAGAGAGTTCAGAGAATTTTATCAACACCTATACCATGTCCAAAACACTATAACAGATCAGGCCACCAAATCCACTCTTATTAGAAATTACCTAGAAAAAGCCAATCTACCTAAACTGCCCCCTGACTCCCTGGCTAACCTAGAGGGAGAGATCACTGTTTCTGAATTACGTGTTGCATTGAAAGATATGGCTACTGGGAAGGCTCCTGGCCCTGACGGGTTTACGGTAGCTTACTACCGAGCATTTGCAGACATTTTATTACCTCACTTATCTTGCTATGCCAAGACTACTTCGGATGGTGGTATCCTCAGACCCGAGACTATACATGCGCATATTACCATAATCCCTAAAGTGGGAAAAGACCCAACCAATTGCGGAAGTTATCGGCCTATCTCATTACTGAACATAGATGCTAAATTGTATGCCAAAACGATTGCAAATAGACTTCTCCCCTTGCTCCCTCAGTGGGTATCTAATGAACAAACTGGCTTCATCCCTGGTAGGGAGGCTAGGGACAACTCCTTACGCACCCTCTCTTTAATTGCACAAGTCCGCGGGTCCTCCCAGTCCACCCTGTTACTGTCCACAGATGCCGAAAAGGCATTCGACAGGGTGGACTGGGACTATCTTATGGCAACGTTGGCACATTTCGGCATAGGCCCTTACCTTCTGTCACGGATTACCGCCCTCTATAATCACCCTACTGCGCAGTTGTGCATAAATGGCACTCTCAGTGACTCATTCACCCTACATAATGGCACCCGACAGGGATGTCCTCTTACACCTATTTTGTTTGCACTCTCCTTGGAACCATTTTTGGCAACAGTGCGATAGAACCCCTCTATACGTGGTATCCCTATAGGTGACTTTGAACATAAATATGCTGCAGATGCAGATGACATTTTATTTTATATACAACAACCCTTGATTTCCCTACCTAACCTTATGTCTGAATTCTCAGCGTTTAGCGCCATATCCAATTTTAAAATTAATATGTCAAAATCTGAAATCCTCAATGTCTCAATCCCGGCCCAGAATGTAGAAAGCCTGAAACAGTCCTTTCCTTTCTGCTGGCAGACTGATAAAATGAAATATCTAGGCATATACCTCACTCCGAACCTGTCAGCCCTTTTTCGTCATAACTTTCTGCCCTTACTAAATCAGATTAAATCAGATTTACAAAAGTGGTCTCAAATTGCTCACACGTGGCTAGGGAGAATTGGAGTTGTAAAAATGAATATACTACCCAGGTTGCTTTTCCTATTTCAAATGATACCCTTTGGTATACCGGTAGGCTTTTTTAAGGTTATTAGTTCCTTAATTGGCCGTTATGTATGGAACAGAAAGTGACCTAGACTTGCTAGATCCCTTCTCACTAGATCTAAAAGGGATGGGGGCTTAGCCCTCCCAGATTTGAAAAGATATTTTTTGGCAACTGTATTGAGTAGAATCTGACTGGAAGTACCACAAAAATTCTAAACTATGGGTAAAACTGGAATGTGAACTTGGTGGCTCTGATCTTTTTACGCAAATATGGATACCCAAGAGATATAGGAGTATATCTTCAACAGTATCTCCACTCACTCGTTCTACCCTAATGATATGGGACTCACTCTGCAAAGCACATATATGGTCATACAACTCACCACTTTTACCTCTAACCGGCCACAATTATTTCCCACCGGGGAACATGGACCCCAAGACACACTCTTGGTCTTTTGGATCATTTTCTCAATTGCATTACGTAACCACCCCAACGGGTATTTTGCCGCTAAATAAAATTGCACATCTTTCTACAGTGACGCCCATGGTCCATTGGAAGTATCGCCAATTGGCAGCTTTCGTCCACTCTCTCCCAAAACCTCTACGGTCCATCTCGGAACTGACACCCCTTGAATCAGCTTTTACTGAAGATCAACCTGTGGAGAAACCCGTTTCTTACTTTTACCAAGCCTTGCACAGTTTAGCCCCCTCAAAAGATCCGACTTTCCTTAATAAATGGGAAAAAGATCTACATAAAGAATTACTACCGGAACAAACAGCTATTATTCTCACAATGACCCATGCATCTTCCGGGGCATCTAAAACAGCAGAGGTAAATTATAAGCTGCTGACGAGATGGCATTACACTCCTGTCATGCTTCATAAAACCTTTCCTCAAACATCACCTCTGTGCTGGAGAGGATGCGGGGAACATGCATCACATGCTCATATTTGGTGGTTTTGCCCTTTAATACGCCCCTATTGGTGGTCCATCCTTTACTGGATTAATGAGATTCGAGGTACTGAGATTCCTAATGACCCATGGATTGTATTGTTACATTGTACAGACAAACCAGTGGTATCATATAAAAAATCTATAACGCCACACCTCCTTAATGCTGCAAAAGCTCTCATCCCTCGCTTTTGGAAACAACCGAACATACCTTCCATACGTCATTGGCTAATGGAAGTGAATCGTTTATACTGTATGGAAGATCTTACTCTCTCTCTTAGACAAAAATCTAACTTAGCGAAAAAAATGTGGTCCCCCTGGTTTGCCTTTAAATATACAACCGCCTATGCGGAAATTATGTCTTCAACCAAATAGTTGGCTCCTGACAACTTTTATTGCATAATAGAATCTGGACAGAGGTGCTTCCATCCCCCCCCATCCCACCCTAACCTCCCCTCCTCTCCGTCTTCCTTTCTTCTACTACCCTTTTTTCTTTCTTTCCTACTTTCAGTATCTATGTTATTTTGTTTATACAATAATATTTCTCAGGGAAGATTGTCTTACCATTATGTGATATATGATTCACAGATTTTTCATGTTATGCAGCGGATAACTATTGTGTGTCTCTACTCCAGATTGGAGTTATAGTTAATATTTCTTTATATGTGTACCTTTCTACATTCACATTTTTAATTATCTACTGATTGTCTACAACACTAAAGTGTATTGTTCTTCTCTAAACTGTATATGATACTGTCATATTCTTTAATTCTTTAATAAAAACTAATTAAACAAAAAAAAGTGGTAGAGCCAGGACATAAGAGAGACGCTCTTGGTTACAAACCCTTGTTAGCAGAGATTTAGATTAAACGTACATTATCCAGTTAAACTTGAAGTTGGCAAGTCGCCACAGGCTATAGAAAGTGAAGTTAAAAGGAGGGGACACGCAGCCGAAAGGTGTCCGTTGCAACTTCAACAACCAGAACAGTTTGAAGAGGAAGGAAAAAAAATAGAGTGAGGAATTTGGGCATGGTTCTGGGAAATGTAGATGACATTTAAAGTGGTGCATTGAATACTAGTTACTGTACTCCTTATCTGTTTGTTAAATGTCTTGTAGAGAGTAATATGTAGTCACATATTACTCGCTCCCCCACCTGTGGCCACCTGAGTGGACAGGGCTGTGATTGGTCTATGTTTTGGGAAGACGCGTGTAAGGAGACTTGCACGGCAGTTGAACACTATAGATGTTCATTTCTTTCTCTCTCTCTTTCTCTCTATCCCTTTTGTCCTCGTTAACTTGAGACTGTGATATGGTCTGAACCGTACCAGGTGACGGATAGAGGAATTGTTAGACCCTTGAGTCAGGACAGCCTCGTGACATGTCTAAAATCCTGAGCAGACACAGATAAATATCCCAGTCATCAAGACAGAACGTAGCAAAGTAGTGTTATATATTGGAAGGTGGTCTGAAAGAGGAAAGGTGGTGGTCAGAGGATTGTCGGACCCTTGAGTCCAAGACAGCTTCATAAAACCGCCATACAAATCCTGAGCCCGGACACATAAACTTCCCAATAGCTAACGATGGGGCAGAAATTGGAGAGGGTAGTTTGGCTTGTGATTTGGTATTAGAGCGAGAAGGAGAGGGTGCTGTAAAAAAAAAAGAGAAAGAAGTTGGCAAAAGAGTGTGGGGTTGATATGCATTTGGGCGGAAGGCTACAGGTAGATGAATGGTGTACTGTTTTGAAAAATAAAAAAGGTCTGTTGTCAGATCATGGGTTGCTACAAACAGCAGACGCTTGGTTCAAAGTTGCAAAAGCTATTCATGAAGAACGTAATGAAAAGATATGAGGAATTGGCGCTGCCCTATTAGCAGTAAGTATTGTTTAGGGGTCAGAAGAGTAAATAAATACGTGAATGGATAAAAAATGGTGACAGCAATTGTGTATGTGAAACAAAAGAAATAAATATGTGTTCCTTAAATAAATGAATCCCCCCTTTTTTTGTTGCACATGAAAATAAATGAATTCATTAATATAAATTCCTAATAAATGAGTGTGCACCTCTCCTGTGTTGTGAAAATAAATATTACAATAAGTGGGTTGAGTTTATACTTGCTCTACTTTCAATATGGACCTTATATAGGTGATAAACCAAATTGAACAAAATATACGAGAAATAATAATAATCATAAAATTGTGAAAGGATTTTGTGAGTAACCTCCTAGTGAAAATATATACGGGGGCCGTGAGATACGCCCTATTCGGGGGCTATCGGCAACCGTATGGGGTTACCACATATCCCCAATAGATATATTGATTAAAGTGCGCTGTGCATAAAGTGAACAAAAGTGCAAAAAAACTCTATATTACAATATATTAAATAACCTCAAATTTCATATATAGAAAATATATATATACAGGAATCCAAACAGTTAATACTCATATTAGAGACAGCGAATGTGAGTACAACATCTGTGAAACAGTCCCTATATTGAAATAAAAAAGTCTATTGTGTAAGACACGAACAGTTGAGAACATCCAGATCAGTTGATATGCATTCAAAGATGCTCAAGGGGTAATATAAGGTGACTTCCGTGCGAATAGAAGCTGGTGACTCCAGGTGCTCCCCCCCCCCCGTGCTCCCCCACTCACCAGAATACCTCACCCCCGAGGGGGTATTAGGCAGAGGAGTGGGTGTCTTTTGGTGGCTGCCTCTGATGGATGTCCCTCTTAGGCTTTACTGCACCATGGATTGCTTCCTTTTAGACCGATAATGTGGGTCCCCTTGTGTTGATCCAGACCCGGATACCTCTGCTGCTATCCACCTCCGTGCTGCTAAATCCTCCTCACGCAAAGAAATAGACAGGGGCTTGCATAGTGAAGTACGTCCGGTTTATTAAAAGTAAAAAGTACAATAAAAGCGTAACAAGCTTTTGCAGTTGCGGCTGTGAGCTAAGGATGGGATCGGGACAAAGATCCAAATGTGCGTCCCACCTTGCGTTTCAGCCGGCTCTTCCGGGTATGATGTGTGAGCGTGACTCTGCCTTACGCGTTTTGTCATCAGACGTTGTCAAAGCCGTCTTTGACGTCTGATGACGAAACGCGTAAGGCGGAGTCACGCTCACACGTCATACCCGGAAAAGCCGGCTGAAACGCAAGGTGGGACGCACGTTTGGATCTTTGTCCCGATCCCATCCTTAGCTCACAGCCGCAACTGCAAAAGCTTGTTACGCTTTTATTGTACTTTTTACTTTTAATAAACCGGACGTACTTCACTATGCAAGCCCCTGTCTATTTCTTTGCGTGAGGAGGATTTAGCAGCACGGAGGTGGATAGCAGCGGAGGTATCCGGGTCTGGATCAACACAAGGGGACCCACATTATCGGTCTAAAAGGAAGCAATCCATGGTGCAGTAAAGCCTAAGAGGGACATCCATCAGAGGCAGCCACCAAAAGACACCCACTCCTCTGCCTAATACCCCCTCGGGGGTGAGGTATTCTGGTGAGTGGGGGAGCACGGGGGGGGAGCACCTGGAGTCACCAGCTTCTATTCGCACGGAAGTCACCTTATATTACCCCTTGAGCATCTTTGAATGCATATCAACTGATCTGGATGTTCTCAACTGTTCGTGTCTTACACAATAGACTTTTTTATTTCAATATAGGGACTGTTTCACAGATGTTGTACTCACATTCGCTGTCTCTAATATGAGTATTAACTGTTTGGATTCCTGTATATATATATTTTCTATATATGAAATTTGAGGTTATTTAATATATTGTAATATAGAGTTTTTTTGCACTTTTGTTCACTTTATGCACAACGCACTTTAATCAATATATCTATTGGGGATATGTGGTAACCCCATACGGTTGCTGATAGCCCCCGAATAGGGCGTATCTCACGGACCCCGTATATATTTTCACTAGGAGGTTACTCACAAAATCCTTTCACAATTTTATGATTATTATTATTTCTCGTATATTTTGTTCAATTTGGTTTATCACCTATATAAGGTCCATATTGAAAGTAGAGCAAGTATAAACTCAACCCACTTATTGTAATATTTATTTTCACAACACAGGAGAGGTGCACACTCATTTATTAGGAATTTATATTAATTAATTCATTTATTTTCATGTGCAACAAAAAAAAAGGGGGGATTCATTTATTTAAGGAACACATATTTATTTCTTTTGTTTCACATACACAATTGCTGTCACCATTTTTTATCCATTCACGTATTTATTTACTCTTCTGACCCCTAAACAATACTTACTTCTAATAGGGCAGCGCCAATTCCTCATATCTTTTCATTACGCACTTCCAATTAATTCCTATTTAGGAATTAATTAAGGGGAGGCCGCAGCCCTTTTAAATAATATTCTTTTCCTAAGCGCGGACTCTCAATTTAAGTATTCATGAAGAACGCTTGGTTCAAAGTTGCAAAAGCTATTCATGAAGAAAGGTGGACAGAACAGGAAATGTGTTGAAATGGTTGTATTATGTATGTGTACAAAAAGCCAGAAAAGGGGTCAAAATCAAAGACAGACAGACAGCCACCGCCTTATAATGGCGTCTGGATCCCAGGAAGCAGACACTCCCTTCCGTTTACTGCCCCTCTGCTACAAGTGACAGAGGAGCTTCTGACACCTCCCCCGCCGTGCTTAATAGTAGACAATGTACACTTGTCTTTGTACGGCTCGGGTGGCTGCTACCACACACGCCCGACCCAAACTGTACCACCTGCACCACCGCCCCCACCGGAACCTACCCACATATATCTGGTGATAGACCAGTCCTTGGTATCGTATTACAAGGCCCAACCTACCCCATTAATGACAAGTGTACATTCTGGGGAAGACTCGGCAGCTCCCAGGGGGGAAACCCAGACACTCAAGCCTCAAGAGGTTCCCCCTTGGCCCTCCTGCCCTAACAGACCTGGGACTAGGGACTCAGACTCAGCCCGGCCTAATGCTAATGGACCAGAGTCACGCCGGCCCTGCCAAGATGCTCCAAGCTGACAGGCATGCCAGAACAGGTACAATCCCAGAACGACAGACTGTTACATTTCAAGGCACACCCCACATTGGGTCCATCCCCATGTATGACTCATCAGCTGGGGCAATGAGTTCCTTCGCGCCATTGTCCAACGACCCATTTGACCACCTATATGGTGACACACATTTACAGTCCCTCTTACGCCCCTTGCAATCCAATACACAAATCCAGCAGCCATTACCCAGTACTTTCCCTAAACCCCCTTTGAATGGGTTCCTGGACCCTCACATCACCAAAGACAACAGCCCCAATACGGTCCCTTCCCTTCATCACCGAGAGTCTGACTTTAAGGAGTTTTTCTAATAACAGTAAATGTAGCAAATGTGCTATATTTATGCAAATGGTTTTAATTGTGTTTAAGCTGTATTAGCAATAACTGGTTTAAAAAGTAGTTTAAAATGTTAAATTTCAACCAAAAAAACATATCATAAGAGTATTATAAATAAAGAGGAAGTTTATGTATTCTGGGCATTATGCCAGAAGAAGAACGAAAGAGGAAGTGCTTTCCTTGCTTAAATCTATATCTAGATTGAGGGCCCATTCACATCTGAGCATTTTGTAGTTTAAAAAAACAAAAAAAAAAAAAACAATTATTCTGTATGTATTCATATATCCACTCTAATGCCCCGTACACACGGTCGGATTTTCCGATGGAAAATGTGCGATCTGAGCTTGTTGTCGGAAATTCCAACCGTGTGTGGGCTCCATCAGACATTTTCCATCAGAATTTCCAACACACAAAGTTTGAGAGCAGGCTATAAAATTTTCCGACAACAAAATCCGATCGCGTCAATTCCGACCGGGGTGGACAATTCCGACGCACAAAGTGCCACGCATGCTCAGACTAAATTCCAAGACTGAACTGCTCGGTCTGGTAAAATTGGCGTTCGGAATGGATATAGCACTTTCGTCATGCTGCAATGTTTTAAATGGTTTAATGCAGCGCACTCTCTTCTTCTTTATAATGCTAGAAGAATGAAGTTGTTTTGCTGCTCATATTCACACAGACTTCTCACAAACTTCTTTCTTTGTTATTTTTCGAGATTTCATCAATATATTTTTATTTGTCACACCTGACTAAAAATGTATAATTTTTTTTTTTAATTTTTTTTTGGTTTGTATTTTTTTAAAGCCTGATCTTGTGTTTTTTGTTTTTGGTTAATTTTTTTTACTCCAGTATATTTTTGGGTGTGTTTTGTGTGTCAAGTTACCACAACACGATTATTATCTTGGAAGTGCAATCTGGTCCAGAAGCCCAAGAGATCATGAAAGCAACAGATGACATGTATGTCCCCAGGCTGTGGTCATACAAGAGCCTGCATCTTTTGTCAGACCAGACTGAACCCAGGGCCATTACTCTCTGGTCTTCCTTACACGCTTCCTTCCCGGCTGTGGCTCTGGTGTTGCAGGTGTGGCAGGAGGAGGAGTAGGACCTGGAAGAGGAGCAGGAGGAGGAGGAGGAGGACCTAGAGGAGGAGGAGGAGGACCATGGGTGAGCTGACAAATGTGGGTTTGGCAGGTGAGTTGGCCCCTCAACCCCTTATTTAGAGCTTCTAAAATGAGAAACTCACATAAGAGGCGTTGGCCCTCCTCCATTTGCAGCATTTTGCATGCTGTTAGGTCAGCAAAATCCTCTTCCACACTGTGGGGTGTTCTGAGGGCCTCAGTAGCCTTACGAAATAGGCCAATTGCTGCCTCCTCCAGGTTACTCCTCTTCCTGCCACTTTTTTCTTTGAAGGCGGAAGGAAGGGACCTGGGTATCGGGCAGCCTACTTGGCCCGGCCACCTCCTGGCTGAGACTTCCCTTTGTATGAAAAAGAGACATCGTTTTAGTTTTTGGTTCATCAATCACAATCAGAAATTACTACTCCAAAGTAACATAGATTTAACATCATTAATGTGACCAACAGAAATATTTAGAGGAATGCTATACCTGACTCAAGCTGGGCTCCGCCACATGGTGCTGCCTGGAAGGGCCAGGTTGGACGTCAGAAGCCTCAGCTGGGGGGGAAGGAAGCGTGGAAGGAAGAGTGGAGAGTGCTGGCCTGGGTTCAGTCTGACCTACCAGAAAATGCAGTCTGTCATAGTACCACAGCCTGGGGACATAAATGTCATCTGCTGCTCCTGATCTCTGGGAATCCTGGACCTTCTTGCGCTCCCTTAGATAAGTGCACATAATGCCACCAATTAGGGCCTTCAAATAGGGGATGTCTGCCATGGGGATCACCAGCTTCACAAATTGCAGCAATTGATCCAGCGCTGCCTTCCTCTTTGTTTGGTTCTTATAATCGGGGTGGTTTACTTGCCACAGACAGGGCAGCTCCCTGAACATATCTATGAATATGCTGATAAAGTCCTGATCCTTCAATATATCCATTTTCTCTGCAAGACACAACACAAGACAAACCCTAATGTCAGGCTAAAGTCTCCTAATCTTGTCCCAATATAGGCCTCAATTTCTAAGCAGTATAGTCCCAAGCCTAAATGTTACCTTCATTATCATGATCAGCGCTTCCGATACTCCTTCCTCCGCTCACAGATCATACGTACTACGCACGCATGTTACGCTTTATATACACTGCGCATGCGTGAAACTCCGCCCGCCCCTGACATTCTTTCTAGTCTATTCCCCGCCCCTTCTCATTCGGCGCAGTGGGGAAGAGCACATGGCGGAGACACAGCAGGTGATTGATAATTACACCAACGAGGAGGAGGAGGAGGAAAGCCTGGCGCCAGAAACGTCACGATTCCGGAGGAGACGATTTAAGGCATCAAATATGTCCTTTGGGGAGATGTTGGAGATGGTCGACATAATGAAGAGGGCCGACTATGACAGGAAGTATGGACCTTACCCCAACCCCAATGTCAGAAAGGCCAAGATCATGGCGAAAGTAGTCAAGAGTCTGCACCGGAATTTTGGGGTACGACGATCCAAGGATCAACTCATGAAGCGGTGGTTGGACCTCAAATTAAGGGAGTATGAGCAGTACAGAAGGATCAGGAGAGTGCTGCAAAAAAGTAAGTAGTTGTCCTGTGTTTCTATTCGTTATTTTTATAACGTTCGTGCTACTCCATGTGCTTTTCTTTACTGTTGTACAGTTTAAAATGGCAAATTTCATGTTCTTGGACACATTATTAGTTCGTAGGAAACATTGTTCGTTCGGCCTATAAAACACCATGTTTTGTCCAGATGCAGTTCAATACATTTTTTATGGCCTACTTCTCTTAAAATAATTTTGGTGTCTAGATGGGTTTGTAACTAGAATGAAATGCAAACTAGATTCTGTGTAAGGAGAGGACACTCAGCAGCTGTTTACACATCTGGACGCTGGCGCACTAGTGTGGGACACAAGAACACCCTTTTTAATAGGGGGCCCACACAGGTGCTCCAGTGTATACTATAGGGGTGGCTCCATCTGTGAAGCTTGTACAAAACAGGTAAGTATTCCAGCTTGACAAAGGCAACAAATATTTCTTCATCTTGGAACTCTGCCAAAACAGACAATTGTACCCCACTTCCAAGCAATGTTTCATATTCCTATTTCTGCCATCAAATATCTGTGTGCTAAGTATACCTATTTTTTTTAACATAGGGGAGAAAAGACTCGGAGGGCACCACTCATCAGAGGAGACCACAGACCCCCCACCTCAGGAAGAAGTGGAAATCCCACAAACACAGAGGAGGAGGAGGGAGACGTGGTGGAAATTGTCACCACAACAAGTGAGTGTCTGCGACCACAGCCTCAGGTAAGAGATGGATGCCGGCATATTTATAATACATGGTGTGTTTTTGTTGCTATATTTTTAGGTGATCGTGATGTTGTGGATGAAGGTCATTTCACCAGTGAAAGTGCCCAGATCCTGATCAGGGAGATCATGGGGTGTAATAGGGACTTGGAAAACATCAAGCAAAACATCAACGATGTTCAAAACAAAATGAAGAACATTATTGATGTTTTAGGGAGAGTTTAAAACCCCTCGAAATCCCTAATGTTTTCTGCTTTTATTTCCCAAAATTTTTTTAACTTTTTTTGACATATTCTCGACAAGCCAAATTTTGAAGATGCACACAATGTGTCAACATGTGCTATCTGCCATCAAAGGAGATCAATGTATGCGTTTTGTGGGTGCAACCCCTTTCTCAATAATAAAGTAGCTGAGAGGAAGGGGTTGCACCCACAAAACACGTCCCTTGATCCCCCGTGATGGCAGCTAACACATGTTGACATTCGGCAATTTGTGTGTATCTTCAAAATTTGGCTTTTCCAGGGGCGACTTCACCCCATCTGCTGAACACAATATCAAACACAGTTTATAAATACTCATGTCTGATATTGCCTTCACTTTCAATAAAAGTTGAACTTTGTAAGTTCCAGACTTGTGTATTTCTTGTTGGTTTTAAACATGCCTGTTTTACCTTAAAAGGACATTTCTACTTTTATTAATGTCACCTCTAAATATTTTAGACAACAAACATGTTGTTTTGTTTTAAAAACCTTTTATAAATGCACATGTGATTGTGCTGGTATTAAAAAAAATTGATAATCAAAGATGTGTGGCTTTCAATGGTCCTAAACTTTTTTTGTGGTAAAATTGGTGTTTTCTGTGACAATGGGGGTTATTTCCTAAGGGCAAATCCACTTTGCACTACAAGTGCAGTTTCAGTGCAGTCTCAAGTGCACTTGTAGTGCAAAGTGTCTTTGCCTTTAATAAATAACACCCAACAGTGCTTTATAATGTTACACAATCACACCATTTTCACGACTCCCCATATTTCTGTCAGGGTCAGCTAAAAGAAACACAAGCAGTAAATGTAAGCAAATATTTTTGAAGTTACAAAGTTATTTTTATTTAAAAAATGTCTCAGACATTGTCTGGCATATTGATGCCCCCCCTACCTGCAAAGTATTCAAGGTATCTTAGACGGACCTCACGGGCACTCAGGGGGGGCAAACCAGGATGGCCAGCTTTAAGCGCCATCAGGGTTGGTTCATTTAGATTAATTCCGGCCTCAGGCCCAACTGAGCCAGCATAGTTCACAGAATTTCTCCTTAAAAAGTTGTGGAGAACACAGCAAGCCAGGATGATGTGATTGAGTTTATACTCCGCCATGTGTATCGGTGTAAGGAATAGGTGGAACTGGCTGGCCATTATTCCAAACATGTTCTCCACCACTCTTCTGGCTCTGGACAGCCGGAAATTAAAAACCCTCTGGTCCGGGATGAGGGTCCTCATAGGGAATGGCCGCATAAGATGGTCCCCCAGCGCAAACGCTTCATCCGCAATGAAGACGAATGGGAGTCCTTCCACATTATCTTCTGGAGGTGGCAAGCCCAAGCTGCCATTCTGGAGACGCCTGTAGAACTTCGTGTGGGCGATGACTCCACCATCGGACATCCGGCCATTCTTCCCCACGTCCACATACAGGAACTTGTAAGTAGCCGACACCACCGCCAAGATCACAATACTATTGAACACCTTGTAGTTGTAATAGTATGACCCCGAGTTGGGTGGTGGAACGATGTGGACGTGTTTCCCATCAATTGCCCCTCCGCAGTTAGCAAAGTCCCACCGCTGGGCAAAGTGGGAGGCCACAGTCTGCCATTCCTGTGAGTTGGAAGGAAACTGTGGAGTCAAACAAGAATAAAAAATGATTCATTTTGCACATAAACATGGAAAGCAGATTAGACACAAACATTCTTGGTCAACATCAGTATAACATTTATTTTAGGGAGTATTTAAAGACAAAGGTATAAGGTCCACCTATCAGATTCCTCCCCCCTCTCATGGGTCATTTTTTCAATTTTAGGGGGGATATGTTTTGGACAGGTAACCCCTCCACTTCATTGAGAGATGAATGCCTAAATAATCTGTATTACTTTGGCCAGCCCCTCCTTACTTACACTATTGGCAGCCTACTGGACAGGTAAGAAGTGTCATAATACAAAGATATAAATACACACTGTACACATTTGAGCACATTTTTATATTCTGCTATTACCTATCAAGATAATAATAGGATACAAAAACTTTAAACAGTACCATTTGAAAGTATTCAGGCAGGCCCTTGCACTACATTCTTTGGGGAATTCATCCAAAAATCTGACCACAAAAGAGGTGGGTATAGTGTGTATGGGTTTGGCAAAGTCAGCAGATAGAGGATTGGTATCATCTGAGTTAGCAGTTGGGGGGAGGGAGGGTTCCAAATGATTTTGGGACCCCCAAAAAATCCTCTTGCACTCTGCCTGAATTTAAAGCACACATCACAATTTTACACATTTTAGGGGGTATTTAGGGTAAAGCACTACTATGGAACTGACAAAATACATTGTTAAGTGACTACATGAGGTGAATATAGGCCCAGGAGAGCATGCTGGGGAGGTAAGTGAAGGCAAATATGTATGAAGGACAAAAAATAATTACATAAAAATCCAGCATGCATGAGGACAAAGGGGACATTCACAGCATATTACAATCATGGTAATTAGGGAATGAGGAAAGAAATACCATTACATTATCAAACATTCTATACAATAAAATGTGATGTTAAAGGATAAATCTTACCTTAATATACTCCTTCTGCAGGACCTGGATGATGGCAGAACAGGTCTCTGGGATAATGATCCCCAGAGCCTGGGGGGAGATGCGTGTCAAGAACTTAAGGTCCTGCAGGCTTCTCCCCATTGCCAAGTACCGCAGGGTGGCGACTAGCCTCTGCTCCAGAGTTATGGCTTGCCTCATGCAGATATCCTGCCTGCTGATATAGGGGGTCAGCAAAGCCAACAAACGGTGAAATAAGGGGTCCGTCATCCTGAGAAAGTTCCTGAAATCATCAGGATTATTCTCACGGATCTCACGGAGCAAAGGCATGTGACAGAACTGGTCATGCTGGAGCAACCAATTCTTCGTCCATGAACTCCTCCCCACCCTGTTCATGGACTGGGCTTGTGTCAAAGTAAGGACCCCAACACCAAGCCCCCACACAGCAAGAACTATACAATGAGTACGTATACACAACATGGCTAGAAAACGGTCGGCTGGTCAGAACGAAGTAACAGAACGCACTGAAGAACAGCAAGGCTTGTGAAGAGCGAACTGAAAATCAGTAACGAATGAACAAGAACACAATGACAGAGTCAAAGGTAACTCGCTGCACGCACTGAAGAACAGATACAAACCCACAAGCACAAACTGAACAGCAGAAATACAATTTGAAAACCACGAGTCTGAAAAAGCGTGAATCGTCTCTCACCAAACTTTTACTAACACGAGATTAGCAAAAGGAGTCCAAAGGGTAGCTCGCTTAGTACTGAACTGCCCTTTTATAGTCTCGTCGTACGTGGTGTACGTGACCGCGTTCTTGGCGTTTGGAAATTCCGACAACTTTGTGCGACCGTGTGTATACAAAAGAAGTTTGAGCCAACATCCGTCGGAAAAAATCCATGGATTTTGTTGTCGGAATGTCCGATCAATGTCCGACCGTGTGTACGGGGCATAAAACGCCTGAAGCCAATATGTGTACAAGAGGTCACACAAGGAAAGGTGAATCTGTTGAGAAATAGCACAAAAAGTTTACTGATTTGGGTTTTAGCCTGCTGAACAAAGCACATAGACATATGTTAATTTATCTCAGGTCTTAAATAGTCAATCCGAAAGGGTCTGTGATGTCCAGAGTATAGAGTAATGGAGCTTGAGACGTTGTTATTAGTGGTTATTAGGTCCAGAATCCTCACAAAGCAGTAGAGAGTAGCTCCTCTCATGATGGCCTCTGACACACCCTATCTGCTCCCACCAGTACCAACTCCACGTGTCTGCTTCAACTGAGGAAGACCTGTCCACTCCAGAAGGGAATACCGAAGCCCCCAGAAATTCACCCACAGTCAACCAAGCCCTAACTGTGGTCCACATGAAAACGCCCAGTACCAGGGACATGACACCCCACCTCACCCACCACCCCGCCCCTCTCCGGATCACTTGGCCCCTATCTTCAAGCAAGCCTGTGTCACCTGCCCGCTACACCTGGACTGTTATGCCACAAGGTGCCCAGAAGGTGCCCAGAACTCTCCCTCCCAATTCGCCAAGGCAATGGCCCTCATTCTGGAAAACTGGATGAAGTTATACCCAGACGTTGTACTCCTTCAGTATGTAGATGACCTCCTACTTGTGCAGATGGTGATGCCTTAATCTTCTCTGAAAGCCTCCTCCACTACCTGGCTGAGCAAGGATGCAGGCGACCACGAAGGGACTGGCCTTAAAAGCAAAAAGTTCAGAGAGAAAGTGATTTTCCTAGGCCTCTGCATCTCCCAAGGCACCCGACATCTCACTGAAGAAAGAGGTGCAGCAATCAAAGCCATCCCTTTGCCTCAAGGTCATAAACCCTTACATGCTTTCCTAGGATTAATCTCCTATTGCCGATCTTGGATTCAGGGAGCCTCCCCACTTGATGCAACCTCTCTACAATGCCCTGAAATCTGACCCTTTCCTGCTCTCCCCAGAGGCCATAAACAATTTTGAAGTTCTGAAGGATATCCTCTCCACGGCCCCCGCTTAGGACCTCCCAAACTATGAAAAGACTTTCAAACTATTTGTCACAGAGAGAGAAGGACATGCCACAGGAGTTTTAGTTCAGACCCATGGCAACAGGCTCAGACCCATTGGTTATTACTCTTGCCAACTGGATCCAGTGGCCAAGGGGGGACCCTCCTGTCTCAGAGCTGTCTTTGCAGCCCAAGCCCTTTTGGACAAGACTGCTGACTTGGTGTTGGGCCACCCTTTAATCCTTGTTGCCCGTCATGACATAACTGCCATACTAAACCAAGTACAGCCCAAGCACCTGTCTTCAGCAAGACACCTCAGACTCCAGTGTTCCTTGCTCCTACCTGATAACATCACTCTCCTCTGATGTGATACTCTCAACCCATCCACTTTACTTCCACTTCTGGAGGGGGGAACCTCTTTGGAGAATGATCCTCATCTCATCGCTTATGACTGTTTCGAGGTGATGAAAATGGAGACTTCACATTTACCGACAGTCAGTGAAACAGCCCTTGAGAATCCTGACTTGACAATCTTTGTGGATGGTTCCAGGTATGCTGACAGCGCTGGACGATACCACACAGGATACGCAGTCACCACCGAAGATACAGTTCTTCAGGCTTCAGCATTGCTTCCTCCATGTCTACCCAGGAAGCAGAACTCCAGGCCCTAACAATGGCATGCAAATTGGCAAAGGGGAAAAGAGCTAACATCTATACAGATTCAAGATATGCCCTCAGCATTGCCTGCGATTTTGGGAACATCTGGAAAACCAGAAGGTTCCTGACAGCAGCAGGAACACCTGTAAAACACAGTGCAGCTATCAAGGACTTAATGGATGCTCCTCCCAACACAAGTGGCTATACTTAAGGTAGAGACGCACGGCAAGCCGAATTCCCAAGAAGCACGAGGCAATCACCTGGCAGATACCGCTGCAAAACAAGCTGCAAACAGAACGCAAGAACGCTCAGTGGAGTGAATGCACCCATCCTGGATGATACAGTGGATACCCCTGAAGAAACTGTACAGACCACCATGATTCTACAAAACCCTCCTGTGAGTAGGACCCATCTCAAGGACCAACAAGAAGCAGCCGATAAAGAAGAAAAAGAAGTGTGGATCAAGAAAGGAGCCACAGAAACTGAAGGGATCATGGAATTAAACAAGCGGCCCATCCTGGATGATACAGTGGATACTACTGAAGAAACTGTAAAGACCACCATGATTCTACAAAACCCTCCTGTGAGTAGGACCCATCTCAAGGACCAACAAGAAGCAGCCGATAAAGAAGAAAAAGAAGTGTGGATCAAGAAAGGAGCCACAGAAACTGAAGGGATCATGGAATTAAACAAGCGGCCGAGTCTGCCACGATCAATGTTTCCTGCAGTGGTACAGTGGGCCCACAGAATAGGAAGGAGCTGCTACCTTGCTGGAAGAGAGGAGACATTGCTAGAACTGGCAGCAGAGGAGTGAGTGATATCCGGTGGAGGACTCCAGGTGACTACGTAATTCCTTCTAGGAGGATGAGTCCCCATCCAGGAGATTTCAGAGTGGTGGGATACATCTCAGCCATCCCCAGGATAGGAGACATCTCTATACCGTCTATACGGTAAAAGCCTGCATGACTCACCGCCAACGGCCTGTGAGTCCACCAGTTCCGGTAAGGTCAATTTATGCACATCTCGCACATTTGAATGCAAGAGGAATCTCCATGATTTTGAATATGTATCTAGCAAGATAAGATCCACACACACGTGTTTGGGATCGCTTTCACATTTTATTGAACGGTTATAACCTGAGAGACTAATTCAAGATCACCTTTGTTTCCTACCTCTATATGAGGATAGTTGGATCCCATCCATGTTTATTGGTCACTTGTGTATTAGGATAATTTTTGAGGATATAAACTTTTTGAGATTGTCACATCAGATCACAATAGCACATTCATACTGAGTTTATTCTGTTCACTAGTTTTTGGATAAGAGTTGTCACTTATATAGATATACTCTCACATAGAGATACTTGTATGTTATATTTATATATATAAGCACTTTCTATGGAAATATAGCGCTGCACTTTTTCACTCTTGATTTTCACATACAATTAGTCTAATTGGTAGTGCTAGCTGCTTGAATTTTTTGAGTTGGCGCAGCAGTTTTATTTTATTTCATTTCACGAGTGGGCCCACAGTGCCTCTCATCTGTCAAAAACTTTGATGAACGCCCTGATCAATAAATACTACTTAGCTCCGGGGATTACACCACTTACCAACAACTTTTGCAAGTCATGCACTATCTGTTCTAAATGTAACCCAGAAAGAACGGAAAAGGTACCTTTGGAGCATCTAGCAAAGGCCCAGTACCCCTTTCAAAGGATACAGATTGACCACATCCAGCTGCCAAAGAGTGGCCAATGTGAATATGCATTGATTGTCATTGACATGTTCTCTGCATGGCCAGAAGGCTATCCCATTACCAACATGACAGCAAAAACCACGGGTATGGTGTCCCAGAGGTTATAGAGAGTGACCAGGGGCTGGCTTTCATGGCCTCAGTAACCAAATAGATATGGGCAGCTTTAGGGGTCACATTAGCTTCCCACACCCCCTACCATCCTCAGAGCAGTGGGAAGGTGGAAAGATTGAATGGCACAATAAAATCTAGAATGCATAAAAATGTCTCAGGAAACAGGGATGAGTTGGCCAGATAGCCTGCCCATAGCCTTATTCAGTACTAGGTACACTCCAAGGGGAAACCATGGTTTGTCACCCTATGAGATATTGTTTGGTTCAGCCCCAGGCTGGGTTGTTGTTTTCCACAGCAAGTACAGCTTCAATCTGATGTATTAACTGATTATGTGACTGCTTTATCTCGAGAATTAACTTGTATCCATTCAGAAGTGTTTTCCATTCCAGATCCTGAGCTAGATACAGGAATACACAAGCTGATTCTCAGTGATTGGGTCCTGATAAAGAAGTTTGTGAGAAAACATACTCTTGAACCCAGATGTGATGGTCCTTTCCAGGTTCTCCTAACAACTACCACATCAGTCAAGGTGGCCGGGGAAAAACACGTGGACACACGCCTCCCACTGCAAGAAAGTTCCTGTACCTGAGGAAGAGGCCAAGGGGACCAAACAATGATTCTGTATATCCTTTTCATTGTGACTACTGTTCAGGCACAGGAGGTAGCCATCAGGCAAAAAGATGGTATAACACAATTGTTACATGTATCGGGACACTGTCCATTTCATGGGTCCAAGGTCCAGGTCCACGTACATATGTGTCACGGATGACTACTGGGGAACTGTGGGATGGAATACAGGGGGCGACTGGGGGTATAAGCCACAGAGTGCTCTGGACAAGAAAGATAAAAATGGTAAGTCCCTACTTAACAGAATGACCTTATTAAAGACAGGTACATGTTTGAATAGTGGGAGGACAGGACACAGCATGGAACTCTACAGATGCTGGTACATATGTCCTGGGAACATGGTTGGTGGGGAGCACAGGAGGAACAACAGGGAAATTCCAGCTTAAAGACATGTATAATTCATCAGACTGGCAGCCCCCTGAGCCCATAGCTTACCCCCTGAGGCCCCATATACAGAAGTTAGGGGACATGGTGGCCATAGCAGACCCTACCTTCGAGGACACGATGGTTGCAGAAACCGTGTTCTCAGATGTCAACTTGTGGCTAGAGTGGATGAGGTACAATGCAGAGAAACATAACAAAACCAATTGTTATGTATGTGGGGGGGCTAGGCCTCATTTGGGAACAGTACCCCTAAACATACCCCCTGAACATGAGACATGTTTCCTTAGCCTGTTCACCAACACAATCACTAACCACTTCCTGTGTGAAGGAGGTGGAAGGTATCACCATATATCCTGGCAATTACACATGCTATGGACGGTATCAGGGAGTGGGGAAACCCTTTGGGAATTTCACTAGGGGTTACTGTGGAACTTATAGTGAGGCCTCTGTAGATCTAGTACAGAATCAGGTCCAGTCTTTGGGAGATGTGTACTGGATTTGCGGAGGCATGAAAATCAGAAGCAGATTGACAGAACAGTGGATAGGAGAATGTGCATTGGCCAAGGCCATAATGCCTCTGCATATTTTTCCAGAGGCCACTCCACAAATAGAACCAGACTTAAACGACATACCCAGGCCTAACAGGAGGCGTAGGAGTGCCCCAGCAGGAAGCTTTGACCCTCATGTATACATAGACACCATAGAGGTCCCTAGAGGGGTCCCAGATGAGTTCAAAGCAAGAGACCAAGTAGCAGCAGGATTTGAATCTTTGATCCCCATCATCACCGTAAATAAGAATGTAGACTGGATAAATTACATCTACTACAACCAACAAAGGTTTGTTAATTACACCAGAGAGTTTAGCCGAACAACTAGAAGCCGCGTCACACATGACTTTCCAAAACCGTATGGCCTTAGATATGGTCCTAACTGAAAAGGGGGGTATGTGTAAAATGGTGCCTAAAACAGGTACATGCTGTACCTACATCCCAGACAACACTGGCCCAAATGGTAAGGTGACTTTGGCCATCAGGAAACTTGAGGATTTGTCCGAGGAACTAAGAAAGAATTCAGGGCTCACTAACCCTTGGGATCAGTACTTCACCTGGATTAGGGGAGGGTGGCAGGGATTATTAACACAGATAGGAATCACCATTTTGATAATTTTGGTGTCCTTGGCTGTCATAGTTTGTTGTATTCTCCCCTGTCTCAAAATGTGTGTAGGGAAAGCTATTGACCAATGTTCTCCTACATTTGTGAACCAGGAAATACCAGATGAAGATTATGAAATGCATTCCATTACAGTCACCTCCCCTCGGGATGCAACGCCATAAGGTTACAGGGACAAACAGCACCTGATTGCCCCTCCAAGCTGTATCGAGTAGGGTAATGAGTTAGTCATTGCTCTTCTCTATATACAGTTGAAAAGAGTTGCAGGGGAGATGGGCCAGGGGACTGGTTAGGATTTTTAGTATAAGGGACAGATTTAAAATAGACATTTGAAGGGGGAACTGTAATGGATGTGATTGAGGTGTCACATAAAGTTGTCACATAAGATACCAGGTAAAAATGTTGAAATGCCTATTTCAAATGTAATATTGTGTCATTGCTTAGCTTGTTAAGTCTTAACTATAAGAATTCAGATAACAACAGATAGCTGCTAGTTCCCTTTTCTCAGTCTGAAGCCGAACCGCAAAGAATTATAAAAAAAGATTGTGCTTTTTTCCGAGAACTGCACCCCAGACAAGACATGACATCAACATCCATCCTCTCGGAAAGGAAGTTACCAAGATACCCCCAAAATAGCTATGATCAATTGCTAAATTTGCTAAATTTGCTGAAGCTGCTAAAAAACTCAGACAATGTCACAATAAAGTGTTTTGCAAGTGCCTTGTTTTTGTCTGACAAAAATGTATAAAACTATGAAAGAGGAAATAAAGACTTCAGAAGTTTTTTATTCTGAACTGAGAGTCAGAGCTTGATTACTTCATGGCATGCATGCTTTTACATTTAATTTGATAAGGGGTAGATATAATAATATCAGACTTTTGTTCTGAATCCAAAACAAGCTACTGGCCTGTCCTGCATCCAGCATTCTTTCGAAACGCACATTCAGTGCTGCTGGAGGCTTTGTAACCGATCACAAGGTGTGCCTGTCCACCGAATTGGTCGATCGGCGGACCTTCATAAAAATGAATCAGTCTTGGATCACCAGCTACCAAGCACCTGATGCTGATGTAACCGAATATTTTTTTTTTAAATGTGAGATCCCTTCAAGACTACCTATGCTGATGCTGAGTGACTATCCTGTTATGCTGAGTCACAATCCTCTTCCTCCTAAATTTTCATGCTGATAGCTTGTAAGAACATTTTTGGTTCTGGGCACTGCCACCAGTGGCTAAGGCCCAATTTTTCTGCCCCTGTTTAACAGGGGCGCGTAAGTACAATTTTTGATGCAATACTTTGCAGCAGGGCTCATTCCTGCACTCCAACTAGAGTATTTGTGAGGGGTTGCAGTGTTGTGGCACCAGCACCAGTGCCCAAGGACCAATTTTTCAGCCCCTGTTTAACAGGGGCGTATAATTACAAATTTTGATGCAATACTTTGCAGCGGGGCTCATTCCTGCGCTCCAACTATAGTAGCTGTGAGGGGTTGCAGTGTTGTGGCAGCAGTGGCTAAGGCCCAATTTTTTGCCCCCGTTTAACAGGGGCGTGTAATTACAATTTTTGATGCAATACGTTGCAGCAGGGCTCATTCCTGCGCTCCAACTAGAGTATCTGTGAGGGGTTGCAGTGTTGTGGCACCAGCACCAGTGCCCAAGGACCAATTTTTCAGCCCCTGTTTAACAGGGGCGTATAATTACAAATTTTGATGCAATACTTTGCAGCGGGGCTCATTCCTGCGCTCCAACTATAGTAGCTGTGAGGGGTTGCAGTGTTGTGGCAGCAGTGGCTAAGGCCCAATTTTTTGCCCCCGTTTAACAGGGGCGTGTAATTACAATTTTTGATGCAATACGTTGCAGCAGGGCTCATTCCTGCGCTCCAACTAGAGTATCTGTGAGGGGTTGCAGTGTTGTGGCACCAGCACCAGTGCCCAAGGCACAATTTTTCAGCCCCTGTTTAACAGGGGCGTATAATTACAATTTTTGATGCAATACCTTGCAGCAGGGCTCATTCCTGCGCTCCCACTATAGCATCTGTGAGGGGTTGCAATGTTGTGGCACCAGTGCCTAAGGCCCAATTTTTCTGCCCCTGTTCAACCAGTGACATGTAATTACAATTCTCGATCTAATATTTCACAGCAGGGCCCAATCCTGCGCCCACCAAGAGTAACTGTGAGAGCTTACAGTGTTGTGGTAACACCACCACCAAAGGCCCAGTTTTTCTGCTCCTGTTCAACAGGTGCATATAATTACAATTCTTGATATAATATTTCACAGCAGGGCCCGTTCCAGCGTCCACCAAGAGTAACTGTGAGGACTTACAGTGTTGTGGCACCAGCACCACCACCACCACCAAAGGCCCAATTTTTCTGCCCCTGTTCAAAAGGTGCATGTAATTACAATTATTGATATAATATTTCACAGCAGGGCCCATTCCTGCACCCACCAAGAGTAACTGTGAGGGCTTACAGTGTTGTGGCAACACCTAAGGCCCCAATTTCTGCAGAGTATATAGGGCAGGCCCCTACTTTCAAACATCCAACTTACAAACGACTCCTACTTGCAAACGGAAGGAGTCAACAGAAAGTGAGATGAAATCTACCCCTAGGAAGGGAAATTCTCTCCTGTAAGAGTTAATATGGGAAAAATGTGTCTCCTCTCCACTGATGCTTTATCACCAATCCTTGTTTCACTAAAACCCCCAAATTTTCAAAAAACATTTGTCATTGGGACAGAAAGTGAGGTGAAATCTTCTGAAAGGTGCAGAGACAGCAAAACAAATGTTACAGGGGTGATAACCCTTCCCTATGTTTTCCAAAAAGCTTAAAAACAGATTTTTTGGCTGGAGCTACACTTTAAAAATGTACCAGTTCAAAATTACAAACAGATTCTACTTAACAACAAACCTACAGTCCCTGTCTTGTTTGCACCGCCTGTATACTGCTGTTCAGAGTATATAGGGCCTGGGGGCCCCATGCCTTTCCTTTTTTTAATTTGGGTGTGGGGTTCCCCTTAACATCCATACAAGACCCAAATGGCCTGGTAATGGACTGGGGGGTACCCATGCCGTTTGTATAACTGATTTTCATCCATATTGCCTGGACCCGACATAACATTAAAGCTGCAAGCAGTTTTAAATGACTTTTATTCCTTTACAAATGTCATTTTGTGCAGGGAATGTTCTAAGCACGGGAAACATGCACCACTTTACAGGCATACTATAGACACAATATTTAAAGGAATATTTCACTTTTTTTTCACTTTAAGCATCATTAAAATCACTGTTCCCGAAAAAAAGTCTGTTTAAAAAAATTTTTTTTGCATTGATACATGTCCCCTGGGACAGGACCCGGGTCCCCAAACCCTTTTTAGGACAATAACTTGCATATTAGCCTTTAAAATTAGCACTTTTGATTTCTAACGTTCGAGTCCCATAGAATTTAATGGGGTTCTAAAGTTTGCGCGAACTTTTGGTCCGTTCGCAGGTTCTGGTGCAAACCGAACCAGGGGGTGTTCGGCTCATCCCTAGTCCTGCCTACTTAAGCCGTCCAGTCCAGAGCAGCTCTGCCTTCGCCTTGGTCAACATCTCAAGAAACATCTCCTGCGTTCCTGTTTAAAGGCTGGCTTTGCTGACATCCCTTCTGGCTCCGGATCCTGCTTGCTGTTCCACTACTTTGTAATCCCTGACTTCAGACTTGGCTGACTATGTGTTTCGGTTACTGAACTTTGGCTATGTTTTGACTATGTTTGTTCTTTTTACTTTTATTATTAAACAAGTGTGATTTAACTGTACTTCTGTCTCGGTCTGATTTCATGGTTTCTGACAAGTCCCCCTTGCATCAGAGAACCCCCTTGCATCAGAATGTCCCCCCTTGCATTAGAGATCCCCCTTTGCATCAGAGTGTCCCCTCTTGCAGTAGAGAGTCCCCCTTGTATCAGAGTGTCCCCCATCATAGTGTCCCCATCAGAGTCCCCCTTGTATCAGAATGTCCCCCATCAGATTCCCCATGCATCAGTGTCCCCCTTGCATCAGTGTTCCCCATCCTTGCATCAGAGAGTATCCCTTGCATAAGAGTCCCCCTTGCATCAGAGAGTCCCCCTTGCATCAGAGTGTCCCCCTTGCATCAAAGTGTCCCCCATTAGTATGGGACCCCATCCCCCTTGCATCAGAGGGTCCCATATCAGAGTGTCTCCCTTGCATCACAGAGTCCCCCTTGCATCGGAGAACCCCCCTTATTTTAGAGTGTCCCCCCTTGCATCAGAGAGTCCCCCTTGCATCAGAGAGTCCCCCATCAGAGTGTCCCCCTTGCATCAGAGTGTCCCCCCTTGCATCAGAGAGTCCCCCTTGCATCAGAGAGTCCCCCTTGCATCAGAGAGTCCCCCCTTGCATCAGAGAGCCCACTTGCATCAGAGTAGGGTTGTCCCGATACTGATACCAGTATCGGTTGCGGCACCGATACCGAGCATTTGCCCGAGTACTTGTACTCAGGCAAATGCTCCCGATGCTTCACCCGATACCTGGACAGTCAACAGTGATCGGTGCATGGGGGAGTTACAAGCTTCTCCCCCAATGAATTTCAGCTGCTTTAGTGAAATTTATACAGCGGTGATCGGTGCTTGTAACTCTCCCATACACGATCACCACTGACTGTCACCGCATCCTCCTCCATGCCGTTCTGCTGTTCCCCTCTGTTCTTCCTCCATGCCCCCTCTGTTCTGCTGTCCCCTCCGTTCTGCTTCTGTCTCCCTTCGTTCTTCCTCCATGTATCCCTCCGTTCTGCTGTCCCCCTCTGTTCTGCTGTCCCCCCTCTGTTCTTCCTCCATGCCCCCTCCGTTCTGCTGTCCCCCTCCATTCAGCTTCTGTCCCCCTCCGTTCTTCCTCCATGCCCCCTCCATTCTGCTTCTGTCCCCCTCTGTTCTGCTTCTGTCCCCCTCCGTTCTGCTGCTGTCCCTCTCCATGTACTCTTCCTTTTCTGTATGGACAGAGTCAGCTGACTCTGTCCATTCACATAACTGAAACATTGTAACCTCCTGTGATTACTATGTCTCAGTTTATGAATGGAGAGGAGTCGCTGTCTTCTCTCCATTCATTTTCAGTGCAGCTGAGGCTGCAAAGAAAGGGACTAGGAAATCTCTATCCTTGGTCTCTTTCTCTGTCTCAAGGGGGAGATATCAGGGGTCTATTAAGACCCCTGATATCTCACCAAAGCCCCCCAACCAGGCTGATTAAAAAAACAAAACCACAAAGTATTGCAATAAATAATAAAAAATATTATTGTAAAAAATAATAAAAATGTAAATAAAAAACACACAGACACCATCCACCCCCTCCCCCCCCCAAAAAAAAAGAAAAAAAAGAAAGCATTGTAAAAAAAAAAAAACACTGTCACGTGACATTAAAAAAAAAGTATCGCTAATCGGTATCGGCGTAAAAAATTATCGGTACTTGTACTCAATCCTAAAAAAGTGGTATCGGGACAACCCTACATCAGGGTGTCCCCCATCAGTGTCCCCCTTGCATCACAGAGTCCTGTCAGGGCTGGGCTCAACCCTTCCTTCTCTGAGCTGGCCACTCAGCTGTCGGCTAATTGCCAGCTCCCATCTCTCTCCACAGTTATTCAGCTGTTTTTGATATTCTGCTCATCAGTCCTGCCTACTTAAGCTGTCCAGTCCAGAGGAGCTCTGCCTTCACCCTGGTCAACATCACAAGAAACATCTCCTGCGTTCCTGTTTAAAGACTGGCTTTTCTGACATCCCTTCTGGCTCCGGATCCTGCTTGCTGTTCCACTACTTTGATCTCTGACTTCTGGCTTGGCTGACTATCCGTTCCGGTTACTGAACTTTGGCTATGTTTTGACTACGTTTGTTCTTTTTACTTTTATTATTAAACAAGTGTGATTTAACTGTACTTCTGTCTCGGTCTGATTTCATGGTTTCTGACAAGTCCCCCTTACATCAGAGAACCCCCTTGCATCAGAGAGTCCTCCCTTGCATTAGAGAGCCCCCTTTGCACCAGAGTGTCCCCCCTTGCAGTAGAGAGTCCCCCTTGTATCAGAGAGTCCCCCATCAGAGTTCCCCCTTGCATCAGAGTGTCCCCCATGCAACAGAGTTTCCTCCCTTGCATCAGAGTGTCCCCCCTCTCCTCCCCCTCCCACGTGTACTCACTCACAGCTCTCCAGAATGAAGGCAGCTTCTCTTCCTCTCTCTAGTCATTTGATAAGTGGCAAGTGATAAGTGGACAGAGGAAGAAAAGTCTGCTGGCTGTCTATCTCCCCCTGCAGGCTGGAGGGAGCAGAAAGCCTAATCCTCACTCCAGCAAGTGTCGGCAGCTACTCCTTGATGACAGGAGTGAAATTATGATCACTCGCTGTCAGAGAGGAGCGGCTCCAGGACTGCACCTGACCAGCCCACTGAGAAACTCCTGGTAGTCCTGATGGCCAGTACATGCCTGCAGGACATTTGAGATTCAGTTTTCATTGTACAGTGTACCACACCAGCATGAGTGATATTGCATCAATATGCAGCATGAGGTATCTTTTTCAGAAGCCAATTATATTTGCAGATTACGTTTTATTTTTTTCAAAGAGTTAAAAACATCACCTAGTCACATAAGTACCCTTGTTACCTCTACCCTATGTTTTTTTAAAATATACATTTATGCAATGCTTAATGTTAAACTGATATGAATACAAAATGAGAATAAAAAAGGGGAAAAACCGCGCTACAGAGCAGAGTATGAAAAAGACAAGTGGATAGCTGCACTTTAAAACACACCAATATCTGTGTACAACATAAAGAAATATAAATTATAAAAAAGTGCACTTACAATGTGAAGAAAACTATATAAATGCAAATACTCAAATACGCAACACAAGATGTATTGAGAACAAACTAATAACTCAATATATAAAAATAAATGTGTACATGTGTAACGTGAAAAGATTAAGTGAAAGCTAAATAGGACCTATGAAGGGGTACACATAAAAATGCAAATAATGAATTAAAAATGTGATTGGATGAAAACGTGAGAGCTAAAAATCCCAGTCCATGAAAAAAAAAAAAAAAAATCATACAAAGTTCATCAGTGAAAGCGCTTTCATCCACTTTGCAACAATCAATATCCCTATGGATGGATCGACAGAAGGAAGGGATATGCAAGGTAACACAAAATCCACTGGCGGTGACTCCAATAGGTGAAAATACAATAAAAGGTGGACCCTTACCCTCCGCGTTGGACCCCCTCGCTGGCAGGGTCTATCGAGCATGCAGACTTTGCCCTCTGCAGGGACCGTGTTAAGATGATCTCCGTGGCAGCTGTCAGGAATGCTGTCTTCGGTCCGGGCCAGTCCAAGTGATGCGCCTGGAGAGGGGGGGAGAGAGAGCTCTCTTGCTCCCAGTGTGGTAAAAGGAAAAAGAAAAAGAGCGGGGCTCCAATAGTGTAAAAACGTCTCAAATGTATTAGTAAAAGTACAGGCCAAAATGGAGAGTGCACGCTCCGTAAGGCGATAAAACAATAAAGAACAAGCCGGCATGGAAATTAGCAGTAACCCGTGCAGAACATGGGGCAATCGTGACGGCTTACAACACGTAGCCACGCCCTACATGTTTCATCATTAGTTGACGTCTTCAAAGGGGCATGGGCTACGTGTTAAGCCATCCCCTATATAGTCTCAGCTGCGCACCAAGCCTCGTCTTCACCTCCGCTCGTAGGATGGGGAAGCCAAGCCTCTACCTGGTGCTCTTCAATCAATGGATGTTGCCGCGGTGACACATTAAGTAAGAGAATGAAACCAAACAAGGCTTTTACTACTCTACGAGTGCCACCACCGCGCGCCACCTAGAGGGGAGACCTAGTATTACTAGGCTATTGACATATCCTCCAGATGCTGAATTGGAAAGTTAAATAACGGGACAAAAAAGAAAAAACATAACTAATTACTAAAAAATAAACTCAATATAATTAATAATGGTATTTAAGAAAATATATGGAGATATATAGAATATAAAAAAGGGGATATTAATCCCAATGAAAATACCAATAAAAAAATCAATATGTATAATAGAAAAAAATATTTTGGAGTCACAATATGAAAAATAAAGGCCCATCCATTAACATGAAGAGCACCCAGTATCACAATAATGCGACCATATTCCAAAATACATAATGCATGAATGGCACTCGACTAAACACATCCCTGCACTAACAATTCTCTCGAAACTGCTGGAATTCGAAATTTAAAAGTCCTCAGCCTGTCTGAGAAGGCCAAGAAAAAAAAAATGAGTAAGAAAAATAAATAATAAAATAACACACAATAATTCCTAGGAGGATGGTGAATGGATGAAAAAATGAAAAAAAGAAGAAAAAGATGAAAAAAAATGAAAAAAATGAAAAACAGTGAAAAAGAGGGGGGGAAAAGATATATATGTAGATAAATACAGTAAAATAAATAGACAAAAAAAGAGAAAACTACGAGTTATCGATGAACGCATTCAGCTCGATATCTACGTTTAGACCTACAGGCCTGAGAGAGCAGATTTTATAGATCCACTCCATCTCCAGTCTGGAGATGGCTCGTCTTTTAGATGCCCCCCTCCATGGGGGTTTAAGTTTGTCAATCCCCATGAACAGAGTACCCCTGGGGTCTTTTTTATGTTTGTCTAAATAATGTTTAGAGACTGGGTGGCCCAAAAAGCCTCTTCTAATGTTTCCAATATGTTCCCCCAGTCTTACCTTTAACGAGCGGACCGTGCGGCCCACATAGTGGAGCCCGCAGGGGCAAGTCAATAGGTACACCACATGTGTGGTAGAACACATGATAAAGGAATTGATGTGGAAATTGGACGAGGAATTATTGGTTCGGAATTGACAATAATTTTTTTTTTTTCATGGACTGGGATTTTTAGCTCTCACGTTTTCATCCAATCACATTTTTAATTCATTATTTGCATTTTTATGTGTACCCCTTCATAGGTCCTATTTAGCTTTCACTTAATCTTTTCACGTTCCACATGTACACATTTATTTTTATATATTGAGTTATTAGTTTGTTCTCAATACATCTTGTGTTGCATATTTGAGTATTTGCATTGATATGAATACAAGCCATTGTGTGCCTTAAAATAATGTAAAGTTTTTTTTTCTTGCTTGGTAAAACATTTTTTTTCTTGCTTGTAGTTGATAACAGAATGCAGCACGATAACAAGTCTGGAGACCTCAGCAGAAGAGTCAAATATTACCTATAATGATCAGAGATGTACAGGCAGATAAAGCACAGTGGGTGACAAGGTCCCTGCTATGAGATGTTTAAAATCTAGGTAGAAGTACTGAAATCTATTCATCACTATGCATAGAAAAGTGATTTGCATGCCTCCCTGAGCACTTACCATGTTTTTTGTTGCTGAAAAGTAAAAGGCCAGTGCTGTTGTGCATTTGCTTTTGGAACATTTAATAAGCTCAATAACACACTTCAGATAGTGCATTAACCTAAATTGCTGCACTTTGCTATACACCAATGCATACCTTTCCATCTGCTTATTCTGACTAATGTGTCATCTGTCATGTTATTTTATCAACATATCAAGCAATCACCTTTCTAGAGGTATGACATTTTTTATGTAATTTTCTATACAAACGCTAAAAGCAATTTTGCATATGGAATTCAGGTACAAGAAAGGCATTCATTCAGGTATGAAAATCAAGTACAAGTGATAATAAAAAATATTTCCTTAAAGACAAAAGGAAGAACTTGCAAAGAAATAAAGTAAACCATTTTAATGATGTGTCTATTTATAATACTTATTATTTGAATTAAAGTTGAATGGAAAAAAAAATGTAATTTAATATGAAGCTCAACTATGGCCAGATAAAAAATTCACTTTTAAAGAAAACTGAATAGGTGTGCCTGAAAAAGGCAAACAGAGGGCTAGTCACCAGTGTTTCCGATAGGCTTCCTGCAGCTAATATTTTTTTACATTAATACATTACAGTGCCTTGTTTTGCTCTGTCCAGAAAAAGGTGAAAGCAAAGAGATGGATATACGTTTTCAGTAGATAAAGTCTAATCATCACTTATAGCCCAATAGCCAGCTAGGTATAAGGTCTTCACGCCATAAAAAATAGTTCTCACTTGTTTTGCACTCCTCTCTCTCAAACCTCACTTCCTCACCAAAATAAACAAACTATTGCTAAGGCTTGTAAAAAACAATTTTTGGAAGTTAAACAAACTCACCAGCATACTTGTGCCTCACTTCCATTTGAAAGCTATACTTCTGTAAAAGGATTTTGGTCCTGGAAGCAAGGTTATGCAGAATTCCATGGTTTTTGCCACTTCTCTCTTTTCTCTCTCCCCCCACCCCACCTTCTGTTTCTCTTCTTCTCATTCTTTTCTTATTTAGAATTCACATTTCTCCCCCTGCCCTCCATATACTTCTCTTTGCAGAGTTCCTATTATTCTCTTTTTTCTTTCCTTTTCTTTCTCTTCCTTTTCGCCATACATCCAGCAGGTAGGCTTTAACATTGAACCTCTGCATATGAACAAAGCAGAAGAAGGCCCATCTCCTGGCATTCAGATCCTCTTAATGGGCCAAGAATGGTAGTTTCAGCACCAGGGGGTTAGGGCTTCCATATATAGTTTTTCTATCTGGTAAATATCTACTAGATAGTTTAGAAGCCAGGACAGGTTGGATCAGGATAATATTTATACTCATTTTACCATGACATGTGGTACTGTCCTTACAATCATACTTTGAAGTGCAATAAAGTATTTTAGTTAGTATTCATACTTTGAAGTGCAATACAGTTTTTTAGTTAGTATTCACACTTTGAAGTGCAATGACGTTTTTTCATTAGTATTCATATTTTGAAGTGCAATAAAGTTTTAGTGGGATTTACACTATGTAGATTCTTCCATTTTGATTTTATGTGAAATTTTGATACTATATGGTCGCCATTGTTGTTACCATTTGCTGGAAAACAAAATATACTGTGGAACTCCAGCCAAGCAGCATGAGCCAGATTTTTATTTGATGGGATTGTCATATACAGGCTGATTTGACTCTGTAGTGGAGTCTTTATGCTCTTTATGCTCTGGTAAGAGCCCCTTCCTTGTGGTTGGTGATTGTTCACATGGTGATTGCCACAGTGGATTGAACGATATTTTCTTGCAAAGTGTCATAGCAGTGCCTTGAATATTCAATTTGGACTTTTTTCATATTTGTTTTTTTACACACATGCACATATGTGTATTTTATATGTTATATTTCACATTATTTGGTTCACCTTTATTTGTTTGTACAGTATCACATTTAGCGCGGCAATTTACATATTACCAGTTTTATTATATAGTTTGTCTGACTACTTTTTGCCAGCCTTTGTCCTTGTTTATACCTACCAGTGCATTTTCTACCATTGCTTTGCACTCTCATTACATGTTTTCAGACTTTTGAGCTCCTATCTCCCTCAATAATCAAAAAAACACTTGTGGTTGGTAGGGATGAGCCGAACACCCCCCTGTTCGGTTCGCACCAGAACATGCGAACAGGAAAAAAGTTCGTTCGAACACGCGAACACCGTTAAAGTCTATGGGACACGAACATGAATAATCAAATGTGCTAATTTTAAAGGCTAATATGCAAGTTATTATCATAAAAAGTGTTTGGGGACCCGGGTCCTGCCCCAGGGGACATGGATCAATGCAAAAAAAAGTTTTAAAATGGACCTGTGACATTCCCCGTGACATCACAGGGAAGTCCCGTCAAGTCACCGTGCGTCAGAGGGGGGGCGGGGTCACCGGGTGGCCCCGCCCCCCGTTATTTAAGAACTGTCAGACGAGGAGCGCCGTCACACAGCGGGAGCCTCCCTCCATGCCAGCATGGATGCGGAGCGGCCCGGACAAGAAAATGAAGAAGAGAAGAAGAGAAGAAAAGAAGAAGAGAAGAGCGGGAGCCTCCCCCCCATGCCATGGGTGCGGAGCGGCCCGAGGAGAAGAAGATAGAAGAACGCCGGAGGAAGAACCAGAAGAGCCAGAAGAACCAGAAGAACCAGAAGATGAAGGAAGATAGAAGAAAGAAGAAAGAAGAAGTATTTAAATAAAGGAATTGTCAAAAACTGTCTCTTGTCATTTTTAACATTTTTGACAGTTTTTTTGTGAAATGGTAGGGGTAAGTACCCCCTTACCATTTCACACAGGGGGGGGCCGGGATCTGGGGGTCCCCTTGTTAAAGGGGGCTTCCAGATTCCTATAAGCCCCCCGCCCGCAGACCCCCACAACCACCGGCCAGGGTTGTGGGGATGAGGCCCTTGTCCTCATCAACATGGGGACAAGGTGTTTTGGGGGGCTACCCCAAAGCACCCTCCCAATGTTGAGGGCATGTGGCCTGGTACGGTTCAGGAGGGGGGGCGCACTCTCGTCCCCCCCTCTTTTCCTGCGGCCTGCCAGGTTGCGTGCTCGGATAAGGGTCTGGTATGGATTTTTGGGGGGACCCCACGCCGTTTTTTTTTTTTTTTTGGCGCGGGGTTCCCCTTAAAATCCATACCAGACCTGAAGGGTCTGGTATGGAATTTAGGGGGAACCCCACTTCATTTTTTTTTTTTAATTTTGGCCGGGGTTCCCCTTAATATCCATATCAGACCTGAAGGGCCTGGTATGGAATTTAGGGGGACTCCCACGTCATTTTTTTTTTAAATTTTGGTTCGGGGTTCCCCTTTGGGGAATTCCCATGCCGTTTTTATCAATGAACTTCTATGTGTATTGTCGGCAATGCAATAGCCGCGGGTAGTTTTAAATGAGTTTTTTCCTTCAAAATGTCATTTTGCTGTCAGACTGTTCTAAACACAGGAAACATGCGCCCCTTTACAGGCATACTATAGACACCCCCCAGGTACGAAATTTAAAGGGATATTACACTTTTATTGTTTGACTTTAAGCATTATTAAAATCACTGCTCCTGAAAAAACGGCCGTTTTTAAAACTTTTTTTTGCATTGATCCATGTCCCCTGGGGCAGGACCCAGGTCCCCAAACACATTTTATGACAATAACTTGCATATTAGCCTTTAAAATTAGCACTTTTGATTTCTCCCATAGACTTTTAAAGGGTGTTCCGCGGCATTCGAATTTGCCGCGAACACCCCAAATTGTTCGCTGTTCGGCGAACTTGCGAACAGCCAATGTTCGAGTCGAACATGAGTTCGACTCGAACTCGAAGCTCATCCCTAGTGGTTGGTACCATATATCTTTATTGTATGACAGATTAGTGTCAGTTGCATAAATATGTGAATATCTGTAATTTTACTAAAGTTTATTAAGAAATAGTTTAATACAACATTTTTTCTTGTTCCATTAGTTTTTATTGAGAAATAAGTATAGTATCACAGGGTACAACACAGGATTAATTATATAGTACCCTAAAGAGGTAAACAAATATATTCAGTTATATATTACATGTTGCACTGGATATTACACATAAAACAATAAACAGTAGACAATAAACAACAAAAGAATAGCATATTGTAGTAAGTGGTGGAACAGTAGAACATTAAAACGTTAGGTCGGTAACAAGTGTGGTCTAACCAGGTGTAGTATGTAGAGAGCAAGGCAACGATTAGCATATCATATCATACCATAAAATACGCTTCTACCTGTTAACTGTTAATAGTTTCAAAATAGTCAGTGTTTTTTTAGCCCATAGAGTCCATAGATTCCAGCGATGATCAAATAGTTGTTTATTTCCATGTCTGTGAGCCAGTAGGTTTTCAAAAGTAAAATTTTGCTTTGCCAAATCAATAATTTCTAATACACTAGGTGATATATTTGATTTCCATTTTCTAGTAATTAGCATTCTGGCAGCAAGCAGGATATGAGTGACAATTGTGCGACACACGGGGGGGGGAGATCTATACCTATGTTAAGGATTGCCAAGGCTGGAGAGGATGAGGTGATGATCCTGGTAATCTCAGAGATCGTACAAAATACTTTGTTCCAGAAACTGGTTAAGTGTTTACATGACCAGAAGATGTGCATGAGTTGTCTCATCATTCCGCCGTCGCCTCTCCAGCATAGTGGGGACTGTGACACAAGGTATTTAGACATTCTATATGGGGTAAGGTACCATCTTAGGCCAATTTTGTGGGACAGTTCCCAATGGTAAGCACAATTGGAGGCTTGGTAGATAGACGTGAGAGCTGATTTCCATTGGTGGATGGTGAAGGATTTCCCTGGGTTAGTTTACTATTTTAGATATGGTTCCTTTGACAGAGGGTGGTGTGTTTTGAAAATATTGCCAAACCTGCTTGTGTATAAATATTTCAGGTGAGGCAAGGATGGTCAGGAGGTGGGTTACTTAGAGATATAGGTAATGATCGGTGGACGGAACATGAAATTCATTTTGGAGCTGCACAAAGGATTTGAGAATTCTTTCTTTAAACATGTGCTCAATAGTTGTGATTCTTGCCTTCTCCCAATTATGGAGGGACAAATCAGGAATAAGTATTTCCAAGATCTTTAATGGAATGGGTATAGATGTCCTCTGTTTTTGTGGGGGGACTTAGAGAGCAAAGGGACCTCCATGCCTTCAGGGAAGCTTGGATAGTAAGGAGGGAGATTTTTTACTGGTCTGGGTCGCCATATGTTGGCCAGAAGTAAGTTGCTGAGTGGAGATATGGTACTGCTCAACCTTTCAATGTCTACCCACTACTTGTCTGAAGGTAAAAAACAATCTTTTAGCTGGGATAGGTGGGTTGCTACTCAATAGCCGTGTAGGTCGATCATGCCCATGCCTTCGCCATACTTATGTTTAAGCAGTTGGGTGTGAGAGCTGCAGGGTTTCATACTCTGCCATACAAATGTTTTGAGTAGTCTGTTGTGTGCCATCAGGTGTGTCTTTTTAACAGGTATGGGGAGTGTCTTGAAAAGATACAATATCTGGGGTAGCATTATCATTTAAAGGAAGCGAGACAGCATGTCCAGGAAAGTTCACATTTAGACATTTTTTGTGCATCTCTGGTTAATTTTTCAATAAGAGGGGGATAATTGACATCTGCCAGTTGTGACACATCAGATAACAAACGGATACCTAGGTAAGGAACTCCATTAGTACTCCAGGTGTATGGATAAGAAGTCTGAAGTTTGTTACGTAAAATTGGGTTAATCTAGTAGTAGGGATTTGGTAAAATGTACCTTATAATAAGATATTGCGCTAAAAGCCTTAAGAATGCCATGGGTTGCTGCTTAGGAGGTTTCTGGGTTTGTTGGGAAGATAATTATATCATTGGTGAATAGGTTTATGATGTTGGAATTTTGTTGAAATGTGAAAGAGTGATTTGGGGTGATGTTTTGATAGCTTCTGCAAGAGGTTCAATTAATAAATTGAAAATTGACAGAGATAAGGGACAACCCCGTCTAGTACCATTTGAAATCAGAAAGGGTTGGGAGAGCACATTGGAGGTGTAGACCCTGGTGGACGGTGTTGAGCACAGTGCTACTATAGCAGACAGGATAGGTCCGGCAAATCCAAATTTCTTCAGAGCTTTATGCATGTATTGCCAGTGTATTCAGTAAAATGCCTTCTCTGCATCTAAAGATAATAGCAGAGAAGGCAACTGATCAGCCCCAGCAAGTTGGATTATACCTAAGACTCTTCTAGTTGCATCAGACACCTGGCATCCGTTGATAAAGCCTGTTTGATCTGGCTTGATTAGGGTTGGTAAAATAGGGGTTAGTCTTTGAGCTAAATTATTTGCATATAGTTTAACATCAGTATCCAATAAGGAAATTGGCCTATAACTGGCCGGAGAAGTAGGTTCTTTGCCAGGTTTCGGTATGGTTACTATGTAAGCTTGTAGCATCTCAGGAGGAAAAGAGGCCCAAGGCCATTGCAGCCGCAAACACTGGGGAGAGATTTAGGGTAATGATCTCTTGGAATTGCTTATGATAATCGTTTGATAGACCATCTGGTCCCAGGGATTTTCCCAATGGTATGGATCGAATAGCCCTATTGATCTCTTGAGGGGTTATAGGCGCATTGAGTGCTTGTAATTGAGTCCTTGTAAGAGTAGGCAATTGGAGGGAAGCACAAAATGACTCAATGTTAGGGTCTTGTGGTTGGGAAGTGTTGGGGTCATCTTTTAAGTTGTATGAGAGCTGTAGATGCAAAGGCATTTGCAATTTCTCCTGGATTGATAATTTTATGGTTAGATTGTGGGTCTAGTAGGTACTCGATCTTAGATTGAAATGTTTTCGTTTTAAGTCGGTTTGCTAAGAATTTGCCTGCTTTACTGCCAGAGGAGCAGTGTGTTAACTTAAGGGCTTTTAGATGTTTATCATATTGTTCTACTAGTAAGAGTCGAAGATCTGTGCATAGTTTAGAAAGGGTTGAGGAGAAGGATTGAGTAGGGTTTTCTTTGTTAACCACTTGCCTACAGGGCACTTACACCCCCTTCCTGCCCAGGCCATTTTTCAGCTTTCAGCACTGTCGCACTTTGAATGACAATTGCGTGGTCATGCTACACTGTACCCAGATTACATTTTTATAATTTTCTTCACACAAATAGAGATTTCTTTTGGTGGTATTTAATCACTGCTAGGTTTTTTATTTTTTTATTAAAAAAAAAACCAAAAAATTTGAAAAAAAACATTTTTACTTAGTTTCTATCAGTAAATTTTGTAATGAAGTAATTTTTCTCCTTCACTGATGTGCGCTGATGAGGCGGTACTGATGGGCACTGATAGGCTGAACTGGTGGACATTGATGAGGTGGCACTTATGGGCACTGATGAGGTGGCACTTATGGGCACTGATTGGGTGGCACTGATGAGGAGGCACTAATATGCTTCACTTATGGGCACTGATAGGTGGCACTGATATGTGGCACTGATGAGCACTGTTAGGTGGCACTGATGGGCACTGTTAGGTGGCACTGATGGGCACTAATAGGTGGCACTGATAGGCGGCACTAGTGGGTACTGATAGGTGGAACTGGTGGGCACTGATAGGCGGTACTGATGGGCACTGATGGGCATTGATGGGTGGCACTGATGGGTGACACTGATGGGCATTGATGGACAGCAGTGATGGGCATTGATGGGCAGCACTGATAGGTGGGACTGATATCCAGCATGGACTAGCATCACTAATGGGCACTAATTGGTGGCACGTATGGGCAGTGGTGGACACTAATTATTGGCAGTGGTGGGCACTGATTGCTGGCACTTATTTGTGGCACTGATGTGCTATTGTAATAAGGGCACTGATTATCAGTGCCCTGATTACATGTATAGATGTCTCCTGTGAGGAGATGTCGCTGATCGGCTCTCCTCACCACACACTCTGTCAGTGTGAGGCGAGGAGCGCCGATTACAGGCATCTCCGTGTTTACCTGTGACCGGCTGTGATTGGACACAGCTGAAAACATGGTTAATAAGCCACAGACATTGCTCTTTACAGAGATCAGGGTAGCGCCATGTCCTAGAAACACGGCGTGGCCACGATCTCCACGCTTGGTGCCCCTGCGGGCGTGTAAGGGCAGCCGTTATGGGACACCATCATATGACTTCATCCCTGAATGAGAGCTGCACTGCCCTGCTGTTATTTGACGGTGGGGGGGCGGGTGGCAACTAGTTCATGGATTCTAGGGTGCGTATATCTGTGAAGGCCTTATGGGCACACCAGAGAATAAAAGGGTTTGAGACTGAATGAGAGTTCAGCTGGAAATATTCTTGGAGGCATTTGTAAATGTCAGGCACATTCTGAGAGGAATTAAATATTTGTGAGTTAATTCTCCAAATGTATGCCGGGTTGGGTGTGTGTTCCTCCACTATTTATATGGAGTCTGGAACATGGTCTGACCATGTAATATCATGAATAGTGGAAGAGGACACAGCTTGCAATAATACCTTATCCACTAGTATCATGTCAATTCTAGAATATGAATTCTGACAGACTGAGTGGAAGGTAAAATCCCGATCTTCAGCGTGCTGGCATTGCCATGTATCATAGACGTCTTCTTTGTGGAGTAGCGGTTGAAGTGCTGGGGGAAGCCATTTGGGTTTTGAAGATAAGTCCAGATGGGGGTCTGCAGTAACATTAAAGTCTCCGCATACCACTAGAGAGCCCGGTCTGATTTTTGAAATTTTGCGAAAAAGTTTGTGTGCGAAGTGTAGTTGATGCATATTAGGTCACCTTATGGTGAAAGATTTATTGTTGATATTGCATAGAAGGATTAAGTATCTACCTTCTGGATCACAGATAGAGTCATGCAAGGAGAAGGCTGGAGAGTTTTTGATAGCGATAAGAACTCCTTTCCTTTTATGCGATGCAGATACGGTAAAGATGTGAGGAAACTGTTTGTGACTTAGAGTAGGAGGGGCTGATGCCTGGAAGTGTGTTTCTTGCACACAGATTAGGTCACATCCCAGTTTGAGAGACTCCTTCCATAAAGATGCCCTCTTAGCAGGGTGATTAAGCACCCGTACGCTGAACAAAGTTATTTTTAGCACCATGGGGTTAGACCAGTTAAAAAGCTCATGTTACCTTTAAGTAATGCAGGGATGTCAACTTGCAGGAGAGGCAGGAAAGTCAAGTGTAAGCTTCTATGGAATCCGAACATTAGTATATCAGCTTGGTATCCTGCTGAGTCTCCGTCTCGAATGTCAGACCTTAAACCGACAAAGAGTAGAAAAAACAGAACAAAAACAGGAACAAAAAAAGAAACCAAAAATATGCAAAAGCGAACAGCAAAAAGTTAGTAAAAAGACTAAGCGATTCCATGCGGAATCTGATTGCAGAAGTACTGCACATAACTTGTGGGGGGTATATCATGGGGGATGAGCTCAATCTGGCCAGGGGAGTCAGATAGCATATGTATTTCAAACTGAAAAGTTAGAGGCGATCAAAGCGCACGTTTTTTGTTTGCGCTTATTGGAGATGTTCTGCCGGTCATCTTGGGTATTGACCCTGGTAGGAGGTGACCGGGATGAGGATTCTTGCTCTGGAAGTATCGCATTAGCAGAGCAATGCTAGGCCCTCATTGAGCATTGTGATCACGGAAGTAGTGTCATTGTTGGTAATTGTGAGTTTCACTGGGTATCCCCAATGGTAGGTGATATTGGGGTTTCTTAGTGCCTTTGTGACAGGGAGGAGTGATTTCCTTTTTTGTAACGTGTATTGAGAGAGATCCACATGCATTTTCAGGCGGGGAATTGCTCAGGAAGTTGGGACAGTTTGCAGAAGTTGGACATCAGTTGGTCCTTTACGTGGTAGAAATGTACCCTCATTATGACATCTCTTGGAATGTTGTCAGGAAGATAAGAGGGTTTAGGTAGACGGTGTATTCTATCGATTACTATTTCAGAGGCTAAGATAGATGGTAGGACCGTGTGGATCAGGTCATATGCGTATTGGTTCAATTGAGCATTTTGAACAGACTCAGGAACCCCTCTGAATTTCACATTATTCCATCTTGAGCGGTCTTCAATGTCTGCGACTTTAGCTTTAAGTTTTTCCATCTCATCATTCTGTTCATTATAGGTGTCTATTAGGGTGTTATGGGAAGAGGCAAATTCACCCATCTTGTGTTCTATGTGATCTACACTTCCTCCCAGCTCCTGTACTTCTGCTTTGAAATTAGTGACACATTCCATCATGTCTGTGTGTAAGGAGGCCCGCAGGGACACCAGTATGTCTTTTAAAGTAGATTCAGAGACAGGCTGGTTGGTAGCAGGGAAGGAGTTAAATGCATCTGCCAGGTCTCTAGTGGTGTTTGCAGAGTTGCAGCTATGGCATACCTCTATGGGGGAAGAGCCAGCAGACAGCCGTGGTTTGCACTTGGCAGGGCTCTGTGATGTTGGAGTTGAAGCTGCTGGTGACCTGGGCTGTGAGGCTTTAGACCCTCCGGCTGATTCAGGGTCTGTGTGGATGAAGAGGAGCCACTGGATGAGGCCAGTGAGCTGCGGCCGGCGCCATCTTGGACATACGGCCACTTCGTGGGATTGAAGAAGTGTGGCAGCTTCTTCGTGCCAAAGGCGTTTTTCTTTTTTCTGGCCATCTCCATGGATGCAGCGGCACTTTGGCAGATAGCTGGGAGTGTTGTAGGTTCAGTCTGCCACCTCTAATTGTGAGATTCCCCAGCATTCTGGAGGAGCTGCCCGTTCAAGCTTCCATCCAGCAGTGCGGTAGCCACGCCCCCCTTAATACAATATTTTGAAATTAAAAAAATAGCTCTCACTCTATCCATTTTTCTACTTAATATATTTCTCATGTTTATGGAAGGCCTATATCTATATTTTTTTCCTCCCCCCACACACTACCCCATGTTAATTATTCCACCTTAAGAGTACTACTACATTAAGCCAGAGGTACATTTCTGATCCTGAGGAAGTAAGCATCAGTATATTAGTCCCTGGTATACTAGCACCACTGGTTATGGTTTATGCTGATGTTGTTTTTATAACTTTACTACACATGTTACACATTGTTGCAACATTGTGATGGTATTATTTTTCTATTTATCAGTTATTTGTGATATATGTTTGTTAACTCCCATAGTTAGTTACTATCCTTGTACTTCATATATTCCGTAACATTCACTGCCAATGAGTTTTTATTTTTTTACTTCCACTGAACTGCGTACAGGCAGCCCAGAGAAAGAGAATGCATATGAATTGGGTGTACAGACTCACCTACACAACCATATTTGATAGGTATGCAGGGACAGGTGCACAGACCCATACACAAAGCTGTACCCAAGGACCTTCATGGCATGCATCTTCCTGTTCTTACTTCATCCACTTTATGGATCTGTGCTTCCACCACTTCCCAACTGCTTCTTACATATTCTCCAACCTGTTATCAGATCACAAGTTATCAGATTGGCAGCTCTGAAACCAAACTCCTCCTTCTCTACAAAAAATGGCTGCTCCCACACACAGACAGAGAGTAGAGCAAAATATGAAAAAATATAGCTCTAGCACAAATGTTTAAAAGTAGAAAATATTTTAATGAAAAAGGTCAGCCCACGATGGGTGTAAAGTGTAAAATATCCAATGTATTTCGGGGGGCAAATAAACTCTCTCTTCTCTTCAGGGTTAAAACAGACATAATATAAAATAACATATAAAAAGTAGATATATCAGATTGTAATATATATGTATATGCGCTAATTCACATGGGCACTATGCCCTGTACGACTAGCAGATGAATTTATTAACTTTTTTACTACTACTGAGCTGCATGCAGGCAGTCCATAGAAAGATCAGCTGTATAGACTCACAGACACTCAGACGACAGGTATGCAGGAATAAATGCATGGCCCCAGACAAACAGATTCTGTGAATGAGTGTGTAAATGAGCCCTTATACCTTTAGATGTAAAACTCAATTTTTTTTTGCTTTGGATAGAGTGGGAAAGGGTTAGGAATTCTTTTCATTGCCATATATGTCTTGACTGGGGAGATTCAAGCTCACTAGTGGTTCTGTTGACAATTGTCTCCAATACACAATGTAATAGGAAATCCCAGTTTTTTGAGTTGTCACAGGATATGACAAATCTTCTAAAGGGTAAACTTGTTCCAATTACTACTGTCTAATGCCCCGTACACACGGTCGGATTTTCCGATGGAAAATGTCCGATCGGAGCGTGTTGTCGGAAATTCCGACCGTGTGGGGGCGCCATCGGACATTTTCCATCGGATTTTCCAACACACAAAGATGGACAGCAGGAGATAAAATTTTCCGACAACAAAATCCGATCGCGTCAATTCCGACCGTGTGTGGCATGTTCCGACGCACAAAGTGCCACGCATGCTCAGAAGAAATTCCGAGACGGGACAGCTCGTTCTGGTAAACTTAGCGTTCGCAATGGATACAACACTTTCGTCACGCTGCAATGTTAAAAATGGTTTAATACAGCGCACTCTCTTCTTCTTTATAATGTGACAAGAATTAAGTAGCTTTGCTGCTCATATTCACACACACTTCTCACAAAGTTTGATTTGTGTTTTTTTAGTGGGATTCCCTGAATATATTGTTATTAGTTGTCACATCTGACAGTTTTATAATTTTTTTTTGTTTTTTTGGATTTTAAGCCTTTTTTTTTTATTTAATGTTTGGATTTTTTTCCAAGGATGATCTTTGTTCAATGTTATTTTTATTTTTACTCCAGAATATTTTTGAGTGTGTTTTGTGTGTCAGGTTACCCCAACACCATTGATATCTTTTATTATTTAATCTCAAGGAGATTGTTTGTTGTTGGTGTCCCTTGTTCATTTCACATTGTATATTTGAAATGTACCTGAATCCTCACAAACCAACTGTCCTTTTTGAAGTAAAACACATAGGAGAGTATAATTCCAAACAAAAATCCTTTATTAAGGGCTCAGAACCAAACAAAGAGGAAGGCAACACTGGATCAACATGAGAAATTAGCGAAGCCTGGGACCCCCACGGCAGACATCAATTCTTCAACATCAAAATTGGTGGCCTGAGGAGTCCATATGTAAAGGAGGGCAGTCTGGTCCAGAATTTGCAGAGATCCGGATAGCAGCAGATGACATCTGTGTCCCCAGGCTGTGGTACCACAAGAGGCTGCATCTTTTGGCCGACCAGACTGAACCCAGGGCAATCACTGTCTGGTCTTCCTTCCACGCTTCATTCTGGGCTGTGGCTGTGCAGTTGGAGATGTGGCAGGAGGAGGAGTAGGACCTGAAGGAGGAGGAGGAGGAGGAGGACCTGCAGGAGGAGGAGGACTGGGAAGACCTGGAGGAGGACTGGGGGGACCTGGAGGAGAGGGAGGAGGAGGACCTGCAGGAGGAGGAGGAGGACCATCGCGAAGGTGTGTCTGAGGTGTAATTTGGCCCCTCATACCTTTCTCCAGAGCCTCCGATATGAGGGCCTCACACATGACTTTTTGGCCCTTCTCCATCCTCTGCATTTTATATGCAATGAAGGCAGCAATGTTCTCCTCCATGGTGTGGGGTGCTCCCAGGACCTCTGTAGCCTTCCAAAAGAATCCTATAGCAGCCTCCTCTAGGGCACTCCTCCTACTGCCACTTTCTCTTTTCAGGGGGGTGGAGGGACCTGCAGATCAGCCAGCCTGCTCGGCCCGGCCACCTCCTGGCTGAGACTTCCCTGTGTATGAAAAAAGGACATGGTTTTAGTTGTTGCTTCATCAATCCCAATCCTAAATTAGTACTCCCAACTAACATCTAGTTAACATCATTGATTGGACAAGCAGAAATATTTAGAGGAATGCTATACCTGGCTCAATCTGGGCTCCTCCACATGTTGCTGCCTGGAAGGCCCAGGTTGGGCGTCAGAAGCCTCAGCCGGGGGGAAGGAAGCGTGGAAGGAAGACTGGAGAGGGATGGCCTGGGTTCAATCTGGCCTGCCAGAAAGTGCAGCCTGTCGTAGTACAACATCCTGGGGACATAGATGTCATCTGCTTCTCCGGATCTCTGTGAATCCAGGACTTTCTTGCGCTCCCTCAGATATGTGCTCCTCAGGCAACCAATTATGATCTTTAAATAGGTGATGTCTGCCGTGGGGATCACCTGCTTCACAATTTCACACAATTGCACCAGTGCTGCCTTCCTCTTTGCTTGGTTCTTGAAATGGGGGTGGTTAATCTCCCACAGACAGGGCAGCTCCCTTAAGATATCTATGAATACTGACATGAAGTCATTGTCTTTCACTAAGATATCCATGTTCACTGCAAGACACAACACAAGACAAAGCCTAATGTTAGACAAAACTCTCCTAATCTTGTTACAATATAGGCCACAATCTACCCTGTTTCCCCGAAAATAAGACCTAGCGTGATTGTTGGTGATGGCTGCAATATAAGCCCTACCCCCCAAATAAGCCCTAGTTAAAGTCCTTGTAGGTCTTATTTTCAGGGTAGGGCTTATTTTCGGGGAAACAAGGTAGGGCTTATTTGGCGGGTAAAGCTTATATTGCAGCGATCACCGACAATCACGCTAGGTCTTATTTTCGGGGAAACAGGGTAGAACCAGTATAGGCACAAGTTTGTCTCTTACCTTCGTTCTTACGATCGGCGCGTTCAATGCTCCTTCCTCCGCTCACAGATCGTACGTAATACGCACGCGTGTTACGCTTTATACACACTGTGCATGCGTGTAACTCCGCTCGCCCCTGACGTTCTTTCTAGTCTATTCCCCGCCCCTTTTCGTTCGGCGCAGTGGGTGAAGAGCACATGGCGGAGTTACAGCAGGTGCATGCTAATTATAGCAACGAGGAGGAGGAAAGCCCGGATCCAGGCACGTCCCGATCCAGAAGGAGAAGTTTTAAGGCCACAAATATGTCCTTTGGGGAGATGTTGGAGATGGTCGACATCATGAGGAAGTCCGACTATGACGGAAAATATGGGCCTTACCCCAACCCCAACATCCGAAAGGCCAAAATCATTGCTAAAGTGATCAAAAGTCTGCACAGGAATTTCGGGGTACGAAGATCGAAAGATCAGCTCAGGAAGCGGTGGTCGGACCTGAAGTTGAGAGAGCCAGAGCAGTACCGAAAGATCCGGAGAGTGCTGCAAAAAAGTAAGTAGTTGTGCTGTGTTCCTATTCTTTCTGTCTTTATTCCGTTCGTTCTGCTCCATATGCTTTTATTAATTGTAACGTTTAAAAGGGCAACTTTAATGTTCATGGGCCCATTATTCGTTCGTATCCAACATTTTTCTTTCGGCCTCTAGAACACCATTGTTTAGGCCATATGCATTTTCACACATTTTTTTTGGGCCTACTTGGATGCCAAATATTTGTTTGTGTAGATGGGTTTGTTACTAGAATGAAATGCCAACTAGATTGTGTGTAAGGAGAGGACACTGAGCAGCTGTTTTCACATCTGGACACTGGAGCACTAGTGTGGGACACAAGAACACCATTTTTATTAGGGGGGGCACACAGGTGCTCCAGTGTATACTATAGGGGGGTCTCCATCTGTGAAGCTTGTACTAAACAGGTAAAGTATTGAAGCTTGACAAAGGCCAATAAAAAATATACATCTTGGAACTCTGCTAAAATAGACAATTGTACCCCAGTTCCAAGCAATGTTTCCTATTTATAGTTCTGCCATCAAATATCTGTGTGCTAATTATACCATTTTTGTTTTACATAGGGGAGAAAAGACTCGGAGGACACCCCTCATCCGAGGAGACCACAGACCCCCCCACCTATGGAAGAAGGTGAAATACCCCCAAATGAAGAAGAGCAGGAGGAAGAAGAAGATGTGGTGGAGATTGGCACCACAACAGGTGAGTGTCTGCGACCACAGGCTCAGGTAAACGAGATGGATGGTGGCAGATTTTTGAGACCTATTTTATTTTTTTTTTATCTCTTTTTAGGTGATCGTGAGGTTGTGGATCCCCAACGCTTTACTTCTGAAAGTGCCCAGATCCTGATCGGGGAGTTCATGGGGTGTAATGCCGAACTGCAAAACATCCAGCAAAAAATCCATGATGTTATTAAAAAAAATAATAACATCATTGATGTTTTGGGGCGAATTTAAACCCCACAAAATCACTTTTTGTATTGTGGTTCAATATTTTAAAATTTTTTGCAATGTTTAGAAAAGTCAAATTTGGAGGATGCACACAGTGTGCCAACATGTGCTATCTGCCATCACGGGAGATCAATGGACGCATTTTGGGGGTGCAACCCCTTCCTCAATTATAAAGTCGCGTTGAGGAAGGGCTTGCTCCCCCAAAACACGTCCCTTGATCCCCCCTGATGGCAGATAGCACATGTTGACATTCATAAATTGGTGTGCATCTTCCAAATTTGGCTTTTCCAGGGGTGATTTCCCCCCATCTGAATGCTATATCAAACCCAATTCCTAAATACTGATGTCTGATATAGCCTTCAGGTTTTACCTAATGTGAACTTTGTAAGTTCAAGTTTTTTGGCTTTCTTGTTGGTTTTACACAGGCCTGTTTTATCTGAAATTGATATTTCGATTTTTGATAATGCTACTGCAAAAATTGTTATACAACAAACATGTTGGTTTGTTTTAAAAACCTTTGGTAAATGCACATGTGATTGTGCAGGTATAAAAAAGTGGCTTACTCAAGAATGTGTGGATTATTGTCTCAACACTACAACACTTTTGGGGTGATGTAATAGCTGTTTTATGCAAAAATGGGGGTTATTTCCTAAGGGCAAATCCACTTTGCACTACAAGTGCAGGTTCAGTGCAGTTGCAAGTGCACTTGTAGTGAAATGTGTTTTTGCATTTAGTAAATAACAGCCAACAGTGCTTTGTATAAGGTTACACAATCACGACATTTTCTGCACTCAAAACATTTCTGTCAGGGTCAGCTAAAACAAACACAAGCAGTAAATGTCCACCAAAGAACTCCAGGTATCGTAACCGGACATCACGGGCACTTAGGGAGGGCAAGCCAGGACGGCCGCTTTCAAGCGCCGTCAGTGTTGTTGGATGTAGGATTCCGGCCTCAGGCCCAACTGAGCCAGCATAGTTGGCAGAATGTTTTCTTAAAAAATTATGGAGAACACAGCACGCCAGTATTATATGGTTCAGTTTATACTCTGCAATATGGATGGGTGTCAGAAATAGTCGGAACCGGCTGGCAATGATTCCAAACCTGTTCTCCACCACTCTTCTGGCTCTGGCCAGCCGGTAATTAAAAACTCTCTGGTCCGGGGTGAGGGTCCTCATCGGGAATGGCCACATAAGATGGTCCCCCAGCGCAAACGCTTCATCCACAACAAAGACGAATGGGAGTCCTTCCACATTGTCTTCTGGAGGTGGCAAGTCCAAGCTGCCATTCTGGAGACGCCTGTAGAACTCCGTCTGGGCGATGACTCCACCATCGGACATCCGGCCATTCTTCCCCTGGTCCACATACAGGAACTCATAAGTAGCTGACACCACCACCAACATCACAATACTATTAAACCCCTTGTAATTATAATAGTACGACCCCGAGTTGGGTGGTGGGACGATGTGGACGTGTTTCCCATCAATTGCCCCTCCGCAGTTAGGAAAGTCCCACCGCTGGGCAAAGTGGGAGGCCACAGTCTGCCATTCCTGTGGCGTGGAAGGAAACTGTTGAGGAAAAAACAATAAACATTACTATTTTTTCACAGAAACATGGCAAGCAGATTAGACACAAACATTCTGGGGCAACCTCCAGATAGCATTTATTAAGGGGAATTTAACAAAGCCAAAGTATAAGGTACACCTATCATATTCCCCCTCTCATGGGCCATTTCTAACATTATAGGGGGGGAACTCTTGAACAGGTAACCCTCTTCACTTCATTGAGAGATGAATGCCTAAATACAGGGTATTACTTGGAACAGCCCCTCCTTAGTTACACTATTGGCAGACCACTGGACAGGTAAGAAGTGTCATAATACAAAGATATAAATACACACTGTACACATTTGAGGACATTTGGACATTCTGCTATTACCTATCAAGATAATAATAGGATACAAAAACTTTAAACAGTACCATTGGAAAGTATACAGGCAGGCCTTTGCACTACATGCTTTGGGGAATTCATCCATAAATCTGAGCACAAAATAGATGGGTATAGTGCGTATGGGTTTGGCAAAGTCAGCAGATAGATGATTGATGATAGAGAATTGGGATCAGCTGACTTAGCAGTTGGGGGAGGGAGGGTTACTAAAAATTATTTGGGGACACCACCAAAAAAAAGCCTCTGGCACTCTGCCTGAATTTAAAGCAAAAATAACATTTCCAAACATTTTAGGGGGTGTTTGGGGTAAAGCACTACTATGGAGCTGATAAAATACATTGTTAAGTGACTACATGAGGTGAATATAGGGCCAGGAGACACCATGCTATGGAGGTTATTGAAGGGCAAATATGTATGAAGAACCTAAAACAATAATTACATAAAAATCCAGCATGCATGAGGACAAAAGGGACATTCACAGCATATTACAATCATGGTAATTAGGGAATGAGGAAAGAAATACAATATATTAGCAAACATTCAATACAATAAAATGTGATATTAAAGGATAAAAATCTTACCTTCATATACTCCTTCTGCAGGACCTGGATGATGGCAGAACAGGTCTCTGGGATGATGATACCCAGAGCCTGGGGGGAGATGCCTGTCGAGAACTTCAAGTCCTGCAGACTTCTCCCTGTGGCCAAATACCACAAGGTAGCGACCAACCTCTGCTCCGGAGTGATGGCTTGCCTCATGCAGGTATCCTGCCTGCTGATATAGGGGGTCAGCGAAGCCAACAAACGGTGAAATACGGGGTCCGTCATCCTGAGAAAGTTCCTAAAATCATCAGGATTATTCTCACGGATCTCACGGAGCAAAGGCATATGAGAGAACTGGTCACGCTGAAGCAACCAATTCTTGGTCCATGAACTCCTCCCCACCCTGTTCATGGACTGGACTTGTGTCAAGGTCAGGACCCCAACACCAAGCCCCCGCACAGCACGAACTCTACGAGGAGTACGCATACGAAACATGGCTAGAAAACGGTTGGCCTGGTCAGAACGAAGTAACAGAATGCACTGAAGAACAGCAAGGCCTGTGAAGAGCGACCTGAAAAACAGCAATGAGCAGGCAAGATCACACAGAAAACTCCGATACGAACTGACTGCACGCACTGAAGAGCAGATACAAACCCACAAGCACAAACTGAACGGCAGAAAATGATCTGAAAGCCACGAGTCTGAAAAAGCGCGAATCGTCTCTCACCAAACTTTTACTAACACGAGATTAGCAAAAGGAGCCCAAAGGTTGCCACGCTTGGTTCTGAACCGGCCTTTTCTAGTCTCGTCGTACGTGGTGTATGTCACCGCGTTCTTGGCGATCGGAAATTCCGACAACTTTGTGCGACCGTGTGTAGGCAAAACAAGTTTGAGCCAACATCCGTCGGAAAAAATCCTAGGATTTTGTTGTCGGAATGTCCGAATAAAGTCCGACCATGTGTAAGCCCTATAAGAGGTTTAGGGATGATTTAATAAAGGTGAATAGACTGCTCATTTTGCAAGGGAAGTTGCACTGTGAATTTTCCCCCGAGCTTAGTGAAGTAAGTGAAGTACTGCTGATTTCCTTCCCTAATATCATGTGCAAGCAAGAATGTTTTTCTTTGCACACAATTTGGGTATTTTTTGCAAAGTGAAATGTCACCACATTCACAAAGTTATGGGTAAACTTTCCTTTGCATACTGCAACTTCACTTGTAAAGTGAACAGCCTAATTGGCTTTAGTAAATCAACCCCTTAGTCTCACTTTTGTTGCATGTTTAGAACAGAAAGTGAAGGGAAATCTCCCAAACAGGACATGTACAGAAAAAAAGGAACAGACAGCAAGTAAGGAGAACTGAAAGATAGGACAGCAGGACATGAGTGGGATCATGGATGTAAAGAACACTTTTACTTTTTCAACAATCAATTTTTTTATACTTACAAGCCCACTTATATACAAACAAATCCAGTTGATTTTAAAGAAAAACACTGATGGGCATTTATTTTTCAATTTGGATGCTGTGAAGACTACAGGAATGCTTTGGGCAACCTAGATCTGCTGCATACCATCCAGCCTACATGGAAAGATAGTGAAAGCTGCTGTGATGACAATTATAATTTTGTTTATTTAAGATATCTATAATGGTTTTGGTCTATATTATTCTACTGGTCAAAAGGTTAGTATGTCTAATATGAGTATGTTGTATTTGAGCTGAAAGGATAGCATTTATTGTTCACTGAAAAGTCAATTATTAAACAATCAAGAGCATGCATACCAGAGGCTCATGTATGGGTAATACCAGCAGAATGGCAAATTGTGATTACCAAAGATGAGATGCATAACCTTAGTTCAGATCAGATCTGTTTTCACAGCATGAGTCACGCATTGAGCACTTTACAGTAATTTTATTAGAGGCAAGATTTCAACCCCATGTTTCAGTGAAATGTTTTCAAAGAAAATTGAGTAGCACAGCACTGTGTTAGCTGATGTGTTAACTAGGATGAAAATAACAAGTATGGAGAAAAACAGTAGAGAGAACTGGTAATTACAATATCATACACTGACAACGGTAAGTCCTGGAAATAGTAGTGAGACATTTGTCCCAGAACATGTATACAAAACAACTGCTGGTACCCTTGATAATGTCAGAACATACTTGGGAAATGGCTAATGTTAAAATTCCCACAAATGTTGAGGAATTAACTGTCCAAGTGATACAGGTTTAGAATAATATCCTTAAAGGCTAAGTTCAGCTTTTTAGGAAAATAGACTAGGGGCCCCAGTGTGTTAAAAACCTGTGAAGGATTGCAGTATTGTCTTTATTTTAAAAGCTTTACCATTAGGCCATGTCCCATGAAACCTCCCACTGAGGAGATTAGCCCATTCTGCCCAAGTACCCGGGACAATCCAACCATTAGGAACCATTAGGAACTCCCTCTCAACATCCCAGGAATGAGCACAATTCTCAATTCTCACAATTCTCAATTTTCCAAACACAGCGCATGTGCAGTGCACACTTCCTCATTCTCTGCTCCCATTTTCCACTGGACTATCTAGTATAATAGTGTGACTCAAGCAAAAGCTACAGTATATCTTGTGTGATAATTGGTGAATGAGTTATGCAGTGGCTCTTAATTGTGTAATCTGATTTCAAAACTGGAATATATACCAAATTTTGTGTGACTCTGGAATGAGGTAGGAGGTGGTTATAATTGGCCACAATTTTAACAGAAATTTGCAACAAGTAACATTTATGTTTTGAAAAAACATGTTATCAGTGTTGTATCTGAAAGGTCCATTAAAATAGTTTTTGCTGTGTAATTTTGCTGCAAAATCAAGTGTGACAATATTAGTTACTGATGCCTAAATATTACCCCAGTCTCGATTGGGGAGGGGGGGGGCAACCCCTCACTGTTTTTATTAACCACTTGACCACTGGGCACTTAAACCCCCTTAATAACCAGACCAATTTTCAGCTTTTGGTGCTCTCACATTTTGAATGACAATTACTCAGTCATGCAACACTGTATCTATATGAATATTTTGTCCTTTTTTTCACACAAATAGAGCTTTCTTTTGGTGGTATTTAATCACCGCTGGGTTCTTTATTTTTTGCGCTATAAAAGAAAAAAGACCGAAAAATCTGTAAAAAAATTAATTTTTCTTCGTTTCTGTTATAAAATTTTGAAAATTAGTAATTTTTCTTCATATATTTTGGCCAAAATTTATACCGCTACATATCTTTGGTAAAAATAACCCAAATTAGTGTATATTATTTGGTCTTTGTGAAAGTTATAGCGTCCACAAGCTATGGTGCCAATATCTGAAAATTGATCACACCTGAAATACTGACGGCCTATCTCATTTCTTGAGACCCTAACATGCCAGAAAAGTACAAATACCCCCCAAATGACCCCTTTTTGGAAAGAAGACATTCCAAGGTATTTAGAAAGATGCATGGTGAGTTTTTTGAAGTTGTCATTTTTTCCCACAATTCTTCAAAATCAAGTTTTTTTTTTTTCACAAAATTGTCATATTAGCAGGTTATTTCTCACACACAGCATATGCATACCACAAATTACACCCCAAAACACATTCTGCCATTACTCCTGAGTATGGTGATACCACATGTGTGAGACTTTTACACAGCGTGGCCACATACAGAGGCCCAACATGCAGGGAGCACCTTCAGGCGTTCTGGAGCACCCAGGCCAATTCTGACATTTCTCTCCTACATGTAAAAATCATAATTTATTTGCTAGAAAATTACATAGAACCCCAAAACATTATATATATGTTTTTTTAGCAAAGACCCTAGAGAATACAATAGCGGTCATTGCAACTTTTTATCTCGCACGATATTTGCGCAGCAATTTTTCGAACGCGTTTTTTTTGGAAAAAAAATGTTTTTTGCTTTAAAAAAAAACAAAACAGTAAGGTTAGCCCAATGTTTTTGCATAATATGAAAGATGAAGTTACGCCGAGTAAATAGATACCCAACATGTCACCTCTCAAAATTGCACACGCTTGTGGAATGGCGCCAAACTTCGCCACTTAAAAATCCCCATAGGCGACGCTTTAAAATTTTTTACTGGTTACAAATTTTGAGTTACAGAGGAGGTCTAGGGCCAAAATTATTGCTCTCGCTCTACCGATCGCAGCGATACCTCACATGTGTGGTTTGAACACTGTTTTCATATGTGGGTGGGACTTATGTATGCGTTCGCTTCTGCATGCGAGCACACGGACAGGGGCGCTTTAAAAAAATTTTAATTTTTTTTATTGTTCATTTTACTTTATTTTTTTAGCTTGACACTTTTTTCCACAAAAAAAAATTTTTGATCACTTTTATTCCTATTACAAGGAATGTAAACATCCCTTATAATAGGAATATGGCATGACAGGTCCTCTTTACAGTGAGATATGGGGTCAATAAGACCCCAAATCTCACCTCTAGGCTGTGCCTGAAATAAAAAAAAAAAAAAAAAAAAAAAAGATCCTGGCTTCGATCGTAGCGGTGAGTCGGTAGAAGCACCGGAGGGCGGCGGGAGGGGGGGGCGTCCACTCTCGCCTCCCGTAAGAACGATCAAGCAGTAGAACAGCCACTATGATCATTCTTATGGTGTAGGGAATCGCCGGCTGAAAAAGATGATATCTGAATGATGCCTGTAGCTGCACCCATCATTCAGATATCCCCGCACAAAGTCAAGGACCCTCGTATGACGGAAGGCCGGAAGTGGTTAAAACGCTTTTTTTTTTTTAACACAAAGTTGTCCATTTATACAATATTTATAACACATAGCATGTACATATCAAAAATGACACCCCAAAATAGATTCTCCTACTCCTCCTGAGTACGGCGATACCACATCTGTGAGACTTCCACAGCCTGGCCACATACAGAGGCAGAGTATGGCTGAGCATGGCTGGGTATGGCTGAGCATGGCCGAGTATGGCTGAGCATGGCCGAGTATGGCTGAGCATGGCTGGGTATTGCAGAGTATCGCCGAGTATGACTGGGTATGGCAGAGTATGGCTGAGCATGGCTGGGTATTGCAGATTATCGCCGAGTATGACTGGGTATCGCCGAGTATGACTGGGTATGGCAGAGTATGACTGGGTATCACCGAGTATTGCAGAGTATGGCTGGGTATTGCGGGGTATTGCAGAGTATTACAGGTTATGGCAGAGTATTGCAGATTTTTGCGGGGTATTGCAGAGCATGGCTGGGTATGGCAGAGTATGGCAGAGTATGGCTGGGTATCACTGAGTATTGCAGAGTATGGCTGGGTATCACTGAGTATTGCAGAGTATGGCTGGGTATCACTGAGTTTTGCAGAGTATGGCTGGGTATCACTGAGTTTTGCAGAGTATGGCTGGGTATCACTGAGTATTGCGGGGTATGGCAGAGTATTGCGGGGTATTGCGGGGTATGGCAGAGTATTGCGGGGTATTTCAGGGTATGGCAGAGTATTGCGGGGTATTCCAGGGTATGGCAGAGTATTGCGGGGTATTCCAGGGTATGGCAGAGTATTGCGGGGTATTCCAGGGTATGGCAGGGTATTGCGGAGTATGGCAGGGTATTGCGGAGTATGGCGGGGTATTGCAGGGTATGGCAGAGTATTGCGGGGTATTGCAGGGTATGGCAGAGTATTACAGGGGTATTGCAGGGTATGGCAGAGTATTGCAGGGGTATTGCAGGGTATGGCAGAGTATTGCAGGGGTATTGTGGGGCATACCAGAGTACTGTGGGGCATTGCAGAGGGCATTGCAGGGCATGCATAGTAGTGGGGATGGCTGAGCATGGATGGATGGATGGCTGGATGTCTCTGTGCAGCGCTGTGGGCACTACACATGCAGCCCACAACGCTGCAGCCATCCATCCATCCCCCTCTCCGCTCACAGTGTACCGATCGGTACACAGAGGGGAGGAGAGGAACCGGTGTCATCAGATGACGCCGGTTTGTTTACATGTGATCGCTCCGTCATTTGACGGAGCGATCACATGGTAAACGGCCGCGATCAGCGGCCATTTACCGGGATCTGTGATGCGCCGGGTCCTCTGGACCCGGCAGTCACGGATGCTCTCGAGTGCGCGCCCTAGGGGGCGTGCGAGAGCAGAATTCTGGGAGGACGTCCCTGGACGTCCTCCCAGAGTTAAACAACCGCCCTGTAGCCGTCATTTGGCTATGGGCCGGTTGTTAAGCGGTTAAATTCCACATTTTTTTTTTTTTTTTTTGCAGGGGAGTGATTACAATGCCAATATTCTGGTGATATCATAGAGTTCATTCTATGTAGCCTGTGTGGTGTATATTAAGCCCTGTGTACTATTCTAAATTGAATGAGCCTATCTCTTTGGGAAACCAAATGGCGAAAGGAAATGATCCCATACGTCTTCCCAATTATCGTTGTCAAGCTCAGGCATGTCTTACCCATCTCTGTTGGAGGTTGCTCAGGTTGGGAAGAGATACCAACATTAGGTGATTATATAACACCATGCATTCTGTTATAAGAATATGCTCCAAATCAGATCTTTCCAACTTTAGGGAGGTGGTGAAAAATTGACTATTAAAGGCGTGAGATAACTGAAGGTATCTGAATAAATGGGAGGGCGGGACATTATAGTCGCCAGGAAAGCATGCAAAAGATCGCTAGGAGCCTCTGACCACTGCATGGGAAATAAGTATGACATTAAATTTGGTCCATACTTGTGGGTCTGGCAAATTATACAAATGTGCCGAGTTGGGATTGCACCACAGGGAAGTATACGCGAAACAGTGTCCGGTGTAATTGTTTCATAAGTTAAACCCGCTTTCTATGCCCTAAATGTAATGATCTTGGAAGGGATCAGGGAGTAAGGGGCTTTTTGGCCATGGAAAAGGAGGTGTTGTAATGCCTCCAGGGAGTTCAGTACAGCCGCTTCCAAAATCGTGGAGGTATTAAAACTATCAGGGCACAACCACCAGTGTGCAGAAACCAGCTGAGATGCCAGGTAGTATTTGTAGCAGTCTGGAAAGGCTGAAACCCACCCTTGGAGGTGGGTTTCATCAAAGCTGACAATTTATAGCGCGATGGTCGGGTTCCCCATATAAGAAAAGGAGAAAAAGGAAGAAAAAAGCTGATTCAATTGTATAAAAAAGGATTCTAGGACCCATTGAGGCGAATGCCTAAAAATATATGTAAATTTGGGGAGTATTTTCATCTTGATTAAATTTATGCGACCTAAAAGCGACAAAGGTAAGTTCTCCCACGCCTTCAATTGAGTTTTGGTAGCCTTTTGGAAGGAGATTAAGCCCAATGTAGTCAGTTGCACATCGAGACACTACCACCCCCAAATATTTAAACTGCTCCACCCACTGTAACTGCTTGGCTTACTCATTTTGAGGGTAGCATCACGCTTCATAATGGTTCTGATGAAGAGGGTATACCCTCGAAACACATAAGCCAGCTCAGAATCCCGGATGGCATCTTCTTGGCGTTGAATTACTCTGGGTCCTACTATCCACTGTGCCATGAGGTGGTGGCTGGACATGTTGTATACCTTCATTGTTTGTGAGTATGTTTTTACCTTTTGTATGAGTAAAGCATCCTTGCGATAATGCACTAGGCTGGTGCGCCCTCTGTTGTTTATTCTTTTGCACCAGAAATATCAATAACTGGATTATGTCAGACACAAAGAGAAATATTGCACATTCATCACTGAATCAGTTGTAGTAAGAGGCAGATTTGAGAAGGACACATAGCTTACAGCCTTATTGTCAAAACAAATTTTCCAATTTTGCTTTGGAGCAACAAAAGCAATTTAGTTTTTTTTTTAATAGATTACAATAGTCATAAAAACAATAATAAAAAAAAATAATAATAATTTTTTTTATTATTACCATATTTTTAATTATTATTTTTAAGATTTTCCAAAAATTATTTTTACTACCATTTAAGTAAACACTGGGGGTTATTTACTAAAGGAAAATCCACTTTACACTGCAAGTGCACTTGAAAGTTCACTGAAAGTGCACTTGGAAGTAAAGTCACTGTAGATCCGAGGGGGACATGCAAGGAAAATAAAAAACAGCATTTTAGCTTGCACATGATTGGATGATAAAATCAGCAGAGCTTCCACTCATTTCAGATCTACCCCTTAGATTTAGAGCGACTGCACTTCCAATTGCACTTTCAAGTGCACTTGCAGTGCAATGTGGATTTGCCTTTCATAAATAACCCCCACTGTAACATCCATGGGATGTACTAGATGTCATGGTGTATTGCCATGCATATCCCTATGGCTGTTATACAGTGCCTTGCAAAAGTATTCACCCCCCTTGACCTATTTTGTTATATTACAGCCTTTAGTTCAATTTTGTTTTTTTTAATCTGAATTATATGTGATGGATCATAACACAATAGTCTAAGTTGGTGAAGTAAAATTAGAAAAATATATACATAAACTATTTTTTAGAAAAAAAAAAACTGATAATTGGCATGTGCGTATTTATTCACCCTCTTTGTTATGAAGCCCATAAAAAGCTCTGGGGCAACTAATTACCTTCAGAAGTCACATAATTAGATTGCACACAGGTGAACATAATTCTGGTGTGCCCTCTGTTGTTTGCTCTTTTGCACCAGAAATAACAATAACTGGATTATGTCAGACACAAAGAGAAGTAGTGCACATTCATCACTGAATCAGTTGTAGTAAGATGCAGATTTGAGAAGGACACAAAGCTTACAGCCTTATTGTCAAAACAATATTCCAATTTTGCTTTGGAACAACAAAGCAATTTAAGTTTTTTTTATAGATTACAATAGTCATAAAAACAATAATAAAAAATAATAATAAAAATATTTTTTTTATTATTACTATATTTTTAATTATTATTTTTAAGATTTTCCAAAAATTATTTTTACTACCATTTAAGTACACACTGCAACATCCATGGGATGTACTAGATGTCATGGTGTATTGCCATACATATCCCTATGGATGTTATACAGTGCCTTACAAAAGTATTCACCCCCCTTGGTTTTTTACCTATTTTGTTACATTACAGCCTTTAGTTCAATTTTGTTTTTTTAATCTGAATTGTATGTGATGGATCAGAACACAATAGTCTAAGTTGGTGAAGTAAAATTAGAAAAATAAATACATAAAACTATTTTTCAGAAATAAAAAACTGATAATTGGCATGTGCGTATTTATTCACACTCTTTGTTATGAAGCCCAAAAAAAGCTCTGGAGCAACTAATTACCTTCAGAAGTCACATAATTAGATTGCACACAGGTGAACATAATTTCACTAAGTGTCACATGATCTGTCATTACATATACACACCTTTTTGAAAGGCCCCAGAGGCTGCAACACCTAAGCAAGAGGCACCACTAACCAAATACTGCCATGAAGACCAAGGAACTCTCCAAACAAGTAAGGGACAATGTTGTTGAGAAGTACAAGTCAGGGTTAGGTTATAAAAAAATATCCAAATCTTTGATGATCCCTAGGAGCACCATCAAATCTATCATAACCAATTGAAAAGAACACGGCCGCACACCACAACTCACGGACCAAGAAAGGAGGGCAGTAATCAGAGAGGCAGCACAGAGACCTAAGGTAACCCTGGAGGAGCTGCAGAGTTCCACAGCAGAGACTGGAGTATCTGTACATAGAACAACAATAATCTGTACGCTCCATAGAGTTGGGCTTTATGGCAGAGTGGCCAGAAGAAAACCATTACTTTCAGCTAATAACAAAATGGCACGTTTTGAGTTTGCGAAAAGGCATATGGGAGACTCCCAAAATGTATGGAGGAAGGTGCTCTGGTCTGATGAAACTAAAATTTTACATTTTGGCCATCAAAGAAAATGCTATGTCTGGCACAAACCCAACACATCACATCACCCAAAGAACACCATCCCCACAGTGAAACATGGTGGTGGCAGCATCATGCTGTGAGGATGTTTTCAACAGTCAGGACTGGGAAACTGGTCAGAGTTGAGGGAAAGATGGATGGTGCTAAATACAGGCATATTCTTGAGCAAAACCTGTACCACTCTGTGTGTGATTTGAGGCTAGGACGGAGGTACACCTTCCAGTAGAACAATGATCCCAAACACATTGCTAAAGCAACACTTGAGTGGTTTAAGGGGAAACATGTAAATGTGTTGGAATGGCCTAGTCAAAGCCCAGACCTCAATCCAATAGAAAATCTGTGGTCAGACTTAAAGATTGCTGTTCACAAGCTCAAACCATCCAATTAGAAGGAGCTGGAGTAGTTTTGCAAGGAGGAATGGGCAAAAATCCCAGTGATAAGATGTGGCAAGCTCATAGAGATTTATCCAAAGTGACTTGGTGCTGTGATAGCGCAAAAGGTGGCTCTACAAAGTATTGACTTTAGGGGGGTGAATAGTTATGCACATTGACTTTTTCTGTTATTTTGTCCTATTTGTTGCTTGCTTCACAATAAAAAAAAACATCTTCAAAGTTGTGGGCATGTTCTGTAAATTAAATGATGCAAATCCTCAAACAATTCATGTTAATTCCAGGTTTTGAGGCAACAAAACACGAAAAATGCCAAGAGGGTGAATACTTTTGTAAGGCACTGTAGGTGTTCAGTAGGTGTAACATTTTTCATGACCACAAGATGGCTGTAGCCCATGGGAGACTTGTTTTAACAGGTTATTGTGATTTTAGTTTTATTATCGGTATTTTGTAGAAGGTATTGTTTTTATTGTAAGGATTGTCTGACAATGGGTTTAGTATGAGATTTGAACTTGTGGCGCATGTGCGGCAGCCTGAGGTGAAGGTAATGTTACCTTAGAGCTCCGCTCCTCAGGAGTTTTCATCGGAGGACTACAGGTCCCAATGAACCAGCAAGTATCCCAAAACTGCAGAAAATCCTACCTAATACTGTCAGCTTCACTGACAATGGTCTTGAGAGCTCCTAAAACTTAAATTAAAGCAGGAAAAACAAAGGAAACGGCACACAGGCTGGCGGCTGGAATGGCGGCGGCATCCTCTCCCCCACAGCACAGCGGTGAATACACTAAAAAATCTTTACATCACAGTCAGCACAGCGGTGAATACACTGGAAAATCTTTACCTCACAGTCAGCACAGCGGTGAATACACTGGAAAATCTTTACCTCACAGTCAGCACAGCGGTGAATACACTGGAAAATCTTTACCTCACAGTCAGCACAGCGGTGAATACACTGAAAAATCTTTACCTCACAGTCAGAAGACACAGGCTGCTAATGGTGAGTCTGAGTCTGAATATGAAAACTGTGAATTACAAGCTGCTACACAGTCTGACATCTTCAAAAAATTTGAATGTATGCTTCAGAAAGCCCTCAAACAGACTTCTGATCATATAACTGACAAACTGACTAAAGAAATTAGAGAACTAGGTCAGAGAACAGCTGACTTAGAACTGAGGGTTGATGAAATTGATACTTTTACACAGAACTACATGTCTGAGATGAAGGTACTAAAAGAGGAAAACCTTACATTACAAAATCATTTAGAGGACCAAGAGAACAGAGATCGTCGATCGAATCTGCGAATCAGGGGAATCCCTGAATCTGTTCTAGACCTGCAGGCTAATATCACGGCGCTCTTTCAAGAATTATTACCTGGAACCCCTATTGACAGGTTCAAAATGGATAGAGTGCATAGAGCGTTAGCCCCACGCAAAATAAATGGTCCCCCAAGGGATATTATAGCTAAATTGCACTTTTACAGAACCAAAGAACAGATACTAACAACTGCCAGAGGGAGAGAATCTCTCCCACGGCAATACCTATCAACTCTTCACAGATTTGTCCCCACTAACGTTTGCAAAAAGATGTGCACTTAAACCTCAACTCCAGGTACTCCAGAGAAATCAAATTTCCTATCAATGGGGATTTCCTTTTTGTCTCAGATTTACTCATTTGGAAACAAAATATGTTTGTCGCTCTTCAGAGGACTTGAAGTCAGCCCTATTTGATATGGGCCTAGCCGAAGAAATCTTACCAAATGACCAGTCTCATAGGTCTCATAGGCGCTCAGCTTTTCGTTCTACACAGCAAAACAAAGACCCAAAACCCAGCTATTCCACATCTTCCCATCAAAATCTTAACAAGCGAGGTCGATATGAACATTCACCACCAAACAATGAGGATTCAATGGACTGACAATCTAAGCCAAACTAGTTATTTGTCCTTGCTACTTTTTTCCAGCACAGTATGCTGACAGAGTTAATAAACTGGCCATATTCATGACTAAAATGAGTTATGGCTATATACTACTGTTATGTTACAAAAATATTTTTTTTTTAAATATTTTTTTTTTTATTTTTTTATATTAACTTTTTTCTGTTTTTTTTTCCTCTCAAGTTTTTGAACTTTATTTTTTTCTTTTTTTGTAACAATTTAAGTGAAATTTTTCCATGATAGAAATGGAATAGTTCCTGTGGTCCTCCGATGTTATACATCCCTTAGGAATTTCTTGTTGCCCTTTATTCCACCTAAGGACTCCTACCATTGTTATGGGGGTCTCTATTGGTGGTCCCGGACCCTCTCAGAGAGTTCTAAAAACTCTCCTGAGATGCTTCTACACCCTATTATTTAGCCTTTATATACTGCTAAATTGTCTTCATATTGGGTTTGTTCGATTCTCCTCTCCTTTTTTCTTTTTCTATTCTATTGCTTCTTTCTTTAATCTTTGCTATTCCCTCCTGACTCTCGGGTTGGTGATCCTGGCTCTCGGTGAGTACTCTGCTTGTTATGCTATAATATTCGCATTCGTTGTTTTATGGCTCCTATAAATATCTTGTCATTAAATGTACAGGGGTTTAATACTCCACATAAGCGAACCAAGGCTTTACGCTCTTTTGCTATGAAAAAAGCTAATATTATATGTTTGCAGGAAACACATTTTACTGACAAAGTTTATCCCAAATTTCTTTCATCATCATATCCACAATTCTATACTGCTTCAGCTACGGTTAAACAGCGCGGAACTCTCATTGGTTTTCACCGTTCCACTCCGTTTAACCTTGTATCCAAAATAACAGACCCTGAAGGACGATATGTTCTCCTAACAGGATTTATTTCTGATAATCCTATTACTATTGTGTCTTATTATGCCCCTAACAAGCGCCCAACTGCTTTCTTATCCCACCTTTTTCAACTTATAGAAGTACATAAGTTTGGTACTGCTGTTATTTGTGGGGATTCTAATGCTACTATTTTCCTGTTCTTAGATAAATCTCCCCCTGGACCTACCACAAACTCAATAAACCTAACTTTTCAACATCTACTCACCACTCATAGCCTGGTAGATACTTGGCGAGAGATGAACCCTATTAGTAGGCGCTTCACTCATTATTCTTATCCGCATAACTCTTTTTCAAGAATAGATCATATTCTAATCCCGTCAAGTATGCTACCAGAAATCATATCATCCAAAATCATTCCTTTTCCATGGACAGACCACTGCGCAGTATTCATTACCATTGCTTCCACAATTCCTAGATCACACAATACCACTTGGTGTATAAACGATTCAATTCTGACCCACCCTTCTCATCGTGTTGAGATTGAAAAAGCACTTTCTGATTACCTAAAATCCAATGATACAGACGATGTCTCTGCTATTACATTATGGGAGGCGCACAAGGTAGTCATTAGGGGTAGACTGATACAACAAGCAACTAACCTTAAAAGAGAACGCAAACTGTTGTTTGCAAAACTTGAATCTACCTTTAATGACTGTCATCAAACTTTTCAAACCTCCCCGAATGCTACCAACAGTACCAAACTAGAAAAAGCCCACCTGGATCTAGATCTTTTTCTTACTGATACCGCAGATAAACTTATAAGTAAATGCCAGCATGTTCAATATCGCAGGGCAAATAAACCTGATACACCTATGGCCAGAATTTTAAAAAATTCACAACATATACATACGCCTATCAGATTGAAAGTATCCTTGGAATCTTACACTAGTAACCCAGTGAAAATACTTGAAATTGTTTGCTCTAAGTTATCTAAACTATATTCTTCTGCCTCAAATTTTGATAAAACTAAAGCAGACACACTGTTCTCCAATATCACGCTTCCTAACCTTGATCAACAACAGAAAGATCTTCTTGAATGTCCAGTTACAGATATTGAAGTCCTTAACGCAGTAAAATCTTTAAAATTACGTAAAAGACCAGGCCCAGATGAATTTTCGGCAACATATTATAGACAATTTGCATCAATCTTAACACCTGTCTTAACTAAAGCCTTTAATTCGATCCTTAAAGGTAACTCATTTAGAACAGAGACTCTCAGCTCTATAATAGCAATGATCCCCAAACCACATTCTGACTCCACCTCCTGGACTAATTATCGTCCTATATCCCTCCTAAATCTCGATATAAAATTAATTGCTAAAATTTTGGCCACTAGACTGAATAATATTATTGGCCTACTAATCCATAAAGACCAAACAGGCTTTATGCCTAAACGCCAAGCTGGAGATAATATCAGGAGAGCACTCTTAATTATTAATGCGGCTAAAACTAGACGAATCCCAGCTTGCCTTGTATCCTTAGACATAAGGAAAGCATTTGATTCGGTTACGTGGCCTTATATGGAATATGTCCTTGGTAAATGGGGATTTGGAAACAATTTTTTAACCTGGGTCTCATCCTTATACAATAATCCTAGAGCATATATCAAATATGCAGGCTATAAGTCAACAATGATTGATATCAAAAGAGGCACTAGACAAGGATGCCCTCTTTCCCCTCTACTTTTTGCCCTAATAATAGAACCCCTGGCACCCCTTATTAGAACCAGTCCTGACATTAAAGGTATCGAACTAGGTGGTTATCACCATAAACTATGTCTCTTTGCGGATGACATTCTCATATTTTTGTCTCATCCCCATATATCCACCCCTAATCTACTAAAAACACTAGATAATTTTGCCCAAATATCAGGACTACATGTTAATCCAACAAAATCAAATGCATTAAATATTTCCTTATCTCAATTAGAACTTCAGCAGGCACAAACTTCCTTACCCTTTACTTGGGTTCCAAAGCTGCTTCCATACCTAGGAATAAAACTCACAATCTCTCTTAAAGACCTTTTTGCGGCAAATTACTTACCCCTCCTTAAACAAACTTCCGGCTTCCTGAAACAATGGGCTCTTCTATCATTGTCATGGTTGGGAAGGATTAATGCGGTAAAGATGTCAATCCTGCCGAAATTCTTATATTTATTTAGGGTACTCCCTATTTCTTTACCATCTTACTTTCTTAGACTTACTCAACGTAGAGTTATGTCCTTCATTTGGGGTACCACCAAACCTCGTATACCTAAATCTACGCTTTACCTTATTAAATTGAGTGGTGGTTTGGGATTGCCCAACTTTTCCTCCTATTTCTACGCTGCACAGCTAGCACTTATACCCAAGTATCATACTTCTGTAGAAGCTCTCCTATGGGTAGCTATTGAATCAGTGGAAAGTGACCCTATCTCAGTGGCAAATATGTTTTGGCTCTGTCCTGCTGATAGAATACATCTTTCTAATCCTATCACGAAACAGACCCTAGCAGTATGGGATAAATGTAAATTTGCACATGATCTTCAATCAACACATAATCCCTTGCTTTCATTTCTTAATAATCCAGCCTTTTATCCTGCCTGGAAATTCCCAAAATCATTCTCTGCATGGACCTCTACGAACCTGACTCGTTTATACAATCTTTCCTCGACTAAAGCTATTTATACATTTCCTGTACTATGTGAAACCTTTGGGTTACCTAAAACTGAAATATTTCGATATTTACAAATTAAAAATTTTTATGAACCACTTCTTAGTACAGGGTCAACTCTTAATCAAATGACTCAATTTGAGCGGATTTGTATAAGTGATCCACACATTAGAGGACTTATCTCAATATTATATTTCCAACTTAATATGATATCTAGTGAGTTTCTACCCTCATACACAACTAAATGGGCACAAGATATGAATCGAGTGTTTAATAAACAAGATTGGTCGAATATATGGTCAGCCACCTAAACTTCCTCTCCAAATTGTTTTGCTGTAGAAACTAATTACAAGGTTCTAGCACTCTGGTACCTTGTACCAGCTAGAATAGCTAAATTTTTCCCCACATATTCACCTAATTGCTTTAGAGGATGTGACACAGCAGGAACACATTTTCACATATGGTGGCAATGCCCCGTAGTTGAAGAATTCTGGAAGAATATACTTCTTATGGCTTCTAAAGCCCTGGAAATCACGATTCCTCCAGATCCTGCAACGGCACTCCTAAACCTTAAACCCACAATACTCACCCATACTCAATTCCAATTGTTTATCCAACTTAGCACTGCAGCTAAACAAACGATTGCCAAGGCGTGGAAGTCCCAAAATCTAATTCTTGCTGAAGCTAAACACAGAATGAACAGAGCACTTTTATACGCCAAGATGACAGCTATTGAAGAAAATAAAATAAATACATTTCGCAAAATTTGGCAACCATGGGTTAAAAACTACCTCTCTACAGATTTTGACCAATCTCTGTTGTTACCACACTAAGATATATATCATATTATTACTGAAATATATATTATATTTGTATACCTAATGAGAGCTGGATCATCATCCCGGGAAACTCTTTTTTTTTCTCTTCTTTCCTTCTTTCCATCTTTATCTCTCCTCCCTCTCCTTTTCTTTTATTATTTCCTAAAATATTCCTATGGATACTTAGTCTAATAACTTGATTTATTTCTCTAATCTTACATCTAGAATCCCAACTAGTTTATAGTAAATATGGTTGTAAGATTTCTCTAAAATTACTTTATTTTATTAACTTATTTATTTATCTTTTTTATCATACTGCAAAGATCTTCTGATGATTGATATGTATCCATGTATTGTATCATTTTATTTCTTCTTCAGTGAAAACTCAATAAATATATTTAACAAGAGATTTGAACTTGTTTGAAACAATTAGCCATGCTGGAGAGCGTGGACCAATTCTAGACAAATTCTAGACTAATGGCAGAGATGGTGCGGTAAGCCACGCCTCCCTAAGGAGTCCTTGGTGACAAAATACGTAGGAGCATTTACGTCACATCCACCTATTGGAATGCACGCTGGCTCCAGGAGTGGATCATCGCACAACAATTTTTTATTTAAAAGTACATAAGTAAAAAATTGTGATTCCACTCACATATTCCTGGTGCCCTAAGTGACACCCAGTATATACAATGCATAAGAGAAAAGATATGATCATTGCTGTTCTGTCCAACCGGAACCAGGATGTAGTTCACCGCCAGGAAGTGAAGTCACCGGAAGTGATGTTTGTGACTTGAAGTGCCCACCTCAATGTATTTTATCCCACCCAGACATCTTCAGCAAGCAGCTATTTTTGTGTTTAAAAGAACAACCCCAACTGAGTGTGGCTTTACAATAAATAAACTTACTTTGTAAATCCTCTCTTATGCAGCTAAATTTTTCCTTGGAGACATCTGATCTCATATGCCCCATAACCCCATCTGGGTTAACCTAATGTTTCCTGAATTTGCTTCTGTTCTTATTGCAGTGTTCTGGGGCCCAGTGGGTGTCAGATGTACCTCCCATCTGTATAAGACTATTAGACATTTTAACAGTTACAAGGTGAGTAGTGCATTATGTCCACATCATATTTTAGTTATTTAACATATGCGCTGTACTATATGAACGTTATATGTTAATTGACGATCAAGCCTCTTGATACATGCTAACCCAGAGACTACTCATATATGATGCATGGTATTCTGCCTTGACTTGATTGCACTTATTTCTAGATTTTCACGCCCTTCCCTTTTCCTATGCCTGTTTTGGATCTTGCTAGGGTATACAGACAGCTCCAGGATGTTGATATTACCTGCTTTGTACTAGACTGTCTCTTGCTGGTCTTATGACATGCCGTACAATCTATTATATATGCTGACGTATGCTGTCTGACAACTTATACTTTCTATTTCTTTTCCTTTTTCTCTTTGAATGTTAATCCAATAAAGAATATTAGAAAAATATTTTAGTTATTTAAAGCTGAGGCACGCAGTCAAGGCACAGTTATGCCGCATACACACAACCGGACTTTCCGGCAGAAAAGGTCATACAGAATCATTCCATCGGATATTCCGATCGTGTGTGGGCTTCATCGGACTTCTTCTTTCGAAAATTCTGACGGACCTAGAAATAGAACATGTTTTAAATCTTTTCAACTGAATCAATTGCTATTGGGAAAGCCATTCGTCTGTATTCTATTCCGACGGACCAAAAAGGACGCAAGGGCAGCTATTGGCTACTGGCTATTGAACTTCCTTTTTCTAGTCCCATCGTACATCATTGCGTTCCAAATGATCGGACTTTGGTGTGATCATGTGTAGGCAAGTCAGTTTCAGTGGAACTCCGTCGGAACTCTGACGGAACAGAGTTTAATCTGCCGGAAAATCCGGTCGTGTGTACATTAGGATTGACCAATGTAGTCACTCTTACTAATCTGCAAAAATTTGGCTTTCAACATGTTGATACTAAACTGATTTCAAATTACAATGCTGCCCTGTTTTCAACACAAATTATAATATATTGGGGTTTCAAACATTGTTTCCCCTGCCATTGTCCATTTTTTACATTTTTAGTTTTCATTTTCAAGACCCATTTAGCCTCACTTGTAACACATTGAGACCATTTTCTTGTCTATATTGATAGTACCTGTAGAATGGGAAAAAAAGTCCTGAAAGCAGCGTCTTTGGGGCGGGTTGGGAGCGCTGTATACAGTGCTCCCAACCCGCCCCTGCCCATTGGAATAAATGTTTTTTTGGGTTAAAAGCACCCTACTAGCGGCTGAATAGCAGATCAAAAGCTTTACCGTGAACGCGGCCCCAAATTTCTTTCTGGCCATTGAAATAATATAATGTTTAAGAACTAACATTTAGGCATGTTTAGCAGCTTTTAGCAGCTTCTAACAGGTTTTAATAGTGTCAAGCGTTTTTTCTGCCACAACTCTGCTACTCCTGGGTGCACTGGCAATGGGTTTTTTCCTGCCTCTAAAAGCCTCTAAAAGCTCCTGCTATTAAACACTGCTAAAAGCCTATGTGTGCATGGACACATAGGCTAACATGGAGGGGCGTTTAAAGGCAAGAAAAAAAACATCAGACGCCCCTAGAAGCAGCTGTAAAAATGTCCAGTATGCATGAGGCCCTATTATTATTATTATTATTATTATTCAGAACTTATTTAACAACAACATTTTTAGCAGTACTTTACAAGCTAAAAGGAGATAGTTACAATAAAATTAATTACAGAGAATTGGGTGGGCCCTGCTCATGAGAGTTTACAATCTAAAAAGGATGACCCAGCTTTAACAGTTTCATCATGTTTAATACACCTCAACCAAACTCCATAGGTTGAAACTTAAGATGAAAAGCCTAGGTCTAACCATTCTTATTATTCTTATATATTTCTCCCTTCCTCCTACCTATCCCACCTAACCTGTATAAACAGATATGTGTACTTATCTATTTTTAATCAGCACTGGTTTGGTCATGTGATCCTGCAGCTCCAACACTGGAAGTGCTCGATAATGGCTTATAATTCCAGGAGCTGTGATATCGCCCGTGATATCTCCCATAGGCCCCTATGGCCTAACTGTTGTTGGTGCTCCCTCCTCCTGCAGCTGCCACTCACTGACACAAGGGAGCCGAAGCTGTGAGGTTTGATCAATGATTGTTATCCATCTACCTCTGTACAAACCCATGTATGACTATAGAACAGTTTCATATTATCATTCCTACACTCTTATGCCGCGTACACACGATCGCACATTCTGACAACAAAATCCATGTTTTGTTTCCAACGGATGTTGGCTCAAACTTGTCTTGCATACACACGGTCACACAAATCGTGTTGGAAATTCCGAACGTCAAGAACGCGGTGACATACAATGCGTACAACAGCACTAGAAAAGGGACGTTCAGTACCAAGTGTGCCACCCTTTGGGCTCCTTCTGCTAATCTCGTGTTTATCTTGTGGTAGTAGAAGTTTGGTGAGAGATGATTTGCGGGTTTCAGTCTCGTGCTTTTCAGATCATTACTGTTCTTCAGTGTTTGCTTGTGGGTTCATATCTGGTTTTCAGTGCGTGTAGTCAGTTCGCATTTGTTTTTCAGTGCGTATTATTTTATAGTACGTATTTGATACCCAGTGCATTCTTGTTCACTCGTTTCTAATTTTTGCCCTTCTCAGGCCTTTCTGTTTTTCAGTGCTTTCTGTTAGTTCGTTCTGACCAGCCGACCTTTTGAAGCCAACTCAATCACATAATTCTTGCATGCTGCATTTTACATAACTATTTGCGCAAAAATGCAGCAAACTATGTGGCCTCAGTTGGGACTGAGGCCAGCTTTATACCAGATCCAACAACCCTGACGGCTCTTGAACCTGGCTGTCCTGGCTTGGCTCCCCCAAAGCGCCTGTGAAATTCGCCAAAAGTATCTAGAGTACTTTGCGAGTAGGGGGGCCATTGATATGCCACAGAATATCTAAAAATTTTAACAATAGATCTTTTTTGGAGAAACTGAAATAATATTTCCTTTAATTTACTGCTTGTGTGTCTCCTAGGTTCTCCAATGTGCTTTTTTTTTGGCCATTTTCTTCAACGGTGCAAACGTAATTTATTTGATACATGAGGTGACAATCTCTTCTTCAGCAAACTATTATGTTGTGGGTCTGCTACACACACACCTTGTTTTTGTTGTTAATTTATGTAATGCATTACTGATAAAAATATTCAAAGTTTTCAGCACCATAAATGAATTTTTGGGAGTCACAAAAATGGCGTGATTGTGGCAAATTATAAAGCACTGTGGGAGTTATTTACTAAAGGAAAATCCACTTTGCACTCTAAGTGCACTGCAAAAGTACACTTGAAACTGCACTTGAAACTGCAATGAAAGTGCACTTTTAGTGCAAAGTGGATTTGCCTTTAGTAAATAACCCCTATTGTCACTGTAAACACCAACTTAGTACCAAAACTGCTATTGAGCATTGAAAGAAGAAGCCACACATGGTTGATTTTCAAAATTTTTACTCTGTGCACATTCACATGTGCGTTAAGAAAAAGGTTTTTAAACAAACCAACATATTTTTGGAATAACATTTTTTGCGTTTGACAGTACAAAATAGCCTTTTTGTGGTAAACAGGCATGTTTAAAAGCATAAAACAATACACAACTCAGGAACTTACAAAGTTCAACTTTGAGAAATTGAAGGCAATGTCAGACATTAGTATGTCCAAACTGTGTTGATCTTGCCTTAATCAGATGGGGTGATGTCACCCCTGTGAAAGCCAAATTTTGAAGATGCACACAAATTGAGAGTCAAAATGGGGATTTCACTCCTGATCCCATGCCTAATGTCAACATGTGCTAGCTCCCATCATGGGGGATTAATGGACATGTTTCAGGGGTGCAACCCCTTTCTCTCAGCTACATGAGTTGCAAGGAAGGGCTTGCATCCACAAAACGCGTACATTGATATCCCGTGATGGCAGATAGCACATGTTGACACACTGTGTGCATCTTCAAAATTTGGCTTTAAATACACTTCAAAAAAGTTAGAAAAATCTTTTAAGTATAAAAAACTTGAAGAATTTTTGTGTGTTTTAGATTCTGCCTAAAACATCAATGATGTTTTGAGTCTTTTTTCAAAATCATTGATGTCTTCCTTGATCTTCTGTAAATCACGATTGTACACCATTATCTCCCCAATTAGGACGTGTGCACTTGCACTTGTGAAGTGAGTTTCTTCTTCCACAACATCCACATCACCTAAAAAAAAAAAAAAAAAACACCATGTATTAGAAATATGCAGGCATACATCTCTTACCTGAGGTACCCGGGCTTACAGGATATCCTGAGGCAGGCCAAGAAAGTCTGTGTGCATTTCCGCAGGTCATATAATGCCAGTGCTCGGCTGGCTGACCTCCAAAAGGAATTTAACCTGCCTAAGAATCGCCTAATCTGTGACATGCCCACCAGGTGGAACTCAAAGTTGGCCATGCTGCAGTGGCTGCACACGCTGCAGAGGGCCATCAATGAGTACCTATGCGACTATGGCACCAGGACAGGGTCAGGGGAGCTTGTTTTTTTTCCCCACGCCAGTGGGCTATGATCAGGGATGCATGCATTGTCCCTCTTGTCCACCTGTTGGAGCACACACTGCGTGGAATAATGGACAGGACACTTGAGGCACAACAGAGGGAGGAAGAGGAGGACTTCCTTACCTCTCAAGGCCCCCTTTATCCAGACAGTGTCCCTGCGTGCCCGCCGATCACACAGGAAGAGGACAAGGTGGAGGGGGAGGATTGTGTCAGCATGGAGGTGGAGCCTGGCACTCAGCATCAGCAGCAGTCTTCAAGTCTGAAGAAACCCATGGACTTGTACGTGGCTGGAAGGAGGTGGCTGTGGATCATGTCGTCCTCAGTGACCCAGAGGACTCTGGACCAAATGCCTCAGCAAACCTACGCTGCATGGCCTCCCTGATCCTGCAAAGCCTGTGGAAGGATCCTCATATTCGTGGTATTAAGGGGAGGGATCATTACTGGCTGGCAACCCTTCTTGATCCACGTTACAAGGGTAAGGTTGCAGACCTTATCTTGCCATCGCAGAGGGAGCAGAGGATGAAACATCTTTGGGAGGCCTTGCAGAAAGGTTTGTGCAACGCGTTTCCAGAGCCTGGGAGGTTACAATTTCCTGGTCCTCCTGGATAAAGTGTTACTGAGGCTTCAGTCAGTCACAGAAGGAGCGGTGGAGAAGGTGGCCATCTGACTGATGCATTCAGACAATTTTTTAGTCCGCAGCCCCAAGGTATGATCGGTTCCAGCAACCATCACCAGTGTCTGATTCACATGATGCAGGATTACCTAGGGGCAAGATCAGGCTTGGACCCTTTCCCATCGAAAATCCTCTGGGTTACAGGGTCTTGAGGATGGATCACTGGCTAGAGCTTGCACAGTATGCAATTGAGCTACTGGCCTGTCCTGCATCCAGAGTTCTTTTGGAACGTACATTCAGTGCTGCTGGAGGCTTTGTAACCGATCACAGGGTGCGCCTGTCCACGGAATGGGTCAATTGGCTGACCTTCATAAAAATGAATCAGTCTTGGATCACCAGCTACCAAGCACCTGATGCTTATGTAACCAAATATTTTTTTTTAATGTGAGATCCCTTCAAGACTGCCTATGCTGATGCTGAGTGACTATCCTGTTATGCTGAGTGACAATCCTCTTCCTCCTCAATTTTCATGCTGATAGCTTGAAAGAACATTTTTGGTTCTGGGCACTGCCACCAGTGGATAAGTCCCAATTTTTCTGCCCCTGTTTAACAGGGGCGTGTAATTACAATTTTTGATCCAATACTTTGCAGCAGGGCTCATTCCTGCACTCCAACTAGAGTATCTATGAGGGGTTGCAGTGTTATGGCAACACCAACACCTAAGGCCTAATTTCTGCAGAGTATATAGGGCAGGCCCCTACTTTCAAACATCCAACTTACAAACGACTCCTACTTGCAAACGGAAGGAGACAACAGGAAGTGAGATGAAATCTACCCTTAGGAAGGGAAATTCTCTCCTGTAAGAGTTAATATGGGAAAAACGTGTGCCTCCTCTCCACTGATGCTTTATCACCAATCCTTGTTTCACTAAAAACCCCAAATTTTCAAAAAACATTTGTCATTGGGACAGAAAGTGAGGTGAAATTTTCTGAAGAGGTGCACAGACAGCAAAACAAATGTTACAGGGGTGATAACCCTTCCCTATGTTTTCCAAAAATCTTAAAAACAGATTTTTTGGCTGGAGCCACACTTTAAAAATGTACCAGTTCAAAATTACAAACAGATTCTACTTAACAACAAACCTACAGTCCCTGTCTTGTTTGCACCGCCTGTATACTGCTGTTCAGAGTATATAGGGCCTGGGGGCCCCACGCCTTTCCTTTTTTAATTTGGGTGAGGGGTTCCCCTTAATATCCATACAAGACTCAAAGGGGCTGGTAATGGGCTGGGGGGGGTACCCATGCCATTTTTCTCAATGATTTTCATCCATATTTCCGGGACCAGACATTACATTAAAGCCACAAGCAGTTTTAAATGACTTTTTTCCTTTAGAAATGTCGTTTTGTGCAGGGACAGTTCTAAACACAGGAAACACGTGCCATTTCACAGGCACACAATAGACACCCCCAAGTATTTAAAGGAATATTTCACTTTTTTTTTAACTTTAAGCATCATTAAAATCACTGCTCCCAAAAAAACGTTCGTTTTTAAAACTTTTTTGCATTGATACATGTCCCTGGAGCAGGACCCGGGTCCCCAAACCTTTTTTAGGACAATAACTTGCATATTAGCCTTTAAAATTAGCACTTTTGATTTCGAACGTTCGAGCCCCATAGACTTTAATGGGGTTCTAAAGTTGACGCAAACTTTCGGCCCGTTCACAGGTTCTAGTGCGAACCGAACCGGGGGGTGTTCTGCTCATTCCTATACAACAGTAAAGAAAAGCACATGAAGCAGCATGCAAGTAATGATAATCGTAGTAACACAGGACTATCGATGAGCTTCGAGTTCGAGTCGAACTCATGTTCGACTCGAACATTGGCTGTTCGCAAGTTCGCCGAACAGCGAACAATTTGGGGTGTTTGCGGCAAATTTGAATGCCGCAGAACACCCTTTAAAAGTCTATGGGAGAAATCAAAAGTGCTAATTTTAAAGGCTTATATGCAAGTTATTGTCATAAAAAGTGTTTGGGGACCTGGGTCCTGCCCCAGGGGACATGGATCAATGCAAAAAAAAGTTTTAAAAACGGCCGTTATTTCAGGAGCAGTGATTTTAATAATGCTTAAAGTCAAACAATAAAAGTGTAATATCCCTTTAAATTTCGTACCTGGGGGGTGTCTATAGTATGCCTGTAAAGGGGCACATGTTTCCCGTGTTTAGAACAGTCTGACAGCAAAATGACATTTCAAAGGAAAAAACCCATTTAAAACTACTCGCGGCTATTGCATTGCCGACAATACACATAGAAGTTCATTGATAAAAATGGCATGGGAATTCCCCACAGGGAAACCCCGAACCAAAATTTAAAAAAAAATGACGTGGGAGTCCCCCTAAATTCCATACCAGGCCCTTCAGGTCTGGTATGGATATTAAGGGGAACCCCGGCCAAAATTTAAAAGAAAATGACGTGGGGTTCCCCTAAATTCCATACCAGACCCTTCAGGTCTGGTATGGATTTTAAGGGGAACCCCGCGCCAAAAAAAAAAAAAAAACGGCGTGGGGTCCCCCCAAAAATCCATACCAGACCCTTATCCGAGCACGCAACCTGGCAGGCCGCAGGAAAAGAGGGGGGGACGAGAGTGCGGCCCCCCCTCCTGAACCATACCAGGCCACATGCCCTCAACATTGGGAGGGTGCTTTGGGGTAGTCCCCCAAAACACCTTGTCCCCATGTTGATGAGGACAAGGGCCTCATCCCCACAACCCTGGACGGTGGTTGTGGGGGTCTGCGGGTGGGGGGCTTATCGGAATCTGGAAGCCCCCTTTAACAAGGGGACCCCCAGATCCCGGCCCCCCCCTGTGTGAAATGGAAAGGGGTACTTACCCCTACCATTTCACTAAAAAACTGTCAAAAATGTTAAAAATGACAAGAGACAGTTTTTGACAATTCCTTTATTTAAATGCTTCTTCTTTCTTCTATCTGCCTTCATCTTCTTCTGGTTCTTCTGGCTCTTCTGGTTCTTCCTCCTGCGTTCTCATCCAGCATCTCCTCCGCGGCGTCTTCTATCTTCTTCTCCTCGGGCTGCTCCGCACCCATGGCATGGGGGGAGGCTCCTGCTCTTCTCTTCATCTTCTTCTTCATCCTCTTCTCTTCTTCTCTCTTCTCTTCTTCATTTTCTTCTCCTGGCCGCTCCGCATCCATGCTGGCATGGAGGGAGGCTCCCGCTGTGTGACGGCGTCTCCTCGTCTGACGGTTCTTAAATAACGGGGGTGGGGCCACCCGGTGACCCCGCCCCCTCTGACGCATGGGACATGACGGGACTTCCCTGTGGCATTCCCCGTGACATCACAGGGAAGTCCCGTCAAGTCACCGTGCGTCAGAGCAGGGCGGGTCACCGGGTGGCCCCGCCCCCCGTTATTTAAGAACCGTCAGACGAGGAGACGCCGTCACACAGCGGGAGCCTCCCTCCATGCCAGCATGGGTGTGGAGCGGCCCGGAGAAGAAAATGAAGAAGAGAAGAAGAGAAGAAGGAAGAAGAGAAGAGGATGAAGAAGAAGATGAAGAGAAGAGCGGGAGCCTCCCCCCATGCCATGGGTGCGGAGCGGCCCGAGGAGAAGAAGATAGAAGATGCCGCGGAGGAGATGCTGGACGAGAACGCTGGAGGATGAACCAGAAGAGCCAGAAGAACCAGAAGAAGATGAAGGAAGATAGAAGAAAGAAGAAGCATTTAAATAAAGGAATTGTCAAAAACTGTCTCTTGTCATTTTTAACATTTTTGACAGTTTTTTTGTGAAATGGTAGGGGTAAGTACCCCCTTACCATTTCACATGGGGGGGCGGGATCTGGGGGTCCCCTTGTTAAAGGGGGCTTCCAGATTCCGATAAGCCCCCGCCCGCAGACCCCCACAACCACCGGCCAGGGTTGTGGGGATGAGACCCTTGTCCTCATCAACATGGGGACAAGGTGTTTTGGGGGCTACCCCAAAGCACCTTCCCAATGTTGAGGGCATGTGGCCTGGTACAGTTCAGGAGGGGGGCCACACTCTCATCCCCCCCTCTTTTCCTGCGGCCTGCTAGGTTGCGTGCTCGGATAAGGGTCTGGTATGGATTTTTGGGGGGACCCCACGCCATTTATTTTTTTTTTGGCATGGGGTTCCCCTTAAAATGCATACCAGACCTGAAGGGTCTGGTATGGAATTTAGGGGGAACCCCACGTCATTTTTTTTTTTTAATTTTGACCGGGGTTCCCCTTAATATCCATACCAGACCTGAAGGGCCTGGTATGGAATTTAGGGGGACTCCCACGTCATTTTTTTTTTTTTAATTCTGGTTCGGGGTTTCCCTGTGGGGAATTCCCATGCCGTTTTTATCAATGAACTTCTATGTGTATTGTCGGCAATGCAATAGTCGCGGGTAGTTTTAAATGGGTTTTTTCCTTCAAAATGTCATTTTGCTGTCAGACTGTTCTAAACACGGGAAACATGTGCCCCTTTACAGGCATACTATAGACACCCCTCCAGGTACGAAATTTAAAGGGATATTACACTTTTATTGTTTGACTTTAAGCATTATCAAAATCACTGCTCCTGAAAAAACGGCCAGTTTTAAAACTTTTTTTTGCAATGATCCATGTCCCCTGGGGCAGGACCCGGGTCCCCAAACACTTTTTATGACAATAACTTGCATATAAGCCTTTAAAATTAGCACTTTTGATTATTCATGTTCGTGTCCCATAGACTTTAACGGCGTTCGCGTGTTCGAGTGAACTTTTTTCCTGTTCGCATGTTCTGGTGCGAACCAAACAGAGGGGTGTTCGGCTCATCCCTACACAGGACAAATACTTACTTTTTAGAAGCAGTTTCCTGATCTTTCTGTACTGATTCAGCTCCCTCAATTTCAAGTCTGACCAGCTTTTCACCAATTGCTCCATGGATCGTCGTACCCCAAAATTCCTGTGCAGACTTTTCACTACTTTAGTCATGATCTTGGCCTTTCTCACATTTGGGTTGGGGTAAGGTCCATACTTCTCTTCATAGTTGGCCCTCTTCAAGATGTCCACCATCTCCACCATCTCTACAAAGGACATATTTGAGGCCTTAAATCTCCTCCGACGTTCGTGGCTCAGAGCTTTCATCGTTGCTGATGTCTGCATGCACTTGTTCTTTCTCTGCCATGTGCTCTCCCACTGCGCCAAAAGAAAAAGGAAGGGGAATAGACTAGAAAGAACGTCAGGGGTGGGCAAAGTTACACGCATGCACAGTGTATATAAAGTGTAACACGTGCATCGTACGTGCAATCTGTGAGCGGAGGAAGGAGTAGCGGAAGTGCCGATCATTCTAACGAAGTTACCATTTTAACTTGGTGCATCAGTGGCCTATACTGCTTATAGATTGAGGCCTATATTGGGACAAGATTATGAGAGTTTAGCCTGACATTAGGGTTTGTCTTGTGTTGTGTCTTGCAGAGAAAATGGATGGCTTCAATGATCATAACTTTCTCCCCCTATCCATAGACAAGTACAGGGAGCTGCCCTGTCTGTGGCAGGTGACACATCCGCATTATATTCATAAACAAAAGAGGCAGGCAGCGCTGGAGAAACTGCTGGAGTTGGCGAAGCTGCAGGTCCCCACGGCAACCATCACCTATTTGAAGGCCAAAATTGGTGGCCTTAGGAGCACTTATAATAGGGAGCACTACAAGGTCCAGGATTCCATGAGATCAGGTGCAGCAGCAGCTGACATTTATGTCCCAAGGCTGTGGTACTATGAGAGACTGCGTTTTCTGTTAGGCCAGACATAAGTCAGGCAATCACTCTCAACCCTTCGTCCACTCTTCCTTCCACATTTCCTTCCCCCCCAGCTGAGGCTTCCAACATCCAACCTGGGCCTTCCAGCCAGGAAGAAGTGGAGGAGCCCAGCTTGAGCCAGGTATAGCATTGTTCTACATATTTATTGTCATAAAATTAATGATGTTAAATAGATGTTATTATTGATCACTAATTGCTGATTTAATAAAGTGTTTTACATATCAATAGATGGTGGTGGCCAAAAATGATTGGGACAAAAATTAAAAATTCTGGGGTCAGAATGATAGTCTTTTCTATTTGGTAACATTCAATTTGCAACAGTCATGAGCTGAAAATTGTGTGTGATTGATGACAAAAAAACTAAAACTATGTCTCTTTTTCATACACAGGAAAGCCTCAGCCAGGAGGAGGGCATGGAATGTGGCAGCCAGGAGGTGGCTGTGGAATGTGGCAGCCAGGAGGTGGCGGGGGGAAGTGTCAGCCAGGAGGTGGCGGGGGAATGTGGCAGCCAGGAGGTGGCGGGGGTAAGTGGCAGCCAGGAGGTGGCCGGGCCCAGAAGCCAGACACAATCCCAGGTCCCTCCCCTCCGCTTTCCAACCAAAAGGGCCAAGAAGGGGACTAACATAGAGGAGGCAGCGCTTGGGCTGATTAGGGAGGCTAATTCTGCCCTCAGAACCACCCCCACTCTTCAAGAGGCCTTTGCCTCCATGGCTGCATGCAAAATGCAGGGAATGGAGGAGGGCCAATGCCTCATCGGTGAGGAAATTATGTATCTCAAACTAAATAAGGGGTTGAGGGGCCAACTCACCCAAAACCCACCTGTGTGAGTTGGAACATACTACTCCTCCTCCTCCTCCACCTCCTGTCACAACTCCAACACCACAGCCACAGCCTGAAAGCAAGCCTGGAAGGAAGAGTGGAAAGAAGACAAGAGTGTGGTGGCCTGGGTTCAGTCAGGTCTGACAAAAGATGCAGGCTGTTGTATGCCCACAACCTGGGGACATATCTGTCATCTGCTGCTGTTCCTGATCTCTTGGACTCCTGGACCTGATTGTGTTCACTATTATATGGACTCCTCAGGCTACCAATTTTGGCTGGAAAATACTTGATGTGTGCCCTGATGTACAAAGTTTTCGCCAATTTCACCAGTTTCTCCAGCGTTGCCTTCCTCTTTATTTTCTTATGACTCATAATAAATGGCTATTTTTTTCACAAATATTTACCTATGTGTTTTTTTTTTTAATTCAAAAGGTGTTTATTGAACAGGTTCACATAGTTTCCAATGTACAAGCATCATACATTAATACACTTTTATGCAAACGGTACAGTTTACCCTTTATCTATTACCACAATCTTGTCTATATGCCAAGGATGTGTATAACATACCAATACTTATCAAACCTCTGACCTTTAATCTTTAATAATCCTTCATGGACCTCCCGCAGGACACTGTAGCAATCTAGACAATACCAGTTCCCTGGGACTTAGTCCAGGGGTGTCCAACCACGGTGCCCAGATTCTCTCGAATCTGTTAGAGCTACCCCTATGTTGATAAATACATTTTTCCATAATCAAGGTATTACCCATATGTGTTATGCAGGTGGTCACTGAGGGTGGGGAGACCGACTTCCAGCCAATCAATATAAGTTTGCATTCCTGGAACAATGCCCTAGTGAGTGCTATTCTAGTCATCTCTTCCGGGACAATTTCCTCAAGTACCCCTAATATGCAATACATTGGATCTAGGGGAATGGTAGTCTGGAACACTTGATTAAGTGTCCCCAGTACCTCACTCCAGTACCTATGGAGTTTTGGGCATCTCCAGATTAAGTGGATGAGATCACCTTGATGTCGCTCACATCTACTACACAAAGAGTCTGGCCTTCTACCCATTTTGTATAATTTAAGTGGGGTGTACTGCACTCTAAGTACTATATATAATTGGGAGATCTTAGTTGGGTGAGCTTTTAAAAGTTGCATCAATAACATATGATAACAGTGTGAGATAAACCCTTTAGTTTCTGTGCTGGCCTGCAACAAATGAAAAATGGGGGTAGTTGACAAGGTCCAGGGAGTAGCGTCTCCCTGCGCGCCCACTGCATGTCTGAGCTGGAGATAAGGGTAGTACATGGTAGTTGGTAAATTATACCTGGCTTGTAGTTCAGAAAACGTCATCAACTTGCCACTCCGAAATATATGAAATAATAAACTAACGCCAAAAGAGCGCCACCTGGGCCCCTGTTGTAATTTTGCTAGCTCGACATAGGAGAGATTCCCCCATATCGGACTATATTCCGTGAAACCCGTCACCTTTTGCAGTTGCCTACCCTTGTTCCAGAATTTCTGGATCAGAGTGAAGGTGGGTGTCTGTTTATTGGATTTGTAGAACATTTGGGCCTCCAGACCCACCGGGACAGTCTCCACTCCAGATCCAATCAGCATCAACTGCGCCAATGAGCCGGTCGGAACCCGGGCCATGGAGCCAATTAGATGTTGTAGTTGAGCCGCTATATAATACAGCCAAGGGTTGGGTACTGCCAGCCCTCCGCTGTCCTTAGGGTTCTGTAATTGTTCCAATTTAATTCTAGGGGTGCCTGTGTTCCACAATAGTCTTCTAAAAAGGGTGTTAACCACCCTAAAAATTTTTAGGTTTATCACAACCGGAGAGTTGTGTAGGAAATAAAGTAGCTGCGGCATTAATATCATTTTTATTAAATTGGCCTTACCTGCCAGCGAAAGTTTAAGCTTGTTCCATGTGTTAATTTTGTCTCTAAATCTAGACAGTAAGGGATGTATATTTAAATGACAGTATTCCGCAAGTTTAGGCGAGATTTGTATTCCCAAGTATTTGAATGAGGTCGTCACCGGGACCGAGCAGGAATCCGGCAGATTCACCACTCCCTCCTCGTCCAACATCATCAAAGCCGACTTAGACCAGTTAATCGTCAGGCCAGAAAAATGGTCGAAACCTGAAATAATGGTCATCACCTCAGCCAAAGATGTGGTGGTGTCTCCCAGGAAAAGCATCATGTCGTCAGCGTACAACATAATCTTCTCGTGGAGGTCACCATACTGGAACCCCGTGATCCTCCAACTTGCCCTCACCACAGCCGCCAGTAGCTCAATAGTGATGGCAAAGAGCAGGGGGGACAGAGGACATCCCTGCCTTGTGCCCCTGCCCAAAGCAAACGCATGAGACATCCTGTCAGACATCCTGATGGTTGCCTGTGGGGAGGCATACAGCAATTTAACCCAGGCTATGAATTGGTCTCCAAACCCAAATCGGGACAACACCGCCCATAGATATCTCCAGCCCACGCTGTCAAATGCCTTGTTGGCGTCTAGGGATAGCAGAGCCCTGTTTCCCCCATTGTCAGTCTGTAGCTGCATATTTAAAAACAAGCGTCTGAGGTTGGTGGCCATGAATTTTTGTGGCATAAAGCCTGCCTGATCAGGGTGTATTATGGAAGTTATGATACGGTTGACCCGTAGCGCCAGGACCTTAGCCAGGATTTTAACATCAGTTTGAAGGAGAGATATAGGCCTGTAGGAACCTGAGTCAATCGGATCTTTCCCAGGCTTCAACAGTAAAATTATGTGTGCTCTAGTCATTGAGGGTGGCAGACTGCCCTTCTCGAGAGAGGCATTAAACACTTCTAGCAAGTGTGGCATTATTCACTCGCCATATTGAGCAAAGACTTCCATGGGGATGCCATCCTCCCCCGGCGCCTTGCACGTGGGAAAGGAGCATGCCGCAATTTGTAGCTCTTCCAATGTCAGGGGAGCCTCCAGCAATTGTCTGGCCTCCCCTGACAGAGAAGGCAGCTCAATCCCCGACAGATAGGCCTCAAGCTCATTATCTGAGTAGCCATCTCTCGCACCGTATAAGTCTCCGTAGAGGGATGCCAGCTCAGATATAACGTGTTCAGGGTCATTAACCACCCTACCATTAGCGGCGCGGATTGCTCCAACTGCCGGGGACTGTTGCTGCGACCTAGCTATCCTTGCCAGTAGGCGTCCCATTTTTTCCCCTTCCTCCTTATTAAAAAACCTCTTGCGTTCTGCAGCAGAGCATCTCAGGCGGTCCAGGGAGTCCTGAGCCGAAATCCATGCCTCCCTTGCAGAGTCTGTAGGATCTGTGACATATGATAGTTCCAGCTGACGCACCTGGTCTCCAACCTGTTCCAGTAGGACTGAGGAGTTTCTTTTAACTGTAGCTATCTCAGCGATAAACACCCCCTTAAGGTAGACCTTGAAGGCTTCCCATTTTTTTAATTTTATCCATAAAGTGTTTATGAGAATGAAAGAATTGCTCAATTTGGGTGGCTATTCGCTCTGGGGAGTTAAACAGTTTAAGCCAGAAAGCATTAAGCTTCCACGGCGCCTTGGGCAGCGAGGTAGGGGGTTGGGTAATCAGCCACAGGGCCACTGGTGAGTGATCAGACAATCCACGAGGGAAATATTCTACCTTGGATGTGTGATCGAGTATATTAGGTGTACCTATACTAAGGTCAATAAAGGACAAAGAACCATGGGTCTTGGAGAAGCATGAAAACTGCTTCACATCGGGGTTACGTATACGCCATATGTCTGTCCAGCCCACCTCTGCCAGTAGGCGGCTTAGCGCTGTACCCCTGCCACCCTTGGGGGAAGGGACTGGGGGATGCCTATCCATTTTAGGATCTAGATAGCTGTTGAAATCCCCCATAATCAGCAGTGGGACATCAGGTTTGCCTGCCAGGTACGTCAGCAACAACTGTAACACTTCCCATGAAAACGGGGGTGGGATATATATAAAAGCTATCAGCAATGTTAATGTATACAGTTTACAGTAAATAATTACAAATCTGCCAGAAGCATCCACCAGCGAGTCAAGTTCCTGGTATACTAATGCTTTGTGTATCAGTACACTCACCCCACGTGAATATGCAGAGTGGGTGAAATGATATGACTTGCCAACCCATGCGTATTGCAAACATCCCACATTGTCTCCCAGGAGGTGGGTCTCCTGAAGGCCAATGATGGCTGGATGGAATTTGCACAAACCAGAGGAGATCATGGTCCTTTTTAAAGGGTCATTCACTCAGCGCACATTCCACGATACTATAGGTGTAGACACCATTGCAAACAGTTAAAAATACATTGAGGGGGTTCTCTTCTAAAGATCAGATTTATTTGGACTGTACATTGGCCCAGGTGTATTGGATCATGATGCATCAAAAAACAATCTTTCTGCAAAGAGGGTGCACAATGGAAACTCAGTCTTCGTAAAGGATGGACAGTCTCGCGCAACTGCGCGACAAAACAGTAAAAAACATAGCAAAAATGAAAAATATTGGAAGCCCTGGATCCGGCCATGATGAAACGCACACAGCCAGTACTGTCCAGGGGCTGTAGGGTATGCGGTCTGTTCTGATTGTTAACGCCAATAGGGCTTTGAAACAAAAGCCATGTAACCCATGACTTCACATAGCTTACAAGCACCCAGCATGGTAACATCACCCGCGTGGGCTGGTGCTATTGGTGAAGATAACTGGTGTTAAAGAAATAACGATTTTCTGTGGTAATCACTCGCTGTGTGAGCAACAAGTATAGTTCCTCTTCAGAGTGATCAACATAAATGGGTAAATAATGCCCTGCAATTCCTGGCATTATATCTGCCAGGTATAATTTATCCGGCTCCATCTTCTCGGCCTTGACGGCACAGAACTTGCTCATTGTGATCCAGCCAGGTCGCTGCGTCTTGTCCATTTTCAAAGAATTGGTTCTGTCCATTGGCCGTCACCCTCAGCTTGGTTGTGAACATCATTGCATAGGATAACTGCAGCCTTTGTAGCCTTTTCTTGACATCGGCAAATTTCGATCGACTGCGTTGTACTTCGGCGGAGAAGTCTGGATAGAATGAGATTTTGGTGCCATTATGCTTGACAGTGCCCTTTTCTCTAGCCAGTTACAGTATTACCTCTGTCCTTGTAATTCAAGAGCCTGGCCAACATCGATCGTGGGGGGTTCCCAGGCGGAAGGGGTCGTGGGGGCACCCTGTGGGCTCTTTCTACAGTATAAATGGGAGAGAAAGCTTCTTTGCTAAAAAATTCCTGTAGCCATCCTTCAATAAATGTTGTGGGATCCCGGCCTTACACTTTTTCAGGGAGCCCCACTATACGCACATTGTTGCGTGTCAGACGGTTCTCAATTTCGTCAGTTTTACTAAGTGCTTGAAAGGCATTTTGAGTGACATCTCTGTGAAGGGAGGGCAACTGGTCCTCCACGTCGCTCACCCGACCCTCCACTGCTGTGGTTCTCTCTGATCTTTTGGAGATCCTGACGCATAAAGAACACTGTTTCCTTCAGCCCCCCAAATTTCTCCTTCAGGTCATCCACAGAGGCAGTACATTTATGCACAGCATGCAGGATTTCACTCAGAGATGGCTGAGCATTATCCTCTGAAGGGGAGTCAGATGGCTCAGACATGAGGTCTTGCTGCATGTCTAATGGCACTGTGTCATCCAGCATGCTTGTGTCCTCCCTGTTATCCAGCTCAGAGGTGTGTAAGGGCTGATATGAGACAGGCAGGGGGGAGTCAGAGCGCCCAGCCAGCTTTTGAGTATAATAAAGCATGTCCCTGGATTGCTCTTTGGTTTTAGGGAGTTTGCTGGACTTACCCCCCTGCTCAGTTTTCTTCTCCAGGCCGTGCTGTGCTTTGGGAGGCTGAGACTGGCTGGCACTATCTTCGTCAGCTTGGGACTGAAAGGCATCGGTCTCTGCTCGGTTCCCCCGGGTCATCATCAACTCAGGTCAGACGGACAGTGGTAACAGACGACTCCAGAGGGTATCAGGCAGCCTTTTGGGACAAAAACAGCCAAAATCGGGTGTGAGGAAAGGATATTAGATGGGATCTTCAGCGGGAGCTCCGTGCAGCAGGTCTGCTCACATGCCTCATCAGGCCACACCCCCCTACCTATGTGTTTTACTTTAAAAAGGACAGTTTGTTTGTTAGTAGGCAGGTACATTTCCAAAATACAATGTCAAATTAACAAGGGACACCAACACCAACCAATCTCATTGAGGTAAAAAAATACAAGATAATAATGGTGTTGTGGTAACTTAACACACAAAACGAAAAATAAAATTATGGAGATCACTAGAAAAAATTAAAAAAAAAACAGGAGATCTTGGTAAAAAAAATCAGTATAAAAATAAATGCAAAACTCTATAATGGAGATCTGATGAAAATAAAAAATAATATTATTCAGGAGATCATGAGAAAAAATAAAGAAATCAGTTTGAGAGAACTCTGTGTGAATATCAGTAGCAAAACAACTTCATTATTCTAGCATTATAAAGAAGAAGAGAATGTGCTGCATTAAAAGATTTTAACATTTGCAGCGTGACAAATGTGCTATCTCCATTACGAAAGCTAGTTTTACCAGATCGATCGCTTCTGTCTCGTACTGGATTCAGAGAATGCGTGGAATTTTGTGTGTCAGAATTGTATACACACGCTCGGAATTTACGAGAACGGATTTTGTTGTCGGAAAATTTGAGATCCAGAACTCAAATTTTGTTTGTCGGAAATTCTGACGGAAAATGTCCGATAGAGCCTACACACGGTCGGAATTTCCGACAACAAGCTCCCATCGAACATTTTCCATCGGAAAATCCGACCGTGTGTATGCAGCATTACATTCATTTATGTAAATATATTTTTCTCTCCTACACTTGTGGGCCTACACACCGTCAAGTCTTTTCAAGGATTTATGTTACGTTTCTTCCCTATATTATTATTCTTTATTGCAAAATTAATTTAAAAATCACCTTAAAAGTAATCTTTTATATATATAGAAATTTTATTTTTTCTTAAATATAAGTAGAGTTGGGTTATATGGACATTTTAAAACACAAATAGTCCTGAAGTAGAAATTATTGTGGTTCTTTTAAATTCTTTTCTTATTCCTTGCATAAGAAAATAAAAAAAAACAATTCAATTTTATAATTTAATCTTATAAGGAAGCAAAGCTGTTATAATCATTTTCAAATAATTATGAAAAAAGTAATTGCCAACCACCTTCTATCTCCTCCAAATACTACATGAAGGATACGCTGAAAAGAAGGCATGCTGTGCATAACCCCTTTGATCAAGAAAGTCTATATAACCGTATGTTTGGAGAAATTATATATGCTGCAGAGCAAAATTAGAAGTTGTTTTCATGTCAATCAAAAATGTTAAAAGTGACATACTAACCTTCAGAAATAAATGTAGGACATAACTATTTCAGGTTCGTTCATAAAGCCCTGTTGGAATAAACTTCCAGCTGAATCTGTTGTGTCATTAATTTTACAGCCATCTCTAATTTTTAGATCATCTCTCCTTTTTTTTGGAAATACATCCTGACTCCAGTAACATTTCTGTATGTTTCTTGATTTCCTCAGAAGCCAACGTTTGACATTTTGCCAGCAGAGAATGTATTGCTCATGTTTTGATTAAACAGGGACTGCATTTCAAAATTACTGCTGTATAGGCTTTCTGCCATGTCAGATACTTTTACAGCTCCAGCTAACTTTAAATTTTAACAATATGGACAGAAAATTGGTTAGCACTCCTGCCTTGCAGCCCTACCTGAATGGAGTTTGTATATTCCTGTGTAGATGGGTTGCAGGTACTCTCAGTAGATTGTAAGCTCTTTGAGCGCAGGGACTAATGTAAATGTATACAATATTCCTCGACTGCAAGCTTTAGCCAGCAGGGCCCTCTTATTCCTCTTGTACATAATTGTAATGTTACTGTAATATCTGCCTTAATTTTGTTAAGCGCTACGCAAACTGTTGGCACTATATAAATCCTGTATAATAATAATAATAATAATATGTGAAGTGCTGCTTAAATTGCCTGTGCTATATAACTACCAGTAATAAATAAAATTAATTCTAGTTACAATCTGTCCTTTCCATGATTTGTACCAGATCTGCACAATTTACAAAGAAAGAACATTCACAAAAAATAATCCACTTCTTTGTGAACTGGTAAAGGGTTGCTACAAGTTCATTGGGTTGACATGTATCAGAAGCTTGCACTTTTGGATAGTTAAGACATAATAAAGAAGTATAGTCATTTTTTCTAAATCATTCACAGAAAACAGGATATCTCACCCCATAATACTCCTTTCAGTCATAAAAGCAAGGGCATCCTTTTTATTTTTCAGTACTCCAGTCAGTCATGCAATTCCTAATATGGATGGGCCAAATGATCCCCTGTTCGGTTCGCACCAGAACTTTCGAACAATCAAAGTTCGGAACCAAATAACGAACCCAATTAAAGCCTGTGGGACCCGAATGTGAAAAATAAAAAGCGCCCGTTTTGAAGGCTTACATGCAAGCAATTGGGGATACAATGGTTATGAGGGTCTGGGTACTGCTCTGGGGGACATGTATCAATGAAAAAAAAATTCATTTTTAATTGAGCAGTGATTTATTGATGCTTAAAGTGAAAGTATAAACATTTAAAATTCCTTTCAATATAGTGCCTGGGGGGTTCCCTTAGTCCACCTGTAAAGTGGCACCTCTGTACTGTGTATAGAAGATGCTGCAGCCATAATTGCATTTATAAAGCCCAAAAAATGAAATTTTTCCTGCAAGCTTTCTTTATTTTGTAAGCAATGGCTTGGGGAGCAAGTCTGTATGATGAGACCACAATGTAGTACACTGGGAACAAGATTTGAGTTTTTTGGATAAATTCTGGTGTCTCTACAACAGACTTTGGATTTTTGTGAAAAAGATAGGTATGGCGCTGCTCATATTAAGAGGTGACCTACAACCTCTAAATACTTGAGGGGTGTGTGTCACAGGTGCATTTAGTGCAAAAAGTGACAATAAAAGTGCAGAAAATAAATATTTGTATATTCACAAAAAAATCCTGTAAACTTCCTAACCGCTTATATGTAATATACATTATGTTCAAACGAAAATAAAATAAACTAAATACAATCCTGTGCAAAACCTGCCATTCAAAGTGACATTTCTGTGCAAAAAAAAAATCCAGCATATATGACTGGTGTATATTGTTGCTGTGAAACTGGGTTCAGAAATATGCATATACCGTCCTTAAACCCTGGTGTAAAAAAAGAAAGTCCAATAAAGTGACAATGTGCTCCTTCAAATTGTTCTGTGCTTCTTAGAAAACAGTGCCCCATGAGAAACCCACTCACCGATATTATTCACCCCACAAGGAGGTATTTCACCTTCATTGTATGAGCCACTGTGTAGCCTGTGGAGTGGGAGGAAACTTCCTGTCCTGAGTTCTCCAAGTGCCTCCTTGTCTGCGATGTAAGTGGTGTCCTCACTGTTAACCTCTTAGATGTTGCCCACATGTAGAGAGGAAAGAGACTCCATAGTCTGATACCGTACAAATACCCAAAAATGTATTAATAATACTGATGGGTACTCACATTTAATAAAAATCATTAAAAGCGAAAACAGTGTTTAAAAACAGGAAACTGGAGCGATCTACGCTCCACTGCTCGAAACCGGAAGTGATGCAATGACACTGTATAGTCCCGCCCTACGCGTTTCATCAATGGGACGTCATCTGGAGTGGTGCCATCCTGCTACACCATCCGGTTTTTATATGGTATGAGGTGTGTCCTAAATTGATGGCCATGTGACCGCGGCCATTTTTGGTTAGTCCAGGCTTCAGCATGGCGGATGCTATTGCTAGTAGTGTGATTTAAAATGCCAATAGACAACACTACTTCACAACATAATACAAGGGATCATTTTAAAAAGAATACTTAACTCCAAGCTGTAACGGACACACCGCATAATACCAAAATACATATCATAATACACAATATTACTTGGGACAATATTGGGACTATACAGTGTCATTGCATCACTTCCGGTTTCGATCGCTCCAGTTTCCTGTTTTTAAACACTGTTTTTGCTTTTAATGATTTTTATTGTCCCAAGTAATATTGTGTATTTTGATATGTATTTTGGTATTATGCAGTGTGTCCGTTACAGCTTGGAGTTAAGTAGTCCTTTTAAAATTATCCCTTGTATTATGTTGCGGAGTAGTGTTGTCTATTGGCATTTTAAATCACACTACTAGCAATAGCATCCGCCATGCCGAAGCCTGGACTAACCAAAAATGGCCGCGGTCACATGGCCATCAATTTAAGACACACCTCATACCATATAAAAACCGGATGGTGTAGCAGGATGGCACCACTCCAGATGACGTCCCATTGATGAAACGCTTAGGGCGGGACTATACAGTGTCATTGCATCACTTCCGGTTTCGAGCAGTGGAGCGTAGATCGCTCCAATTTCCTGTTTTTAAACACTGTTTTCGCTTTTAATGATTTTTATTAAATGTGAGTACCCATCTGTACTATTAATACATTTTTGGATATTTGTACGGTATCACACTATGGAGTCTCAACCTCTTAAATGTTGCCCACATGTAGAGAGGAAAAACAGTGAGGAGACCACTTACATCGCAGACAAGGAGGCACTTGGAGAACACAGGACAGGAAGTTTCCTCCCACTCCACAGGCTACACAGTGGCTCATAATGTGAAGGTGTAATACCTCCTCGTGGGGTGAATAATAGCGGTGAGTGCGTTTCTTATGGGGCACTGTTTTCCAAGAAGCACAGAACAATTTGAAGGAGCGCATTGTCACATTATTGGACTATTGGACACCAGGGTTTAAGGACGGTATATGCATATTTCTGAACTCAGTTTCACAGCAACAATATACACCAGTCATATATGTTGGATTTTTTTTTTGCACAGAAATGTCACTTTGAATTGCAGGTTTTGCACAGGATTGTGTTTATTTTATTTTATTTTCATTTGAACATAACAATATATATTATATATATAAGCGGTTAGGAAGTTTACACAGTAGGATTTTTTTGTGAATATACAAATATTTATTTTCTGCACTTTTATTGTCACTTTTTGCACTAAATGCACCTGTGACACACACCCCTCAAGTATTTAGAGGTTGTAGGTCACCTCTTAATAAGAGCAGTGCCATACCTATCCACTCTTTCACATTTCTCCTAGATTTACCCTAGGGTGAATTTATTGATAGAGACTGCAGCTCCTCATTTTTCATTTTCACCATAAGCGCGGGGGTCTAACAATTTTTTCAGACTTTGGATTTCTACTTCTGTAACGGGTGCAGAAAAATTGTTTTTTGGGTGTCTGTGGTGCCTTGACACTATAACCCTATAGAGGTACTCTTGATGAAAGCAATAATTGGCCTTGCTGTCAAAAATTGCAATGATATGCACCTGTCAAACAGGTGCAGAAAAATTGTTCTTTGGGTGTGGCGGCACTATCAGACAGTAACCCTACAGAGCTATTCTTGATTAAAGCAAGAATTGGCCTTGCCGTCAAAAAATTGCAATGATATGCACCTGTCAAACAGGTGCGAAAAGATTGTTCTTTAGGTGTTGGTGGCACCTTCACATCATAACCTTATAGAGGTACTCTTGATGAAAGCAAGAATTGACCTTGCTGTCAAAAATTGTAATGATATCCACCTGTAAAAACTGGTGTTAATTGTGCCCATGAAACCTACACCAAAAAACATTCTTCCAGATTAAATCAACACCCACAACACTAGGCAGCCTATAAGCCCTGCAGAGATTCCACATCCCAAAAACACTTAATCAACAACATCGGCATCAGGGGCTTTATAGCTGCTGATAATCCAGGACTGATTCATTTTGATAAAAGTCAGACAGTCCACGGAGTTTGTGGACAGAGGCGTTCTATGATCAGTAACAAAACCTCCAGCAGTGCTGAATGCCCGTTCGTAAAGCATGCTGGATGCAGGGCAGCCCAGCAGCTCAATAGCATACTGGCCAAGTTCTGGCCAGTGGTCTATTCTCATTACCCAGTAAGCCAGTGTATCGTCCACTGGAAAGCCCTCCATCTCTGTTTTCGCCCCTAGATAATAGTCCACCATGTGATACAGACACTGCCGATGGGATGTGTAAGCTGACGGCTCTGGGCAGTGAGGACTAAAAAAAATTTAATTTAAATTTAAAATAAAAACACCACTTAGGAGGCGCCTTCTCCACCGCTAATCTCTTGACCAACATAAACCTCAAAACTAGGATTTCCATGACACTGTAATGGGAAAAGTGTTTGATAAGCTCCTCTTTAAGGTGTCCTCAAGAGATTTCATCTTTTGCACTCTCTGTGGGGATGAGATGAGTTCTGAGACTTTCCCCTTATAACGGTGGTCAAGGAAGGTTGCCAAGCAATAGTGATCCTTTTCTTTTATGCCACATATTCTTGGGTCCTTTCACAAGCTTTGAAACATGAGGGAGTCCATGCACCGCAAATTTGCAGAGGCTTGAGAAGCAGACTCCTCAGGGTCACTGAGCATTACAGTATCTGGAACTGCCTCCTCCCAGCCACATACTACTCCCAAGGGTTCTGTGGATGGAAAACCATCTCTTCCAACTGTTTGACGTATGTCTTCCTCTGCTTCAATGCGTCTAAAACTGCCAGAATCCTCCTCCACCTCCTCTCTCTTCTTTTGTGTGTTCTGTGGCATAGGAACAATGGTGTCTGCATAAAGTGGGCTTCGAGAGGAAAGGAAGTCCTCCTCTTCATCCCGCTGCTCTGCCTTGAGTGCCCTGTCCATAATGCGCACCATTCTTGTGGCCTCCTCAAATGGTGACAGTACAGTGCATGCATCGTTCATGAGCAGCCATTGGCATGGGGAAAAAAATCAGAGCCGGCCTGAGCCTGTCATTGTGCCATACTCACACAGGTACTCATTGATGGCCCTCTGCTGCATGTGCAGCCACTGCAGCATTGCCAAAGTTGAGTTCCACCTGGTGATCATGTCACAAATCAGACGGTTTATAGAATTCCCACTAATTTCCAGCCAACCGGGCACTGGTTGTGTATGACCATCTAAAATGGCTACAGACTCTTCTGGTCTGCTTTAATAGATCTTCCAACCCTGGGTAACTATTTAGGAAATGCTGCACCACCAAATTGAGGACATGTGCCAGGCATGGCACATGTGTCAACTTTCCCTGTCTAAGGGTGGACAGGAGGTTTGTGCCATTATCACACACCACCATTCATGGCTCCAGCTGGCGTGGCGTGAACCACCTCTTGGCCTGTCCCTGCAGAGCTGCAAGAATCTCTTCACCGGTGTCGTTCCTGTCCCCTGGACACACCAGCTGAAGCACTGCATAACACCTTTTAGTCTGACTCATTGAATAGCCCTTTGAATGCTTATAGGGGACTTGAGGTTCATAGGACAATTCAGCAGAGGAGGGCATGGAGGAGAAAGAGGAGAAGGGGATCGAGCTGACAAATCTGGCATCATGACCAGCTATATGGAGACGTGGAGCACAACAAGCTTCAGCACTAAGCCCTGTCCAACATCCTTCTGAGTTGCAAGCAGAGTTACCCATTGTGCTGTGAACTAAATATATCGTCCCTGCCCATGCTTGCTGGACCACGTGTCAGCAGTAACGTGGAAATTTGCAGCTGACTGCCTTGCCTAATGATGGCACAACATTGTCTTCCACATGATGGTAGAGAGCTGGAATGGCCTTACGTAAAAAGAAATAGAGACTGGGAACCTGCCATTGTGGTACAGCACATTCTGCAAATTCATGGAAGGGGGGAAAATCCACCAGGTGGAAAGGCAGAAGTTGTTGAGCCAGCAGCTTTGACAAGCTTGCATTTAGACGCTGGGTATGTGGGTGGCAGGGACTGTATTTTTTTTCTGCTGCAGCAGATGGGGCAGAGAAATTTGCCGGCTATAGTCTACAACTGGTGGTGTGCTGCAAGGATCTCAGACACCCTGCGCTATACCATCATCCCTGTCAGTGGAGGCTGCTGAGAGGTCATGAGGTATAGCAGGGTCAGACTTAGTTGAGTAAGGAGGAGGGGCAGATTTGTGCCCTTTTGTGTGCCTTTTAGGTGCTCTTGCCAATGAGCTGAGTAGTGGGAGGTTAAATGCCTTGTCAAGAATGTGGTACCCAAATTATTGGTGTTCTTGCCACGCTTGATGTGCTTGAGACAAAGTTTGAAAATAGCAACAGTATGATCGGCTGTACATGTACTAAAAAAGGCCCATACAGCTGAACTGTGGGAAGTGGGTTAGGAGTAGGGATGAGCTTTGAGTTCAGTTCGACTCGAACATCGGCTGTTCTCCAGTTTGCCGAACAGCGAACAATGGGAGAAATCAAAAGTGCTAATTTTAAAGGCTTATATGCAAGTTGTTGTCATAAAAAGTGTTTGGGGACCTGGGTCCTGCCCCAGGGGACATGGATCAATGCAAAAAAAGTTTTAAAAATGGCCGTTTTTTCGGGGGCAGTGTGTCAGAGGGGGGCGGGGTCACCGGGTAGCCCCGCCCCCTGTTATTTAAGCATGTCAGAAGCGTCACACAGCGGGAGCCTCCCATCATGGTGGATGCCACGGAGGAAGATGCCAGACGAGAACACCGGAGGAAGAACCAGAAGAAGAAGAAGATGGAGGAAGAAACCGAAGGAAGATAGAAGATAGAAGAAAGAAGATAGAAGAAAGAAGAAGCATTTAAATAAAGGAATTGTCAAAAACTGTCTCTTGTCATTTTTAACATTTTTGACCTCTATTTTTGTGAAATGGTAGGGGTACTTTTGTACCCCCTTACCATTTCACACAGGGAGGAGGGCCGGGATCTGGGGGTCCCCTTGTTAAAGGGGGCTTCCAGATTCCAATAAGCCCCCCACCCGCAGACCCCCACAACCACCGGGCAAGGGTTGTGGGGATGAGGCCCTTGTCCCCATCAACATGGGGACAAGGTGTTTTGGGGGGCTACCCCAAAGCACTCTCCCAATGTTGAGGGCATGTGGCCCGGTACGGTTCAGGAGGAGGGTGCTCTCTTGTCCCTCCCTTTTTTCCTGCGGCCTGCCAGGTTGCGTGCTCGGATAAGGGTCTGGTATGGATTTTTGGGGGACCCCACGCCATTTTTTTTAAATTTTGGCGCGGGGTTCCCCTTAAAATCCATACCAGACCTGAAGGGCCTGGTATGGAATTTAGGGGGACCCCCCACGTCATTTTTTTTTCAAATTTTGGTTTGAGGTTCCCCTGTGGGGAATTCCCATGCCGTTTTTATCAATTAACTTTTATGTGTATTGTCGGACCGGCAATTCATTAATAGCCGCGAGTAATTTTAAATAACATTTTTTTCCTTTGAAATGTCATTTTGCTGTCAGACTGTTCTAAACACGGGAAACACACGCCCCTTTACAGGCATACTATAGACACCCCCAGGTACGAAATTTAAAGTAATATTACACTTTTATTGTTTCAATTTAAGCATTATTAAAATCACTGCTCCCGAAAAAACCTTCGTTTTTAAAACTTTTTTTTGCATTTATCTATGTCCCCTGGGGCAGGACCCAGGTCCCCAAACACTTTTTATGACAATAACTTGCATATAAGCCTTTAAAATTAGCACTTTTGATTATTCATGTTCGTGTCCCATAGACTTTAACGGTGTTCGCGTGTTCGAACAAATTTTTTGCCTGTTCGCATGTTCTAGTGCAAACAGAACAGGGGGGTGTTCGGCTCATCCCTTGTTAGGACATAGCAACTCCACAATGTGATGGAATAGGGTGGCTGCTCTCTACTCTTCCATGATGGCTGCCTTCTTGGGGTTGTGCCTCACCCTCATTTTCCTCCTCTGCTCTATCTAGCATCCAAGTCGAGTCAGTGACCTCATCATCATCATCATCTCCTCCATGCTTATTACCACTGGAGACAACTTGGCAATACGCTGCTGCTGGGGGAACATGAATGCCAATTTGTGTACCAGTGTTTTCCACTCTGTAGGCTCATGTTCCTGCCTTCCTCAACCTCAGAACCAACATATGAATCGAGTAATGGCTGTACATATTCAAGGGGCAAGTGGCTGATGCTGTGTTCAAATAACTCCACTGACTTCCCCATGCCTGATGCTGGGGCTATGGCAGGAAAAGCTGTGGACAAGAAGGCAGGTTTTTCCACTCTGGCAGCTGCAGGGGACTGCACACTAGTCTCTGCTTGGGTGACAGAGGATGAGGAGGATGAGGGCAATTTAGTGAGCTGTGGCTGGATAGCACGGGCAACATCACTAAACAGAGGAAATGATGCCCTGCCTGAGGACTGACCATGTCCACCTTTGCCTGTGGACACATACGCTGTTGGCCCCCTTACAGTGCCATGGGAACATCTGCCTCTCTTTGCTGTCCCAGACATGATGGGGGGGTGGGGGGTGCTTATTAACAACATGTAATAAAGATTTGTAAATATGTACGTGGATGCACTTTAATCAATTGAAAATGGTGTTTGGTGCACTTTAATTTGAGTATTCACTACACAGACACACTTCACAGATACACTATAATATACTTCAATATACCGCTTCAAACGTTCAGTAACGCACAGAACTATATGGCGTCAAACTTGCAGTAACGCAATGAAATATATAGCATTAAACTCGCAGTAACGCAATTAAATATACGGCATTAAACTTGCAGTAATGCACAGAACTATATGGAGTTAAACTTGTAGTAACGCAGGGGCACATGCGTGGCTCTTAAGATGGTGGATGCATAAGATCAGAACTCGTGGCCCTGGGAGCCCTCTCACCTCATCCCAAAATCATCCAACTACCCCGCAGGCATTTTATAGGTAAGATCGGTGATCAGAGACACATTTACCAGAGGCACTTGTCACAGGCCGCACTCAAGCCTTCCCAGCTCATGGATCGTTACCTGCGTAGGCCGCAATCTCCTGTCTCAATTAGTCCAGAAGATCCCACGGAGTTAACCAACTCTCTCCTGCTAGTCGATCCCTCTCTATACGCCCCAACATAAAACACAACCACCATGATGATAGTGACTGTAGAAGTTCTGGATTTAAAGCCGCAGGCCCTGCTTCAGAGTTTGACCCAGAACATCGCCAAGGAGGTTGGGAAGCTAGAATGTGAGCTCAGGGGGGAAATCGTTCAACTTGGGGAATGCACAGACACACTGGAAACCAAATTTGATGACATGGTGCAGTATGTCCATGTTTTGGAGGAAGAAAATGCTAACCTTAAATATACAGTATCCCAATTGCAAATGCAACAGGAGGACCTGGAAAATAGGAAACGCCGTCAGAACCTGTGGATCCGGGGGGTCCCTGAATCCATTGCAGATAAAGAAATCCGTCCCTATCTCCTTGCACTGTTTGTTACTCTGGCACCCCATATTCCTGATATTGACTGGCGCTTAGATAGAGCCCATAGACCTCTGGCCCCTAAGCCTCCTCAAGGTGCCAACCCCAGAGACATCGTTGTTCGTTTCCACTTTTATGAAAGCAAAGGAGCTCTCACCATCGCCACATGCAATAAAACATGGGTTGAATTTAAAGGTGCAGAAATTCAAATCTTCAAACGGCGCAACTTACTTCCTGTCACTTCACATCTGCAAGCCCAGCAGCTTCCATATCATTGGGGCTTTCCATTCTGCCTCTCAGTATCTAAAGATGGGACACAATTTTCCATGAGGGACCTCCAGGAAAGTGAGACGTTCCTTTGGAACCTAGGCCTTCTGCCTATCCCTGAAGAAGACCTACAGACCCCTGCTCCAGAATCTGAGACTTCCACTTTTTGGGAAGCTCATAAGGCTTTTTTCAGGGGTGAATGCATCTCCTCTGGATCTCGCCAAAAACATGATCTGCTGTCCAATGCTCTTCTCTTTTAACCCAACTGTCTGCAGCTTACTTAAATCCCCCACTGTGGATCGTCTTCGTGCTGTAACCTCTCTTCGTAACCGTATTAAATCACTGCACTTGAGCAAAATCTCTAAGTCCTTGTTATGGACCAGACAAAAATTTTATGAATATGATAACAAGCCTCATAGAATGCTGGTCGATAAACTGAAGCCACGCCCCTTTGTTTCTACTCCTGACTTTCTGCTACAATCTGATGGAAATCCAACATACTGCTCTCGGACCATGTCTAAAGTCTTTGGTGAATTCTACCAGAAACTCTATAATTGCTTATCCACAGACCCGAATTCTCAGTTCACACCAGAGAAATGTAATACTTTGTTCGATTCTCTAAACCTTCCCACAATATCCCCTGACAATCACTCTGGGCTAAATGCACCTATAACTGTTGAGGAAATCACTGAGGTTATTAATCATTTACCGTCAGATAAATATCCAGGCCCTGACAGACTCCCCTACTCCTACTATAAGATGTTCCTTCAGACTCTCACTCCACACATGGTAAAATTGTTTGCCTCTTTGATGAAAGGAAATATCCGCCACGTCCAGTTTTTTTTTTTTTTTAATCAAAACTTTTTTTATTGACAAGAATAATGGGTAACTGTTTTACAATAAGGGGGTATACTTATTTCCCCATTCAAGAATTATACATCCAATCAGACATGTACGTATATACAAAGTGGGGTATGCCTGTATAACACAGTTACCTAGTGTTAGGCACATATACCCTCGTTTTTTGTAGAACTTAAAACAAACACAAACAAAACTAATAAAATAAAATAAATAAGACAAAGAAAAGGGAAAACTCACACTTTTAAAATAATAGAAAAAAATAAGCTAACATAAGATAAAATAAAATAATATAAAATATTTTAAGGCATAGGTTCATTCCTCCAGGCTTGTCTATGGGCCTTGTTACCATAGGAGTTACCTTTTGCACAGCATATGCATTATAGGAGAGGCCTCAGGCCCAAGAGGAGTGCCTATCTACAACAATAGGGCCTTTATAACCGTAGCAGTCTATCCATTATTAATTGGGGAGCAAGGCTGGGGTTATCCAGTCAATTTTGCCATATAAGGTCAAATTTTTTTGAAGCCTTCCGGTGTCGATATGCCAACTGCTCCCTAAAAAGGAGGGAATTGACATATGTGATCCACGGGGCTTTCGTAGGCACGTTATTCGCAAGCCAATAGCGTGCTATGAGTTTTTTGGGCAAGTATAGTAGTCTAGTTACCATTATATAGATGCGTTTTGGATACATTTCAGCATCAACCAAGCCCAGGAGACATACCAAAGGTGTACATGGAATGGGCGTCTGTGCTACAGTGGATACAGTCTGTGTGACCTCCGTCCAATATCTAACAAGTTTTGGGCAGTGCCATATCATGTGTATGAAATCTCCCCTGTGTGTGGCACATTTAGGACATAAGGGGGAGTCTCTTCTGCCCCATTCATATAGTTGTATGGGTGTACGATATGACCTATGAAGTATAAACAATTGTGAGAGTTTATGAGATGCTGCAATTGACACCGCTATGATCGACTCCAGGGCCATGTCCCACTGGTCACTGTCTATGTCACCCACATCCGTGGACCAATGTGTTCTACATTTAAGTAGGGCCGGATTTTGGATTGTGACCACCAAGGTAGCATAAGCCCTGGATATCACTCCCTTGCGGCTGTCAGCTTGTAGGACCTCCTGTATCAGAAAAGAACTAGTGATATTTAGGCTGACCATCCGTGTCTGGGTTTGCAAAGCATGCCTGAGCTAGAGGTATTGATAGAATTGATTCCATGTTAGAGAGAATTCCCTGCATAGGTTTTCAACTGATTTGAGTACATTGCCATTATATAATTGTGTAAAGAACCATATCCCTGGGGGTGTGGCCTGGACGGCAATGCGATAGGACGCGAGTGAACAGAGCTCCGCTCGTGGTAGATCCTGCAACCAATATCCTAAACAGCTAACATTTTGCCCAATAATCAGAGGATTAGAGTCTACTATACTCTTACCATCATGTCCCCGCTGAAGAGGAACAACACAGCCTCCTCATCCCTGGATAGATACCAGAGACAGGAGCGGGACCACAAGGAGCAAGATGGCGACTCTGCAGTTTCTCCTATAGCTTCACCTACAGAGCATGCAGTGGCTGACACAGCGAAGGTCCTGGAGTCTATATCCATGTGCCAGTCCACCCTAACAACCAAAATAGAGGAAATAAAGGTGGCCATATCCTTAATAAGACAGGACATGACCAAACTCCGGGATCGGGTCACAGAGACCGAGACCAGAATCAGTTGTGCGGAGGATACGCTGTACCCCCTACAACATTCTCAGGAAGTCCTGCAACGTCAATTACAGCAACTGGCCCAAAAACATGACGACCTTGAAAACTGTGCCCGCAGGTCCAACCTCCGTTTCATTGGCCTACCAGAGGGATCTGAGGGCCCTGATCCAGCCACTTTTCTTGAGAAACTCCTGACTACAACTTATGGTAGGGAGGCCTTTTTGGCCACATTTGTGGTGGAGCGGGCCTACCGCATGCCCGCCCGCTGTCCTCCTGAGGGCACACCGTCACGCATCTTCATAGCAAAGTTCCTAAACTACCGAGACAGGGATGCCATTCTCCACCTAACCAGAGAAAAGGGGAATATTCCCTTCCATTCGGGCTACATATCGGTATTCTCGGAGTTCTCGGCGGAGGTCCAGAAACAGCAAGCCTGCTTCATGGATGTAAAATGGCGATTAAGAGCCCATCACTTGAAATACGCCATGCTTTTCCCGGCCCGCCTCCGCATAGTAGGAGATGACAGAGAACATTTTTTTGAAGACACAGTGCTCGCCTCAGCCTGGCTGGATCAGCAGGATGCTGAGAGGAACTGACACGCTTCATGGAGACCTCTACAAGTAATCTTATGTGGGTAAGATTTTACACATCCAGACGCATCATGGAACTTTGCCCACATAGGGAAGTAGCATGGGATCTGTTTATAAAACATATACACTGCACGATAAGGCCACCCCAGAACTGCAATAACAGTATAGACTGATCTTATAAGTATAGTTGCAGATGTATCCCCCCTTGTATCCCTCTTTTGCTTATTGCCGGCGCAGTTGGCCCCTGAACTCTATCTACAGGATGAACATCACGTTTATAGGATTTTGCCAATTGATGACTCTGATGACTTCCACTCCTACTATATAGCCGCACAGCTCTTCCATTTTTACCATATCCATAAAACGGATGGAATTAGATACCAAACCCTAATGTAGGAAACCAAACAATGACACTCAGTCTCCCTTACAAGTACTGTTTAGAGGCAGCGGAGGCAGGGGGAGGAGTGACAGCCGGAACCATCTGCTATCCCAACACAGACGCATATGGGAGATTGCGCTAAAACAGACCGGAGCTGATTTCTTTCACTCACATACACCCTTGTGGCTCAAACCTCATCTAAAAGAACTATCGTCACTCCCGAGAGCTAACCTATGGGCATCCAGGGGGATAATATTCTTATATCAGGTAATTACCCTGATGGGAGTGAGAAACTTCCAATCACTTACAGAAGAGTTCGAATTACCCCCCACATGCTATTTAGCTATTTACAGATGAGACATGCTCTTCTAACCCAATTCACTGACAGCTTCCCAAATCCACAAACAATACCTCTGGTAGATGTAATTATTGGAGCAGAACCAGCTAAACTGATATCCACCTTATACAATATGGTGAGAACATGTTTGGTTGCACAGAATATAGATACAGCCAAAATTAGGTGGAAGGAGGACATAGGCCCTTTGGAAGAATCAGATTGGGAAGAGATATTAGAAAATACTAAGAAGGTATCTCTCAGGCTCTCAGTTGACCCAACTGTACATAATACATAAATCTTACCTCACGCCGACAAGAATAGTTAAATTTTGCCAGAGTCAGAACCCAAATTGTCCAAGATGTGCGGGCCACCCATGCTTCTTTTTTCACCTAATATGGGCATGCCCAGATATTCAGAATTACTGGGCACAAATCAAAAAATTTTTGCATGATCACATGGGATCGCCCATACAGTTAGATCCCAAACCCTGTGTACTGGGGCTGCTCCCGGATGTCACCATTGATAAATTTCTAGCCACCTTCCTGTACAAAACCCTCTTCAGCGCAAGGAAGCTAGTGGCCAAATACTGGATGAGGGACATCCCCCCAATATCCAGGCCTGGATTAGGGAAGTAAACTTATCTTTACCATATAAAAAGGTAATATACCGACACAGGGGGTGCCCTGCCAAGTACAACAAGATTTGGGACAGGTGGCTCGACATCCCAGACACATGTATCGAGTAGGTATGCACGACCTAACGTATACCAGGGGGAGAGTGTCACCCTAAGATACATAATATCGATACACCATAATGTATGCTGATAAACATGTATGAGAGTCCATGTGGCAGGGCAAGGAAACACAACATGGCAATTATAATAATAAAATAGACGTCGAGATAGACTATACATTACGGTGCATGATGTGGACAATTTACATGTTTGTGATTGGTATGTATCCCTTTTGTTGTATTGCATGATGTGTACCACACCTGTATGTTTACTTACGAATAAACACGTTTTGTTTAATAAAAAAAAGAACCATATCCCTATTTTTGACCAAGAGACGAATCCCTGTAGTTTGAGTAGCTCAGGGTAGTTGGGGTTATTCCAAATGGGGGTAAACTCCATTGGACCATCTATGGTTAGTGCTCTTTTAACTGCCTTCCAAACCTTCTGGAGCAGTATTGCCGTTGGGGAGGATGAGGGGATATCCAGTAAACCCATCTCCAAATGGGAGCCAGCTGTAAATATGGGGTTGGTGTGAGACACCAATTGTATAATGGGGTCATCTGACTCGTGCAGATCCCAGGCTGCAAGTTGTTGCAGCTGTGATGCTAGAAAATATATCTTGGAGTGTGGTACCGCCAGGCCCCCCCCGTCCTTGCCAAATTTTAGTGTTGTTAGGCTGATACGGGCTCTACCTTTTTTCCAAATAAGATCGCGAAATTGTGTGTCAATCTTCTTAAACCATTTGTTGGGAATCCACATAGGGGAATTGTGGAAGATATATAGAAGTTGTGGGGCTCAGATCATATTGATCAAATTCACCCTCCCTACCACTGATAGTAGGAGCTTACACCATCCCTGGCATTTTACACATTGTCTTTCCAGTAGGGGTGCTAGGTTCAGTTTCAGGCATTCAGTAGGGTCCAGTGATATCACTACTCCCAGATATTTAAAAGTGTTAACAATGACTATTTAGGGTGCCTCTGAGGTGAGAGGTGACACACCCAGTTTTTACACGCTTTTATTACGGTCATCCCGAAACCAAAGACCCGACGATCCCTGACAACTACCGCCCCATAGCTCTACTAAACTCTGATTATACAATTTTCATGAAAATGTTGGCAAATAGATTGTCCTTACTACTCCCTTCGCTAATACACAAGGACCAGGTTGTTTTTTTCCCTACTAGACATGCGGGGGACAACACCAGACGTACTATTGACCTTATTGACCTCTTAACGAAAACTAAGCAACCTACTATAGTGTTGAGTCTGGATGCTCAGAAAGCATTCAACCGCTTAAACTGGCCATTCATGTTTGCTATATTATCCAAATATGGATTCTCAGGCCAATTTATGCAGGCCTTTAAGGCGTTATATTCTAAACCTATTTCCCAAGTGCAGCTTGCCTTCCATGTGTCTCCATCATTTCCCCTGAGTAACGGCACAAGACAGGGCTGTCCCTTATCGCCCTTGCTTTTTATACTCAGTCTAGAACCTTTGGCCACAGCCATTTGATCCCACCCTGATATAAGGGGGGTGATGCTGAGACACGGAGTACAAGCTTTCCATTTTTGCCGATGACAGCCTATTATCAGTAACACATCCCCATATCTCTCTTCCATCACTCCATGATATCCTACACTCATTCAGTAGTCTTTCAGGATTTAAAGTTAATTCGACTAAAACTGAAGCCCTTCCTATAAACATCCCGGCAAACACCCTCACCTCCCTACAAGTAAATTTTAAATATCGATGGTGTTCCCATTCACTTAAGTATTTAGGTGTTTACCTGACTCCCTCATACTCCACGCTCTTTCAGGCCAATCCCCCCTTATTTACAGAAATAAATAGATTATTGAAAACATTGTCAAATCTCCCCTTTTCCGTCATTGGGAGGATTAATGTCCTCAAAATGTTAATACTCCCTAAACTACTGTATCTTTTTGAGACACTGCCAATTTTGATCCCTATGCCCCAACTGAAAACACTTCAGAGAAATTTTCTGAATCTGAACATCTCATAGGATAGCAAGCTCGGTAGTCCAGACTTTATGAACCAGGGGAGGTCTGGGAGCTCCTGACCTACTAAAATATTACTATGCTACTCACCTGAGAGCCATTGCCTCTTGGACATCCAGATATGCCCCAAACTGATGGTCGGAAATTGAAATGGGGATCACCTATCCTGCCCACCCTTGCTGCATGTTATGGTCATCCCCTGAAAAATTCATCTCTCAACCGATGTTATTCACACTTTTGATTTGGAAATGCTGCTCTGGTAGATACTCTCTCTCTTCTCCATGCTCGCCACTTGTGAACATTCTATTCAACCCGGAAATCCCTGACAGTCTATCTTATAACCCTATGCTACCATGGACCCAAGCTGGTATATTTCAGTTACACCACTTAGTACACCCAGTGACACGCAAGCTTCTCTGCTTTTCTGACTTACAATCCAAACATAAAATCCCCAAATCTCTCTTTTACTCTTTTTTACAAATTAAACATTTTTTGCCACCAAAATCCCTCATATGACTTTTAGACATGCCAACCGAATTTGAACTGTTATGATCAAGAGGCCCCTATAAACCCCACCTAATTTCATCTATCTATAAAATCCTATATGCGGCTCCCCCTTGACTGAAAATAGTCATGCATACATGAGGAAATGGTCCCATATTTTGCAATGGCCTATTTCCCTAGGTGAATGGGGAAAATATGGGAATCTACTTCTAAAGTTACAAGGTGTGTGGCACAGAGAGAGACTGCTTACGAAATTAATGTTCTGGTATAGGACCCCAGACTTCTTACTGGCTCGAAAGCTGACAATTTCTGGGCAATGCTGGAGATGTGGTTTATCCCTGGGTACCCATTATCATATATTCTGGGAATGCTCTGCACTTATACCCTTCTGGACACAAGTTCATGACCTCCTGGAAAAAGTCCTAGATATACCCATCCCCTTAAACCAAACACACCTTTTTTTAGGTCTCCCACTCCCAAATACATCAAAAGCTACCAGAAGATTGATGGCATTTATCTTATTAGCGGCCAAGCGAGCTATACCTCAATGCTGGCTGTCTACTTCTCCTGCTACTTTAATGCAGTTTCTCTCAGCCATAGCTGATATACGCAGAATGGAGCACTTGACTGCTGTGACTCCCTGCCAAGATTTGACAAAATCTGGGGGAAATGGGACGTTTCTGAATATAACACTGAGACCCAACCTCCAAGTCCATAATACTATAACCTTTGTGTAAATCACATTGGTCTGTATAAAATAGATCCCATTCAGTTCCCTCTTGATTTTATACCCACAGTCATATTACTTGTACCATGATGTTTTCTCATTATATTTCCTTATAGTACCTCTCACCTATTGCATTTGTGCTCATTATTATGCCTTTTTTTGTGGATATTGCTTTTGAAATGTACAATCGTTTCTATATGCTTTGAAAATGTAATAAATAATAAAAAATTTACAGTATCCCACAGAACTATATGGCGTTAAATTTGCAGCAACGCACAAAACTATACGGCATTAAAAATGCAGTAATGCAATGAAATATATTGCGTTAAACTTGCAGTAACGCAATGAAATATACAACGTTAAAATTGCAATAACACACAGAGCTATACAGAGTTAAACTTGCAGTAACAAAATGAAATATAAAGCATTAAACTTGCAGTAACGCACAGAGTTATATGGCGTTAAACTTGCAGTAACGCAATGAAATATACGGCATTAAAGTTGCAGTAATGCACAGAACTAAACGGCATTAAACTTGCAGTAACACAATTAAATATATGGTGTTAAACTTGCAGTAGCACAATGAAATATACAGTGTAAACTTGCAGTATCTCAATGAAATATACAGCGTTAAACTTGCAGTAATGCACAGAGTTATATGACATTAAACTTGCAGTAACGCAATGAAATATACAGCGTTAAACTTGCAGACTAACGCAAATTAAATTTATGGCATTAAACTTGCAGAATAACGCAATTAAATATATGGCATTAAACTTGCAGAATGCAATGAACTATACGGCAGTAATGCAATGAACTATACGGCAATAAACTTACTATACGGCAGTAAACTTACTATATGGCATTAAACTTGCAGTAATGCACAGAATTATACGGCATTAAACTTGCAGTAACGCGCCAAACTATATGGCATTAAACTTACAGTAACACAATGAAATATACAGCGTTAAACTTGCAGTAATGCAATTAAATATATGGGGTTAAACTTGCAGTAACGCAAAAAATAAACAGCGTTAAATTTGCAGTAACGTAATGAAATATACGGCATTAAACTTGCAGTAACGCACAGAACAATACAGCGTTAAACGTGCAGTAATGCAATTAAATATATGGCATTAAACTTGCAGTAACGCAATAAAATATATAGCGTTAAATTTGCAGTAACTCAATGAAATACATGCCATTAAACTTGCAGTAATGCACAGAACTTTACAGCGTTAAATTTGCAGTAATGCACAGAGCTATATGATGTTAAACTTGCAGTAACTCAATGAAATATACAGTGTTAAAAAACTTACAGTAACGGACAAAAATATACAGTTTTAAACTTGCAGTAACACAGTGAAATATATGGCATTAAACTTGCACTAACACAATGAAATATATAGCGTTAAACATGCAGTAACGCAATGAAATATACAATGTTAAACTTGCAGTAACGCACAGAACTATACAGCATTAAAGTTTCAGTAATGCAAAGAACTATATGGTGTTAAACTTGTAGTAATGCAATGAAATATACAACGTTCAACTTGCAGTAACACAATGAAATATACAGAGTTAAACTTGCAGAGAACTTGCACATAACTATATGGTGTTAAACTTAAAATAACACAATGAAATATACAGCGTTAAACTTGCAGTAACGCACAGAACTATATGGAGTTAAAAATGCAGTAATGTAATTAAATATATGGCGTTAAACTTGCAGTAACACAATAAAATATATGATGTTAAACTTGCAGTAATGTTTTATTTCAAGCTTTACCAATTGCCCTCCCATCTGCTTTCTTCCACACACTTCGCTCTATGGCCATCAGATTTGTATGGAGGAGTAACCACCCAAGACTGAAACATAAGCTCTTATGTTCCCCTACCTTAACCTTGACTGGCCTTTCAGATTTTGAACTCTACTACACATCAGCAGTGGTCTCCCGAGTACTGGAGTGGTTCCCCATTCTCTGGCCAAAGCCTCCAACCTAGTGGAACAAGATTCATCATCAGTCGACCTCCGAGCACTGCTCTGGGGACACGATCGGACATACAAATCTGTCACAACACTGTCTCCCCTCACTAGGGATGCCCTAGCAATCTGGTACCGTAGAAAGGAGAGCTACTCGCTATCCACCAAACTGAGCCCTCTCACCACGTTATTTGATAACCCAGCCCTCCCAGAAGGCAGGTCAACCCAAATCTTAGACAACTACAACAGAGCCTCCGTGCCCACAGCACAACAATTTGTCCACAACACCCAAGGCACCTACGTAATGAACCACGCTACTACAGCCTCCAATATAACGTGGCTGACTCTTATACATTTATCCTCCTACTGTAAAAAACTTCACGACTTCAAACAGATCCACAGACTTTTGACTAGTTTTGAGCAATTATGCACACTTACAGAAACCCCTAGACACACCCTATCACTGATCTACAAAACAATACTAGATCATACCCATGCAAGACAAATCCCTAGATAAGCAGGCAAAATTTTCATTAATCTGGAGTGTTTGGAAGCATTACTCTACTTCGGATAAACTGAAACACAGAATCTCAGTGGCTACTACATCTTGAAACACAGACTAACGCCAAACTTAGATTCTCACGTCTTGGATTGGCAACACCTCATCAGAGTGGGGCTCGCTGTCTCTCTACCCCCCTCCTACCCCCCATTACCTACTATGACCCCCTTCCCTTCAACCTTCACCCCCCTCTTTTCTCTTCCTATCGTTTCTATTTCTCCCTAATATGTATCTGTTTGGCTATGTGTAACCATACCAGGAAATCGTGTGTATACTGGTCCCTAAAAGTGCACATTTCTAACAGTCATGGGACTTGAAAATACGTTAACACCTTTGTACAGACATACCATCTATGCTCTGCTCACACTCATTAACTTCCTCAGCCTCTGGGTGCAGTAGGTTCCCACAGGGGCATCCAGGCCGACAGAGGTTGCACTTACATGAATGTTAGTACAATATTTGAAATCTCATCGCAATGATTTACCCTCAGGATACCTGTATGCGCGACACAGAATGCCTCATATTTTTTGTTTGTATGATTTGAATTTATTAGCCCAGATTGCCTTTTGTTAGGCATCTGGTCCTGTTCATATATATGTTTGTTGAAACTCATGTTGAAAAACAATAAAAACTTATTGAACCTAAACTTGCAGTAATGCACAGAACTCTATGGCATTAAACTTGCAGTAACATAATGAAATATACAGCATTAAACTTGCAGTAAAGCGCTGAACTATATGGCGCTAAACTTGCAGTAACACAATGAAATGCACAGAATTATATGGCATTAAACTTGCAGTCACACAATGAAATATACGGTGTTAAACTTGCAGTAATGCACAGAACTATGCGGCATTAAACTTGCAGTAACGCAATTAAATATATGGCATAAAACTTTCAGTAATGCAATGAAATATACAGCATTAAACTTGCAGAGAACTTGCAAAGAACTATATGGCATTAAACTTAAAATAACGCAATGAAATATACAGCGTTAAACTTGCAGAAATGCAATGAAATATACAATGTTAAACTTGCAGTAAAGCACAGAACTATACAGTGTTAAACTTGCAGTAATGCAATGAAATATACAGCATTAAACTTGCAGTAACGCAATGAAATATACAACGTTAATCTTGCAGTAGCGCAATGAAATATAGGACGTTACACTTGCAGTAACACAAATAAATCTATGGCATTAAACATGCAGTAACGCAATGAAATATACAATGTTAAACTTGCAGTAACACACAGAACTATATGGCATTAAACTTGCAGTAATGCAATGAAATATACAGCATTAAACTTGCAGTAATGTAATGAAATATATGACGTTAAACTTGCAGTAATGCACAGAACTATACAGCATTAAACTTGCAGTAATGCACAGAACTATATGGCATTAAACTTGCAGTAACACAATAAAATATATAGCATTAAACTTACAGTAACACAATGAAATATACAGCGTTAAACTTGCAGTAACGCAATTAAATATATGGTGTTAAACTTGCAGTAACACAATAAAATATACAGCGTTAAATTTGCAGTAATGCAATGAAATATACAGCATAAAACTTGCAGTAAGGCACAGAACTATACAGCATCAAAAACTTGCAGAAATGCACAGAACTATGTGGCGTTAAACTTGCAGTAATGCAAATAAATATATGGCGTTAAACTTGCAGTAATGCAATAAAATATACAGCGTTAAATTTGCAGCAACGCAATGAAATATATGGCATTAAACTTGAAGTAACACACAGAACTATACAGCATTAAGCTATCATGGAGAATAACCAGATTGTAAAAATCCAAAAGAAATTAAAATAAAAACTGTTCTCTACATACATAAGAGAAACTGGGACAGCCGCATTAGTTCACAGAGCAAATATAAACCATTCTAAAATGTATGTGAATGCAGAACCATTAAGGAGGTAATGTCAAAAACAAAATCTACCCAATAATAAAACAAAAGTGCATATATATATAGAAAAATTACAAACCACTAATATACCCATGCAATATGGATACACATGCATGGGAGAAGTTCTGCAAAAACACTATATATATAGGATAGAAAAAACATATATGTATATATACTTTGCATTTTGCATCCATGGAGAAAAAAAGCGGTATACATACACACGAAGATGCGCTGGAAGATTATCATTGTGCACAATATACCTACATATAATAAAGAGTGGACAATCCTAGGAGCGCATAAAGGCATGCATGTGTGTTAAAATAGCCTAGCCTACAGTTCTGTTGTTATATTGTGATCACATAATAGTGCAATAAATACAGATAGCAATTGGATACATAATCAGAAAGAATAAACAAACAATACTGAAATATAAAATATAATCAAAACCTTTTACCAAGAACGTATTATGATGCATGAAGTCTCACTCCAAGTGCTGCACACGGATCGGAAAATAAATGCAATGAAATAGACGGCATTAAACTTGCAGTAACGCAATGAAATATACAGCGTTAAACTTGCAGTAATGCAATGAAATATATGACGTTAAACTTGCAGTAACACAAATACATCTATGGCATTAAACTTGCGGTAATGCAATGAAATATATGGCATTAAACTTTCAGTGATGCAATAAAATATATAGCATTAAATTTGCAGTAACGTAATGAAATATACAGCATTAGGGGGGGCAGGAGGCGGAGCCTAGCGGAGCAGACATGCATTGTTAGAGCTCCACACCGCTGAGGAGAGAAGAGAAGGACAAAGCGGAGCCTGCAGACTCAAAAGGTATCCATTTGAACCTTTTTGCCCCTGGGAACAAACTGTGAAAGTTTGGGCAGGAAATATGGTACTGGGAGGAAACCGTGGCAGAAATAAAAATCACCTCACAAAGAGCTCACAGGCACTCACTGCAGCTGAAGCAGCTCCAGTCACTTCACAAGATACAGCATCAGGGCACTCTCACAGACAGAAAATGTCACAGCAAGACTCTCCATTTGAGTCAGATACAGAACAAATCCTCTCACAAACTTCTCCACAAACCTCCTCAGTATCCCCAGTAATATTATTACAATTTGAAAAGATGCTTCATAAGGCTTTAAAACAAACCTCAGACCAAATAACAAAAAGCCTAACCAAAGAAATAAGAGAGCTGGGAAACCGCATCGCAGCCTTAGAAATAAAAATGGATGAAATTGAAATTACAACCCAAGAAAATATAACAGAATTGGAACAATTAAAAAAAGAGAATTTAATACTTCAAACTAAGCTCGAAGATTACGAAAATAGAGCCAGACGTTCAAACTTGCGCATAAGGGGAATACCTGAAACTGTGACAGACCTGCAATCTACTATTACTGCTCTATTACAAGAACTAAAGCCAGATATCCCTATTGAACGTTTAGAACTGGACAGAGTACACAGAGCCCTCACAGCCAAAAAGAAAGATGGACCCCCACGTGATATAATCACAAAATTTCATTATTACAGAACGAAAGAACAAATACTAATTGCTGCAAGAGAAAAAAAGGAACTTAATTTTCATGGACACAATTATCAAATTTTTGCTGACCTATCCCAACTTACTATTACTAAAAGACGATCCATGAAACCCCAACTAATGGAACTGCAACGCCACAACATTATGTATCAATGGGGCTTCCCCTTTTCAGTCAGATTTAACTACCAAGGTACAATTTACAGAAGCAGATCAGCAGATGAACTACAACAAACCCTTTTAAAATTAAATCTGACAGAACCCACAAGCAGCAACACTCCCACACGCAGAAAAATGGCATCATCTTCACCTTCAGGCAGCACTCAGAAAATTTCAGAACAAAATGGGAATCATCATTCTCACAAAAGAGGCCGTTATGCCCATCCATGGACCAAGAAGATTCAATGGACTGACATCCTAATTCCTGATATCTCTTCATTTATTATACTAAGAGATGGTTCTCTATAAAAAAAACTGTATTTATAACTGAATGTAACTGCATTCTGATAGTCACACACTGTGTGGGATCATGTTACATTCCAGTTATATTTCTTATTACTTCTGATTCATATAGCCTTTGAATATATAAGTGAAATAAGGAAATTCTTGTTCAGTTATATATTATCAGGTAATAATAATAGATTTATTACTTTTTAGGACAAATATGTTCAATAATCCAGAAGTAATGGAAGCTTTTTCTTTCTTTTCTTAAAACAAATATATTATTACCTAACTAGTTCCTAGAATTATGTTTTTGTTTATTCTAATCTGAAGCAATACAACCTCAATTTTATGAGTTAACATATCTAAACAGTTACATATGAATAAAATATGTAATTATTTACTCTAAAAGGGTTAAAATCCCAAAATAATTCAAACTATCTTCATCAATACCAAAGTTATTAACAGTACCTTTCTAACTGAATTATTTAGCCTAGGGCAAGATTAACCATATACAACCACCCTGGAATAAATAATTTCAACAAAAACTATATTCTGCACTCCAATTAATGAAACATCATTTTGATGTCTTTTGACATAGCACTTCTCTCCTGTAAGCGGAAGATCCGTGTACCCCCATTAGCCCTCCTCATTCTCCCAACCATATTATGTGGGAGTGTGATGAAGGCACTTATTCCCCTGAGAGAGATATTTATTCTCTTTCACGGGTAAATTGTGATTACTTGCAAAAAATAATTTATACAATGTATCATCTAATCTCATATGTTTTTTGTTTACTCTTTACTCCAGAATTCACTGGTTTCTTTTCTATCTATTCATCTCTTCAGTCCACACAGGTTGATCTGCGCAGTCAGCTCTGCATAACAAAAAGTAAGTCAAAACTATTTGATCTATTGCCATGGCACCACTGAATATACTTTCCCTGAATGTTCAGGGAATAAATGTCCCTCAAAAAAGGACCAAAGCCTTCCGTACTTTCCATAACAAGAAGGCTCACATAGTATGCCTCCAAGAAACACACTTCACCAAAGATTCTACTCCAAAATATATTTCTCCTTTTTATCAACAAATTTACACGGCTTCTGCCTGTACCAAGCAAAGGGGAACTTTAATTGCATTTCACCGATCCACACCATTCACCTTATCATCAGAAATTAAAGACCCAGAAGGTAGATACCTGATACTCATGGGTTATATAATGGATACAGCAATCACGGTGATTTCCTACTATGCTCCTAACAAACAACCTACACCATTCCTCTCACATATATCACAAGTGATTAATACACACAAAATAGGAACAGTGATAATGTGTGGGGATTCGAACCAGGTCCTCCTCCCATTTCTAGATAAATCACCTTTTACACCATCCAAAATAACCTCTAGATTACCTTTTTCTCAACTTCTTTCCAAATACAATCTGGTAGATTCATGGAGAGAAAGTAACCCAATGAAAAAGAAATTCACTTATTTCTCGCACCCTCATCAAACCTCCACCAGAATAGATCATATTTTTCTAACAATAGGAATGATACCAGAAATGATTGCATCAGATATAATTCCGATTCCGTGGTCTGACCATAATGCAGTATACACTACTATAGCCTCAGCCATACCAAAAGCGCATGACCCAACGTGGTACTTACCAGACATAATGCTCAAACACCCACTACATCAGATGGCCATTGAACAAGCTTTAAAGGAATACATATCAATTAATAATACAACAGACATCTCCCCAATAACACTGTGGGAAGCTCATAAGCCTGTCTTGCGTGGTACAATACAAAGACAAATGGCACTATTTAAACGGGAACGCAAAAATCTAGCAAAAAAACTAGAACTCAATTTTAATGCAGCCTACATATCATTTCAAGATAATCCATCTCAGAGTACAAAATCTCATCTGGAAAAATCTAGATTGGAATACGATCTATTTCTCACTGAGTCAGTTGATAAATCCCTCAAACGCTCCAAACACAATTTCTACATGAATACAAACAAACCAGGTACATATTTGGCTCGGGCATTAAATTCAACTAACAAATCTTTCAAACCAATACGTTTGAAATTATCAAAAAATGTTTACACTTGTAATCCAGTTAAAATAGTCCATAAATTTCACTCACATCTCGCAACTTTATACAAGACAAACAATGAATTTAATCCTACAGAGGCTGAATCCTTCTCAAAAATAACCTTACCTGAGTTATCTCAGAATCAAAAAAGCAGTTTGGATGAGCCTATAACTATAGATGAAGTTGCTAACGCCATAAAAGACCTAAAACTTAACAAAAGACCAGGCCCAGACGGCTACTCAGCTTTATACTATAAAACATTCTCAGAAATACTCTCTCCCATTCTCACTAAAACTTTTAACAAACTTCTAGATGGACATTCTTTTCGGCAAGAAACACTAATGGCAATTGTTTGTATGATCCCAAAACCCCTTTCTGATGATACTTCCTGTGTGAATTATCGGCCTATCTCTCTGTTAAACCTCGATATTAAATTATTAGCAAAAATAATAGCAAAACGCCTCAATAGCATTATAGGAAAATTAATACATAGAGATCAAGTAGGCTTCATGCCAAATAGACAGGCAGGCGATAATATACGCAGGGCAGTGTTATTGGCACATATTGCTAAAAAACGGAAAATCCCTTTATGTTTTCTATCTCTCGATATTAAGAGGGCATTTGACACAGTATCCTGGCAATATATGCAATATTCATTACAAAAATGGGGTTTTGGACCCCACTTTTTAACATGGATCAAAGCATTATATAATAAACCCAAAGCCTATATAAAATATGCTGGATACAAATCTGAAGCCTTTAATATCGAAAGAGGTACCCGACAGGGTTGCCCATTATCTCCCTTATTATTTGCCCTTATACTCGAACCCATGGCCCAATACATCAGAACAAACCAAACTATAACTGGCATTGAAGTAGGAGGTATTACACACAAATTATGTATTTTTGCAGACGATATATTACTTTTTCTATCATCACCACAGGTCTCTGGTCCTAACTTAATACCAGCTCTTGATGGATTTGCAGCCCTATCCGGCCTTATGATTAATCCTAAGAAATGCCTAGTGCTTAATATTTCACTCACAAACATGGAATTGATCCCGGCTAGGGCTGCACTCCCATTCACATGGGCAGAAAAATCAATCCCATATCTTGGAATTCATTTAACAGCATCTCATTCTGACTTATTCTCAACCAATTATCCTCCTGTATTAAGACAGATCACAAATCTAATAAAACAATGGTCGCAACTTCCTTTATCCTGGATGGGGAAGATTAATGCAATCAAAATGACTATTCTACCCAAATTGCTTTATCTATTCAGAGTCCTCCCTATTCCAATTCCTTCCTATTTTCTGAGAATAGTACAAAAAAGAGCAACTTCGTTTATATGGGGCTCTTCTAAACCACGTATACCTATACACACACTACATCTTCCCAAAAATAAAGGAGGCCTGGGATACCCTAATTTTACTAACTACTACAGAGCAGCACATTTGGCCAGTCTGTCCAAATACCATGCAAAACAGGAAATCCCATTATGGGTATTTATAGAGGCTTCAGAAAATGACCCTCTATTAATATCAAATTTATTATGGCTTGATCCTAAAGACCGCTTTAAAATTCATAATCCCATAACTAAACACTTCTTATCTCTCTGGGATAAACTAAAAACCAAATATCAGTTACAATCTCCACACAATCCTCTCCTTTCTTTTATCAGAAATCCGGCCTTTTATCCGGCATGGATCTACCCAAATTCTTTTAAAGCTTGGACAACATCAGGCATTCAGACACTAAATGACTTCATAGCATCTAAATCATTCCTTTCATTCCCATCGCTTAGAGAAAAATATGATCTACCAAACTCTGAGATATTTAGATATCTCCAAATCAAAAATTTCTATACACCATTCCTAAAGGGGGATACACCATTATCCCAATTATCCATTTTTGAATCAATCTGTACAAAAGATCCATTTGCTAAAGGTACAATTTCATCACTTTATAATCAATTATATGGAGTAGCAAATCTTAATAGACCCTCTTACGTTCAGAGGTGGGAGGAGGACCTGGGACGAACTTTAGAAGACACGGACTGGTCTAACATATGGCTCACATCTAAGTCATCTTCACCCAACATCTTAGCACTGGAGACAAATTATAAAGTCCTAACTCGCTGGTACCTTGTACCCGCTAGAGTGGCAAAATATTCACCTAATACCTCAGCTCTTTGTTTTCGAGGATGCCCAGAAATAGGCACATATTTACACATATGGTGGACGTGCCCAGTAATCCAAACCTGCTGGAAGGAAGTCTTCGTGATTGCATCTAAAATATTTCAAAAAATAATACAACCAGATCCATATTTAACTTTACTTAATCTAAAACCGGAATGGTTAACACTCTCTCAATTCAAACTAATGATCCAACTAATAACGGCTGCAAAACAAACAGTGGCCAAGGCATGGAAATCTCCTACATTGGTACTAGCAGAAACAATTCACAGAATGAATAATACAATGTCCCATGCTAAGATGGTAGCCATCGATCAAAATCAAATTCCAAAATTTGAAAAACTTTGGCATCCTTGGATAAAACAACAGTTCCTGTCAAACTTCAATGACTCTGTCATGTTGCCATGGTAACAGATTAAATGACTTACAGAGACACCCATTCTAAGGCTTCAAAGAGAACTAAAAAGAATAATAAACTGACGAGCGGGACAACCTTGTGGACCATACCTCTACCTTTCAACCCTTTTTCTTCTTTCTCTTTCCTTTTCTCCACCTTACGATTAAAGCTCATTATCAGAATTTATTTGACCTATATACACTCTACTTGTAAACAATATGTATAGTAGGTATAAATCATTTAAATACCTACAAAAGTAACTAAGGAAATTATATATATCTTTAATTTAGGTTTACGTGAACCCAATGTTTAATATTTGAAATTTCATGATATTTACCTATATAAACCCTACTGTAAAACAATGAGCTTACGTTATAGATCCTTGTAAACTTACTTTATGTATCTTTATAACATTGTATACTTAATAAACTTCTTTTGACAAGGAAATATACAGCATTAAACTTGCAGTAACGCACAGAACAATACAGCGTTAAACTTGCAATAATGCAATTAAATATATGGCATTAAACTTGCAGTAACGCAATAAAATATGTAGCGTTAAATTTGCAGTAACGCAATTAAATATATGCCATTAAACTTGCAGTAATGCACAGAACTATACAGCGTTAAATTTGCAGTAATGCACAGAGCTATATGACTCTAAACTTGCAGTAACGCAATGAAATATACAGAGTTAAAAAACTTACAGTAACTGGCAAAAATATACAGGTTTAAACTTGCAGTAATGCAATTAAATATATGGCATTAAACTTGCACTAACACAATGAAATATACGGCGTTAAACTTGCAGTAACGCAATGAAATATACAATGTTAAACTTTCAGTAACGCAAAGAACTATATGGTGTTAAACTTGTAGTAATGCAATGAAATATACAGCGTTCAAGTTGCAGTAACACAATAAAGTATATAGCGTTAAACTTGCAGAGAACTTGCACATAACTATATGGTGTTAAACTTAAAATAACACAATGAAATATACAGCGTTAAACTTGCAGTAATGCACAGAACTATATGGCGTTAAAAATGCAGTAATATAATTACATATATGGTGTTAAACTTGCAGTAACACAATAAAATATATGACTTTAAACTTGCAGTAATATTTTTTTTCAAGGTTGCCCTCCCATCCGCTTTCATCCACACACTTCACTCTATGGCCATCAGATTTGTATGGAGGGGTAACCACCCAAGACTGAAACATAAGCTCTTATGTTCCCCTACCTTAAAAGGTGGGACTGGCATTCCAGATTTTGAACTCTACCACACATCAGCAGTGGTCTCCCGAGTACTGGAGTGGTTCCCCCATACTCTGGCCAAAGCAATGTAATCCATTAAATCCATGCTCCTATCAAGCGATGTAATCCAATTCTTGATCTCCAGCGATGGATGATCTCCAGTGACTCCAGTGAGGAACACGTATAGGATCCTTCCTCCACCGGAGGCACCCAGGCAATGATGCAGTGCTAGCTTGACAGCTCTTATGTAGTTGAGGGCGGGGCCACCCGTCACATGACCCCACCCCCTCTGACAAGGGGAAATGCGGGGGTTTCCCCGTGATGTGTATGGGTGACCCTGCTCCCCTCTGATGCAACGCAGGATTCCCATTGCATCAGAGGTGGGCGGGGTCACCCGTACACATCACTGGGAAACCCTGGCATTTCCCCTTGTCAGAGGGGGGTGGGGTCACGTAATGGGTGGCCCCGCCCTCAAATACAAAGGGGCTGTCAAGCTAGTGCTGTGTCATTGGCTGGGTGCCTCCGGTGGAGGCAGGATCCTGTGTGTGTTCCCCGCTGGAGTCGCTGGAGATCATCCATTGCTGGAGATCGAGAATTGGATTACATCGCTGGAGTAGGAGCATGGATGTATTGGATTACATCACCGGAATCTTTTATTTTTTATTTTTTATTTTTAATAAAGGACTTGTCCCAAGATATCTCCTGTGGTTTTTTTAACAGTTTGACACTTTCTTTTTGTGAAATGGCAGGGGTACACCTTACCAATTCACATAGGGGGGCTGGGATCTGGGTGTCCCCTTTGTTAAAGATTCCAATAAGCCCCCCACCTGCAGACTCCCACAACCACTAGGCAAGGGTTGTGGGATGAGGCCCTTGTCCCCATCAACATGGGGACATCCTCCCCATGTTGAGAGCATGTGGCCTGGTATGGTTCAGAAGGGGGGCACTCTATTATCCCCCCTCTTTTCCTGTGGCCTGCCAGGTTGCGTGCTCAGATAAGGGTCTGGTGGGGATTTTTGGGGGAACCCCATGCCATTTTTTTTTAATTTGGCGCGGAGTTCCCCTTAATACCCATACCAGACCTGAAGGGCCTGGTAATGGAATTTTTGGGGACCCCCACGCATTTTTTTTTTCAATGACTTTCAATGACTTTTATTCATTAATAGCTGGCACTAGCGCTAGCACTTTTAACTGACTTTTTTTCCTTTATAAATGTCATTTTGCTCTTGGACTGTTATAAACACGGGAAACATGCGCTACTTTACAGGCATACTATAGACCAGTGTTTCTCAATGCCAGTCCTCAAGGCGCCCCAACATGTCATGTTTTCAGGCTTTCCATTATCTTGCTCAGGTGAATTGATCAGTTTCACTGCCTTAGTAATTACCATAGCTGTTTCATCTGAGAGAAATCCTGAAAACATGACCTGTTGGGGCGCCTTCAGGACTGGAGTTGAGAAACACTGCTATAGACACCCCCAGGTAAGAAATTTAAAGGAATATTTCACTTTTATTGTTTCACTTTAAGCATTATTAAAATCACTGCTCCCAAAAAAATGGCCGTTTTTAAAACTTTTTTTTGCATTGATACATGCACTTTTGATTATTCATGTTCATGTCCCATAGAGACTTTAATGTTGTTATTTGCAGTAATGTAATGAAATATAAGGTGTTAAACTAGCAGTAACGCAATGAAGTGTATAATGTTTGCAGGAACACACAAAACTATATGGCGTTAAACTTGCAGTATTGCAATTAAATATATGGTGCTAAACTTGCAGTAATGCAATAAAATAAACAGCGTTAAATTTGCAGTAATGCAATGAAATATACGACATTACACTTGCACTAACGCACAGAACTATACAGCATTAATCTTGCAGCAATGCACAGAACTATATGGCACTAAACTTGCAGTAACGTAATGAGATATATACAGCATTAAGCTTGCAGTAATGCAATGAAATATAGGGCATTAAACTTGCAGTAATGCAATGAAATATACAATGTTAAACTTGCAGTAACACACAGAACTATACAACATTAAACTTGCAGTAATGCACAGAACCATATGGCATTAAACTTGCAGTAACGCAATGAAATATACAGCATTAAACTGTCAGTAACCCAACAACATATACAGCATTAAACTTGAGCAATTCAAATAAATCTATGGCATTTAACTTGCAATAACACACTGAAATATACAGCATTAAACTTGCAGTAACTCATTGAAATATATGGCGTTAAATTTGCAGTAACCCAATAAAATATACAGCGTTAAATTTGCAGTAATGCAATGAAATATACAGCATTAAACTTGCAGTAACACACAGAACTATACAGAGTTAAACTTGCAGTAATGCTCAGAACTATACGGCGTTAAACTTGCAGTAATGCAATGAAATAGTGGGGGTCATTTACTATAACGCCAAAAAATTATCCTGCAGTGCCAAAAAATAGCGCTCAAAAAAGGTCAGAAAGACTTCAACTCTCAGAAACTGAGCACTAATACAAATGGAAAGCAGCGCTATTGCTGGCACTAATGCCTGTCAGATCACATATGCTGGAATAGTGAAAGTCAATGGGGCTCGAACCTGCAAAATCCAAAGTTCTCACTGAAGGCTTACATGGAAGTTCTTTGTCATAAAAAGTGTTTGGAGACCCGGGTCCTGCCCCAGGGGATATGTATCAATGCAAAAAAGTTTTAAAAATGGACTTTTTTTTGGGAGCAGGGATTTTAATAATGCTAAAAGTGAAACAATAAAAGTGAAACATTCCTTTAAATATCGTACCTGGGGGGTGTCTATAGTATACTTGTAAAGGGGAGTGTGTTTCCCATGTTTAGAACAGTCTGACAGCAAAATGATTTTTCTAAAAAAGTAATTTAAAAGTATGGAATTTGGGGTGACCCCATGCATTTTTTTTTAAATTTTGGTTCGGGGTTCCCCTTAATGTTCATACCAGACCCAAAGGGCCTGGTAATGGACTGTGGGGAAATTCCAGGCCATTTTTATCAATTAACTTTTATGTGTATTGTCGGGACCAACAATTCATTAATAGCTGGCACTAGTGCTAGCACTTTTAAATGACTTTTTTCTTCCTTTTGTCATTTTGCTCTCGGACTGTTTTAAACACGGGAAACATGCGCCACTTTACAGGCATACTATAGACACCCCCCAGGTATGAAATTTAAAGGAATATTACACTTTTATTGTTTCACTTTAAGCATAATTAAAATCACTGCTCCCGAAAAAACTGCCATTTTTAAAACTTTTTTTTGCATTGATACATGCACTTTTGATTATTTATGTTCATGTCCCATAGACTTTAATGTTGTTTGCGTGTTCAAACAAATTTTTTGCCTGTTCGCATGTTCTGCTGAGAACCGAACAGGGGGGTGTTCGGCCCATCCGTAGTTATCATTGAGAATCATGGGGTACAACTTGTCAAGCAACTCGGAGGTCCAAAGTAGCTCAACTGTGAAACAAGCCATATATATTTTAATAGAAAGGATCTCTCATTTATACTTGCATTTACATCAGCAGAACAAATGCAGGAAGTGATGTGTGCACATGGGCCAGAAGCAAATGTGTGGGGTTGACAAACAAATCAATAAACCCCACCCACACCAAATCTAACTACCACATCCAGCCCACATTGATTAAGCACAAGTACATATCATACCCTTATCAGGAAAATGAGCAGCACCTCCTCTTTTATAAAGAGGGACCTCGCCATGTCCACCTAGATGGAGATCCTGACCAGCACAGGAATTTCCGGGTGATTACAATGACTTATTTCTGGGTCAGAAGGTGAAACCACGCTCTTTTGATCGCAACCACGATTAGAATTTTATTATTTTTGTTTATTTGCAGATATGCAGATTTGTATTTCTACTTATGATATTTCAAGGCGTTCGATAAGAAATGGTGTCCCTGCGATAGCAGCAGGTGAATGACAAAAACAAAAGGCCCAGTTTGAGCCCTGGTTCACACTGACAGAGGGAGGAAATTGTTCAGCTGAGCTCACACAATTTCATTCCCGCATGTCAGTCCCAACTGCAGGGGGAATTTCAGAGACATCTGTGCAGGTTTCTGCACTGATATCAATACAAATTGCACCCCAAAGTCGCACCAATTAAAACGGTGCATTTGCCACCGATTTGACATGTCAAATTGCTCCAATGTGAACTAAAGCTGACACATACAACACTGCCTATCCATCGGCTGAATTCATTACCTGCAATTCTCCACAGCTGTTATATATAAAGATTCCACCTTTATCATTTACTTGCAGGTGTGCAGAAGCCTAGGTTTACATTGTAGCGATTTGTCATGCGACTTGAGAGATCAAATCACATGACTATTGGCAGCAATGGCACTGTTCCAATCAATGCAACGCTAATTTTGTGGCGCCGCACCAATTTGCTAAAGTAGTTCCTGCACTACTTTTGCCGATTTCAGGTGCGACTTCAATAGACATCTATCAAGTAGCACCTGAAATCGCGCTGACCTTGCTACTTTGAAATCATGCTTCTTCAAGTGAAGTAGTGTGATTTCAAAGTAGCATCAATGTGAACCAGGGTGAAGAGATTAGTTTTTTGGTGCACAAATACATATAGAAATAAGATAAGAGATATTGCACTTTCCCAAAATCACCACCACCACAAAAACTAAAGAGAATTAAAAAAAAGGGAAGAAGAAAAAAAAAGGAAAGAAGAAAAAAAAACACCACAACAAAGCTCAATAATGTACTTTTATTTTACCAGCAGAAAAAAAAAATGCACATTCATTTACTAGGTTAAAAAAATTTGGACAGGATATATGGTGCTACATTTAGCAATTGGATTTTAAGGGCCCTGCTCATAGGAGCTTACAATCTAAAATTTGCCAAAACCTTATGCCCCGTACACACGATCGGACATTGATCGGACATTCCAACAACAAAATCCATGGATTTTTTCCAACGGATGTTGGCTCAAACTTGTTTTGCATACACACGGTCGCACAAAGTTGTCGGAATTTCTGCTCGCTAAGAACGTGGTGACGTATACCACGTACGACGAGACTAGAAAAGGCCAGTTCAGAACCAAGCGCGGCACCCTTTGGGCTCCTTTTGCTAATCTCGTGTTAGTAAAAGTTTGGTGAGAGACGATTCGCGCTTTTTCAGACTCATGGTTTTCAGATCGTTTTCTGCTGTTCAGTTTGTGCTTGTGGGTTTGTATCTGCTCTTCAGTGCATGCAGCAAGCTACGTGTGACTCAGTCATTGTGTTCTTGTTCATTCATTGCTGTTTTTCAGGTCGCTCTTCACAGGCCTTGCTGTTCTTCAGTGCATTCTGTTACTTTGTTCTGAGCAGCCGACTGTTTTCTAGCCATGTTGCGTATACGTACTCCTCGTAGAGTTCGTGCTGTGCGGGGGCTTGGTGTTGGGGTCCTTACTTTGACACAAGCCCAGTCCATGAACAGGGTGGGGAGGAGTTCATGGACCTAGAATTGGTTGCTTCAGCGTGACCAGTTCTGTCATATGCCTTTGCTCCATGAGATCCGTGAGAATAATCCTGATGATTTCAGGAACTTTCTCAGAATGACGGACCCCGTATTTCACCATTTGTTGGCTTTGCTGACCCCCTATATCAGCAGGCAGGATACCTGCATGAGGCAAGCCATCACTCCGGAGCAGAGGTTAGTCGCCACCCTGTGGTACTTGGGAGAAGCCTGCAGGACTTGAAGTTCTCAACAGGCATCTCCCCCCAGGCTCTGGGAATTATTATCCCAGAGACCTGTTCTTCCATCATTCAGGTCCTGCAGAAGGAGTATATTAAGGTAAGATTTTTATCCTTTAATATCACATTTTATTGTATTTAATGTTTGCTAATATATTGTATTTATTTCCTCATTCTCTAATTACCCTGATTGGAATATGCTGTGAATGTCCCCTTTGTCCTCATGCATGCTGGATTTTTATGTAATTATTTTTGTTGTCCTTCATACATATTTGCCTTCACTTACCTCCCCAGCATGGTCTCCTGGCCCTATATTCACGTCATGTAGTCACTTAACAATGTATTTTGTCAGCTCCATAGTAGTGCTTTACCCTAAATACCCCCTAAAATGTTTTGAAATGTAATTTGTGCTTTAAATTCAGGCAGAGTGCCAGAGGCTTTTTTTGGGGGGTACCCAAATCATTTGGAACCCTCCCTCCCCCCAACTGCTAAATCAGCTGATAACAATTCTCTATCTATCCTCAATCATCTATCTGTTGACTTTGCCAAACCCATACACGCTATACCCATCTCTTTTGTGCTCAGATGTATGGATGAATTCCCCAAAGCATGTAGTGCAAGGGCCTGCCTGTATACTTTCAAATGGTACTATTTATGGTTTTTGTATTCTATTATTATCTTGATAGGTAATAGCAGAATGTCCAAATGTGCTAAAATGTGTACAGTGTGTATTTATATCTTTGTATTATGACACTTCTTACCTGTCCAGTGGGCTGCCAATAGTGTAACTAAGGAGGGGCTGGCCAAAGTAAGACCCGTTATTTAGGCATTCATCTCTCAATGAAGTGGAGAGGGTTACCTGTCCAAAAGCTCCCCCCCTATAATGTTAGAAATAGCCCATGAGAGGGGGGAGGAGGAAACTGATAGTTGTACCTTATACTTTGGTCTTTAAAAACTCCCTCCAAAAAATGTTATCTTGATGTTGGCCAAGAATGTTTGTGTGTAATCTGCTTTCCCTGTTTATGTGCAAAATGACTAATTTTTTTTCTTGTTTTGACTCCACAGTTTCCTTCCACGCCACAGGAATGGCAGACTGTGGCCTCCAACTTTGCCCAGCGGTGAGACTTTCCTAACTGCGTAGGGGCAATTGATGGGAAACACGTCCACATCGTACCACCACCCAACTCGGGGTCGTACTATTACAACTACAAGGGGTTCAATAGTATCGTGATGTTGGTGGTGTTGTCGGGTACTTACGAGTTCCTGTATGTGGACGTGGGGAAGAATGGCCGGATGTCCGATGGTGGAGTCATTGCCCAGACCGAGTTCTAGAGGCGTCTCCAGAATGGAAGCTTGGACTTGCCACCTCCAGAAGACAATGTGGAAGGACTCCCATTCGTCTTCATTGTGGATGAAGCATTTGTGCTGGGGGACCATCTTATGTGGCCATTCCCGATGAGGACCCTCACCCCGGACCAGAGGGTTTCTAATTACTGGCTGGCCAGAGCCAGAAGAGTGGTGGAGAACACGTTTGGAATCATGGCCAGCCGGTTCCGCCTATTTCTTACACCCATACATATGACGGAGTACAAACTGAATCACATTATCCTGGCGTGCTGTGTTCTACACAACTTTTTACGGCAACATTCTGCCAACTATGCTGGCTCAGTTGGGCCAGAGGCCGGAATTCAAAATGAACCAACCCTGACAGCGCTTGAATGTGGCCGTCCTGGCTTGCCCCCCTGAGTGCCAGTGATGTCCGGCTAAGATACCTTGAATTTTTTACGGGTAGGGGGGCTATCAATATGCCAGACAATGTCTAAAACCTTTTTCAAATAAAAAAAAATAAATAATCAAATCTTTGGTGACATTTACTGCTTGTGTTTGTTTTAGCTGACCCTGAGAGAAATGTGGTGAGTCCTGAAAATGGCGTGATTGTTTAACATTACAAAGCACTGTTGGGTGTTATTTACTAAAGGCAAATACACTTTGTACTACAAGTGCACTTAAAACTGCACTTGTAGTGCAAAGTGGATTTGCACTTAGGAAATAACACCCATTGTCACAGAAAACACCAATTAGAGCACCACCAAAGTGTTGTAGAGTTGAGACAATAATCCACACATTCTTGATTCACAATCTTTTTAATACCAGCACAATCACATGTGCATTTGGAAAAGGTTTTTAAAACAAACCAACATGTTTGTTGTATAACAATTTTTGGGGTCACATAAGAAAAAGTAGAAATGTCCATTTAAGATAAAACAGGCATGCTTAAAACCAACAAGAAATACACAAATCTTGAACTTACAAAGTTCACCTTTGGTAGAACTTGAAGGCAATATCAGACATGAGTATTTACAAACTGTATTTGATATTGCGTTCAGATTGGGGTGAAATCACCCCAGGAAAAGCCAAATTTTGAAGATGCACACAAATAGCTGAACATATGCTAGCTGCCATCATGCGGGATCAAGGGACGTGTTTTGGGGGTGCAACCCCTTCCTCTCAGCTACGTTATTATTGAGGAAGGGGTTGCACCCCCAAAACGCATCCATTGATCTCCCGTGATGGCAGATAGCACATGTTGACACACTGCGTGCATCTTCAAAATTTGGCTTTTCTCCAATTTGTCAAAAAATGTAAAAAAATTGTAGCACACCAAAAAACAAAGGGATTTGGAGGGGTTTTAAACTCTCCCTAAAACATCAATGATGTTCTTATTTTTTTGAAGAACATCATTGATGTTTTTCTTGATGTTTTCCAAGTCCCTATTACACCCCATGATCTCCCCGATCAGGATCTGTGCACTTTCTGAGGTGAAAGGATTTGGATCCACAACATCACGATCACCTAAAAAGATAGAAACCAAAAAAAACATGTATTATAAATATGCCGGCATCCATCTCTTACCTGTTGTGGTGCCAATTTCTACCACGTCTTCTTCCTCCTGCTCTGTTTGTCTTGGGTGGATTTCCCCTTCTTCCAGAGGTGGGGGGTCTCTGGTCTCCTCGGATGAGGGGTGTCCTCCGAGTCTTTTCTCCCCTATGTAAAAAAAATGGTATACTTAGCACACAGATATTTGATGGCAGAACTATAAATATGAAACATTGTTTTTGAAATTTGGTACAATTTTTTTTGTGGGCAGAGTACCAAGATGTAGCATTTTTCTTGTCCTTTGTCAAGCTTGAATACTTTACCTGTCTTGTACAAGCTTCACAGATGGAGACACCCCTATAGTATACACTGAAGCACCTGTGTGGGCCCCCTAATAAAAAGGGTGTTCTTGTGCCCCACACTAGTGCTCCAGCGTCCAGATGTGAAAACTGCTGCTGAGTGTCCTCTCCTTACACAGAATCTAGTTTGCATTTCATTCTAGTTACAAACCCATCTACACAACCAAATTAGTTTCAGACAAGTAGGCCCTAAAAAATGTGGCCAAATGCATATGGCCAAAACCATGGTGTTTTCTAGGCCGAACGAACAATGTTTGATACGAACGAATAATGTGCCCATGAACGTGAAAGTTGCCATTTTAAACTGGACAACAGTTAAGAAAAGCACATGGAGCAGCACGAACGTAACAAAAATAAAGAACAGGAACACAGCACAACTACTTACTTTTTTGAAGCACTCTCCGGATCTTTCTGTATTGCTCATGCTCTCTTAATTTGTGGTCCGACCACTGCTTCCTGAGCTGATCTTTCGATTGTCGTACCCCAAAATTCTCGGTGCAGACTCTTGACCACTTTCGCCATGATCTTGGCCTTTCTGACATTGGGGTTGGGGTAAGGTCCATTCTTCCCGTCATAGTCGGCCCTCTTCATTATGTCGACCATTTCCAACATCTCCCCAAAGGACATATTTGATGCCTTAAATCATCTCCTTCTGGATCGGGATGTTTCAGGCTCCGGGCTTTCCTCCTCCTCCTCATTGGTGTAATTATCAGACACCTGCTGTATCTCCGCCATGTGCTCTTCCCCACTGCGCCGAACAAGAAGGGGCAGGGAATAGATTAGAAAGAACATCAGGGGTGGGCGTAGTTTCATGCATGTGCAGTGTCTATAAAGTGTAACACGTGTGCGTAGTAAGTACAATCTGTGAGTGGAGGAAGGAGTAACAGAGGCGCCGATCGTGATAGTGAAGGTAGATTTAACATTGGGCCTATACTGCTTCTAGATTGAGGCCTGTATTTGCACAAGTTTAGTAGACTTTAGGCTGACATTAGGGTTTGTCTTGTGTTGTGTCTTGCAGTGAAAATGGATATCTTGAAAGATAAGGACTTTATGCCAATCTTCATTGATATGTTCAGGGAGCTTCCTTGTCTGTGGCAGATAAACCACCCGGAATATAAGAACCAAACAAAGAGGAAGGCAGTGCTGGATAATTTGCTGCAATTTGTGAAGTCGGTGATCCCCACAGCAGACATCTTCTACTTGAAGGTTCTAATTGGTGGCCTGAGGAGCACTTATCTAAGGGAGCGCAAGACGGTCCAGGATTCCCTGAGATCAGGAGCAGCAGATGACATCTATGTCCCCAGGCTCTGGTACTATGACAGGCTGCATTTTCTGGCAGGTCAGACTGAACCCAGGCCAACACTCTCCAATCTTCCTTCCACGCTTCCTTCCCCCAGCTGAGGTTTCTGACGCCCAACCTGGGCCTTCCAGGCAGCAACATGTGGAGGAGCCCAGATTGAGCCAGGTATAGCATTCCTCTAAATATTTCTGGTTGTCCAATCAATGATGTTAACTAGATGTTAGATTGAAGTACTAATAATTTCTGATTGTGATTGATGAAGCAAAAACTAAAACCCTTTTTCATACACAGGGAAGTCTCAGCCAGGAGGTGGCCGGGCCAAGCAGGCTGCCTGATATCCAGGTCCCTCCCCTACAGCTTCAAAGACAAAGTGCCAGGAAGAGGAGTAACCTGGAGGAGGCTGCCATAGGCCTCTTTTGGAAGGCTACAGAGGCCCTGAGAACCCCCCACACTATGGAGGAGGACTTTGCTGGCATAACTGCCTGCAAAATGATGCAGATGGAGGAGGGCCAATGACTCCTGTGTGAGTTCCTAATTTTGGAAGCTCTCAATAAGGGGTTGAGGGGCCAAATAACATGTGCTACCCACATTTGTGACCTCACACATGGTCCTCCTCCTCCTCCAGGTCCTACTCCTTCTCCTGCCACATCTCCAACACCAGAGCCACAGCCGGGAAGGAAGCGTGGAAAGAAGAAGACCAGAGAGTGATGGCCCTGGGTTCAGTCTGGTCTGACAAAATATGCAGGCTCTTGTAGTACCACAGCCTGGGGACACAGATGTCATCTGCTGCTTTCCGGATCTCTGGGACTTCTGGACCAGACTGCACTCCCTTAGATAAGGACTCAGGCCACCAATTTTGCTGGAAAATAATTGATGTCTGCCCTGGGGATCAAAGGCTTCGCCAATTTCTGCTGTTTCTCCAGCGTTGCCTCCCTCTTTGGTTCTGAGCCCTTAATAAAGGATTTTTTTCAATTATACTTGCCTATGTGTGTTTTCCTTCAAAAAGGACAGTTTGTTTGTGAGGAGGCAGGTACATTTCAAAAATACAATGTGAAATTAACAAGAGACACCAGCACCAAACAATCTCCTTGAGATTAAATAATACAAGATATCAATGGTGTTGTGGTAACTTGACACACAAAACACACACAAAAATATTATGGAGTAAAACGCAAAATAAAAAAAATAAAAACAGCCTTGAAAAAAGAAAAAAAATTAAAAACAACCAAAAAGAAATTTGGTCAGATGTGACAAATCAAAATATATTGAGGGAATCCCGATAAATAATAAAGAAATACGTTTGTGAGAAGTCTGTGTGAATATGAGCAGAAAAACGACTTCATTTTTCTCACATTATAAAGATGAACAGAGTGCGCTGTATTAAACTATTTAATACATTGCAGAGTGATGAAAGTGCTGTATCCATTCCGAATGCTAATTTTACCAGACCGAGCTGTTCCGTCTCAGAATTTCTTCTGAGCATGCGTGGCACTTTGTGCGTCAGAACTGGCCACACACAGTCGGAATTGACACGATCGGATTTTGTTGTCGGAAAATTTTATAGCCTGCTCTCAAACTTTGTGTGTCAGAAAATCCCATGGAAAAAGTCCGATGGAGCCCACACACGGTCGGAATGTCCGACAACATGCTCCGATCTGACATTCTCCATCGGAAAATCCGACCGTGTGTACGGGGCATTAGAGTGGACACAGCTTACTTTCAGTGTATTAACGGGCAACACATCACATTTTTATCTGCAAGATTATAGAAACATACTTAAGTCATTATTCTTACAAAGCATTTTAACATAGTATTAAAAAAGACTTATTCAAACCACCCACCACCAGCCCACAATCCACACATACATACATTGGTGACCATGTTCTGGTGGAAGCTGCATTTCGGTGTACACAATTAAGCAACAAGATCAAAAAGAGTGGAAAGTCAGCAGATGTTTCCAAATGATGTTTGCATGGACAGACAGGACGCTACACACACAACATTGACAACATGGCCACATAAACCCACTTTTGATTGAAAAAATGCACAAGAATTTCAGCAAATATTCCTAATTGGGCATTTGTCAATAGGCACAATATCATTCCTTCTCCCCCACAAATCACATCAAAATACCTGAGCTTCTCAGGCCAAATGAACCCCCCTACTGCAGGTCTTTATATAAGAAAGGTTGTATTGTTAGCACACTGACACACGCCCAATTGAAGTACACGCCCACCAATATCTTTCAATCTGTCTCTATGTGTATGTCTAAAGTGATTGCACCTGATGGGCAGGAACACATAATACTATTCGCAACTTTGTTAGTCCTTGGCTATGTGCATCAAATCTCCAACTACAGGCCAAAGGTCGAAGTCCATTTGCATCCACATAAACAAAGCAACAGTTTTCTAAGCATATGTACCCGTGCAGTGTAAACCCTAAAATTTTAAATGTCCAAGTCCCTGGGCATGATTGGTGCTAACAAACATTAACATCAGTCCATGGCTGCAATGAGCTTCCAATCTGAAGTCCAAAAGTAACTTTCTTACATTAGAACCTATTTCGACAGGAGGCAAATACAATGCCAGCATGTCTTTGGATTGTGGTGAGAAACCCACACAGGGAGAACATATAAACTTCAACACAAGCATTAGCATGTTGGGGAATTGAACCAACATCCCAAGTGCTAGCTAGACAGAACTGCTACCCACTTAGCTACCAGGCAGCCTCACGCATGTTCTCTGCATCTCTGTGGTGTGAACCAGCCCTAAGTCCATAGCCATGCTCAGTGTCACAAGCAATATACAATACATTGGCCTAAGTATTGGGATGCCTGCCTTTATACACACATGAACTTTAATGGCATCCCAGTATTAGTCCGTAGGGTTAAATAATGAGTTGGCCCACCCTTTGCAGCTATAACAGCTTCAGGTCTTCTGGGAAGGCTGTCCACAAGGTTTAGGAGTGTGTCTATGGGAATGTTTGACCATTCTTCCAAGTGCATTTGTGAGGTCAGGCACTGATGTTGGAGGAGAAGGCCTGACCTACAGTCTCTGCTCTAATTCATCCCCAAGGTGTTCTGTTGTGTTGAGGTCAGGACTCTGTCCAGGCCAGTCAAGTTCCTCCACCCCAAAATCACTCATTCCTGTCTTTATGGACCTTGCTTTGTGCACTGGTCCAAATGATTTGGTGGAGGGTGGATTATGATGTTGGGTTGTTTTTCAGGGGTTGACTTGGCCCCATAGTTCCAGGGAAGGGAACTCTTAAGGCGTAAGATTACCAAGACATTTTGGACAATTTCATGCGTTGTGGGAACAGTTTGGGGAAAGCCCCTTCCTGTTCCAACATGACTGCACACCAGTGCACAAAGCAAGGTCCATAAAGACGTGGATGAGCAAGTTTGGGGTAGAGAACCTTGACTGGCCTGCACAGAGTCCTGACCTCAACCTGATAGAACACCCTTTGGCTGAATTAGAGCAGAGACTGCAAGCCAGGCCTTCTCATCCAACATCAGTGCCTGGCCTCACAAATGCACTTCTGGAAGAATGATCAAACATTCCCATAGACACACTAAAACTTGTGGACAGCCTTCCCAGAAGCTGTTCTAGTTGCAAAGGGTGGGCCAAATCAAATTTTAACCCTACGGACTAAGACTGGGCTGCATCTGAAAAAGATTTACAATGGTGGTGGAATCCTCCTACACATAAATACTACATTTAGACATAGTTATAGGATCTGGGAGATGAGACAGCTTCTCTACATGAAGCAGCATATTTGGGATTTGAACCCAGACACTCAGGGATGCTAAGCAGAAGTGCTAACCTCTAAGCCACGGAGCTGCCACATTTGAGAACCTCTTACACATAACTACACATAAATACTGCATTTCTTTGAACATACAGGTGATGGAATTACATTACTCAAGAGTTATTCTTCTTGATTTATTCTGTGATATTTGGTGTTTTTTTGTGGGTGAGAGTAGAATATTACCCTCAAATTTTTGGGAATTACACTTTGATTTCTGATGTTGGTACATATATCACATTTTTTGGGCTCAAATTATGAATATTTAAAAATAATAAAAAGCACAAAAAATTGTGATTCATTTTAAATTTGCATCAGCAATGGTATTGTTTGTGGATTGTAAAGACACTTGTGTGAGTTTGAGTAAAGATTGTTGTGAGATGGCGAGTAACAATTGAGCGTGACAGAGAAAAATATATTTTACCAAAACATCAAAACATTCCACATTCTAGTATTCTTAAAAACAAAATAATTTAAGTAGAAGCAACAATGTTGCAAAGGAAAATTTATTTCAGAGAAAGATACATTTCATTTCAACATTAAAAGGTTTTTTTTTGTGAAAATTACAATTGTTCCATTAGAATCAATGGCTAAAACTTGCCATGAACTATAATAGAGCAGATTTTCACTTCCAAAAAATGCTCTCTAATTAGCTCTCATTTTGGTATTTACTATAGCGCCGGGTAAAAAAGACACTGGAGCTAAAATGAGAGCTGTTTTCAAGTCTGAGCATGCTCAGTTGGGTTGGCACCTAGTTGTCCAAAACGGGGAATGTTTTACTTCTCAGACTTTTAAAGATATTTCAGTGTAGAAATTACTTTTTCACACAGTTTAAAAGCAGATTATCTTTAAATAATATACCGCATATTTCAGTACCATTTAGGCAATTATATCATGCTCTAAACATTATTTCCATGTGCAATTCTCCAGGTTTTAGCAGAGTAAGGGTTTGGGCGTTTTTGGTTTCAGGGAACTATAGTAAATTTGATTTTGGGAGTATTTTCTCACCAGTGCTATAGTGAATACCGTTTTAGCGCTAATTAGCACTAAATTGCAGTGAATTAGCACTAAATTGCAGCAAATTAGCACTAAATTGCAGTGAATTAGCGCTAATTTGTGGCAATTAGCGACAATTAGCGCCGCTATAGTAAATTACCCCCATACAGTGTTAAACTTGCAGTAAAGCAAAGAACTATATGGTGCTAAACTTGCAGTAATGCAATGAAATATACAGCGTTAAACTTGCAGTAATGCAATGAAATATACAGCGTTAAACTTGCAGTAATGCAATGAAATATACAGCGTTAAACTTGCAGAGAACTTGCAATGAACTATATGGCATTAAACTTGAAATAACACAATGAAATATGCGGCGTTAAACTTGAAGTAATGCAATTAAATATATGGTGTTAAACTTGCAGTAATGCAATGAAATATACAATGTTAAACTTGCAGTAATGCACAGAACTATACAGCATTAAACTTGCAGTAACACATAGAATGATATGGCATTAAACATGCAGTAATGCAATGAAATATACAGCATTAAACTTGCAGTAATGCAATGAAATATATGGCGTTAAACTTGCAGTAACGCAATAAAATATACAGTGTTAAATTTGCAGTAATGCAATGATATATACAGCATTATATACAGTGGGGACGGAAAGTATTCAGACCCCCTTAAATTTTTCACTCTTTGTTATATTGCAGCCATTTTCTAAAATCATTTAAGTTCATTTTTTTCCTCATTAATGTACACACAGCACCCCATATTGACAGAAAAACACAGAATTGTTGACATTTTTGCAGATTTATTAAAAAAGAAAAACTGAAATATCACATGGTCCTAAGTATTCAGACTCTTTGCTCAGTATTAAGTAGAAGCACCCTTTTGATCTAATACAGCCATGAGTCTTTTTGGGAAAGATGCAACAAGTTTTTCACATCTGGATTTGGGGATCCTCTGTCATTCCTCCTTGCAGATCCTCTCCAGTTCTGTCAGGTTGGATGGTAATTGTTGGTGGACAGCCATTTTGAGGTCTCTCCAGAGATGCTCAATTGGGTTTAAGTCAGGGCTCTGGCTGGGCCATTCAAGAACACTCCTTTGTTATTTTAGCTGTGTGCTTAGGGTCATTGTCTTGTTGGAAGGTAAACCTTCGGCCCAGTCTGAGGTCCTGAGCACTCTGGAGAAGGTTTTCCTCCAGGATATCCCTGTACTTAGCCGCATTCATCTTTCCCTCGATTGCAACCAGTCGTCCTGTCCCTGCAGCTGAAAAACACCCACACAGCATGATGCTGCCACCACCAATATACAGTGTTAAACTTGCAGTAACGCAATGAAATATACAGTGTTAAACTTGCAGAGAACTTGCACTGAACTATATGGCATTAAACTTGAAATAACGCAATGAAAAATATACATTGTTAAACTTTCAATAACGCAATGAAATATATGGCGTTAAACTTGCAGTAACGCAATAAAATATACAATGTTAAATTTGAAATATATAGCATTACAGTAACGCAATGAAATATACAGCGTTAAACTTGCAGAGAACTTGCACTGAACTATATGGCATTAAACTTGAAATAATGCAATGCAAGATACATCGTTAAACTTTTAGTAACGCAATGAAATATAAGAGGTTAAACTTGCAGAAACGCACAAAACTATATGGTGTTAAACTTGCAGTAATGCACAGAACTATACGGCGCTAAACTTGCAGTAACACACATAACTTTACAGTATTAAACTTGCAGAAAACTTGCACTGAACTATATGGCATTAAACTTAAAATAACGCAATTAAATATACAGTGTTAAACTTGCAGTAACGCAATGAAATATAAGATGTTAAACTTGCAGTAACGCACAAAACTATATGGCGTTAAACTTACAATAATGCACAGAACGATACGGCACTAAACTTACAGTAACGCACAGAACTATACAGCGTTAAACTTGCAGTAATGCACAGAACTATGTGGCGTTAAACTAGCAGTAACGCAATGAAATATAAAGCATTAAACTTGCAGGAACGTAATGAAGGGTCATAGCATTATGCTGGGGCCCACATGGGATGGCTCAGAATGGGCTGCAGTTTTCTCTCTTCCTTTTCTTCCTTTTCCTTTTCTGAGCCAGCGCAGAAGGAGCCTATATGAGGGACTAAGTACAGTGGCTCACTGACCGTTTGAAGCAGGACGAGCGACGCGGAGCTCCGCAGCATGAAGCGCCGTTCGCCGAGCAGTCGGGAGACGCTCCTGTGTCACCTTCTCGAGAAAGCCAAAGGAGAGGGCGGTGAAGAATGGCTTCTGCAGTGCTTAGGGGAGGAGCACGGCTCAGCTCCTCCTGTGGGGACATCCCTCTCAAACCCGAAGGCAGAGGAAGGTTCGGTCTCAGTCGGAGGCGGGACTCGGCAGCAGCCGGGCAGGAAGAAGAAATGCCAGAGGATAGCTGCTTCGCCTCAGATGACAAGAGGGGAGAGAGCTGGTAGTTCCATACCACAGAGGGAGCCTTGTATGAGGGACAGCAGCGCTACTCAGCTTCCCCTGGAGGCAGCAGACAGTGAGCATCCGTCAGTCTTAAATGATGGTGAGCAGTGTCAGTTTTCTAATTTCTCTGAAGTGTAATTTCTGATAAATTCTTTGTCAAATATTTTGCAACAGTTTAAAGGGGCACAGTCTATTGGTAATAGTGTAAAAGGAGCACAGGTCACTGGTGCAATGAATGTTAGTCAACCAAACATTAATGTTGGTCAGTTTCCAGGATCACACATGGAAAAAATTGGTGCAAGGCATAATATACATACAAGTAAGATTTGTCAGAAGGCACAGGTATCTGGTACTTCCAAATTTGTTGGAAATGATGCCAAAAAAATGTTTACAGGGGCACATTCTTATGGTGCTGTAGAAAACTTACCAATTAATGATTATATGAATGAAATTAGTTCAGTATGGCAAAATTTAAATGAGTCACAAATTGCTGATCATGACAATTTAAACCACAATAATGCTGGTAACCCTCCATTATCTTTTGATTCCATCCTGCCTCTCAGGCCTTTGGCGGTGGCAGTCGGGGAGACTTCTTTTAAGGAACCCCTACCATGCAAATTATCACCTTTGGGGTTCCATTTAGCTAAGTCTGTTAAGGAAAAGATTTGGAGGGGGGAATTCATTGACATATTGTCACTTTTGCCGGCCTGAAGAGGACAGAAGGAGGGCTATACCAAGGACCTTCCAAAACTGGTTGCAGGCTTTCTGCGTTTATGCAGCAGTTATGGGTGAACATTTTCCTGCAAAGTGTTCAGGTTTATTCCAAAATTTGGATATTGTTGCAGAGGCTTTTCGTCATTTCAGTGGCTCTGCATGGTTCACATATGATGAAAATTTTTGGCAAAAATTGGCAATCCACCCCTCCTTACACTGGGGGTTCAAAGACGTTATGGTTAAATCACATATTACCCCCTAAGCCTCAGTTCACTCCAAAGTTGGTGTCTAACCCACAGTCTGCATTTCCTAAAGGATTTTGCTTTTCTTTCAATGAGGGACAATGCAAGTTTATCGCGCATTGCAGTTACAAACACAAGTGATCCTATTGTAATGGAAGCCATCCGGCTAGTAGATGTTTCCGCAAATCTGCTGCAGCAGCCTTTCAACCACTTCCTGGGCATGCTCATGGGAAGATCATTGACTCCGGTGAACCTACCAAGAATGCTCCCGTGGTTAGAGCGTTATCCAGATCGCAGGATGGCAGCTAACTGAAGGTTTCAGAGAAGGTTTTTTTGGTCCCTGTCTTCAAGGGCACAGGCTGTTCTATGGTTCAGAATTTGAAATCTGTTTATACAAATGTGTCGGTGGTTCAAGACAAAATTTCCAAAGAACTGGCAGAAGGGAGAATTGCAGGCCCATTTGCTTCTCCGCCATTTCTGATTTTTAGGCTCTCCCCGAAAGAGGGTTAGTTCCTAAAAAAGAACAAGGTTCTTATCATATGATACATCACCTTTCATATCCAGTGGACTCCTCCTTGAATGATGAAGTGGCCGGTATTGAAGCTCCAGTTTGTTATGCATCCTACGATGAGGTTTTGGTTATTTTAAGGTATCATGGACAGGGTGCTCTGCTAGCCAAAGCAGATATTAAGTCAGCATTTCGGCTACTCCCAGTCCATCCGCAAGGCTTCAATCCACTAGGGTTTTCTTGGTCTTGTTTCTATTTTGAAGCCTTCTCGACATTTTTACACTGGATTCTGTCAGATCTTCATCCCTGTGGGGGTTTTCTGCATTATCTAGATGATTTTCCCCCTCTTGCCTAAAATCTCTTCAGCTGTTTTTCAACATTTGTGAACACTTTGGGGTCCCTTTAGCATCCAAAAAGACAGTCTTGCCCTCTACTTCTATTGAATTTTTGGGGATTACCATTGATTCCACAGCAATGGAATTTAGATTGTCCCTGCAAAAAAATCCAAAAAATGAGATCCTTGATCTCAGTTTTTCTTTTAAAGAAAAAGGTACTCCTGAAAGTGGCTCAATCTCTCTTGGGTCTGTTCGCTTTCGTAGCCCGAGTCATTCCAATGGCTAGGGTGTTTTTGCGCAGGTTTTCTTTGGCCATCAAAGGTCTTAAAAATCCATTTTCACATATTCGTATATCCAAGAGTTCGGGAAGACCTAAAAATTTGGGATGCTTTTCTGTGTAATTTTAATGGTTCTACCATATGGCAGCAAGACTTTGTTACTAACTATCAGCTGAATTTGCAGCTGGGTCTTTAGGCTTTGGAGCATTTATGGATGGTCATTGGTGCGCAAGTGAGTGGCATTAAGATTGGTTACAGAAGGACATTCTTCAGAACCTGGTCCTTCTGGAACTTTTCCCTGTTATAGTTTCCCTAGTAATTTGGAAAGATGTTTTTGCGGACCGCAGAGTCCTGGTTCACACTGATAATAAAGGTGTTCTTTATGCGGTTAATACATTATACTCTAAGTCGGAGTGATTAAACTGCTACGTTTTCTTGTTTTACAATGCATGCGTTTCAATATCTGGTTGAAGGCAGAGCACATTGCAGGTGTATGAAATAACATTGCTGATGCATTGTCTCGTTCGCAGTTCACAAAGTTTCGGGAATTGGCTCCAACATCGGATCAGTGCGGAACCCCTTGCCCAGATTTCCTCTGGGGCTTAATCTGGAGTTAATACTTGGTAACCTCAAGAATTCAGTGTAGAAGAAAACGTGGTTAGACTATCGCCTATCTTGGACCAGATGGTGTTCCTTTTGTCGAGACTTGGGCCTAGATACTCTTGTAGTAACATTTTATGTCTCTCTCTCTCTTTCATGTCTTCTTTGATTCAGGCAAGTCTCAACCCAGCTTCTGTAAGCAAGATCTTATCAGGTGTTTCCTTTTTTCTAAAATTTGCAGGTTTACCATCTTTAACCTCTTTCTTTCAAGTTAATCAAGTATTAAAAGGTTTCAGGAGGTCCAGACCTTCATTGGATAACAGGCGCCCTATTTCGGCTGCACTGTTGGTTGATCTTCTCAGGACATTGGAGGAAGTGTGCTTCTCAGAATTTGAGTTATTTTTGTTCAGAGCTGCTTTTTCGGTTGCTTTCTTTGGTACCCTCAGGATTGGGGAATTCACAGCCGAAAATAAAAAGTCCTCATCTTTTCTTCGTAGGTTCCATGTTGTTGTGTGTGATGGGTCCCTTAACCTTTTCCTTTGTAGGTCAAAATCCCTGCCGATAGGTGAGGGTCATTGGATTTCTCTAGCTAGCTCTATCAACCCTACAATATGCCCGGTTCTACTGGTTTCGAAATACTTGTCAATCAGACTCTCTTCTGACGACTCCTTTTTTATTTATCAGGATCTGTCCTCCTTGACTAGGTATCAGTTTTCAGCTGTCTTGGCTGCCTGTTTAAAACGCCTGAACCTTTCAGGTTTTTGTTTTTCATCACATTCATTTCGTATTGGGGCAGCCACCACAGCTGACTCTCTAGGTTTTTCAGCAGAAACTTTAAAGAGAATAAGCCGTTGGGGGAGCGATAGATATAAGATTTATGTCCGCCCTGATCTTCTAACTTTATAATTTTTTTTTTCAGGTTCTCCCAAAACAACAGTTTGGATAATAGGACATTCCTACGTTTTTTGGGCTGCCAAGCATGCTGAAACTAGAATCTACTCTGCTAATTTAGGTCTGGACTTTCACAGTTTTGTGGTCGGGTATTAGGGGCTTGAGTTGGCGTAACCTTAGAGATCATTTACTTCACTTAGCTAGCATTTGGCCTTTCCCCCAAGTTTTAGTTATTCATGCTGGGGCCAATGATTTAGGAAAGCTTAAGACTTGGGATCTTCTTTGTGAGATGAAGAAAGATCTTTGTTATATAAAACTTTTATTACCAAATGCTATACTGACATTTTCGGAGATGATTCCTCATCTTCTATGGTCTCCTGCCGGTAATTTATTCTATGTAGGCAAGATTAGGAGACGTCTCAATAGGACAATCCATAGTTTTCTAAGTTCTTCCGGTGGTATATCCTTTCGCCACTCAGAATTAGAAGGTTTTGTCCAAGGTTTATTTCGGAAAGATATGGTCCACTTATCTGCAATAGGCTTAGATATATTTAACATGGGTTTGCAAAAGTTGATTGAATCAGCAACAGTGTTGGGGGGGCCTCGGCCGGCAGCGTTGCTGCTGACCTCAACCAGTGGGGAGTAGTCGTCCAGCATTGTTTGGATGGACACCGTTTAATTTGTTAATTTTTGCCTGGATGGCTTTATATTCTTTTAAATAAAATGGAGTACTATTAGATAACCCCGTGGATAACACCGTGGCCATATAAATTGCCAAAAAATAAATGATTTTGTTTAAAATGTAAATAACAGTGTATGTCTTTATTGTTGAATCCCATCTGTGCTAGCCCATGAAGGGTCATAGCATTATGCTGGTGCCCACATGGGATGGCTCAGAAGGGGCTGCAGTTTTCTCTCTTCCTTTTCTGTTTTATTTCAGGTTGCCATTGGTTGCCACTATTTCTCCAGGCAGCAACAGCCAGGGGATTGGTAGCAAGTGCCAGTGTTGAATTGGAGGATTTTGGCGGGCGCTTAGCCAGCGCAGAAGGAGCCTATATAAGGGACTAAGTACAGCGGCTCACTGACCGTTTGAAGCAGGATGAGCGACACCCACCCGCCCTAATTTTGTCATGATGTTGTCCAAGAGGGGAGTAGTCATCCAGCATTGTTTGGATGGACACCGTTTAATTTGTTAATTTTAGCCAGGATGGCTTTATATTCTTTTAAATAAAATGGAGTACTATTAGGTAACCCCGTGGATAACACCGTGGCCATATAAATTGCCAAAAAATAAATAATTTTGTTTGAAATTTAAATAACAGTTGTAATAGTCCCTTTCACGGGGAAAAGGGATGGGATCTCTAACCCTGTGTCCATGTCTTATGGAGAGCCAGCAGGTTGTGTGCCCAGGTGCACACAGCCCATATAACGAGGGGCTAGTGAGAGCAGAGGGTGGAGGAAGGTGGAGTGTGTGCAGCTTGTTGCTACTGCTGTGTGAAGACAGACCTGTGTCTGGAGAGTGGTCTGCCCTGTGGGAGTCTGCAGCCGATGAAAAGGGGATTCTTTGCCCAGGGACTGGGAAAGGCTGGCCAGCCTTGAGAGTCGGGGAGACTGAGGAAGCCAGTGAGTCCAGGGGGCTGTAAAGAATTGCCAAATCTGTTGAGAGCAAGCAGAGGAACTGCTGACAAGAGAGCCAGGTGGCTTGGTATGTTTTCCTTATTTTTGGAGTGCTTAATGAAGTTAAACCCCTGCGTGGGAATCCTGAATGGACCTTTTTGCTTTTGTTTTTCGGTTTAATAAACGTGGGCTACCAGGCCCTTAACTATAATGCCTGTCTGATGTGGACTCACTGCACTAAAAACGCATTTATCGCTTGAGCTAAATACCCCAAACATTACAAGTGGTGTTCGAATGCGGGCCAACAGACGGTGAAGTCCGGGTCTCTGCACCAGTAGTGAGTCATTTCAGGAATTGCTGCTAGCGGTGTGTGGCAGCCAGGCAAACTGCATTGCGCAGAAGTTAAATTGATGAACTGTGTTGCATACAGGCGTTTTACCTGTGGAAGTGAGCTCAGCGTGGCCTGAGAAGATGTCTCCACCTAGGAGGGCCAGTCCAGAAGGCCAAGTGATGTGCGATACAGTGAATGAATGGTTCAAGCGGAATCGCAAAAAGTGGGCCACAGTGCAAGGGGCTGAGATTGTGGCCTCTGACTATGTGCAACCCATGCTACCTACAGAGGATGTTGGGGACTTCCTGAAAAAATTTGAAAAAGTCGCTGTAAGGAGAAAATGGCCTAGGGACCAGTGGCCAAAATTGATGCAACCCTTGTTACGGATAGAGTTCCGGTCGGTTTACCATTTGATGGATTGGGAACAGGATGATTACTGCAAGTTTAAAGAGGAAATTCTTCTTAGAGGAGTGTTCCAGCGTATCATGGGCCACCAGCAATGCTCCAGGATGGGAGAGGTGTCACCGGAAGACCAAGATTTTGGAAATACAGAGAAACGCAAAGTTTCGTGTCATGGCCGCTTAGGGAAAGTGGTCAGCCCAGAAAGGAGGGTGCAACAGTCTACATCCTGCATGAGGTATAGCCAACCAGTTTTGGAGTGCAAGTCTGCTGTTACCCCTAGCAACAGGAATCTTGTGTTGCCTACAGGGGGCATCAGTGGGTCTAGAAAGGCTGCAGTGTTGCTCTGTGACCACATGGGGGTGTCAGCCTGTGGAGACACCACAGATGAAAGACATCGCACTCAAGTGAAGGCTATGACACCAGCTGCAGGAACGGGTAAGACTGTTTCAGTTTATGATGCTGAACCCAGTGAAGTGGGAGTATGCTCAGCGGGGAGATCCGCAGTACCAAAGGACATAGACTGGCTGCAGTGTGCTACCCAGAGCAGTGGGGAGGCGCAGCGTAAAGCCCAACTAGCTGCAGGGCTAGAGACTGGAAAGGACATGGGGACTCTGCATGTGCCTGCTATAATCCAGCAGATGGCTGAGAAAATTGAGCTAGGGGTGACCAAAACAGTGCTGGTGCCATGTTCCCTAGTTACAGGTGCTGCAGGGTTGCCCAGGGAAACTTCCAAGGAGCTCGCAGTGACTGAGCAGAGAGTTTCCCAGGTCAGCTATGGAGCTGCCCAAATAGGTAAGAGTACCCCTTTACCGAGAGCGGGCGCTGTGAAGAGTCGCTCAGAGGTTATGGTGGCTCATAGACAACCCCCAAAAATGGCAGTTGTATCTACATGCAATGAAAATGCTAATGATTGTGCTGACAAAAGTGTTACTATGGGTAAAAGTGATGTGGATTGTAATGACATTGAAACATGTATTTTTTGTAATGTCATATCTGAGAGTGAGGTTGGTAATGTGTTCACTACCAATGATGAGAGTAGATCTCACGTGACAGGCAGAGGCATAGGATTGTCCATGGAGGTCCCAGGGGGTCTCCATGTGATGAAGCCAGAGTCTGTCCAGGATGGTACTGGTCCTACTCTGGTGGAACAAGGTTGGACTGAGTCACACAGTGAGTGTGTGTGGGCACAACCTGACAACCCTAAGTGTAGCCCAGTTGGCAAGGGGTTAATTCAGCCTGTAAAAGCTGAGAGTTCAAAGCTAGATGTGTTTGTAGCGCCACCAGAGCAAGGTGGTCAAAATAAGGCATTGCACATTGCCTTGGTTGAGGATGCCATTTCTCAAGTTGATGTGAGTAAAAAAATATTGTCACAATGTGAGGTAGATAGAAGTGACAAGTGTGCTGTTTTGGCCAGTGAATCCCAGGTTCCTGTGGGGCCTTCTAGAGCAGCTGATGCAGCGCTGTGGAGCACTGGTGATGGAACCACAAGGGACTTGGATGATTGGTGCAAGAAAACACTTGCAGCACTAGACCAAGTGACAAAGACTTACGAAACAACGATGTGTAACAAAGGTGTGGACAGAACACCTGCTATGCCCAATGGAGGGATCACAGAATGGCCGGTGCTCAAGAGTACGCTAGCCTCTGTAAAGACTGATGCCCTCCAGTCTGAAGGAACGGTTCTGGGCGCAGACATGGCAGATGGGTTGTCCACAGCCCAGCAACTAAGTAATAGCAAGTGTCAAGGTGACAATGTGACTATTGTTGACCTGCAGAGGCTCATTGTTGAGTTGGAGGGGAAGAGGAGACATGTGGCTGACAGTGCTCCAGGGGAGCAACAGGCAGTGATGGTGGGTACCTCCAAGGAGGTGGAGGTCTCTTCCAAGGTCTCATCCTCTCAGACTACAGTGGATGAGCCCCTCCACGTCGTTAGTAAGGGAAAAGTCCCTAGAGTTCTGTGTTTAGATGTGGCATGTCTAGAAATAACTGAGATGTTGTTGGAATTGGTGAAAATCTTTCCGCTGTATACCTGCATGTATCCACCGCAGATGGGCGACCTGGTACTGCGTAGTACCAATCAGTGGAGACACGTGGTACAGGCGATGTTAACCAATGTTGATAAAAATTGGTTACTGCAATGTTGGTTACTTTTGCAGAAAGTGGTCTCGCAGTTCTCTGCGAGAGTGCTTCCAGCGACAGTTATGTGCGGAAGGCGTTCAGGGGAACTGCTAAAGGAATCAGAAATGATAGACATAGTAGAAGTCTCTCCGTATGCTGGTGTGATGAGGTGCATTCCTGCTGGTGCGATCCGAGGTGCAGCTGAGCAGTGGTTGGTACATGGCGCGTGTGCTGTCTCACCCGCTAGACCTCGTGAAAGGGAAGGGCCCGGAAAAGACGCAGCAGTAGTGGGAATTCAATCCATCACTCGCAGGGAGGTGCAGTTTGAGGTACCCGGAGACACTTTGACAGGAAATGGCAGTGTTGGTAACTGTAATGAAAAAGTGTATGAGAAGCACTGTAGAGCACTGTCGGACAACTCAGAGGTATTGGTTGAGGTACCAATGGACACAGAAATGGTTAAAGAGATTGGTGTGGAAAAATGTGCGTTGGTAGGACAGTCGCTATTGGAGTGTTGGACAACAGGGAGCGATGTGAAACTGCGGGAATGTCCCATAGGGAGTAACTGCTTGCCTGTAGATGGTCCCTCCCTAGACCCTGTCCTAGCAAACCAGGTGACAAGAGGTCTTGATGATGATGATAATATTGAATTAAATAACCCCTTGTGGAACATTGCTATCGAGGTTAAACAGAAGTATGTGGTGTTGATCTCAGATGATTTGGTTGCCAAGGGTAACCACACAGGGGTTAGTGAACCTGATAAACAGATGTTGTTGGTTAGTGTTGCGTCAGGTAGTGAGAGGGGTCAGTCCCTGACAGATTTCATGGAAATGGGTCCCCAACAGTCCCAGGAGAGTAGGTCTGTGGGAGGGAAAAGGAGGATCCCGTGGCCAGAAGGTGGAAGGGATAGAGAGATTAGTGGGAGCCCATGGTTCAAGGTGAAGTGCTGGTGGAAACATACCCGGAAAAAGAAATGGGCCTACGCAGCGAATGGCTGGCACAGAGGTGTCCCATTCTTAGTGACTGGTTTATGTGTTCCTCCCTCCGGTGCGAAACAAGGGGGGAGTATAGGGAAATGTAGGACCCTGTTAAGATCCAGGGTGGGACGTACCTGGAAGCGCACCCGGAAAAAAGGTTGGGCCTACGTGGCTGACAGCCAGCACAGAGGTGTCCCAACCATGACGGGTGCTGGTGTTCCTCCCTCTGGATCGAAACAAAGGGGGGGGATATGTAATAGTCCCTTTCACTGGGAAAAGGGATGGGATCTCTAACCCTGTGTCCATGTCTTATGGAGAGCCAGCAGGTTGTGTGCCCAGGTGCACACAGCCCATATAACGAGGGGCTAGTGAGAGCAGAGGGTGGAGGAAGGTGGAGTGTGTGCAGCTAGTTGCTACTGCTGTGTGAAGACAGACCTGTGTCTGGAGAGTGGTCTGCCCTGTGGGAGTCTGCAGCCGATGAAAAGGGGATTCTTTGCCCAGGGACTGGGAAAGGCTGGCCAGCCTTGAGAGTCGGGGAGACTGAGGAAGCCAGTGAGTCCAGGGGGCTGTAAAGAATTGCCAAATCTGTTGAGAGCAAGCAGAGGAACTGCTGACAAGAGAGCCAGGTGGCTTGGTATGTTTTCCTTATTTTTGGAGTGCTTAATGAAGTTAAACCCCTGCGTGGGAATCCTGAATGGACCTTTTTGCTTTTGTTTTTCGGTTTAATAAACGTGGGCTACCAGGCCCTTAACTATAATGCCTGTCTGATGTGGACTCACTGCACTAAAAACGCATTTATCGCTTGAGCTAAATACCCCAAACATTACACAGTGTATGTCTTTATTGTTGAATCTCATCTGTGCTAGCCCATGAAATATACGCAGTTAATCTTGCAGTAACGCAATGAAATATATGGTGTTAAACTTGCAGTAATGCAATAAAATATACAGCGTTAAATTTGCAGTAATGCAATGGAATATAAAGCATTAAACTTGCAGTAACGCACAGAACTATACAGAGTTAAACTTGCAGTAATGCACAGAACTATACAGCTTTAAACTTGCAGTAATGCAATGACATATAAAGCATAAAACTTGCAGTAAAGCACAGAACTATATGGAGCAAAACTTGCAGTAATGCAATGAAATATATAGCGTTAAACTTGAAGTAATGCAATGAAATATACAGCATTAAAAATTGCAGAGAAATTGCACTGAAGTATATGGCATTAAACTTGAAATAACGCAATGAAATATACAGCGTTAAACTTGCAGTAACACAATGAAATATACAACGTTAAACTTGTAGTAACGCAATAGAATATAGTACGCTAAATGTGTAGTAACGCAAATAAGTGTATGCCATTAAACTTGCAGTAACACACAGAACTATATGGCGCTAAACTTGCAGTAACGCACAGAAATATACAGCGTTAAATTTGCAGTAACGCACAGAACTATATGGCGTTAAACTTGCAGTAATGCAATTAAATATACAATGTTAAATTTGCAGTAACGCACAGAACTATACAACGTTAATCTTGCAGTAATGCACAGAACTATATGGCGTTAAACTTGCAGTAACGCAATGAAATATACAGCGTTAAACTTGCAGTAACACAATGACATATACAGCATTAAACTTGCAGAGAACTTGCACTGAACTATATTGCATTAATTTTGAAATAATGCAATGAAATATAAAGCGTTAAACTTGCAGTAATGCAATGAAATATACAGCGTTAATCTTGCAGTAACGCAATGAAATATATGACGATAAACTTGCAGTAATGCAATGAAATATACCTCGTTAAACTTATGCCCCGTACACATGGTCAGATTTTCCGATGGAAAATGTGTGATAGGACCTTGTTGTCCGAAATTCCGACTGTGTGTAGGCTCCATCACACATTTTCCATCGGATTTTCCGACACACAAAGTTTAAAAGCAGGATATAAAATTTTCCGACAACAAAATCCGTTGTCGGAAATTACGATCGTGTGTACACAAATCCGACGGACCAAGTGCCACGCATGCTCAGAATAAAAAAAGAGATGAAAGCTATTGGCCACTGCCCCGTTTATAGTCCCGACGTACGTGTTTTACGTCACCGCGTTTAGAACGATCGGATTTTCCGACAACTTTGTGTGACCGTGTGTATGCAAGACAAGTTTGAGCCAACATCCGTCGGAAAAAATCCTAGGATTTTGTTGTCGGAATGTCCGAACAAAGTACGACCGTGTGTACGGGGCATTACAGTAACATAATGAAATATATGCATTAAACTTGCAGTAATGCAAATAAAATATATAGCGTTAAATTTGCAGTAATGCAATGAAATATACAGTATTAAACTTGCAGTAAAGAGCTGAACTATATGGCGCTAAACTTGCAGTAACACAATGAAAACTTGCACTGAACTATATGGCGTTAAACTTGAAATAACGCAATGAAATATACATCGTCATCGCAGTAATGCAATAATATAAATGATGTTAAACTTGCAGTAACACACAGAACTATATGGCATTAAGCTTGCAGTAACACACAGAACTATACAGCATTAAGCTTGCAGTAATGCACAGAACTTTATGGCATTAAACTTACAGTAACACAATGAAATATACAGCGTTAAACTTGCAGTAACGCAATTAAATATATGGTGTTAAACTTGCAGTAATGCAATAAAATATACTGCATTAACCAGTTGACGACCACCGCACATGGATGTACATTCGGCACAATGGCACAGGCAGGCATAAGGGCTTACCTGTACGTCCCTGCCTGCCCGCGGGTGGGGGGTCCAATCAGACTTCCCCCCGGTGCCTGCGGTGGTCGGATTCTAGTCAGGGGCGATCAGAGGTGAGGGGGAGGCCACTCATTAGTGGCCACCCCCTCACGATCGCTCCTGGCAAATGAAATGCTTCCTCGGCTTCTGTAATGTAAACAGAAGTGGAGAAAGTGATGTCATCTCTCCTCTAGCCGGTCTTTTCATTCCGGCGCCGAGGAGAGAAGACATCAATGTGAGTTGCACCAACACTACACTTCCAGTAGAACACGCAGGCACACTTTTCACCCCCCATCACCCCTCAGTCGCCCCCGATCACCCCCCTGTACCCCCTGTCACAATGACACCAATAGCAGTTTTTTTTCTGATTATTGCATTGGTGTCAGTTTGTGACAGTTATAAGTGGTAGGGCAGTTAGGGTTAGCCCCCTTTAGGTCTATGGTACCCCCTAATAAAGTTTTAACCCCGTGATCACCCCCTATAGCCAGTGTCACTAAGCGATTGTTTTTCTGATCGCTGTATTAGTGTCACAGGTGATGCTAGTTAGGGAGGTAAGTATATAGGTTCGCCGGCAGTGGTTTATAGTGACAGGGACCCCATATACCACCTGATAAAGGTTTTAACCCCCTGATTGCCCCTAGTTAACCTTTTCACCTTTTCACGTAACCTTTTCACCAGTGATAAGTGTTACGGGTGATGCTGGTTAATTAGTTTGTTTATTATAGTTATAGGGCACCCGCCGTTTATTACTTAATAAAGGTTTAACCCCCCAATTGCCCGGCGGTGATATAAGTTAAGTTTTTAGGGTCAGATAGGGTCTGCGTCGCTCTAGGCAGTGCCAGGTTAGTTCCAGTACCGCTAACACCCACGCACGCAGCATATACCTACCTTGGTGGTATAGTATCTGGACGGATCAATATCTGATCCAATCAGATCTATACTAGCGTCCCCAGCAGTTTAGGGTCCCCAAAAACGCAGTGTTAGCAGAATCAGCCCAGATACCTGCTAGCACCTGCGTTTTGCCCCTCGGCCCAGCCCTGCCCAGCCCACCCAAGTGCAGTATCGATTGATCACTGTCACTTACAAAACACTAAACACATAACTGCAGCGTTTGCAGAGTCAGGCCTGATCCCTGTGATCGCTAACAGTTTTTTGGTAGCGTTTTGAATCAGTCGCTAACAGTCAGGAGCTTTTTTACCTGTGAGTCTCACTAGTGTACCACTAAATTTAGAGCCCAAAATGGCAAATTGAAGGTAAACTAGTGAAGAGGCCTACACGTTTCTGAGCATGACAGATAGTGAAGAGAAAGTCACTCATCTGTCAGATTCAGGCTCAGAATACGAACCTGTAGACAGCAGCGGCTACATGACAGATAGCTATGACGATGGAGTTGTGGTCCCTTCCAAGGTCAGGCGTACCAGACCCCGAACTTCGTCTTCTGCTGTTGAGGTGCAAGAATTGCAGGGCTCCCGTATGGAGCAGAGAAGTACTAGCACCGCTATTCCTTCTGGTGAACTGGCAAACACCAGCGGCCTAGTACACCCTGGTCGTACAACCAGCACTGCAGTAACACTTGGTGACGTGGGGAGTCCCATAAGTGCAGTTCAAGCTGGCAAGGTGGCAAGCACAAGTAGTGTCCCACTGCCACCAAGAAGATGAACATAGGCCCGTCGTGCCCATAGTGCCCTTCCTGCTGAATTCGCCAATCTGAATTGGGAACCCACCACTTCTGCAGCACCCGTACTTCCCCCATTCACTGGCAAACCCGGCATTCATGTGGAAACAGTTGATTTTACGCCACTTGATTTTTATTCGCTGTTTTTCACCGATGATCTCTATAGATCTATTGTGGACCAAAGCAATTTGTACGCTGGTCAACACATCACTACTATTCCCCAGTCCTCCCTTACCAGAGATTGGAAACCAATTACGGTTTCCCAATTTAAGATCTTTCTGGGCCTTTCCCTCCTCATGGGCATAACCAAAAAGAGAGAGTTGTGGTCATATTGGTCCACTGACCCAATTCACCATATGCCCATGTTCTCTGCTTCCATGGCCAGGGCACGATACGAGCAGATTTTACGGTTCATGCACTTCAACAACAATGAACTCTGTCGTCCTCGTGGAGACCCTGGATACGATCGGCTCTACAAAATTCGGCCCCTTGTAAACCACTTCAACCAACGTTTTGCAGACTTGCTTACTCCCCATCAAATTGTCTGCGTTGATGAGTCCCTGATTAAGTTTTCTTGTGATTCAAACGGTACCTTCCCAGCAAGCGTGCCAGATACGGGGTTAAGATGTATAAGCTCTGTGACAGGGCCACAGGATATACATGTAGTTTTATGGTTTATGAGGGAAAAGATAGTCACGTAGAGCTGACAAACTGCCCTGACTACATAGGAAGCACTGTTAAGATTGTGTGGGACTTGGTGTCACCCTTATTCGGAAAGGGGTACCACTTATATGTGGACAATTATTACACGAGCGTGCCACTTTTTAGTCACCTTTTTGATCATCAGATTGGAGCATGTGGCACCGTGCGACCTAATCGCTGGGGCTTTCCCCAGCGGCTTGTAGATTCCCATCTTAGGCTGGGGGAGAGAGCCTGCTTGCAATGTAATAATTTGCTCGCTATGAAGTGGAGGGATAATAAGAATGTTTTTGTTCTTACCTCCCTTCATGCAGACACGATGGTCCAAATTACTACGGCGACTGGTGTTGTGGAGAAACCCCTCTGTGTCCACGTATATCACCTCAATATGGGAGGGGTGCACCTCAACGACCAGTTGTTGGCGCCGTACCTAGTTGCCCGTAAGGCCAGACGCTGGTATAAAAAAGTGTCTGTATACTTATTTCAATTGGCTTTGCTGAACGCTCATGTGCTATACAGAGCTTCAGGATGGACTGGATCCTTCCTTAAATTCCAGGAAGAGATCGTCAGAGCCCTTCTGTTTCCAGACGGTGCTCCACCTAACCTTCCCAATCCAAATGCAGTAAGCCGGCTGCATGAGAGGCATTTTCCTTATGTCCTCCTGTGTACCCCTACCCAACAAGCCCCCCAAAGAAAATGTCATGTCTGCAGAAAGCGCGGATATAGGCGTGACACACGCTATTATTGTCCCTCCTGTCCTGACAATCCTGGTCTTTGCATTTGTGAATGTTTTGAACGCTACCATACACTAGTTGAGTATTAGCGTAGGGTACAGCATTGCACAGACTAGGGCACACTTTCACAGGGTCTCCCAAGATGCCATCGCATTTTGAGAGACCCGAACCTGGTACCAGTTACAAAAGTGAAAGTTACAAAAAAAAGTGTAAAAAAAAAAAACACAAAAAAAACTAAAATAAAAAAAACAAAAATAGTTGTCATTTTATTTTTCTCTCTCTCTCTACTCTCTCTCTATTGTTCTGATCTTTTTCTATTCTGCAATATTTTATTGTTATTATGTTTTATCATGTTTGCTTTTCAGATATGCAATTTTTTTTATACTTTACTGTTTACTGTGTTTTATTGTTAACCATTTTTTTTTTGTTTTCAGGTATGCAATTCAGCTGCAGCGTGGATTTATTTATCTTGACAGCAACAGCGTTTGCTCCCACGAGACATAAAGCCGTGACTCCAGCGCTGTCGGAGGTGATTTCACCACCACAGTTACATACTTCAGCATATATGCTGAAGCATGGGAGCAGCAGGGGCGGAGGAACGATTTGCTCCTACCTTTTGCGGGAGGATGCCCCCATGCTTCAGCATAGATATATTTTAGGTACAGGTTGTGTTAAAAAATGTTTTATATTTTACTATGTTTTTTTGTATTTGCTTTGCAGGTATGGTAAGTCTTATGCCCCATACACACGGTCGGGTTTTCTGATGGAAAATGTCCGATCGGAGCGTGTTGTCGGACATTCCGATCATGTGTGGGCTCCATCGGACATTTTTCATTGGATTTTCTGACACACAAAGTTTGAGAGCAGGCTATAAAATTTTCCGACAACAAAATCCGATCGCGTCACTTCCGACCGTGTGTGGCCAGTTCCAACGCACAAAGTGCCATGCATGCTCAGGAGAAATTCTGAGACGGAACAGCTCAGTCTGGTAAAATTAGCATTCACAATGGAGACAGCACTTTCGTCACGGTGCTATGTAAAAAATGGTTTAATACAGTGCACTCTCTTCTTCTTTATAATGTGAGAAGAATGAAGTAGTTTTGCTGCTTATATTTACACAGACTTCTCACAAACTTCTTTCTTTATTATTTATTGGGATTCCCTCAATATATTTTGATTTGTCACATCTGACCAATTTTTTTTGGTTCGTTTTTAATTGTAATACTTGTTTTTCAAGGCTGTTTTTTGTTAAAATTTTTTTTTGCTTTTTAATAAAGAATTTTTTTGTGTGTGTTTTGTGTGTCAAGTTACCACAACACCATTATTATCTTATATTATTGAATCTCAATTAGATTGTTTTGTGTTGGTGTCCCTTGTTAATTTCACATTGTATATTTGAAATGTACTTGAATCCTCACCAACAAACTGTTTTTTTGGAAGGAAAACACACATAGGAGGGTATAATTGAACCAAAAATGCCTTTATTAAGGGCTCAGAACCAAACAAAGAGGGAGGCAACACTGGAGAAACAGCAGAAATTGGTGAAGCCTTTGGCCCCCAGGGCACAAATCAATTATTTTACTGCCAAATTGGTGGCCTGAGGAGTCCATATCTAAGGGAGTGCAGTCTGGTCCAGAAGTCCCAGAGATCCTGAAAGCAGCAGATGACATCTGTGTCCCCAGGCTGTGGTCATACAAGAGACTGCATCTTTTACCAGACCAGACTGAACCCAGGGTCATCACTCTCTGGTCTTCCTTCCATGCTTCCTTCCACACTGTGGCTGTGGTAGTGGAGTTGTGGCAGCAGGAGGAGGAGGATGGTCCAACTCAATCACGTCGGTCTTGGGTGTGATTTTGGCACTCACCCCCTTAGTTAGGACTTTATAAATAAGTTGCTCACACATGAGGCGTTGACCCTCCTGCATGCACTTCAGTTTGGTGGCAGCCATGTAGGCAAAGGCCTCTTTAGGAGTGGGTAAGGCTCTGAGGGACGCAGAAGCCTCCTGAACGAGCCTGAGTGCTGAATCCTGCATGTGAGTCGCCTTCCTCGCTCTTTTGTATGGAAGGCGGAGGGGAGGGACCCCTGAATTCGGTCAGGCTGCGACTGGTCCCAGGCTTCTCCTGGCTGACACTTAGCCCCGCCTCCTCCTGGATGCCACTAACCCCCCGCATCCTCCTGGCTGCAACTTAGCCCCACCTCCTCCTGGCTGCCACATTCCACAGCCTCCTCCTGGCTGAGGTCATCCTGTGTATGAAAAAGGGACATAGTTTTAGTTTTTTATTCATCAATCACACAATTTTCATCTCATGACTGTTGCAAATTGAATGTTAACAAATATAACAGACTATCATTCTGAGCCCAGCATTTTTCATTCTTGTCCCAATTATTTTTGCCCACTACTGTCTATTGATATGTAAAACACTTTATTAAATCAGCAATTAGTGATCAATAATGACATTTAGTAAAGATCATTTATTTATTGACCAGAAATCTGTAGAACAATGCTATACCTGACACCAGCTGGGCTCCTCCACTTCTTCCTGGCTGGAAGGCCCAGGTTGGACATCGGAAGCCTCAGCTGGGGTGGAAGATAGGGTGGAAGGAAGAGTGGAGAGGGATTCCCTGACTTCAGTGTGATCTGACAGAAATAGCAGTCTCTCGTAGTACCACAGCCTGGGGACATAAATGTCATCTGCTGCAGCTCTGGATCTCTGGGAATCTGTGACCTTCTTGCGCTCCCTTAGATAAGTGCTCCTCAGGCCACCAATTTTGGCTTTTAAATAGGGGATGGTTGCCGTGGGGACCACCGGCGTCACCAACTCCAGCAATTTCTCCAGCGCTGCCTGCCTCTTTTGTTTATGGTTATAATGCGGGTGTTTCACCTGCCACAGACAGGGCAGCTCCCTGTACTTGTCTATGAACAGGGGAGGAAGTTGTGGTCATTGAAGCCATCCATTTTATCTGCAAGACACAACACGAGACAAACCCTAATGTCAGGCAAAACTCTCCTAATCTTGTCCCAATATAGGCCTCAATCTAGAAGCAGTATAGGCCCAAGTTTAGATCTTAACTTTGTTATCACAATCGGCGCCTCCTATACTCCTTCCTCTGCTCACAGATTGTACGTACTACGCACGCGTGTTACGCTTTATACACACTGCGCATGCGTGTAACTACGCCCGCCCCTGATGTTTTTCTAGTCTATTCCCCGCTCCTTTTCATTCGGTGCAGCGGGGGAAGAGCACATGGCGGAGACACAGCAGGTGCGTGCTAATTACAGCAACGAGGAGGAGGAGGAGACAAGCCCGGAGCCTGAAACGTCTGGATCCAGAAGGAGAAGATTTAAGGCATCAAATATGTCCTTTGGGGAGATGTTGGAGATGGTTGACATCCTGAAGAGGGCCGACTATAATGGAAAGTATGGACCTTACCCCAACCCCAATGTCCGAAAGGCCAAGATCATGGTGAAAGTGGTCGAGAGCCTGCACCGAAATTTCGGGGTACAATGATCGAAAGATCAGCTCAGGAAGCGGTGGTCGGACCTGAAATTAAGAGAGCATGAGCAGTACAGAAAGATCCGGAGAGTGCTGCAAAAAAGTAAGTAGTTGTGCTGTGTTCTGATTCTTTTTGTGTTTATTACGTTCGTGCTGCTCAATGTGCTTTTCTTATCTGTTGTACAGTTTAAAATGGCAACTTTCATGTTCATTGGCCCATTATTCGTTCGTATCAAACATTTTTCTTTCGGCCTTTAAAACACAATTGTTTTGGCCATATGCATTTGACCACATTTTTTAGGGCCTACTTGTCTGAAAATAATTTGGTTGTGTAGATGGGTTTGTTACTAGAATGAAATGCAAACTAGATTCTGTGTAAGGAGAGGACACTCAGCAGCTGTTTACACATCTGGACGCTGGAGCACTAGTGTGGGACACCAGAGCACCCTTTTTATTAGGGGGTCCCACACAGGTGCTCCAGTGTATACTATAGGGGTGTCTCCATCTGTGAAGCTTGTACAAAACAGGTAAGTATTGAAGCTTGACAAAGGACATTGAAAATTCTACATCTTGGAACTCTGCCAAAATAGACAATTGTACCCCACTTCCAAGCAATGATTCATATTTATAGTTCTTCCCTCAAATATCTGTGTGCTAAGTATACCATTTTTTGTTTAACATGGGGGAGAAAAGACTCAGAGGACACCCCTCATCCGAGGAGACCAGAGACCCCCCACCTCTGGAAGAAGTGGAGATACCCCAAAGACAAGAGGAGGAGGAGGAAGACGTGGTGGAAATTGGCACCACAACAGGTGAGTGTCTGCAACCACAGGCTCAGGTAAGTGATGGATGCCGCCATATTTATAATACATGTTTTTTTTGGTTTCTCTCTTTTTAGGTGATCGTGATGTTGTGGATCCAGGGCATTTCACCTCGGAAAGTGCACAGATCCTGATCAGGGAGATCATGGGGTGTAATGTTGCATTGGAAAACATCAAGAAAAACATCAATGATGTTATTCAAAAAAATAAGAACATCATTGATGTTTTGGGGAGAGTTTAAAACCCCTCCAAAGCCCTTTCTTTTATGGTGTGCTACAATTTTTAACTTTTTTGAAGAATTGTAGAAAAGCCAAATTTTGAAGATGCACACAGTGTGTCAACATGTGCTATCTGCCATCACGGGAGATCAATGGACGCGTTTTGGGGGTGCAACCCCTTCCTCAATTATAAAGTAGCTGAGAGGAAGGGGTTGCTCCCCCAAAACACGTCCCTTGATCCCCCGTGATGGCAGATAGCACATGTTGAAATTTGTACATTTGTGTGCATCTTCAAAATTTGGCTTTTCATGGGGTGACTTCACCCCATCTGAACGCAATATCAAACTCAGTTCCTAAATACTCATGTCTAATATTGCCTTCAAGTTCTACCTAATGTGAACTTTGTAAGTTCAAGATTTGTGTCTTTCTTGTTGGTTTGAAACATGCCTGTTTTATCATAAATGGACATTTCTACTTTTTATAATGCCACCCCAAAAATTGTTATACAACAAACATGTTGGTTTGTTTTAAAAACCTTTTCTAAATCCACATGTGATTGTGCTGGTATTAAAAAGATTGTTAATCAAGAATGTGTGGATAATTGTCTCAACGCTACAACACTTTTGTGGTGCTCCAATTGCTGCTTTCTGTGACAATGGGGGTTATTTCATAAGGGCAAATCCACTTTGCACTACAAGTGCAGTTTCAGTGCAGTTTCAAGTGCACTTGTAGTGCAAAGTGTCTTTGCCTTTAGTAAATAACACCCAACAGTGCTTTGTATAAGGTTACACAATCACGCCATTTTCAGGACTCACCACATTTCTGTCAGGGTCAGCTAAAACAAACACAAGCAGTGAAAGATTTGCTTACTTTTTTTATTTGATAAAGGTTTCACACATTGTCTGGCATATTGATAGCCACCCTACCCGCAAAGAATTCAAGGTATCTTAGCCGGACATCACGTGCACTCAGGGAGGGCAAGCCAGGACGGCCACTTTCAAGCGCCGTCAGGGTTGTTTCATTTATAATTCCGGCCTCAGGCCCAACTGAGCCAGCATAGTTGGCAGAATGTTGCCGTAAAAAGTTATGTAGAACACAGCACGCCAGGATAATGTGATTCAGTTTGTTACTCCGCCATATGTATGGGTGTAAGAAATAGGCGGAACCGTCTGGCCATGATTCCAAATGTGTTCTCCACCACTCTTCTGGCTCTGGCCAGCCGGTAATTAAAAACCCTCTTGTCTGGGGTGAGGGTCCTCATCGGGAATGGCCACATAAGATGGTCCCCCAGTGCAAAAGCTTCATCCGCAATGAAGACGAATGGGAGTCCTTGCACATTGTCTTCTGGAGGTGGCAAGTCCAAGCTGCCATTCTGGAGACACCTGTAAAACTCCGTCTGGGTGATGACTCCACCATCGGACATCCTGCCATTCTTCCCCACATCCACATACAGGAACTCGTAATTAGCTGACACCACCGCCAACATCACAATACTATTGAACCCCTTATAATTATAATAGTACGACTCCAAGTTGGGTGGTGGGACGATGTGGATGTGTTTCCCATCAATTGCCCCTCCGCAGTTAGGAAAGTCCCACCGCTGGGCAAAGTGGGAGGCCACAGTCTGCCATTCCTGTGGCGTGGAAGGAAACTGTTGAGGAAAACAAAAAAAAATTAGTCTTTTTGCACATTTAAACATGGAAAGCAGATTAGACACAAACCTTCTTGGCCAACATCAAGATAACATTTATTAATGGGGATTTTTTAAGACCAAAGTATAAGGTACACCTATCATATTCCCCCTCCCCCCTCCTGGGCCCTTTCTAACATTATAGGCGGGGAGCTCTTGAACAGGTAACCCTTTCCACTTCATTGAGAGATGAATGGCTAAATTATGGCTGTTACTTTGGGCAGCCCCTCCTTAGTCACACTATTGGCAGACCACTGGACAGGTAAGAAGTGTCATAATACAAAGATATAAATACACATTGTACACATTTGAGCACATTTGGACATTATGCTATTACCTATCAAGATAATAATAGAATACAAAAACTTTAAACAGTACCATTTGAAAGTATACAGCAGGCCCTTGCACTACATGCTTTGGGGAATTCATCCATAAATCTGACCACAAAAGAGATGGGTATAGTGTGTATGGGTTTGGCAAAGTCAGCAGATAGATAATTGTGGATAGATAGAGAATTGGTATCAGCTGACTTAGCAGTTGGGGGGAGGCAGGGTTCCAAATGATTTGGGTACCCCCCAAAAAAAAGCCTCTGGCGCTCTGCCTGAATTTAAAGCACAAATCACATTTAAAAACATTTTAGGGGGTGTTTGGGGTAAAGCACTACTATGGAGCTGATAAAATACATTGTTAAGTGACTACATGAGGTGAATATAGGGCCAGGAGACCATGCTGGGGAGGTAAGTGAAGGCAAATATGTATGAAGGACAACAAAAATAATTACATAACAATCCAGCATGCATGAGGACAAAGGGGACATTCACAGCATATTACAATCATGGTAATTAGGGAATGAGTAAAGAAATACAATATATTATCAAACATTAAATACAATAAAATTTGATATTAAAGGATAAATCTTACCTTAATATACTCCTTCTGCATGATCTGTACGATGGCAGAACAGGTCTCTGGGATAATGATCCCCAGAGCCTGGGGGGAGATGCCTGTCGAGAACTTCAAGTCCTGCAGGCTTCTCCCCGTTGCCAAGTACCGCAGGGTGACAATGAGCCTCTGCTCCGGAGTGATGGCTTGCCTCATGCAGGTATCCTGCCTGCTAATATAGGGGGTCAGCAAAGCCGGATCACGGATCTCACAGAGCAAAGGCATGTGACAGAACTGGTCACGCTGGAGCAACCAATTCTTGGTCCATGAACTCCTCCCCACCCTGTTCATGGACTGGACTTGTGTCAAGGTCAGGACCCCAACACCAAGCCCTCACACAGCACAAACTCTACGAGGAGTACGTATACGCAACATGGCTAGAAAACGGTTGGCTGCTCAGAACGAAGTAACAGAACGCACTGAAGAACAGCAAGGCCTGTGAAGAGCGACCTGAAAAACAGTAACGAACGAACAAGAATACAATGACTAATCAAAGTCACGTGTAGCTTGCTTGCATGCACTGAAGAGCAGATACAAACCCACAAGCACAAACTGAACAGCAGAAAACGATCTGAAAACCATGAGTCTGAATAAGCGCGAATCGTCTCTCACCAAACTTTTACTAACACGAGATTAGCAAAAGGAGCCCAAAGGGTGCTGCGCTTGGTTCTGAACTGGCCTTTTCTAGTCTCGTCGTACGTGGTTTACATCACCACGTTCTTGGCGATCAGAAACTCCGACAACTTTGTGCAACCGTGTGTACGCAAACAAGTTTGAGCCAACATCGTCGGAAAAAATCCTAGGATTTTGTTGTCGGAATGTCTGACCAATGTCCGATCGTGTGTACGGGGCATTACTGTTATACTGTAATGTTATTTTGTTTTATTGTTAACCATCATTTACTTAGCAGGTACGCCATTCAGTTGCAGCGTGGATTTATTTATCTTGATAGCAACAGCGTTTGCTCCCACGATACATAAAGCCGTGAATCCAGCGCTGTCGGAGGTGATTTCACCACCACAGTTACATACTTCAGCATATATGCCGAAGCATGGGGGCAGCAGAGGGCGGAGGAGCGATTTGCTCCTACCTTTTGCGGGAGGATGCCCCCATGCTTCAGCATATATATATTTAAGGCACAGGTTGCATTAAAAAATGTATTATTTTTTACTGTTTTTTTGTATTTGCTTTGCAGGTATGGTAAATCTTACTGTTATACTGTAATGTTATTTTGTTTTATTGTTAACCATCATTTGCTTAGCAGGTACGCCATTCAGTTGCAGCGTAGATTTATTTATCTTGATAGCAACAGCGTTTGCTCCCACGATACATAAAGCCATGAATCCAGCGCTGTCAGAGGTGATTTCACCACCACAGTTAAAAAAAAGAGCATATATGCCGAAGCATGGGGGCAGCAGGGGTGGAGGAGCGATTTGCTCCTAACTTTTGGGGCGGATGCCCCCATGCTTCAGCATATATAAATGATGCATGTATGCCCATCATTAGAAGTGGGTGGATGAAGGGAGGTATTCTAATGGTGGGCATACCCACCTATCAATCTCTTTTTTTCATTAAGCCCACAGGCTGCATGAAAAAAAAGATTACAATATATGCCCAACAAGGACCAGCAACGTACTGGTATGTTGCTGAAATTTGAGTAGTTATACCAGAATGATGCCTGCAGGTTTAGGTATCATCTTGGTATCATTCTTTTCAGCCAGCGGTCGGCTTTCATGTAAAAGCAATCCTAGCGGCTAATTAGCCTCTAGACTGCTTTTACAAGCAGTGGGAGGGAATGTCCCCTCACCTCCCACCGTCTTCCATGGTTTTCTCTGGCTCTCCTGTCCCAACAGGGAACCCGAGAATGCAGCCGGTGATTTGGCCAGCTGACCATAGAGCTGATCAGAGACCAGAATGGCTCCAATCATCTCTATGGCCTAAGAAACCGGAAGCTACAAGCATTTCATGACTTAGATTTAGCCGGATATGAACAGCGCCATTGGGAAATTGGGAAAGCATTTTATCACACCAATCTTGGTGTGGTCAGATGCTCTGAGGGCAGAGGAGAGATCTAGGGTCTAATAGACCCCAATTTTTTCAAAAAATAGTACCTGTCACTACCTATTTCTATCAAAGGGGATATTTACATTCCCTGAGATAACAATAAAAATGATAAAAAAAATGAAAGGAACAGTTTAAAAATAAGATAAAAAAGCAAAAAATAATAAAGAAAAAAAAAGCACGCCTGTTCCCCCCTGCTCTTGCGCAAAAGCACATGCAAGCATTGGTCTGGCGTCAAATGTAAATAGCAATTGCACCATGCATGTGAGGTATCACCGCGAAGGTCAGATCGAGAGCAGTAATTTTAGCAGTGGACCTCCTCTGTAAATCTAAAGTGGTAACCTGTAAAGGCTTTTAAAAGCTTTTAAAAATGTATGTAGTTTGTCACTACTGCACATTAAGCGCAATTTTGACGTGTTTGGTATCCATGTACTTGGCCTAAGATCATCTTTTTTATTTCATCAAACATTTGGGCAATGTGTGTTTTAGTGCATTAAAATTTAAAAAAGTGTGTTTTTTCCCCAAAAAATGTGCCCCGTACGCGGCTAGGCCCCCAAAAAGTCCCACACATGTGGTATCCCCATACTCAGGGCAAGCAGCTAAATGTATTTTGGGGCGCAATTTCACATATAACCATGGCATGTGTGAGCAATATATCATTTAGTGACAACTTTTAGTAGTTTTTTTTTATCATTATTCAATCACTTGGGACAAAAAAATTTAATATTTTATGGGCTCAGCATGCCTCTCAGCAATTTCCTTGGGGTGTCTACTTTCCAAAAATGGGGTCATTTGGGGGGGGGGTTTGTACTACCCTGCCATTTTAGCACCTCAAGAAATGACATAGGCAGTCATAAACTAAAAGCTGTGTAAATTCCAGAAAATGTACCCTAGTTTGTAGACGCTATAACTTTTGCACAAACCAATAAATATACGCTTATTGACATTTTTTTTACCAAAGACATGTGGCCGAATACATTTTGGCCTAAATGTATGACTAAAATTGAGTTGATTGTATTTTTTTATAACAAAAATTAGAAAATATCATTTTTTTCAAACTTTTCCGTCTTTTTTCATTTATAGTGCAAAAAATAAAAACCACAGAGGTGATCAAATACCATCAAAAGAAAGCTCTATTTGTGGGAAGAAAAGGATGCAAATTTTGTTTGGGTATTTTGTTTTGCCAAATTGTAAAAAGTGCTCTGGTCAGGAAAGGGGTAAATCCTTCTGGGGCTGAAGTGGTTAAATTTGCAGTAATGCAATGAAATATACGGTATTAAACTTGCAGTAATGCACAGAACTATACAGCTTTAAACTTACAGTATCGCTCAGAACTATACTGCGTTAAACTTGTAGTGATGCAATGAAATATACAGCGTTAAACTTGCAGTAACGAACATAACTATATGGCGCTAAATTTGCACTAACACAATGAAATATACAGCGTTAAACTTGCAGTAATGCAAAGAACTATACGGCGTTAAACTTGCAGTTACGCACAGACATAAATGGTGTTAAAATTGCAGTAACGCAATGAAATATACGGCGTAAACTTGCAGTAACGCAATGAAATATACAGCATTAAACTTGAAGTAATGCACAGAACTATATGGTGTTAAACTTGCAGTAACGCAATGAAATATACAGCGTTAAACTTTCACTAATGCAATGAAATATACGGCGTTAAACTTACAGAACGCAATGAAATATAAAGCATTAAACTTGCAGTAATGCACAAAACTATATGGTGTTAAACTTGCAGTAACACACAGAACTATACAGCGCTGAACTTGCAGTAACGCACAGGACTATACAGCGTTAAACTTGCAGTAATGCACAGAACTATAAGGCATTAAACTAGCAGTAACGCAATGAAATATACGGCGTTAAACTTGTAGTAACACAATAAAATATATTACGTTATTACGCAAATAAATATATGCCATTAAATTTGCAGTAATGCACAGAACTATATGGTGCTAAACTTGCAGTAACACACAGAACTATATGGTGTTAAACTTGCAGTAACACAATGAAATATACAATGTTAAACTTGCAGTAATGCACAGAACTATACAACGTTAAACTTGCAGTAATGCACAGAACAGAACTATATGGCTTTAAACTTGCAGTAACACAATGAAATATACAGCATTAAACTTGCAGTAACACAATGACATATACAGCATTAAACTTGAAGAGAACTTGCACTGAACTATATTGCATTAATTTTGAAATAATGCAATGAAATATAAAGCGTTAAACTTGCAGTAATGCAATGAAATATACAGCGTTAAACTTGCAGTAACACAATGACATATACAGCATTAAACTTGCAGAGAACTTGCACTGAACTATATTACATTAAATTTTAAATAATGCAATGAAATATAAAGCATTAAATTTGCAGTAATGCAATGGAATATAAAGCATTAAACTTGCAGTAACGCACAGAACTATACAGGGTTAAACTTGCAGTAATGCACAGAACTATACGGCTTTAAACTTGCAGTAAAGCACAGAACTATATTGCGCTAAACTTGAAGTAATGCAATGAAATATACAGCATTAAACTTGCAGAGAAATTGCACTGAGGTATATGGAATTAAACTTGAAATAATGCAATGAAATATACAGCATTAAACTTGCAGTATCGCAATGAAATATACGGCGTTAAACTTGTAGTAACACAATAAAATATATTACATTAAATTTGTAGTAACGCAAATAAATATATGCCATTAAATTTGCAGTAATGCACAGAACTATATGGTGCTAAACTTGCAGTAACACACAGAACTATACAGCGCTAAACTTGCAGTAACACACAGAACTATATGGTGTTAAACTTGCAGTAACACAATGAAATATACAATGTTAAACTTGCAGTAATGCACAGAACTATACAACGTTAAACTTTCAGTAATGCACAGAACAGAACTATATGGCGTTAAACTTGCAGTAACGCAATGAAATATACAGTGTTAAACTTGCAGTAACACAATGACATATACAGCATTAAACTTGCAGAGAACTTGCACTGAACTATATTGCATTAAATTGAAAAAATGCAATGAAATATAAAGCATTAAACTTGCGGTAATGCAATCAAATATACAGCGTTAATCTTTCAGTAGCACAATTAAATATATGATGTTAAACTTGAGTAACTCAAATAAATCTATGGCATTAAACTTGCAGTAGCGCAATGAAATATACAGCGTTAAACTTGCAGTAATGTAATGAAATATATGCATTAAACTTGCAGTAATGCAATAAAATATACAGTTAAACTTGCAGTAACACACAGAACTATATGGTGTTAAACTTGCAGTAACACGCAGAACTATACAGCATTAAGCTTGCAGTAATGCACAGAACTTTATGGCATTAAACTTACAGTAACGCAATGAAATATACAGCATTAAATTTGCAGTAATGCAATGAAATATACGGCATTCAACTTGCAGTAATGCACAGAACTATACAGCTTTAAACTTGCAGTATCGCACAGAACTATACTGCGTTAAACTTGCAGTAGTGCAATGAAATATACAGCGTTAAACTTTCAATAATGCAATGAAATATATGGCGTTGAACTTACAGAACGCAATGAAATATACAGCATTAAACTTGCAGTAACACACAAAACTATATAGTGTTAAACTTGCAGTAACGCACAGAACTATATGCCGTTAAACTAGCAATAATGCAATGAAATATACAGCATTAATCTTGCAGTAATGCAATGAAATATATGGTGTTAAACTTTCAGTAATGCAATAAAATATACAGCGTTAAATTTGCAGCAATGCAATGGAATATAAAGCATTAAACTTGCAGTAGCGCACAGAACTATACAGAGTTAAACTTGCAGTAATGCACAGAACTATATGGCTTTAAACTTGCAGTAATGCAATGACATATAAAGTGTAAAACTTGCAGTAAAGCACAGAACTATATGGTGCTAAACTTGCAGTAATGCAATGAAATATACAGCATTAAACTTGCAGAGAAATTGCACTGAAGTATATGGCATTAAACTTAAATAACGCAATGAAATATACAGCGTTAAACTTGCAGTAACGCAATGCAAAATACGGCGTTAAACTTATAGTAACGCAACAAAATATATTACATTAAACGTGTAGTAAGGCAAATACATGTATGCCATTAAACTTGCAGTAACGCACAGAACTATATGGTGCTAAACTTGCAGTAACGCACAGAACTATACAGCGTTAAACTTGCAGTAATGCACAGAACTGTACAGCGTTAAACTTTCAATAATTCACAGAACTATATGGTGTTAAACTTGCAGTAACGCACAGAACTATATGTTAAGCTTGCAGTAACGCACAGAACAGAACTATATGGCGTTAATCTTGCAGTAACGCAATGAAATATATAGCGTTAAACTTGCAGTAACACAATGACATATACAGCATTAAACTTGCAGAGAACTTGCACTGAACTATATTGCATGTAACTTGAAAAAATGCAATGAAATATACAGCGTTAATCTTGCAGTAATGCAATGAACTATATGACGTTAAACTTGAGTAACTCAAATAAATCTATGGCACTAAACTTGCAGTAATGAAATGAAATATACAGCGTTAAACTTGCAGTAACATAATGAAATATATGCGTTAAACTTGCGGTAATGCAATGAAATATACAGCATTAAACTTGCAGTAACGCACAGAACTATACAGTTAAACTTGCAGTAACACACAGAACTATATGGCGTTAAACTTGCAGTAATCCAATGAAATATACAGCTTTAAACTTGCAGTAAACCGCTGACCTATATGGAGCTAAACTGGCAGTAATACAATGAAAATTTGCACTGAACTATATGGCTTAAACTTGAAATAACGCAATGAAATATACATCGTTAACTATGCAGTAACGCACAGAACTATACAGCATTAAGCTTGCAGTAACGCACAGAACTTTATGGCATTAAACTTACAGTAATGCAATGAAATATACAGCGTTAAACTTGCAGTAACACAATTAAATATATGGTGTTAAACTTGCAGTAACGCAATCAAATATACAGAATTAAATTTGCAGTAATGCAATGAAATATACAGCATTAAACGTGCAGTAATGCACAGAACTATACAGCTTTAAACTTGCAGTATCACACAGAACTATACTGCGTTAAACTTGCAGTAATGCAATAAAATATACAGCGTTAAACTTGCAGTAACGAACAGAACTATATGGTGCTAAATTTGCACTAACGCAATGAAATATACGGTGTTAAACTTGCAGTAATGCACAGAACTATACGGCGTTAAACTTGCAGTAGCGCACAGACATAAATGGCGTTAAACTTGCAGTAACGCAATGAAATATATGGCTTTAAACTTGCAGTAACAAAATGAAATATACAGCGTTAAACTTGCAGTAATGCACAGAACTATATTGTGTTAAACTTGCAGTAATGCAATAAAATATACAGCGTTAAACTTTCACTAATGCAATGAAATATATAGCTTTAAGCTTGGAGTAATGCAATTAAATATATGGTGTTAGGCTCTGTTTCCACTAGTGCGACTTTTCATGCGACTTGGGACTGAAAAGTCACATGACAAATTGTTTCCCATGATTTCCAATGAGTACCGTTCATATCTGTGCGACTTCAAGTCGCAGCGACTTCAAAGTAGTCCCTGCACTACTTTGGTCCCACTTTGATGCGACTTGAGGTCTATAGATACAGGCATTGCTTCAAATCGCGGTAAAAAGTCGCGGTAAAATCGCGGTAAAAAATCGCGGCAAAATCGCGCGACTTTGGGGACGCACTAGTGGAAACCTAGCCTTAAACTTGCAGTAACACAATAAAATATTTCAGCGTTAAAATTGCAGTAACGCAATGAAATATACGTCATTAAACTTGCAGTAACACACAGAACTATACAGCATTATACTTTCAGTAACGCAAAGAACTATAACTTGCAGTAACACAATAAAATATACAATGTTAAACTTGCAGTAACGCAGTAAAATATACAGTGTTAAACTTGAAATAACGCAAATAAATATACAGCGTTAAATTTGCAGTAATGCAATGAAATATACAATGTTAAACTTGTAGTAATGCACAGTACTATACAGCGTTAAACTTCCAGTAACGATTTGCCCAAATTCTTTGAATCCCTGCATTTGGATCCTATAGAACTACCAGAATAGTATCAAGAACTTACACTTCCACGTACGGAAGGGGGCCTCAAGAGATCTCCATTCTCCTCTCCTGAAAAAAGACCAACCAAATGGATGAAACATAACTGCGGTTCCAGTCTGCATGGCGGCACTCCCAATTCAAGACCAACCTATTCCAGGGCCCTGGAAGAAGATCAGAGGGACGCCAGTACATGGTAAATTGAATCTGCTACCTACAAGGATCCTGTACATAACCTACTACAATGGTTGCTTGAACGTACAACCTTTTGGGATGCAAACAAAAGGAGACTTTTGTCCTGAACTTGCACGGCACCCAGCCCACCACAATCACACTGCTGAATCCTATGTTTTTGGTTTTGAGGATGCTCAGAAATGTGCAACAATTCACAATGAGAGGACTGACCCGCCAAGGAATGACGGAGGCTCACTCAACACATGAAAGCTACCACAGATTTGACAATCAAGGTCTCCCAGATTCCATGAGCACTCGCAACATGCTCAATACATGCTTGACAATCGACCTGAACTTTTTTTCTGCAACAATACTAGCTGAAAGACTCCCGCTCTCCCACGTGAAAATGCCTTTGGGCACTCTTCTAACAACATAGTGCACGTGTCAGGACAAATCAAACTACTTCTAACAATCCCTTTCTTTTTCTTTTTTCCTTTTTTTTTCCTTTGATTTTTGAACAGGTTTAATACATCGGTGTTATACATGATGTTCCAGGTTATACTATTGTTTTATGCTAACGGACTCTCTTGAGCCTCTAACAGGCTGGATTTCTTTTAATTATAGCTGTGTTACATATCACCCATTGTTTAGTTTTCATACAAACACAAATTGGTGATTTATATCTACCTTGCGCCTCTGTGGCAGCCAACACACGCTACCACAAAGTGGAGCAGGAGATGAGATTTCTCGTCCCCTGCACCACTAACTACATACTTTGGTATAGTTATTCTTTCTAAAGTGTTCTAATAGGAATACCTCCTTCTTTTTCTCTCTCTCACACCTTGCGTTCCTCTCACCCTCTATCTTACCCCACCTTCTCTTCCACAGTGTTGTATAGAGGGCTGTAATTTACCCAGCTTCGAGCTTTATTTACAGACTTAACAGAATCTTGGCACTCGTTGGTTCTCCAGATGGCCTACTCTTCCCTGGGGCATGGACCTATGGTCATCTTGCACAATGTAAAAGGGCTGAATATACCGGAAAAGAGGACCAGACTCTTAAGAGAACTCAAGAAAGGTAGGCCACACTTTGCTTTTTACAGGAGACACATTTCAAGACCAACCAAATTCCAAAACTGACAAACTCGTTCTTCACTCAGGCATTTCATGCCACCAATGACTCTGCGAAGACCAAAGGTGTCTCAATACTGATAAGCAAAGAGGCCCCCTTCAGCCTGACAGACCCTGGAGGTAGATAAATTTTCCTTAAAGGCAAATATGGGGATTTACCCATCACTCTAGCAAAAGTATACTTCCCCAACTCGGCTCATGTGACTTTTTGCCAACACATGATACGAGCACTTAGCGCATTCACATCAGGCTGCCTGATAATGGGGGGAGACTTTAATATCCCACTAAATCCCCTGATAGATTCCTCCTCAGGGAAGTTGTGCATCACATATAGAATCCTCAAAAAGATCAAATCCCTCTTGCACTCACTTCAACTAATTGACACCTGGCACTTTTTCCACCCTGAAGAAAGAGATTATACCCTCCATTCCATTCCACACAACTGCTACTGTTTATCTCACAAAGGGACTTACCTAAAGTGATAGAGACCAAGATAGGAATACAGACTGTTTCAGACCATGCCCCCATATCCCTACAGATAACACTGATCACTTCTGTGAAGGGGTCTGCCTCTTGGAGACTAAATGCTTCCTTGCTAACAGATCCTATCTTACTGCCTAAAATCACAGCTTTGATCACAGAATTTTTCCAAATTAATGAATCCCTAGAGGTGGATCCCTTGATGGTGTGGGAGGCACATAAATGTTCAGTAAGGGAGAATTGATGAAAATGGGTGCCCAGCATAAAAGAAAACAGGAAGCAGAACTAAAATGACTAACAAGGAAAATCTCCCATTTGGAGACAAAACACAAACAAACCCTGACAGAGCAATCTGCCACTGAATTGCTAGAAGCCAGGAAATCACTGCAAAAGCTGTTTGAAATCAAAACAAAGCGATTACTCTTTTTTTAAAAAGAAAATTTACTATGAAGCTGGAGACAAATCAGGTAAATTACTCACAAGGGCTCTTCGAGAACCCAACACTTCTAAGCATATCATGGGCATCAGATGACCTGACGGAACGCTTGACATAACCACAGAAGCCATAGCAGCCCATTTTCATTCTTACTATTCCAAGCTGTACAACCTACCAGCACAACACAGACCCCATGACGTAAAAGAAGATAGAACCCGGGCGATTCAAGAGTACTTGACTGAAAATGGTCTCCCCAAACTGTCAAACACAGATGTGGCCCAATTAGAAGAACAAATTTCTCCAAGCGAGATACTACTCGCCATCAAAGCTTTAAAACCGGGGAAGAGCCCTGGCCCAGATGGATACACATCCATCTACTATAAGACCTTCGTGAACATCCTGACAGGCCCCCTCAGGAAGGCTTTTAACTCCCTAACTGATTGCACCAGATACAGACCTATTTCACTTTTAAATATAGACCTGAAGCTGCTAGCTAAAATCTTGACCCATAGGTTAAGACCACTGCTAGACACCATTATAGGCCCAGAACAAGACGGCTTCATGCCCGGCAGGGAGGCAAGAGATAACATCATTAAAGCTCTCCTCCTAACGCATGCATCCCATACCAGGCACATCAAAAGTCTTCTCCTGTCCACTGACGCTGAGAAGGCTTTCAATAGAGTTTCCTGGGACTTTTTTTTCGCAACACGCAACCACGTGGGACTTATCTCTCACATGATGGCTTGGATAACAACCCTATACCAACGGCCCACAGCCAGAATAAAGATTATCGGTACCCTGTCAGACAAGGTAGAAATATCAAATAGTATGAGACAGGGCTGCCCCCTGTCCCCATTACTCTTCATTCTAACGCTCAAACCCTTCATATGCATGGTCAATAGGGACAAACTCAATAAATGGCATAACTATACATGATAGGATATACAAGATGGCAGCATATGGAGATGATTTGCTATTTTTTGTGACAAACACACATATCACCCTTCCCAACCTTATGAAAGCCTTTGCACATTACTGATTTGAATCCAATCTCAAAATAAACCTCTCTAAGTCCGAAGCCATGAATATCAATATGTCCGCAACTAATCTGGCCAGGACATGAGAAAACTGTCCCTTTAAGTGGGAGGAATCAGCCTTGAAATATTTAGGACTATGGTTGACCCCCAGATTGTCTATGACATACGAATCCAATTTTCCACCTTTACTTCAAATAATAGAAAAAGACTTAAAGCTCTGGAATGCTGGATACTTTTCATGGTTTGGGAGGGCGAGCATCTTAAAAATGATGATCCTGCCCTGCTACCTGCTACCTGCTACCTGCTACCTGCTACCAGTCAAAAATTCCTCAGAAGTTCTTCAAAAAACTACATACTATTCTCCTACAATTTCTAGCATACCACATAACTAGGATAGAAGACTGGCACTGTCAAGGAGGAACCAAAGATTGACTCTGGAAGCAGGACTAAGCCCATACCCACTCCTTTTTTCACCATGGAACCAAGGACCCCAACATAAACAACTTATAAAACAACATCCACTGCTAGAGACCATGCTACTTGCTTGCTCAGAAGCAGCAAAACTCCCTAAAGTGACTTCTTTGCTGAGCCCACTTACACCATTAAGCGACAACCCAGATTTCCCACCTGGGCACGGGAATCATTCTCTCCGTCACCCGCACACTATGAACACCTTACGAGCTGGGGACTGTTTTCTAGGCGAGAAGTTCAAAGACTATACGACACTTAAAAAAGACAGCGGTATACCTAGTTTATGACTCTGGACATACTTTCAGGTATGTAGTTACCTAGGGGGCTAGAACAAGCAGAGAAACTTCTCTAGAAAGCTAACAGAAAGGAGAAGGTGTGTGCTGAGGCTACACCTCTTCAGAAGGTGACCTCGATAGCTTATTCATGGCTTCAACAAATTAACCCTAATACAGAAGACAGATTTAAGAAATATTGGTCAAATACACTTCAGAAGAATATATCAGATAACCAGTGGGAGAAAGCATGCATTTTAGCGCAAAGATGCTCTATTAGCACTAAGATGCAAGAAACGTCATATAAAATACATACTGACTGGTACATCACACCAGCAAAATTACATAGCTGGAATACACAGACCCCAAGCACTTGCTGGAGATGCAGGAAAGACACGGGCACATTGGTTCATATTTTGTGGCACTGCCCCTACCTGGCTCCAATTTGGCGCCAGGTTCAGGATTGGATCAAACACATTACAGAAACCAAAGGGGTACTGAACGCAGCCTGTTGTCTTTTACACATCTCCAATCTTCCACTCAAAAGCTACAAAAATTAATTAACCAAACACTTACTAAATGCAGCCAAGGCCCTAATACCTGTATGCTGGAGAACTACACAAGTGCCCTCTGTATGTGACTGGCTGGACCGGGTGTCTGAGGTCTGTGAAATGGAGGATACCCTGGCACAGGCTAATAAAAGGATAGATACATTTCACAGCAGCTGGTCCCCCTGGTTTGCATTCCGCTATTCTGATGCATACAAAGATCTGTACACAGATAAATGAAACACCTAAACGTACGTTTAAGCAAAGAACTGATGAATCCAAATACAACTGCATATTCACATGACTGACCTCAGGTTAACTAACATCAATAACTTTACGCTGACTACAGCACAATGAGGCGCAAGTAAATTCCAAACATGCCTAACATGGGATATACATCCCAAAATCCCCTTAACCTATTTCCCCTACCTCTTTACCTCTTTACCTTTCATCTATTTACTATCTTAATATAATTGTTTGCATACACAGATTCAGAATACTATATGGGCTATATAACAATTTGAACACATTGGAACATATTGCTTTAAATGTGACTACTTCAAGGATTGGCTTTTACAAGTCGAATGCGGATACATAGATAGTCAACATCCACAGTATAACAGTCACTGGGGTAAATACCCTCCTCATTATTAGCCCTGAATTTTAATGATTTCCGTTCTAATAGATTTGTTCCCTAGCTGTTATACACTATCTGTACTGCCTATATATGACTTTTATACTTGATTGTCTATCTTTTTGTACTCTGTGAAACTTAAATAAACGTTGAATTTTTAAAAAAAAAACTTGTAGTAACGCACAGAACTATACAGCGTTAAGCTTGCAGTAATGCACAGAACTTTATGGCATTAAACTTACAATAACACAATGAAATATACAACATTAAACTTTTAGTAATGCAATAAAATATACAGCATTAAATTTGCAGTAATGCACTGAAATATATGGCATTAAACTTGCAGTAATGCACAGAACTATACAGCTTTAAACTTGCAGTAATGCACAGAACTATACTGCATTAAACTTGCAGTAATGCAATTAAATATACAGCGTTAAACTTGCAGTAATGAACAGAACTATATAGCGCTAAACTTGCACTAACGCAATGAAATATACAACGTTAAACTTGTAGTAATGCACAGAACTATACAGCGTTAAAATTGCAGTAACGCACAAAACTAAATGGCGTTAAACTTGCAGTAATGCAATGAAATATACAGTGTTAAACTTGCAGAAGCGCAATGAAAAATACAGCGTTACACTTGCAGTAACACACAGAACTATATGGTGTTAAACTTGCAGTAATGCAATGAAATATACAGTGATAAATTTGCAGTAATGCAATGAAATATATGGCATTAAACTTGCAGTAATGCACAGAACTATACCGCTTTAAATTTGCAGTAATGCACAGAACTATACTGCGTTAAACTTGCAGTAACGCAATGAAATATACAGCGTTAAACTTGCAGTAAGGAACAGAACTATATGGCACTAAACTTGCACTAACACATTTATATATATATGGTGTTAAACTTGCAGTAATGCACAGAACTATACGACGTTAAATTTGTAGTAATGCATAGAACTAAATGGCGTTAAACATGCAGTAATGCAGTGAAATATACAGCGTTATGCTTGCATTAACACAATGAAATATACAGTGTTAAACTTGCAGTAATGCACAGACCTATTTGGTATTAAACTTGCAGTAATGCAATGAAATATACAGTGTTAAACTTGCACTAACGCAATGAAATATACAGTGTTGAACTTACAGAACACAATGAAATATATAGCATCAAACTTGCAGTAACGCAATTAAATATATGCCGTTAAACTTGCAGTAATGCAATAAAATATACAGCATTAAATTTGCAGTAATGCAATGAAATATACGGCATTAAACTTGTAGTAACACAATGAAATATGAGGCGTTAAACTTGCAGTAACCCACAGAACTATATGGCGTTAAACTTGCAGTAACACAATGAAATATATGGCCTTATACTTGCACTAATGCAATGAGATATATGGCGTTAAACTTGCAGTAATGCAATTAAATATATGGCGTTTAACTTGCAGTAACGCAATAAAATATACAGCGTTAAATTTGCAGTAATGCAATGAATAATGCGGCGTTAAACTTGCATTAATTCACAGAACTATACGGTGTTAAACTTGCAGTATCGCACAGAGCTATATGGCATTACGCTTGCAGTAACGCAACGTAAAATAAAACTTTAAACTTACAGTAATGCAATTAAATATATGGCGTTAAACTTGCAGTAACACAATAAAATATTTCAGCATTAAATTTGCAGTAACACAATGAAATATACGGCATTAAACTTGCAGTAATGCACAGAACTATACAGCATTAAACTTGCAGTAATGCAAAGAACTATATGGCGCTAAACTTGCAGTAACACAATAAAATATACGGTGTTAAACTTGCAGTAACACAATGAAATATACGGTGTTAAACTTGAAGTAATGCAATTAAATATATGGCATTAAACTTGCAGTAACACAATGAAATATACAATGTTAAACTTGCAGTAATGCATAGAACTATATAGCGTTAAATTTTCAGTAACGCAATGAAATATACAGAGTTAAACTTGCAGTAATGCAATGAAATATACAGCGTTAAACTTGCAGAGAACTTGCACTGAGCTATATGGCATTAAACTTGTAATAACCCAATGAAATATATGGCATTAAACTTGCAGTAACACAAATAAATATATGGCATTAAACTTGTAGTAACGCAATGAAAAATACAGCATTAAACTTGCAGTAACGCAATGAAATATACAGCATTAAACTTGCAGTAATGCACAGAACTGTGCGGTGTTAAACTTGCAGTAACACACAGAACTATATGGCGTTAAACTTGCAGTAATGCAAATAAATATATGGCATTCAATAGAAGCGGATGACTTGGTAATGGGATTATTGCGGTGCCAAGAATACAGCATTACAAATAATAAAATGTATTAAATTTATTACAAACATTTTAAAAAAATACAATTCATACAAAATATAAGGTACAAAATGGAGCATAGGCAGATGTTTACAACCAGTGAATGGAAAAAAAATCAATCAAATTGTCCCTACTAGTTTTTCCAAAACATTGGCTTCCTCAGGGGATATAACAGGTTGTAATTCTATAAAAAGAGAATCTCATATTAGTATAACATAATAAACAAATAGTCCCAACAAAGATGGAAGTAACATCAATAAAGGATTATCGCAACATACCCACAGAACCCCAAGGGGCCTGGGTAGGCAACATCCAAAGTGAGGGTCGTCCTTCACTGTCTTAATGTGACTGCAGGGGGCTTGATAAAAAACCTTGAGAACAGCTGTGGAAATACACACATGTAATGCCGCGTACATTCGAGCGGACTTTATGGCAGACTTTGCTCGGCGGACTTTACGTCGGACTTTGTCGGCTCCTTGCGCCGGACTTGGACACACACGATCACTGCAAAAGTCCGCAGGTTTGGAACGCGGTGATGTACAGAACATACAACGGGACTATAAAAAGGAAGTTCAAGCCCCACTATGGCACCCTTTGGGCTCCTTCTGCTAATCTCGTGTTTATCTCGTGTTAGTAGAAGTTTGGTTAGAGACGATTTGCACTTTTCACACTTCAGCTTATGTTGATCATTTTCTGCGGTTCAGTTTGTGCTTGTGAGGTTTGTATCTGCTTTTCAGTGCGTGTTGGTCAGTTCATAACCTGCCTAGCAGGTCGTTCTTCATAGGCCTTGCTGTTCTTCAGTGCGTTTGTTATAAGTGAGTTTGTTTGACCAGCCGACCGTTTTGAAGCCATGTCGTGTGGATGTACTCGTTCTCGAGTTCGTGCTGCGTAGGGACTTGGTTTTGGGGTTAATACTTTGATCCGAGTCCAGTCCATGAACAGGGTGAGGAGAGTTCATGGATGAAGAATTGGTTGCGCCAGCGTGACCAATTCTCGCATATGCCTTTGCTCCGTGAGCTCCGTGAGAATAATCCTGAGGATTTCAGTAATTATCTCCGGATGACGGACCCCGTTTTTGAGCGTCTGCTGGCTATGCCGACCCCCTATATCAGCAGGCAGGATACCTGCATGAAGCAAGCCATCAGTGTGGAGCAGAGGCTAGTAGCCACTTTACGTTACTTGGCGACTGGGAGAAGTCTTCAGGACTTGAAGTTCTCGACAGGCATCTCCCCCCAGGCTCTGGGGATAATAATCCCAGAGACTTGTTCTGCCTTTAACATTACATGATATGTATTAAATGTTTGCTAATGTGCTAATGTATAGTCTAAATGTCCTCATTACCTAATTACCATGCTTGGAATATGCTGTGAATGTCCCCTTTATCTTCATGCATGCCTGTTATTTTACATTAATCATGTATTGCCCTACATGCATATTTACATTCAATAACCTCCCCACCATGCAAGCCTGGGTCCATTTATATCTCTAGCCTATAGTCCCTTGAACAATGTATATTGTCAGCTCCATTGTACTGTTTGACCCCCCCACCCCCTCAAATGTTTGAAACTGTCAGGTGTGTTTTTGACCCTAATTAGAACCCCTCCCCCACCCCCTCAAATGTTTGAAACTGTCAGGTGTGTTTTTGACCCTAATTAGAACCCCTCCCCCACCCCCTCAAATGTTTGAAACTGTCAGGTGTGTTTTTGACCCTAATTAGTACCCCTCCCCCGCCCCCTCAAATGTTTGAAACTGTCAGGTGTGTTTATTAACCTAATTAGTACCCCTCCCCACCCCTCAAATGTTTGAAACTGTCAGGTGTGTTTTTGACCCTAATTAGTACCCCTTCCCCACCCCCTCAAATGTTTGAAACTGTCAGGTGTGTTTTTGACCCTAATTAGTACACTTCCCCCACCCCCTCAAATGTTTGAAACTGTCAGGTGTGTTTTTGACCCTAATTAGAACCCCTCCCCCACCCCCTCAAATGTTTGAAACTGTCAGGTGTGTTTATTAACCTAATTAGTACCCCTCCCCCCACATTCAAATTGATCAATGGGCCATCAGAGGGGGTGATTAATCTTATAAGTGGGCCTTATGTTTTTATAATTAAAATTACAAACACACATATTAATAATGTTTGACTGCTGTTGTTCACTAATATTTTTGTGTAATCTGATATCCAAGTTATGTTTAAAAGTACTTATCTTAATTTTTTAATTGTGTTCACTCCACGGTTTCCTTCCAGTACACAGGAATGGCAGACTGTGGCCTCCCAGTTTGCTGACCATTGGGACTTTCCCAACTGTGTCGGGGTGATTGACGGGAAGCATGTCCGCATTGTGCCACCACCACATTCGGGGTCTTATTTCTATAACTACAAGGGGTTCCATAGTGTAGTTTTGATGGCGGTGGTCTCGGCACATTTGGACTTTCTGTTTGTGGATGTGGGGAAGAATGGCCGGATGTCTGATGGAGGAGTGTTTGCACAGACCGAGCTGTGCCAGCGTCTTCAGACTGATGGCCTGGGATTGCCACCTGATGACCAGAATGTGGATGGACTCCCCTCAGTTTTTATCACTGATGAAGCATTTGCTATCGGTGAGCACTTGTTGAGGACATTCCCCCAAAGGACACTCACCCCTGAGAGGAGGGTATTTAATTACTGGCTGGCCAGAGCAAGAAGAGTTGTGGAGAATGCCTTTGGGATTCTGGCCAGCCGGTTCCGTTTGTTCCTTTCAGCCATAAATCTGGCGGACTATAAAATTAATCATCTCATACTGACTTGCTGCATACTCCATAACTTTTTACGAAGACATTCGGCTACATATATTACCTCTGTTGGGCCTGAGGCCGGACTTGTACAAGATCAAACACTGACAGGCCTGGAAATTGGCCATATTGGCTTGGCCCCCCAAACCGCACGTCAAGTGCGTGAGCGATATGTGAATTATTTTAATGGTCGGGGGGCCATTGCTATTCAGCAAGAGCTTTAATTTTTGCAAAAAATTAAAAAAATACATTTTGGATAAAATATCTTGTTTTTCTTCTTGTTTGCATTTAGTTTGGTCTGTCTCCTAGTGCATTTGTAGTAGTGGCAAGTGCATTTACCTTTAGTTAATAAGGCCCTTTGTCACTGTAACCACACAAAAATTTGAAAAACATATTATTGAGAAATAATTAGCCACACACATTGTAGTAGTAAAAACATTTTACTGTGTGCACACTGAAAGTTGCATTTTTTGAAACATTTTTTGTTTTTTTTTTGTTTGGTTTTTTTTTTTTATATATATATTTTTTTTTTGGTATTTTTTTTTTTTTTTTAGAAAAAAATATTTTATTTTTTTGAAGGTTATTAAAGGCATATTTAAACAAAAGTAGACCTTGTTTCAAATATTAAAATTCACAACAGTGTTTTGAAAAACATACAAAAAAATAAAAGAACTTACAAAGTTCAACATTTTAATAACGGTGCTGGTGATGTCACCCTTGTAAATTGTTAATTTTTAAGATGCTCAAAATTGAGCATTAAAAAAGTGTCAAGTCAACATGTGCTATCTCCCATCATGGGGGAGCAATGTACGTGTTTTGTGTGCAAAATCCCTTTGTTCCTCTCACCACAAAAAAAATTTGAGGATGAAGGGGTTGCAAACACAAAACAAGTACATTGATATCCCATGATGGAAGATAGCACATCATGACACACCGTGTGCATCATAAAAAATATTTTCGAAGGAAAAAACTAGAAAACAAAATTGGAAGAAGAAACAAACTTGACAAGGAAATGAAGACCATGATTGATGTTTTTAGGCAAAACGTTATTATATTCTGCCCAAAACATCAATCATGTTCTTCATTTCCTGTTGCATGGAGTCCAGGCGAAGTTTCACGCTGTGAATTTGGTCACGCATTTGATCAATTTGGCCATTCCACAACATTATCTGGTCAATCAGTCTTTGGGCACTGTCTGTGCTGAATGGCTCTGCCGCTTGGGCTTCCACAACCAGAAGCTCACCTAAAATGTGTGTAAAAAAATGGGTTAAAATATGCATGCCTAAATACATTACCTTAAGCTGGGGTGTCAGTCACTCACTTGGTGGGGTTGAAAGCTCGCACACTTCCTCCACCTCTCCTTCCTCCAGCTCGTCGGGTGGGCGTGGTCTTGGGCTTGGGCTATCTTCAGCCTCAGGCTGGTGACTTGGGGGGGTCCTGGGATCCTTGGACTGTTGTCTGAGTCTTTTCTCCCCTATGATAATTCAACAAAAGGTATAGTTAAAACACAGTGATATTTTATATTTTTAAATTTAATCTGAAACGTTGGTTATGAGTTGTGGACAATTGCCTTTTTTTGTCCTCAAAAATTTAGAAGACAGGATGAACATTACCTATGAACAACAATTATAAACAATACACATTTTCATGTAAGTTTCACAGATGCAGACACCTCAATGATCTCCTATGTGTATTACCCCTCAGAAATTTTATTATGGTCACATAGTACACTAGTGCTCGTGAGTTCAGATGTGGAACCAGCTGCTGTATCCTTTTCTTACATTACACTGAATCATTTTTGAAGAAGCATTATATTTTCAAACACATCTACACCACATCACCAAATTTTGGGAATCTGACAAATTATCAAGACCTAAATGTATGTCCAACCCTGTACCATCGTATTTGGCGAAAAAATAACGTCATTTTCTTTAGTATCATATGTATTTTACAAAGAACGGTCTTTACGAACGATGCTGTATAAATGAAAAAAATATGGATCAGCATGCAAGTTAAGTATCTCAATAGGAAAACACAACAAGTACTTACTTTTTTAAGCAGCTTCTTTATTCACCAATATTGTTCTGGCTCCCTACTTTTGATGTCAGACCACCGCTTCCTCAATTGTTCTTTCGAACGTTTAGTGCCAAATTTAGCTTCTAGAGCGGTGACAACTGAGGACATTATTTTGTCCTTATGCATATTCAGTCGTGTATACGGTCCTTTTTTGCCATCGTAGTCCTCCCTTCTCAATATGGACACCATCTCCACCATCTCTTCAAAAGCCATGTTGGTGGCCTTATATCTCCTCCGGGATGTGGATGGTTGTGGCTCCGGGCTTTCCTCCGCGCTACTTCCACTGATTCTCTCCGCTATCTTTCTCTATCTACTCCCACTGCGCAATGAAGAGTGAAGGGGTGGGGACAAATCGTACTAAAGAACGTCAGGGGCGGGCGACGCAGGCGGATCATGACACATGCGCAGTGTATATAAAGCTATTACGATGGCCTACATATGTCCGTGTGGAAGTAGCGAGCGTCAGAAACGAAGGTAAGATTAAACGTGGGTGTGTGTGTGTGTGTATATGTGTCCCCTAGATTCTTCACAAAATAATCCTGGGAGTTCTGACTGACATTACAGTTTTAATCTTGTGTCTTGTCTTTTAGCAACAATTAATCCCTTTAAAGAGGCTTATTTTTGTCGAGATTTATCGATTTATATCAGGAAAACAAAAACCTGTGGGAGGTCAAACACCCACTATATTTCAATCGAGCTGTAAAGAAGACAACACTGGGCACACTTTTAGAATTTGTGAAGACTCGAGTCCCCCAGGCAGACCTCAAGTTTGTGGACAAGAAAATTGGTATCTTGCGAAACATGTTTAAGCGGGAACATAATAAAATCCAGGAGTCGCTCAGATCCGGAGCAGCAGCTGACCAAGTTTATGTACCCAAGTTGTGGTACTACCACAAAATGTGATTCCTGGATGACCAAACAGAAGCCAGGCAATCACTTTCGACCCTTCCTCCCACCCTTCCCTCCAGCCTTCCCCCCACTCTTCCCTCCAGCCTTCCATCCACCTCCACCCCAGCTGAGGAGTCCCAGGAAGAACTGGGCCTTTTCAGCCTTGATGAAGTGGATGCACCCAGCTTCAGCCAGGTATCCTTTTTGGGGGAATTTGTGATTGTGTAAATGTTATTAATGATGTTAACGTGTCAAATTTGTGTTTCATAAAAAATTACTTCATCACAAATTTTAATATGTAGACATATCACTAGACAGTAGTGGCCAAAAATATACTTCTGCATAGGTGTGCGCAGCCTCTTGCATTAGGGTGTGCAACCCAAAGCTCAAATACATATGCATGTGTATATGTACTGATGGTGTCAGTAGGGCAGTGGACAGTGTCATTATTTTAATTTATTTTTAAATAAATTATTGTATTTTGTAACAATTTTTTGGTGGATGAAATATCAGTGGTCTAAACAGGGGGGAATATGCACCACACAAGGCGAGTAGGGTGTGCCCAGGCACACCTGGCACACCCTGTTCGCACGCCTATGTACTTCAGATATTGTTGATCAGCTGGAATAATGGTGGGGTCAAATAGCTAGCCTTTAATATTTGTAGAGATTTATATTTTCAAGTCATGAGCTGAAAATTGTGTGTGATTGCGTAACCCAAAATTACAACTATGTCCCTTTTTTTGACACAGGATGACCTCAGCCAGGAGGAGGCCTTGACCAGTGGGAGAGAGGAGGAGGCTGTGGCTGGGCCCAGTAGAAGCCGCATGGAGTGTCAGGTGCCTCCCTTCCGCATTCTCACCAAAAGGCCCAGAAGAATGACCCAAACTAAGGAAGAATCCCTAGCCCTCATCCGTGAAGCCAGCCAAATCCTCAGCACACCACCCAATGCAGAGTAGGCGTATGGGACATATATGGCCACCAGATTGCTGGAATTGGAAAAGGGGCAACGCCTCCTCTGTGAGGGTTTAATTTTTCAGGCCTATCAGAAGGGCTTGAGAGGGGAGCTTACTGCTACAACCAATCTAGCAGATGAAGCCACTCCTCCTCCTCCTCCTCCTGCCCCAAGTATACCACCAGAGGCCCAGCCTCCAAGGAAGGCTGCAGCGAAGCGTGGAGGGAAGGCTGCAGAGAAGCGTGCAGGGAAGGCTCCACGGAAGACTCGAAAGTGATTGCCTGGTTTCTGTCTGGTCTGACTGTGCTCCCTGTGCTCCCTAGTCACAAGATACCAATTTTCTTGTCCTAAAACTTGATGTGTGTCCTGGGGGACGAAAGGCTTCACAGATTCTAAAAGTGTCTACAGTGTTGCCTTCCTAATTTTTGGTTAACCCAAATAAATGGATTTTTTAGTTACCTTACATTATTGACTATGTGTTTTGAGTCCAAAATGACATTTTGTTTGGGAGTAGGCAGGTACAGGTCAAAAAGACTATGGGGTTGATTTAAAAAAAGCAAATAGACTGTGCACTTTGCAGAGGGCAGTTGCCCTCTGCAAGTGCAATTGCTCCAGAGCTTAGGGAATGAGGTAAGGCTTGACTTTGCAAAGAGTACCCAATCCTGTGCAAGGAAAATTAAAAAATCAGCATTTTTGCTTGCACATGATTGGAGGATGGAAGTCAGCAGAGCTTCTGCTCATTTACTAAGCTCTGGAGCAACTGCTCTTGCAGAGGGCAAAGTGCACAGTCTTTTTCCCTTTAGTAAATCAACCCCTATGTGTGTTTTTTTCCAAAAGGCTAAATCATTTCTAAAATCAAGTGCAAAGTACTAGTGAAAAGTGCACTTTAGAAATTGCACTGCAAGTGCACTTGTTGGAAGTGCAGTCGCTGAAAATCTGAGGGGAAGAGCTGAAATGAGGGGAAGCTCTGCTGATTTTATCATACAATCATGTGCAAGAAAAAGGTTTTTTTTGTGTTCCTTGCATGTGCCCTTCGGATCCACAGCGAAGGCACTTCAAAATGCTCTTTCTGTGCAATTCCAAGTAGAATTTGCACTTGTAGTGAAAAATGAATTTGCCTTTGGAAAATAAACCCCCTATGTCTAATTAACAAGGGACACCAACCTCATTAAGGTTCATTAAAACAACACAAAATATTATGGTTATTGTGGTAACTTGAAACTACAAAAAAAAAATTAAAAAAAAAATGTTTGTATAATTTAGCACACATTGTAAAATTAAATAGTGTTTAAATAGTGTTTAAATCTAAAAAAAAAAAATGAGTCAAAAAATCTAATTTAATACTTTATTTATGGAGATCTGGCTTTTTAAAAATATCATATTAGTCATGGCATGAGATTAAATCATGAAGAAAGTACTTTGTGAGAGCTCTGTGTGAATAAAAAGCAACAAAACAACTTCATTCCTCTTGCATTATAAAGAAAAAAAAAAACGCTGTATTAAAAGATCACAGAAGAGGAATGTGCTAGCTTCAATACGAAGGCCAGTTTTACCAGACCGAGCGCTTCCGTCTTGTAATTGCTTCAGAACATGCGTCAGTTTGAGTTCGTCGGACTAGCACACAGACGACCAGTTTGTCCGCTAGAAAGAAGAGTCCGTCGGATAGATTTAAAACATGTTTCAAATCTAAGTCCGTCCAACTTTTGAGCGAAGTCCGCTGGAGCCCACACATGATCGAATTGTCCAACGAAATCCAGTACGCCGGACCAAGTCTGCCATACAGTCCGCTCGTGTGTACGCGGCATAAGGCTAAAAAGCTCAGCTAACTAAAATGAAAAAAAGGGGAGGACAAAAGAGTCCTGAATACTTACCGAAAACAAGGCTATTTTCACAGCTGTTCTCAAGGGTTTTTATAAAGCCCCCTGCAGTCACATTAAGGCAGTGAAGGATGACCCTCACTTTGGATGTTGCCCACCCGGCCCCTTGGGGTTCTGTGGGTATGTTGCAATAATCCTTGATTGATGTTACTTCCATCTTTGTTGGGACTAATTGGTTGGGGGAGATTGCATTTGTCTAATCCCTTTGCATTCATGGTAGTAGCGTGCACAACATTGTTTATTATTATAATTTGTATATTATGTTATATTAATATGAGATTCTCTTTTTATAGAATTACAACCTGTTATATCCCCTGAAGAAGCCAATGTTTTGGCGAAACTAGTAGGGACAATTTGATTGATTTTTTCCATCCACTGGTTGTAAACATCTGCCAATGCTCCATTTTGTACCTTATATTTTGTATGAATTGTAATTTTTTTTAATTTTTGTAATAAATTTAATTAATTTTTTTATTTGTATTGCTGTATTCTTGGCACTGCATTAATACCATTACCTAGTCCCCTGCTTCTATCTATATCTTGCAGGGATGAGGTGCCCTATCTAATCTGAGACACACATACCACCACATTCTCTTTTTTTTTTCCATATGGCATTAAACTTGCAGTAACGCGATGAAATATACAGCATTAAACTTGCAGTAATGCACAGAACTGTGCGGTGTTAAACTTGCAGTAACACACAGAACTATATGGCATTAAACTTGCAGTAATGCAATGAAATATACAGTGTTAAACTTGTAGTAACACAATTAAATATATGGCATTAAACTTGTAATAATGCAATAAAATATACAGCGTTACATTTTCAGTAATGCAATGAAACATTAAACGTACAGTAACACAATAAAATATACAGCATGAAACTTGCAGTAACGCAATTCAAATAATGATGTTAAACTTGCAGTAATGCAATGAAATATACAGCATTAAACTTGAAATAATGCATAGCACTATAAAGCGATAAACTTACAGTAATGCAATGAAATATACGGCGCTAAACTTGCAGTATCACAATGAAATATACACCGTTTAACTTGCAGAGAACTTGCACAGAACTATATGGCGTTAAACTTGCAACTGAAATATACTGCCTTAAGTGTGCAGTAATGCCCAGAAATGTACTGCATTAAATGGCACATAACACATTGAAATATACGGCATTAAACGTGCAGTAATGCACTGAACTGTACATCGTTAAACATGCAAGAACGCAACTGAAATATACTGCCTTAAGCGTGAACTAGCGCACAGAAATGTATTGCGTTAAATGGCACGTAATGCACTGAAATATACGGCGTTCAACTTGCAGTAACGCAATAAAATATACTGTGTTGAACGGTCACTACACTTACACTGACTGAACTATTCCTACATTCAGACTAATGTAAAGATGAATGGTCACACTACACTCACAATGACTGAACTATCCCTACATTTACACTAATGTAAAGATGAATGGTTGCACCTCACTCACACTGAACTGTCCCTAGATGCACACTAAACCGATATTCCACACTGACAATAGAATCAGAATAGCACACTATAACACTCTAATAGGGAGTCGAACACCCCCCGGTTTGGTTCACATCAAGAACATGCAAACAGGCAAAAAATTTGTTCAAACACGCAAACATTGTTAAAGTCTATGGGACATGAACATGAATAACCCAATTAAATATATGGTGTTAAACTTGCAGTGATGCAATGAAATATATGACGTTAAACTGACAGTAAAGCAAATAAATAAATGGCAATAAACTTGCAATAACACAATGAAATATACAGCGTTAAAGTTGCAGTGACACAATGAAATATACAGCATTAAACTTGCAGAGAACTTGCACTGAACTATATGGCGTTAAACTTGAAATAACGCAATGAAATATACAGCGTTTAACTTGCAGTACCGCAAAGAAACATACGTTGTTAAACTTGTAGTAATGCAATGAAATATATGATGTTAAACTTGCAGTAACACAAATAAATGTATGTCATTAAACTAGCAGTAACATACAGAACTATATGGCGCTAAACTTGCATTAATGCACAGAACTATACAGCATTAAACTTGCAGTAACGCACAGTACTATATGGCGTTAAACTTGCAGTAATGCAATTAAATATACAATGTTAAACTTGCAGTAACGCACAGAACTATACAACGTTAAAATTGCAGTAATGCACAGAACTATATGGTGTTAAACTTGCAGTAAAGCAATGAAATATACCGCATTAAAATTGCAGAGAACTTGCACTGAACTATATGGCATTAAACTTGAAATAATGCAATGAAATATAAAGCGTTAAACTTGCAGTGACGCAATGAAGTATACAACGTTAATCTTGCAGTAACGCAATGAAATATATAACGTTAAACTTGAGTAATTCAAATAAATCTATGGCATTAAACTTGCAGTAACGCAATTAAATATACAGTGTTAAACTTGCAGTAATGTAATGAAATATTTGCGTTAAACTTGCAGTAACACAATAAAATATACAGCATTAAATTTGCAGTAATGCAATGAAATATACAGCATTAAACTTGCAGTAATGCACAGAACTATATGGCGTTAAACTTGCAGTAATGCAATGAAATACACAGCGTTAAACTTGCAGTAAAGCACAGAACTATGTGGCGCTAAACTTGCATTAACACAATGAGAACTTGCACTGAACTCTATGGCATTAAACTTGAAATAACGCAGTGAAATATACAGCGTTAAACTTGCAGTAATGCAATGAAATATACAGCGTTAAACTATGGCGTTAAACTTGCATTTTGGCATTAAACTTGCAGTAATGCAATAAAATAAAGAGTGTTAAACTTGCAGTAAAGCACAGAACTATATGGCGCTAAACTTGCATTAACACAATGAGAACTTGCACTGAACTCTATGGTATTAAACTTGAAATAACGCAATGAAATATACAGCGTTAAACTTGCAGTAATGCAATGAAATATACAGCGTTAAACTTGCAGTAACGTAATGAAATTATAAAGCGTTAAACTTGCAGGAAACAATGAAATGAATGACGTTAAACTTGCATTAACACACAGAACTTTATGGCATTAAACTTACAGTAACGCAATGAAATATATAGCATTAAACTTTCATTAATGCAATGAAATATACAGTGTTAAACTTGCAGTAATGAACAGAACTATACAGCGCTAAACTTGCACTAATGTAATGAAATATATGATGTTAAACTTGCAGTAATGCACAGAACTATATGGCGTTAAACTTGCAGAAACACAATGAAATATACAGAATTAAACTTGCAGTAACACACAGAACTATATGGTGTTAAACTTGCAGTCACACAATGAAATATACAGCGTTAAATTTGCAGTAATGTAATGAAATATATGGCATTAAACTTGCAGTAATGCACAGAACTATACCGCTTTAAATTTGCAGTAACGCACAGAACTATACTGCGCTAAACTTGAACTAATGCAATGAAATATACGGCGTTAAATTTGCAGTAACGCAATGAAATATATGGCATTAAACTTGCAGTAACACAATGAAATATACGGCATTAAACTTGCAGTAACACACAGAACTATATGGCATTAAACTTGCAGTAACGCAATGAAATATATGGCGTTAAACTTGCACTAATGCAATGAGATATACGGCGTTAAACTTACAGAACGCAATGAAATATACAGCATTAAACTTGCAATAACACAATAAAATATTTCAGCATTAAATTTGCAGTAACGCAATGAAATATACAGCATTAAACTTGCAGTAATGCACAGAATTATACAGCATTAAACTTGCAGTCACACAAAGAACTATATGGCGCTAAACTTGCAGTAACGCAATAAAATATATGGTGTTAAACTTGAAGTATTGTAATTAAATATATGGCCTTAAACTTGCAGTATTTCAATGAAATATACAATGTTAAACTTGCAGTAATGCACAGAACTATATAGCGTTAATTTTGCAGTAACACACAGAACGATATGCCGTTAAATTTGCAGTCATGCAAAGAAATATACAGCGTTAAACTTGCAGTAATGTAATGAAATATATGCGTTAAACTTGCAGTAACACAATAAAATATACAGCATTAAATTTGCAGTAATGCAATGAAATATACAGCATTAAACTTGCAGTAACGCACAGAACTATACAGTTAAACTTTCAGTAATGCACAGAACTATATGGCGTTAAACTTGCATTTTGGCATTACACTTGCAGTAATGCACAGAACTATACGGCGTTAAACATGCAGCAACGCAATGAAATATACAGCGTTAAACTTGCAGTAATGCAATGAAATATACAGCGTTAAACTTGCACTAACGCAATTAAATATACAGCGTTGAACTTACAGAACGCAATGAAATATACAGCATTAAACTTGCAGTAATGCAATTAAATATATGCTGTTAAACTTGCAGTAATGCAATAAAATATACAGCATTAAATTTGCAGTAACGCAATGAAATATATGGCATTAAACTTGCAGTAACACAATGAACTATATGGCGTTAAACTTGCATTTTGGCATTAAACTTGCAGTAATGCAATAAAATAAAGAGTGTTAAACTTGCAGTAAAGCACAGAACTATATGGCGCTAAACTTGCATTAACACAATAAGAACTTGCACTGAACTGTATGGCATTAAACTTAAAAAGACGCAATGAAATATACAGCGTTAAACTTGCAGTAACACAACGAAATATACAGCGTTAAACTTGCAGTAACGCAATAAAATATAAAGCGTTAAACTTGCTGTAACACAATGAAATAAATGACAAACTTGCATTAACACACAGAACTTTATGGCATTAAACTTACAGTAATGCAATGAAATATACAGCATTAAACTTTCAGTAACGCAATGAAATATACAGTGTTAAACTTGCAGTAATGCAATAAATTTATGGCGTTAAACTTGCAGTAACACAATAAAATATACAACACTAAATTTGCAGCAATGCAATGAAATATACGGCATGAAACTTGCAGTAATGCACAGAACTATACAGGTTTAAACTTGCAGTAATGCACAGAATTATACTACATTAAACTTGCAGTAACGCAATGAAATATACAGTTTTAAACTTGCAGTAATGAACAGAACTATACAGTGCTAAACTTGCACTAATGTAATGAAATATATGACGTTAAACTTGCAGTAATGCACAGAACTATACGGTGTTAAACTTGCAGAAATGCAATGAAATATACAGCGTTAAACTTGGAGTAACACACAGAACTATATGGTGTTAAACTTGCAGCAACACAATGAAATATATGGCGTTAAATTTGCAGTAATGCAATGAAATATATGGCATTAAACTTGCAGTAATGCAACAGAACTATACCACTTTAAATTTGCAGTAACGCACAGAACTATACTGTGCTAAACTTGAACTAATGAAATGAAATATATGGCGTTAAACTTGCAGTAATGCACAGAACTATACGGCGTTAAACATGCAGCAACGCAATGAAATATACAGCGTTAAACTTGCAGTAATGCAATGAAATATACAGCGTTAAACTTGCACTAACGCAATTAAATATACAGCGTTGAACTTACAGAACGCAATGAAATATACAGCATTAAACTTGCAGTAATGCAATTAAATATATGCTGTTAAACTTGCAGTAATGCAATAAAATATACAGCATTAAATTTGCAGTAACGCAATGAAATATATGGCATTAAACTTGCAGTAACACAATGAAATATATGGCGTTAAACTTGCATTAACGCAATGAGATATACGGCGTTAAACTTACAGAAAGCAATGAAATATACAGCATTAAACTTGCAGTAATGCAATTAAATATATGACGTTTAACTTGCAGTAATGCAATAAAATGTACAGCATTAAATTTGCAGTAACGCAATTAAATATACGGTGTTAAACTTGCAATAATTCACAGAACTATACAGCGATAAACTTGCAGTATCGCAATGAAATATACAGCATTAAATGTACAGTAACGCAATGTAATATATGACGTTTAACTTGCAGTAATGCAATAAAATGTACAGCATTAAATTTGCAGTAACGCAATGAAATATACAGCATTAAACTTGCAGTAATGTACAGAACTATACAGCATTAAACTTGCAGTAACACAAAGAACTATATGGCGCTAAACTTGCAGTAACGCAATAAAATATACGAGGTTAAACTTGAAGTAGTGCAATTAAATATATGGCATTAAACTTGCAGTATTTTAATAAAATATACAATGTTAAACTTGCAGTAATGCACAGAACTATACAGCATTAATTTTGCAGTAACGCACAGAACGATATGGCATTAAATTTGCAGTCATGCAATGAAATATACAGTGTTAAACTTGCAGAGAACTTGCACAGAACTATATGGTATTAAACTTATAATAACCCAATGAAATATATGGTTTTAAACTTGCAGTAATGCAAATAAATATATGGCATTAAACTTGCAGTAATGCATTGAAATATACAGCATTAAACTTGCAGTAATGCACAGAACTGTACGGCGTTAAACTTGCAGTAACACACAGAACTATATGGCATTAAACTTGCAGTAAATGCAATGAAATATACAGTGTTAAACTTGCAGTAACACAATTAAATATATGGCGTTAAACGTAGTAATGCAATGAAATATGCAGCAATAAAATTGCAATAAAGCACAGCCCTATATAGCGCTAAACTTGCAGTAATGCAATGAAATATACGGCGCTAAACTTGCAGTAATGCAATGAAATATACAGCATTTAACTTGCAGAGAACTTGCACAGAACTATATGGTGTTAAACTTGCAACTGAAATATACTGCGTTAAGCGTGCAGTAATGCCAAGAAATGTACTGCGTTAAATGGCATGTAACACATTGAAATATACAACATTAAACTTGCAGTAATGCACTGAACTGTACAGCATTAAACATGCAAGAACACTACTGAAATATATTGTCTTAAGCATGAACTAACGCACAGAAATGTACTGCGTTAAATGGCACATAACACACTGAAATATATGGCGTTCAACTTGCAGTAACGCAATAAAATATGCCGTGTTGAATGGTCACTACACTCACACTGACTGAACTATTCCTACATTCACACTAATGTAAAGATGAATGGTCACACTACACTCACAATGACTGAACTATCCCTACATTTACACTAATGTAAAGATGAATGGTTGCACCTCACTCACACTGAACTGTCCCTAGATGCACACCTAACTGATATTCCACGCTGACAATAGTATCAGAATAGCACACTATAACACTCTAATAGGGATGAGCGAACACCCCCGGTTTGGTTCGCATCCCGAACATGCGAACAGGCAAAAAATTTGTTCAAACACGTGAACACTGTTAAAGTCGACGAACATGAATAATCAAAAGTGCTAATTTTAAAGGCTTATAGGCAATTTATTGTCATAAAAAGTGTTTGGGGATCTGGGTCCCAGGGGACATGTATCAATGCAAAAACAAGTTTTAACCACTTGCCGACCGCCTCACGCAGATATACTGTGGCAGAATGGCACGGGCAGGCAAAATCACATACCTGGTACGTGATCTGCCTCCCACGGACGGGGGGTCAGCATTTGTTCCCGGGTGATCAGAGGTGAGGGGGAGGCCATCCATTCGTGGCCACCCCCTCGCAATCGCTCCCGGCGAATGAAATCCTGTGATGTCATCTCTCCTCGAGCCGGTCTTTTCCTTCCGGCGCCGAAGAGAGAAGACATCAATGTGAGTTTGCACAACACTACACTTTCAGTAGAACACGTAGACACACTTTTCACCCCCCCAGTCACCCCCGATCACCCCCCCAGTACCCCCTGTCACAGTGACACCAATAGCAGTTTTTTTTTGCATTGGTGTCAGTTTGTGACAGTTATAAGTGTTAGGGCAGTTAGGGTTAGCCCCCTTTAGGTCTGGGGTACCCCCTTTTAGGTCCAGGGTACCCCCCTAACCCCCCCTAATAAAGGTTAACCCCTTGATCACCCCCCGTCACTAAGCAATCGTTTTTCTGACACAGGTGATGCTAGTTAGGGAGGTAAGTATATAGGTTCACCGTCAGCGTTTTATAGCGACAGGGACCCCCATATACTACCTACTAAAGGTTTTAACCCCCTGATTGCCCCCTAGTTAACCCTTTCACCAGTGATCACTGTATAAGTGTTACAGGTGACGCTGGTTAGTTAGATTGTTTATTATAGTTTATTATAGTTTTAGGGCACCCGCCATTTATTACCTTATAAAGGTTTAACCCCCTAATCGCCCAGCGGTGATATAAGTTACATTTTTAGGGTCAGATAAGGTCTGCGTTGCCCCAGGCAGTGTCAGTTTAGCGCCAGTACCGCTAACACTCATGCACGCAGCATACACCTCCCTTAGTGCTATAGTACCTGAACGGATCGATATCTGATCCGATCAGATCGATACTAGCATCCCCAGCAGTTTAGGGTTCCCAAAAACGCAGTGTTAGCAGGATCAGTGGGATACCTGCTAGCACCTGCATTTTGCCCCTCGGCCCAGCCCTGCCCAGCCCACCCAAGTGCAGTATCGATCGATCACTGACACTTACAAAACACTAAGCACACATAACTGCAGCGTTGGCAGAGTCAGGCCTGATCCCTGCGATCGCTAACAGTTTTTTGGTAGCGTTTTGAATCAGTCACTAACAGTCAGGAGCTTTTTTGCCTGTGAGTCTCACTAGTGTACCCCTAAATTTAGAGCCCAAAATGGCAAATCGAAGGTACACTAGTGAAGAGGCCTACACGTTTCTGAGCATGACAGATAGTGAAGAGGAAGTCACTCATCTGTCAGATTCAGGCTCAGAATACGATCCTGTAGACGACAGCGGCTCCATGACAGATAGCTCTGACGATGGAGTTGTGGTCCCTGCCAAGGTCAGGCGTACCAGACCCCAATCTTCTTCTTCTGTCCTTGAAGTGCAAGAACCGCAGGGCTCTCATATGGAGCAGAGCAGTACTAGCACCGCTATTCCTTCTGGTGAACTGGCAAGCACTAGTAAGCACTAGTAAGCCTAGTACACCCTGGTCGTACATCCAGCACTGCAGTATCACGTGGTGACGTGGCGAGTCCCATAAGTGCAGTTCAAGCTGGCGAGGTGGCAAGCACAAGTAGTGTCCCGCTGCCACCAAGAAGACGAACATAGGCCCATCGTGCCCATAGTGCCCTTCCTGCTGCATTCGCCAATCCGAATTGGGTACCCACCACTTCTGCAGCACCCGTACTTCCCCCATTCACTGGCCAACCCGGAATTCAGGTGGAAACAGTTGATTTTATGCCACTTGATTTTTATTCACTGTTTTTTACTGAAGATCTCTATAGATCTATTGTGGACCAAAGCAATTTATACGCTGGTCAACACATCGCCACTATTCCCCAGTCCTCCCTTGCCAGAGATTGGAGACCAATTACGGTCTCTGAATTTAAGATCTTTCTGGGCCTTTCCCTCGACATGGGCATAAATAAAAAGAGTGAGTTGCGGTCATATTGGTCCACTGACCCAATTTACCATATGCCCGTGTTCTCTGCCTCCATGACCAGGGCACGATATGAGCAGATTTTGCGGTTCATGCACTTCAACAACAATTAACTCTGTCGTCCTCGTGGAGACCCTGAATACGATCGGCTCTACAAGATTCGGTCCCTCGTAAACCACTTCAACCAACGTTTTGCAGACTTGTTTACTCTCCATCAATTTGTCTGCGTTGATGAGTCCCTGATTAAATTTTCTGGCCGCTTGTCATTCAAACAGTACCTTCCCAGCAAGTGTGCCAGATACGGGGTCAAGATGTATAAGCTCTGTGACATGGCCACAGGTTATACATGTAGTTTTATGGTTTACGAGGGCAAAGATAGTCACATAGAGCCGACAAACTGCCCTGACTACATAGGAAGTGCTGGCAAGATAGTGTGGGACTTGGTGTCACCCTTATTCAGAAAGGGGTACCACTTGTACGTGGACAATTATTACACGAGCGTGCCACTTTTTAGTCACCTTTTTGATCATCAGATTGGAGCATGTGGCACCGTGCGACCTAATCGCCGGGGCTTTCCCCAGCGGTTTGTAGATTCCCGTCTTAGGCTGGGGGAGAGAGCCTGCTTGCAGTGTAATAATTTGCTCACTATGAAGTGGAGGGGCAAAAGAATGTTTTCGTTCTTACCTCCCTTCATGCAGACACGACGGTCCAAATTACTACAGCGACTGGTGTTGTGGAGAAACCCCTCTGTGTCCACAAATATAACCAAAATATGGGAGGGGTGGACCTCAACGACCAGTTGTTGGCGCCGTACCTAGTTGCCCGTAAGGCCAGACGCTGGTACAAAAAAGTGTCTGTTTATTTATTTCAATTGGCTTTGCTGAATGCTTATGTGCTATACAGAGCTTCAGGACGGACTGGATCCTTCCTTAAATTCCAGGAAGAGATCTTCAGAGCCCTTCTGTTTCCAGACGGTGCTCCACCTCACCTTCCCCAACCAAATGCAGTAAGCCGGCTGCATGAGAGGCATTTTCCGTATGTCCTCTCGAGTACCCCTACCCAACGAGCCCCCCAAAGAAGATGTAGTGTCTTCAGCAAGCGTGGATATAGGCGTGACACCCGGTATTATTGTCCCTCCTATCCTGACAATCCTGGTCTTTGCATTGTTGAATGTTTTGAACGCTACCATTCACTAGTTGAGTATTAGCGTAGGGTACAGCACTGCACAGACTAGGCACACTAACATAGGTTCTCCCAAGATACCATCGCTTTTTGAGAGACCCGAATCTGGTACCAGTTACAAAAGTTATAGTTACAAAAAAAATTGTAAAAAAAAAAAGTAAAAAAAATAAAAACACAAAAAATAAAATAAAAAAAAACAAAAATAGTTGTAGTTTTATTGTTCTCTCTCTCTCTCTCTCTCTCTCTCTCTCTCTCTCTCTCTCTCTCTTCTCTCTCTATTGTTCTGCTCTTTTTTACTGTATTCTATTCTGCAATGTTTTATTGTTGTTATGTTTTACCATGTTTGTATTTCAGATATACAATTTTTTTATACTTTACTGTTTACTGTGTTTTATTGTTAATGATTTTTTTGTTTTCAGGTATGCCATTCAGCTGCAGAGTGGATTTATTTATTTTGACAGCAACAGCGTTTGCTCCCACGATACATAAAGCCGTGACTCCAGCGCTGTCAGAGGTGATTTCACCACCACAGTTACATACTTCAGCATATATGCTGAAGCAAGGGGGGGCAGCAGTGGGTGGAGGAGCGATTCGCTCCTGCTTTTTGCGGGAGGATGCCCCCTTGCTTCGGCATATATATATTTTAAGCACAGGATGTGTTTAAATGTTTTATTTTTTACTATTTTTTTTGTATTTGCTTTGCAGGTATGGTAAGTCTTACTGTTATACTGTAATGTTACGTTGTTTTATTGTTAACCATCATTTGCTTAGCAGGTACGCCATTCAGCTGCAGAGCGGATTTATTTATCTTGACAGCAACAGCGTTTGCTCCCACGATACATAAAGCTGTGACTCCAGCACTGTCGGAGGTGATTTCACCACCACAGTTACATACTTCAGCATATATGCAGAAGCGTGGGGGCAGCAGTGGGTGGAGGAGCGATTTGCTCTTACCTTTTGCGGGAGGATGCCCCCATGCCTCGGCATATATAAACGGTGCATGTATGCCCATCCTTAGAAGTGGGTGGATGAAGGGAGGTATTCTAATGGTGGGCATACCCACTGATCAATATCTTTTTTTCGTTCAGCCCACAGGCTGCATGAAAAAAAAGTTTACAATATATGCCCAACAAGGACCAGCAACGTACTGGTATGTTGCTGGACTTTGAGTGGTTATACCAGAATGATGCCTGCATTTTTAGGTATCATCTTGGTATCATTCTTTTCAGCCAGCGGTCGGCTTTCATGTAAAAGCAATCCTAGCGGCTAATTAGCCTCTAGACTGCTTTTACAAGCAGTGGGAGGGAATGCCCCCCCCACCGTCTTACATGTTTTTCTCTGGCTCTCCTGTCCCAACAGGGAACCTGAGAATTCAGCTGGTGATTCGCCCAGCTGACCATAGAGCTGATCAGAGACCAGAATGGCTCCAATCATCTCTATGGCCTAAGAAACCGGAAGCTACGAGCATTTCATGACTTCGATTTTGCCGGATGTAAACAGCGCCATTGGGAAATTGGGAAAGCATTTTATCACACCGATCTTGGTGTGGTCAGATGCTTTGAGGGCAGAGGAGAGATCTAGGTTCTAATAGACGCCAATTTTTTCAAAAAAGAGTACCTGTCACTACCTATTGCTATCATAGGGGATATTTACATTCCCTGAGATAACAATAAAAATGATTAAAAAAATAAAAAAATTAACAGAACAGTTTAAAAATAAGATAAAAAAGCAAAAAAAAAAAATAAAAAAAAAAAAAGCACCCCTGTCCCCCCCTACTCTCACGCAAAGGCGAACGCAAGCGTCGGTCTGGCATCAAATGTATACAGCAATTGCACCATGCATGTGAGGTATCACCGTGAAGGTCAGATCGAGGGCAGTAATTTTAGCAGTAGATCTCCTCTGTAAATCTAAAGTGGTAACCTGTAAAGGCTTTTAAAGGCTTTCAAAATGTATTTAGTTTGTCGCCACTGCACGTTTGTGCGCAATTTTAAAGCATGTCATGTTTGGTATCCATGTTCTCGGCCTAAGATCATCTTTTTTATTTCATCAAACATTTGGGCAATATAGTGTGTTTTAGTGCATTAAAATTTTAAAAAGTGTGTTTTTTCCCAAAAGAATGCGTTTGAAAAATCGCTGCGCAAATACTGTGTGAAAAAAAAATCACCCACCATTTTAATCTGTAGGGCATTTGCTTTAAAAAAATATATAATGTTTGGGGGTTCAAAGTAATTTTCTTGCAAAAAAAATAATTTTTTCATGTAAACAAAAAGTGTCAGAAAGGGCTTTTTCTTCAAGTGGTTAGAAGAGTGGGTGATATGCGACATAAGCTTCTAAATGTTGTGCATAAAATGCCAGGACAGTTCAAACCCCCCCAAATGACCCCATTTTGGAAAGTAGACACCGCAAGCTATTTGCTGAGAGGCATGTCGAGTCCATGGTATATTTTATATTGTGACACAAGTTGCGGGAAAAAGACACTTTTTTTTTTTTTTTTTTGCACAAAGTTGTCACTAAATGATATATTGCTCAAACATGCCATGGGCATATGTGAAATTACACCCAAAAATCCATTCTGTTTCTTCTCCTGAGTACGGGGATACCACATGTGTGAGACTTTTTGGGAGCCGAGCCGCGTACGGGACCCCGAAACCCAAGCACCGCCTTCAGGCTTTCTAAGGGCATAAATTTTTGATTTCACTCTTCACTGCCTATCACAGTTTCGGAGGCCATGAAATGCCCAGGTGGCACAAACCCCCCCAAATGACCCTATTTTGGAAAGTAGACACCCCAAGCTATTTGCTGAGAGGTATAGTGAGTATTTTGCAGACCTCACTTTTTTCACAAAGTTTTGAAAATTGAAAAAAGAAAAAAACATTTTCTTGTCTTTCTTAATTTTCAAAAACAAATGAGAGCTGCATAATACTCACCATGCCTCTCAGCAAATAGCTTGGGGTGTCCACTTTCCAAAATGGGGTCATTTGGGGGGGTTTGTGCTATCTTGGCATTTTATGGCCTTCGAAACTGTGATAGGTAGTGAGGAGTGAATCAAAAATGTACGCCCTTAGAAATCCTGAAGGCGGTGATTGGTTTTCGGGGCCCCGTACATGGCTAGGCTCCCAAAAAGTCCCACACATGTGGTATCCCCGTACTCAGGAAAATCAGCAGAATGTATTTTGGAGTTCAATTCCACATATGCCCATGGCCTGTGTGAGCAATATATCATTTAGTGACAACTTTGTGCAAAAAAAAAGTTTGTCATTTTCCTGCAACTTGTGGCAAAATATAAAATATTCCATGGACTCAACATGCCTCTCATCAAATAGCTTGGGGTGTCTATTTTCCAAAATGGGGTCATTTGGGGGTGTTTTGTGCCATCTTGGCATTTTATGGCCTTCAAAACTGTGATAGGTAGTGAGGAGTGAAATCAAAAATTTACGCCCTTAGAAATCCTGAAGGTGGTGCTTGGTTTTGGGGCCCCGTACGCGGCTAGGCTCCCAAAAAGTCCCACACATGTGGTATCCCCGTACTCAAGAGAAGCAGCAGAATGTATTTTGGGGTGTAATTCCACATATGCCCATGGCATGTTTGAGCAATATATCATTTAGTGACAACTTTGTGCAAAAAAGAAAAAAAAAACGTTTGTAATTTTCCCACAACTTGTGTCAAAATATAAAATATTCCATGGACTCAACATGCCTCTCAGCAAATAGCTTGGGGTGTCTACTTTCCAAAATGGGGTCATTTGGGGGGGTTGTGCCATCTTGGCATTTTATGGCCTTCAAAACTGTGATAGGTAGTGAAGAGTGAAATCAAAAATGTATGCCCTTAGAAATCCTGAAGGCGGTGCTTGGATTTTGGGGCCCCGTACGCGGCTAGGCTCCCAAAAAGTCCCACACATGTGGTATCCCCATACTCAGGAGAAGCAGCAGAATGTATTTTGGGGTGTAATTCCACATATGCCCATGACATGTTTGACCAATATATCATTTAGTGACAACTTTGTGCAAAAAAAAAAAATTGTCTTTTTCCCGCAACTTGTGTCACAATATAAAATATTCCATGGACTCGACATGCCTCTCAGCAAATAGCTTGGGGTGTCTACTTTCCAAAATGGGGTCATTTGGGGGGGTTTGAACTGTCCTGGCATTTTATGCACAACATTTAGAAGCTTATGTCGCACATCACCCACTCTTCTAACCACTTGAAGAAAAAGCCCTTTCTGACACTTTTTGTTTACATGAAAAAAATTATTTTTTTTGCAAGAAAATTACTTTGAACCCCCAAACATTATATATTTTTTTAAAGCAAATGCCCTACAGATTAAAATGGTGGGTGTTTCATTTTTAGGAATCCTGAAGGCGGTGCTTTCGGGGCCCCGTACGCAGCTAGGCTCCCAAAAAGTCTCACACATGTGGTATTCCCATACTCAGGAGAAGCAGCTAAATGTATTTTGGGGTGCAATTCCACATATGCCCATGGCCTGTGTGAGCAATATATCATTTAGTGACAACTTTTTGTAATTTTTTTTTTTTTTGTCATTATTATGCACTTGGGACAAAAAAAGAATTTTGGATGGGCTCAACATGCATCTCAGCAATTTCCTTGGGGTGTCTACTTTCCAAAATGGGGTCATTTGGGGGGGTTTGTACTGCCCTGCCATTTTAGCACCTCAAGAAATGAGATAGGCAGTCATAAACTGAAAGCTGTGTAAATTGCAGAAAATGTACCCTAGTTTGTAGACGCTATAACTTTTGTGCAAACCAATAAATATACGCTTATTGACATTTTTTTTACCAAAGACATGTGGCTGAATACATTTTGGCCTAAATGTATGACTAAAATTGAGTTTATTTGATTTTTTTTATAACAAAAAGTAGAAAATATCATTTTTTTTCAAAATTTTCAGTCTTTTTCCGTTTATAGCGCAAAAAATAAAAACCGCAGAGGTGATCAAATACCATCAAAAGAAAGCTCTATTTGTGGGAAGAAAAGGATGCAAATTTCGTTTGGGTACAGCATTGCATGACTGCGCAATTATCAGTTAAAGTGATGCAGTGCCAAATTGTAAAAAGTGCTCTGGTCAGGAAGGTGGTAAATCCTTCCGGGGCTGAAGTGGTTAAAAGCAGCCGTTTATATTATTATAATGTGGTATATTCCTTATTATTACTTATAGGATGTGAATAATGTAATTAAATTTTCAATAAAATCAGAGTTGAAAACATAAAAACAGCCGTTTATTCAGGAGCAGTGATTTTAATGCTTAAAGTGAAACAATAAAAGTGTAATATTCCTTTTAATTTCGTACCTGGCGGGTGTCTATAGTATGCCTGTAAAGTGGTGCATGTTTCATATGTTTAGAACAGTTTGAGTGCAAAATGACATTTCTAGAGGAAAAAAGTCATTTAAAAATACTTGTGGCTATAAAGAATTGTCAGTCCCGGCAATACACATAAAAGTCATTGAAAAAAACGTCAATGGGATTCCCCCACAAGGGAACCCCAAACCAAAATTTTAATAAAAAATGCGTGGGGGTCCCCCCAAATTCCATACCAGGCTCTTTAGGTATGGTATAGATTTTAAGGGGAACCCCGCACCAAAATTTTTTAAAAAATGGCGTGGGGGTCCCCCAAAAATCCATACCAGACCCTTATCCATGGACGCAACCTGGCAGGCCGCAGGAAAAGAGGGGGGACGAGAGAGCGCCCCCCTGAACCATAACAGGTCACATGCCCTCAACATTGGGAGGGTGCTTTGGGGTAGCCCCCAAAGCACCTTGTCCCCATGTTGATGGGGAGAAGGACCTCATACCCACAACCCTTGCCTGGTGGTTGTGGGGGTCTGCGGGCGGAGGGCTTATCGGAATCTGGAAGTCCCCTTTAACAAGGGGACCCCCAGATCCCGGCCTTTCCCCCTGTGTGAATTGGTAATGGGGTGCAAATGTACCCTTACCATTTCACAAAAAAGTGTCAAATATGTTAAAAAAGACAATAGCCGGTTTTTGACAATTCCTTTATTAATGTCTTCTTCTTTCCCCGCTTCTTCTTCCATCTTCTTCTTGTCTTCTTTCGGTGTTCTTCTTCTTCCTCCATCTTGTTCTTCTCCCGCTACTTCCTCTATCTTCCTCTGCTTTTTCCTCTGGTCTTCTTGTCTGGCATCTTTCTCTGGCTTCTTCTTCCCCACTTCATCCTCCAGATGATCCGTCTCAATGGGAGTCTCCTGCTGTGTGACGCTTCTGTTCTTGTGACAGCTCTTATATAATGGGGGGCGGGGCCACACAGTGACCCCGCCCCCTCTGACAAATGGGGACTTCCCTGTGGCTTTCCCCTGGTGTCAGAGGGGGGGTGGGGTCACCTGTTTACATAAACGGGTGACCCTGCCCCCTCTGACGCCCCAGGAAAGCCATAGGGATGTCCCTGTGCGTCAAAGGGGGCGGGGTCACTTGGGAACATCACGGTGTGGCCCCGCCCTTATTTATAAAAGAACTCTCACAAGAACAGAAGCGTCACACAGTGGGAGACTCCCATTGAGGCGGATCGTCTGGAGGACAAAGCGGGGAAGAAGAAGCAGGAGGAATATGCCAGAGGAGAAGACCAGAGGAAGATGTCGGAGGAGAATACTGGAAGATGAAGCAGAGGAAGTGTCAAGGGCATATCAGTGGCCATCGGGCGAATATGCATACACGCAGGGGCACGAAGGGCCTTTCCAGGGCAGTTCTGCTGAAATCTCCACGAGGGGGCGCTGGAGCACTCCTGCATGCGCCCGTTCACGCGTCCGCACGTGCGCACTCACGCCCGTTCGTGCTAGCGCTGTTTGGCGCCAAGGGCCCTTTAAAAGACTGTCAGATGCTTCTATCAGGTGCTGTTCGTCTGCAGCTCTGCACCTGAGTTCCTGTATCCTGCCTGTTGTTGTATTGCTAGTGACCCGGCTCCGTCTGACCATTCTCCTGTCTCCTATTTGACCCGGCCTGTCTGACCTCGCTTACATCTTGTGACCCGTTGCTGAACTCCTGCCTGCCTGACTATTCTTGGATTATCCCTCCTGCTATATACCTGCCTGATCTCCTGCCAAACGGACTGTCTGACTCTGCTTTGCCTGTGTCCTGTGACGCTGCTTCCAGCCTGCTCTACCAAGCTTCAGATTCTGCTGCTGCCGTATCATTCACCTGTCTGCCTACTGACCTGCATCAGCCTAACTGCATCCGCAGCTCAGCCATCCCGGAAGGGACGTCTTTCCAGTTCCAGTGTTTGCTTCTGTTGGAACCTGCATCAGGCCCTCCTACCCACTGTGCTCAGGAAACCACTGTTCCCACTTCCAGTGGCTCCTGAACCAGCATTTAAGAGAGGTCTCCTTCTACCAGTCGGGCTCAACTACCAGGTACCTAACAGTATGAACAGCCATGACTGCGCCCGCAGGAGAGACCTCTCCCATCAAGGAGATCTTTATGCACCTGGCTGCTCTCACCCAGGCAGTAAAGAATTTACAAGACAGTTACAACAGACTGGAGGGTCAAGTGCTGAACCTTAGTGGTCCTGGAGGTGTGGCCTCTGCCTCCACAGCTGCTCCAGCACAGGCTGCTGCACCACCCTCTGTGGTCATGCTTCCACCTGAACCAAGGGTCCCCATCCCTGAGAAGTTTTCTGGCGACCGAACCAAGTTTCTGGCCTTCCGCAGCACCTGTCAACTTTATTTTGCCCTACAGCCACGGACTTTTTCTTTGGAGGCTACTAAAGTGGGATTTGTCATATCCCTTCTCCTGGGGGAACCCCAGACCTGGGCCCACCGCCTGCTTGAAACCAATTCTGCACAGATCCAGTCTTTGCCTGCCTTTTTCAAAGCCATGGCCCAGTAGCATGAGGACCCTCAGCGGACTGCCACCGCTGAAGCAGCTTTGTTCGCGCTCCAGCTGGCCGAGGACTATGTTACGGACTTTCGATGCTGGAGCGCGGACACCCAATGGAACAACGCAGCTTTACATCATCAGTTCCGCATGGGACTGTCTGAGAGTCTTAAGGATGAGCTTGCCTGGGTAGGGATGCCTGATACCCTTGAAGAACTCATCACTCTTACCATCCAGATTGACCGACGCCTTCGTGAGCGCCAGTCTGAACGCTCTTCTCAGCAAACGCGCCCTATGTGGATGACTGCAAGAGTTCCGGTTCCTGCCTCCCGGTATCTATCTCCTGCCTGCCCAAGTCCAGTCACCCAGACACCTGATGCTCCCGAGCCAATGCAACTGGAACTTATGCGCTCTACCTTGCCCCCAGAAGAATGGGCGCGCAGACGCCAGCTAAACCTCTGTCTCTACTGTGGTGGGGCAGGCCACTATGTGAACAACTGTCCACTAAAGACTCGTAAGTGTTTTCCTTCTACTCCGGCCAGTGTATCTGCTTTAACCGCCAGTACCACTCAACTTGCTCTCCCTCCCTCATTACAGCTCCAGGGAAGAACAATCCAGGTCAACGCCATTATTGATTCTGGGGCCTGTAGCTGCTTTGTTGACTCTGCTTTCGCTACCCAACAAAACCTTCCCCTAAAGGACAAGACACACAGACTATCAGTTTTTCTGGCCGATGGGTCCCACATAAAATCAGGACAAGTCTCTCAAGAAACCCTTCCTTTGTCTGCCACCTGTTTATCTCAACACAAGGAGATCCTAACCCTGGACGTTATCTCATCTCCATTATTTCTGATCATTTTGGGCATGCCCTGGCTCCGGGCCCATAACCCTCATGTCAACTGGACCACGGGCGAGATCAAGTTCCGGTCACCCTACTGTCTAAAACATTGCTTACCTGAACCCGCTAAGTCTGCTGCTACTTTACTTTGTATGGACATTGACCAAGACCTGCTTCAAACCATACCAGAGGCCTATCAGGAATTTGCAGATGTGTTCAGCAAGAAGGGAGCCGACTCCCTGCCACCCCATCGTCCCTATGATTGTCCAATTGAGCTGCTTCCTGGGGCTGAGATTCCTTTCGGGCGCATCTTCCCGCTGTCCGAAAAGGAACAAGAGGCACTCAAGATATACATAAATGAAAACCTCGAAAAGGGCTTTATCCGACCTTCTACTTCAGCAGTTGGTGCCGGAATATTTTTTGTCTCCAAAAAAGATCAGACTCTTCGTCCATGTGTGTACTATCGGGAGTTAAACAAGGTTACGGTCAAAAACCGCTACCCGTTGCCCCTGATACCTGAACTGTTCCAGAAATTGAGGTCTGCCATCATCTTCACCAAGCTGGATCTGAGAGGGGCCTACAATCTGGTCTGCATTCGGGCCGGAGATGAATGGAAGACGGCTTTCCGGACCCGTTTTGGACACTATGAGTATCTGGTCATGCCCTTCGGCCTATGCAATGCTCCTGCCAAGTTCCAGCATCTGGTCAACGATGTGTTTATAGATTTCCTGGACATCTTCGTAATCGTCTATTTGGATGACATCTTAATCTTCTCCAGTTCACTCAGTCAACATAGGAAACATGTCCGTAGGGTCCTGGACCGTCTTCGTTTACACGGACTGTATGCTAAAGCAGAGAAGTGCGAATTTGAACAAGAGGAGATTCAGTTTCTGGGGTTAGTAATCTCCCCAACCGGCATCAAAATGGATCCTCAGAAGGTGTCCGCTGTGCTAGATTGGCCAGCTCCTCTGGACAAGAAGGGCGTGCAACGCTTCATTGGATTTGCACATTTTTATAGAAAGTTCATTAGGGGGTTTTCTGCCATCATCTACCCCATCACGCAGCTAACCAAGCAGAACTCTCGTTTCCACTGGAGCCCGGAGGCTCAGCGGGCCTTTGAAGAATTGAAGAAATGTTTCACTTCAGCTCCGATCCTTTGCCATCCTGACCCATCCTTACCTTTTATCCTGGAGGTTGATGCTTCCGAAGTGGCCGTGGGTGCTGTCATTTCTCAACGACAGGGCAACAAGGACCTGATGCACCCCATAGCTTTCTTTTCTAGAAAACTTTCACCGGCTGAGCGGAACTATGATGTGGGAGACCGGGAACTACTTGCTATCAAGACAGCGTTGGAAGAATGGAGGTACTTGTTAGAGGGCGCAGTCCATCCGGTACTGATATATATTGACCACAAGAACCTCGAATATTTAAGATCTGCTAAGAGATTAAAACCCCGACAGGCCCGAGGGGCTCTATTCTTTACACGGTTCTGTTTCCACATTAATTACCGGCCTGGATCTAAAAACGTAAAACCAGACGCGCTGTCACGCATGTTTGACAACCCTAAAGACCCTTCAGTACCTGACACTATTCTGCCGGCAAATAGCTTTCTACTTCTTCAAACGGATCTCCTGTCCATGATCAGAGAAGCATCACCAGAACCTTCAAGTCTCCAGGGATCCTCTTTAACATCTCGGGATGGATTATTGTGTAGAGGAAGTCAAATTTTCGTACCGGAGAGCGCCCGAGTCAAGGTGCTGACATTACTGCATGACAACCCACTTGCAGGACATTTTGGGGTCCGCAAGACCCTTGAGCTTGTGCAACGCACTTTCTGGTGGCCTAACCTGAAGGAATTCTGCAGGAAGTATGTGAACTCTTGTCCTGTCTGCATTCAGAATAAAACTCCCAGGAACAGAGCTTGGGGACTACTGAGACTGTTGCCTATACCAGATAGACCCTGGAGGATGATAGCAATGGACTTTATAGTTGAATTACCATGCTCTGAAGGATGTTTGGCGATCTTTGTGGTCATCGACCGGCTGTCCAAGATGGCCCACTTCGTACCCCTAAAAGGAACACCTTCTACTGCTGAAACGGCCCGTGTGTTCATCAAGAAGATTGTTAGGCTGCACGAGTCCCTGCAAATATAGTGTCCGATAGGGGGGTGCAGTTTACCTCGCGTTTCTGGAGAGCCCTATGTGAAATCTTGAAAATTGAACTAGCCCTGTCCTCAGCATACCATCCCCAAACAAATGGGCAAACTGAAAGGACAAACCAGACACTGGAGCAATACATTAGGTGCATCACATCTTTTGTGCAAGATGATTGGGTATCCCTGCTGCCCCTAGCGGAATTCGCCTATATTAATGCTAATCACTCTGCCACTGGTCAATCCCCTTTCTTTGCCAATTATGGTTTTCATGTATCTTTTTTACCAGATTTTCTTTCAGAGTCCTCAGTTCCAGAGGTCCAGGACACAGTGCAGTTCCTCAGCCATAGTAACCGGAAGTGGTATCCAAGGCACAAGCAGACAGCAAGAGGTTCTTTGATCAGAAAAGAAAAGGGGATCTAAACCTTCAGCTTGGTGATAAGGTATGGCTGTCTACTGATAATATTAGGTTGACATGTCCTTCCAAAAAGCTTGCTCCTAAATTTATTGGGCCCTTCCCCGTGAAAAGGAAAGTCAATGCGGTATCCTATGAACTGTGTTTACCTGACTCACTTAAAATCCACCCTGTGTTTCATGTGTCACTTTTGAAGCCTGCTGTAGATGATCCCTTTCCTGATAGGGGCACCAGAGTCCCTGAACCGGTTTTGGTGGACGGTAACGAGGAATATGAAGTGGAGGCCATCCTTGATTGCAGAAAGAGATCTGGGCAAGTACAGTTTTTGATTAAATGGAAGGGGTATGGTCCGGAAAATAACTCATGGGAACCTGACAGTAATGTTCACGCCAAACGTTTGATTCATGCCTATTTCTCTGCTCATCCTGAAAAGAAAAGTTATCTGGGCATCCGGAGGCTGCCCATAGGGAGGGGGCAATGTCAGGGGCATATCAGTGGCCATCGGGCAAATATGCGTGCACACAGGGGCACGAAGGGCCTTTCCAGGGCAGTTCTGCTGAAATCTCCACCAGGGGGCGTCTGTGCGCGCGCCCGTTCGCGATATCGCTGTTTGGCACCAAGGGCCCTTTAAAAGACTGTCAGATGCTTCTATCAGGTGCTGTTCGTCTGCAGCTCTGCACCTGAGTTCCTGTATCCTGCCTGTTGTTGTATTGCTAGTGACCCGGCTCCGTCTGACCATTCTCCTGTCTCCTATCCGACCCGGCCTGTCTGACCTCGCTTACATCTTGTGACCCGTTGCCGAACTCCTGCCTGACTATTCTTGGATTATCCCTCCTGCTATATACCTGCCTGATCTCCTGCCAAACGAACTGTCTGACTCTGCTTTGCCTGTGTCCTGTGACGCTGCTTCCAGCCTGCTCTACCAAGCTTCAGATTCTGCTGCTGCCGTATCATTCACCTGTCTGCCTACTGACCTGCATCCGCCTACCTGCATCCGCAGCTCAGCCATCCCGGAGGGACGTCTTTCCAGTTCCAGTGTTTGCTTCTGTTGGAACCTGCATCAGGCCCTCCTACCCACTGTGCTCAGGAAACCACTGTTCCCACTTCCAGTGGCTCCTGAACCAGCGTTTCAGAGAGGTCTCCTTCTACCAGTTGGGCTCAACTACCAGGTACCTAACAGGAAGATAGAGGAAGAAGCAAGGGAAGAACAAGATGGAGGAAGAAGAAGAAAACCGAAGGAAGACCAAAAGTGGATGGAAGAAGCGGGGAAAGAAGAAGACATTAGCCACTTGCCGACCGCCTCACGCAGATATACTGCGGCAAAATGGCACGGGCAGGCAAAATCATGTACCTGGTACGTGATCTGCCTCCCGCAGGCGGGGGGTCCGATCGGACTCCCCCCCCCCCGGTGCCCGAGGCGGTCGGCTTCTGTCCCGGAGTGATCATAAGTGAGGGAGAGGCCATCCATTCCTGGCCCCCCCTCGCGCTCCGTCCCAGCCAATGAAATCCTTCCTCTGCTGCTGTATAGTAAACAGCGACAGAGGAAGTGATGTCATCTCTCCTCGGCTCGGTATTTTCCGTTCTGGCACCGAGGAGAGAAGACATCAATGTAAGTGCACAACACACACATAGTAGAACATGCCAGGCATACTTTTCACCCCCCATCACCCCCTGATCACCCCCTGATCATCCCCTAATCACCCCCCGTCACAGTGACACCAAGAAGTTTTTTTTTCTGATTACTGCATTGGTGTCAGTTTGTGACAGTTAGTGTGGTAGGGCAGTTAGTGTTAGCCCCCTTTAGGTCTCGGGTTACCCCCCTAACCCCCCCAATAAAGTTTTAACCCCTTTATCACCCCCTGTCGCCAGTGTCACTAAGCGATCATTTTTCTGATCGCTGTATCAGTGTCACTGGTGATGCTAGTTAGGGAGGTAAATATATAGGTTCACCGTCAGCTTTTTATAGCGTCAGGGACCCCCATATACTACCTAATAAAGGTTTTAACCCCTTGATTGCCCCCTAGTTAACCCTTTCACCAGTGATCACCGTATAACTGTTACGGGTAATGCTGGTTAATTCGTTTATTTTTCATAGTGTCAGGGCACCCACCGTTCATTACCTAATAAAGGTTTAGCCCCCTGATCGCCCGGCGGTGATATAACTTAGGTTTTAGAGTCAGATAGGGTCTGTGTCAGCCCAGGCAGCGTCAGGTTAGCGCCAGTACTGCTAACACCCATGCACACAGCATACACCTCCCTTAGTGGTATAGTATCTGAACGGATCAATATCTGATCTGATCAGATCTATACTACCGTCCCCAGCAGTTTAGGGTTCCCATAAACGCAGTGTTAGCGGGATCAGCCCAGATACCTGCTAGCACCTGAGTTTTGCCCCTCCGCCCAGCCCACCCAAGTGCAGTATCGATCGATCACTGTCACTTACAAAACACTAAATGCATAACTGCAGCGTTCGCAGAGTCAGGCCTGATCCCTGCGATCGCTAACAGTTTTTTTGTAGCGTTTTGGTGAACTGGCAAGCACCAGCGGCCTAGTACACACTGGCCGTAGTCAAACCAGCACTGCAGTAACACTTTGTGATGTGGCGAATTCCATAAGTGCAGTCAAGCTGGTGAGGTGGCAAGCACAAGTAGTGTCCCACTGCCACCAAGAAGAAGACAAACACAGGCCCGTTGTGCCCATAATGCCCTTCCTGCAGCATTCTCCAATCCTAATTGGGAACCCACCACTTCTGCAGCACCCGTACTTCCCCCATTCACATCCCCAACCAAATGCAGTCGCCTGCATGAGAGGCATTTTCTTTATGTCCTCCCGAGTACCCGTACCCAACGAACCCCCCCAAAAAAGATGTCGTATCTGCAGCAAGCACGGATATAGGGGTGACACCCACTATTATTGTTCCTCCTGTCCTGACAATCCTGGTCTTTGCATTGGTGAATGTTTTGAACGCTACCATACATTAGTTGTATTAGCGTACAGCATTGCACAGACTAGGCCCACTTTCACAGGGTCTCCCAAGATGCCATCGCATTTTGAGAGACCCGAACCTGGAACCGGTTACAGTTACAAAAGTTACATTTACAAAAAAAAGTGTAAACAAAAAAAAAAAAAAAACCACAAAAAAATATATGAAATAAAAAAAAATAGTTGTCGTTTTATTGTTCTCTCTCTCTCTATTCTCTCTCTTTTGTTCTGCTCTTTTTTACTGTATTCTATTCTGCAATGTTTAATTGTTATTATGTTTTATCATGTTTGCTTTTCAGGTATGTAATTTTTTATACTTTACTGTTTACTGTGTTTTATTGTTAACCTTTTTTTGTCTTCAGGTACGCCATTCAGCTGCAGCGCGGATTTATTTATCTTGACAGTAACAGTGTTTGCTCCCCTGATATATAAAGCCGTGACTCCAGCGGAGGTGATACATGCTGAAGCATGGGGGCAGCAGGGGCATAGGAGCGATTTGCTCCTACCTTTTGCAGGAGGATGCCCCCATGCTTCGGCATATATAAATTGGGCATGTATGCCCATCATTAGAAGTGGGTGGATGAAGGGAGGTATTCTAATGGTGGGCATACCCACCGATCAATCTCTTTTTTTCGTTCAGCCCACAGGCTGCATAAAAAAAAGATTACAATACATGCCCAACAAGGACCAGCAACATACTGGTATGTTGCTGGACTTTGAGTGGTTATACCAGAATGATGCCTGCAGGTTTAGGTATCATCTTGGTATCATTCTTTTCAGCCAGCAGTCGGCTTTCATGTAAAAGCAATCCTAATTCGCCTCTAGACTGCTTTTACAAGCAGTGGGAGGGAATGCCCCCCCACCGTCTTCCATGATTTTCTCTGGCTCTCCTGTCCCAACAGGGAACCTGAGAATGCAGCCGATGATTCAGCCATCTGACCATAGAGCTGATCAGAGACCAGAGTGGCTCCAAACATCTCTATGGCCTAAGAAACCGGAAGCTACAAGCATTTCATGACTTAGATTTCGCCGGATGTAAACAGTGCCATTGGGAAATTGGGAAGGCATTTTATCACACCGATCTTGGTGCGGTCAGATGCTTTGAGGGCAGAGGAGAGATCTAGGGTCTAATAGACCCCAATTTTTTCAAAAAAGAGTACCTGTCACTACCTATTGCTATCATAGGGGATATTTACATTCCCTGAGATAACAATAAAAATGATAAAAAAAAAAAATGAAAGGAACAGTTTAAAAATAAGATAAAAAAGCAAAACAAAATAAATAAAAAAAAGCACCCCTGTCCCCCCCTGCTGTCGCGCAATGGCGAACGCAAGCGTCGGTCTGGCGTCAAATGTAAACAGCAATTGCACCATGCATGTGAGGTATCACCGTGAAGGTCAGATCGAGGGCAGTAATTTTAGCAGTAGACTTCCTCTGTAAATCTAAAGTGGTAACCTGTAAAGGCTTTTAGAGGCTTTTAAAAATGTATTTAGTTTGTCGCCACTGCACGTTTGTGCGCAATTTTAAAGCATGTCATGTTTTGTATCCATGCACTCGGCCTAAGATCATCTTTTTTATTTGGTTAAACATTTGGGCAATATAGTGTGTTTTAGTGCATTAAAATTTAAAAATTGTGTTTTTTCCCAAAAAAATGCGTTTGAAAAATCGCTGCGCAAATACTGTGTGAAAAAAAATTAAACACCCACCATTTTAATCTGTAGGGCATTTCCTTTAAAAAAGTATATAATTTTTGGGGGTTCAAAGTAATTTTCTTACAAAAAAAATAATTTTTTCATGTAAACAAAAAGTGTCAGAAAGGGCTTTGTCTTCAAGTGGTTAGAAGAGTGGGTGATGTGTGACATAAGCTTCTAAATGTTGTGCATAAAATGCCAGGATAGTTCAAAACCCCCCCCAAATGACCCCATTTTGGAAAGTAGACACCCCAAGCTATTTGCTGAGAGGCATGTCGAGTCCATGTAATATTTTATATTGTGACACAAGTTGCGGGAAAAAGACAATTTTTTTTTTTTTTTGCACAAAGTTGTCACTAAATGATATATTGCTCAAACATGCCATGGAATATGTGAAATTACAACCCAAAATACATTCTGTTGCTCCTCCTGAGTATGGGGATACCACATGTGTGAGACTTTTTGGGAGCCTAGCCACGTACGGGACCCCGAAAACTAAGCACCGCCTTCAGGCTTTCTAAGGGTGTAAATTTTTGTTTTCACTCTTCACTGCCTATTACAGTTTCGGAGGCCATGGAATGCCCAGGTGGCACAAACCACCCTAAATGACCCCATTTTGGAAAGTAGACACCCCAAGCTATTTGCTGAGAGGTACAGTGAGTATTTTGCAGACCTCACTTTTTGTCACAAAGTTTTGAAACTTGAAAGAAAAAAAAATGTTTTTTCTTGTCTTTCTTTATTTTCAAAAACAAATGAGAGCTGCAAAATACTCATCATGCCTCTCAGCAAATAGCTTGGGGTGCCTACTTTCCAAAATGGGGTCATTTGGGGGGGTTTGTGCCACCTGGGCATTCCATGGCCTCCAAAACTGTGATAGGCAGTGAAGAGTGAAATAAAAAATTTACGCCCTTAGAAAGCCTGAAGGCGGTGATTGGTTTTCGGGGCCCCGTACGCAGCTAGGCTCCCAAAAAGTCCCACACATGTGGTATCCCCATACTCAGGAGAAGCAGCTAAATGTATTTTGGGGTGCAATTCCACATATGCCCATGGCCTGTGTGAGCAATATATCATTTAGTGACAACTTTGTGCAAAAAAAAAATTGTCACTTTCCCGCAACTTTTGTCAAAACATAAAATATTCCATGGACTCAGCATGACTCTCAGCAAATAGCTTGGGGTGTCTACTTTCCAAAATGAGGTCATTTGGGGGGGTTTGTGCCATCTGGGCATTTTATGGCCTTCAAAACTGTGATAGGTAGTGAGGAGTGAAATCAAAAATTTACGCCCTTAGAAATCCTGAAGGCGGTGATTGGTTTTAGGAGAAGCAGCTGAATGTATTTTGGGGTGCAATTCCACATATGCCCATGGCCTGTGTGAGCAATATATCATTTAGTGACAACTTTTTGTAAATTTTTTTTGTTATTCAATCACTTGGGACAAAAAAAAATAATATTCAATGGGCTCAACATGCCTCTCAGCAATTTCCTTGGGGTGTCTACTTTCCAAAATGGGGTAATTTGGGGGGGGGGTTGTACTGCCCTGCCATTTTAGCACCTCAAGAAATGACATAGGCAGTCATAAACTAAAAGCTGTGTAAATTCCAGAAAATATACTCTAGTTTGTAGACGCTATAACTTTTGCACAAACCAATATACGTTTATTGACATTTTTTTTTACCAAAGACATGTGGCCGAATACATTTTGGCCTAAATGTATGACTAAAATTGAGTTTATTGGTTTTGTTTTATAACAAAAAGTAGAAAATATCATTTTTTTTCAAAATTTTCGGTCTTTTTCTGTTTATAGCACAAAAAATAAAAACCGCAGAGGTGATCAAATACCATCAAAAAAGAGCTCTATTTGTGGGAAGAAAAGGATGCAAATTTTGTTTGGGTACAGCATTGCATGACCGCGCAATTATCAGTTAAAGCGACGCAGTGCCAAATTGTAAAAAGTGCTGTGGTCAGGAAGGGGGTAAATCCTTCCGGAGCTGAAGTGGTTAATAAAAGTATTGTCAAAAACAGGCTGTTGTCTTTTTTAACACTTTTTTGTGAAATGGTAGGGGTACATTTGTACCCCATTACCAATTCACACAGGGGGCCGGGATCTGGGGTTCCCCTTGTTAAAGGGGGCTTCCAGATTCCGATAAGCCCCCCCGCCTGCAGACCCCCACAACCACTGGGCAAGGGTTGTGGGGATGAGGCCCTTGTCCCCATCAACATGGAGTCAAGGTGCTTTGGGGGGCTACCCCAAAGCACCCTTCCCATTTTGAGGGCATGTTGCCTGATACAGTTCAGGAGGGGGGCACTCTCTCGTCCCCCTCTTTTTCTGCGGCCTGCCAGGTTGAGTGCTCAGATAAGGGTCTGGTATAGATTTTTGGGGGGACCCCCACGCCATCTTTTTTTTTTAAATTTTGGCACGGGGTTCCCCTTAAAATCCACACCAGACCTGAAGGGTCTGGTATGGATTTTGAGGGGGACCCCATGCCATTTTTTTTAATTTTGGCACGGGGTTCCCCTTAGGATCCATACCAGACCTGAAGGGCCTGGTATGGAATTTGGAGGGACCCCCACACATTTTTTTTTTTTATTTTGGTTTGGGTTCCCCTTAATATTCATACCAGACCAAAAGGGCCTGGTAATGGACTGTGGGGGAATCCCATGCCATTTTTTAACCACTTAAGGACCAGCCTCGTTTTGGATTTTAGGTGTTTACATGTTTAAAACAGGTTTAAAATTACTTAGAACCCCCAAACATTATATATGGTTTTTCTTCTAACACCCTACAGAATAAAATGGCAGTCATTGCAATACTTTTTTTTGCACCGTATTTGCGCAGCGGTCTTAAAAGCGCACTTTTTTTTGGAAAAAATTCACTTTTTTGAATAAAAAAATAAGACAACAGTAAAGTTAGCCCAATTTTTTTTTATATTGTGAAATATAATATTACGCCAAGTAAATTGATACCCAACATGTCACGCTTGAAAATTGCGCCCGCTCATGGAATGGCGTCAAACTTTTACCCTCAAAAATCTCCATAGGCAACATTTAAAAAATTCTACAGGTTGCATATTTTACGGTACAGAGGAGGTCTAGAGCTAGAATTATTGCTCTTGCTCTACCGGTCGCTGCGATACCTCACATGTGTGGTTTGACCACCGTTTTCATATGCGGGCACTACTCGCGTATGCGTTCGCTTCTGCGCGAGAGCTCGTCGGGACAGGGGGGTTTTAAAAAAAAATTTTTTTTTTTTATTATTTATTTTACAATATTTTATTTATTTTTACACTGTTTAAAAAAAAATGGTGTCACTTTTATTCCTATTACAAGGAATGTAAACATCCCTTGTAATAGAAAAAAGCATGGCAGGACCTCTTAAATATGAGATCTGGGGTCAAAAGACCTCAGATCTCATATTTACACTAAAATGCAATAATAAAAAAAAAAGTCATTTAGAAAAATGACATTTGAAAAAATGTGCCTTTAAGAGGCGTGGATGGAAGTGACGTTTTGACGTCGTTTCCGCCCAGCAGTGTCATGGAGACGAGTGAGCGCCAACTTGGCCTCACTCGTCTCCAGACAAACCACGGAGGAGGACGCGATCGCCTCCGCTGCTACCGATGGCTCTGGTAAGCGGAGGAGGGCACCGGATTGCGGCGGGAGGGGGGCCCTCTCCCGCCACCGATAAAAGTGATCTCACGGCGAATCCGCCGCAGGGACCACTTTTATCTGAAAGCTGGCCGCCGCATGAAAATGGGGATACCGGGGTTATGGCAGCTAGCTGCTGCCATAACAACGATATCCCCGTTCAAAGTTTGGACGTACATCGTCGTGCGGCGGTCTTGAAGTGGTTAATGACTTTTATGTGTATTGCAGAGACCTGACAATTCATTAATAGCCGCGAGTACTTTTAAATGAAAAGTACTCGTGACTATATGAATTGTCGATCCCGGCAATACACATAAAAGTCATTGAAAAGAACGGCATGGGATTCCCCCACAGTCCATTACCAGGCCCTTCAGGTATGGTATGGATATTAAGGGGAACCCCACGCCAAAATAAAAAAAATGGCTTGGGGGTCCCCCTCAAAATCCATACCAGACCCTTGGGTCTGGTATGGATTCTAAGGGGAACCCTGCACCAAAATTTAAAAAAAATGAAAAAAATGGCATGGGGTCCCCCTAAAAATCCATACAGGACCCTTATCCAAGCACGCAACCTGACAGGCCACAGGAAAGGAGGGAGGCGAGAGAGTGGCCCCCCTCCTGAACCGTACCAGGCCACATGCCCTCAACATGGGGAGGATGTCTGAACAATGGGGACAAGGGCCTCATCCCCACAACCCTTGCCCGATGGTTGTGGGGGTCTGTGGGCAGGGGGCTTATCGGAATCTGGAAGCCCCCTTCAACAAGGGGACCCCCAAATCCCACCCCCCTGTGTGAATTGGTAATGGAGTACAAATGTACCTCTACCATTTCCCAAAAAAAGTGTCAAAAATGTTAAAGACAATAGCCGGTTTTTGACAATTCCTTTATTAATGTCTTCTTCATTCCCCACTTCTTCTTCCATCTTCTTCTGGTCTTCCTTCGGTTTTCTTCTTCTTCCTCCATCTTGTTCTTCCCCCGCTTCTTCCTCTATCTTCCTCTGCTTCATCCTCCGGTCTTCTCCTCCGGCATCTTCCTCTGGTCTTCTCATCCTGCATCTTCCTCCGGCTTCTTCCCCGCTTCAACCTCCGGACGATCCGCCTCAATGGGAGGCTCCCACTGTGTGACGCTTCTGTTCTTCTGACAGCTCTTATATAACTGAGGGCGGGGCCACCCGGTGACCCCACCCCCTCTGACACATGGGGACATCCATATGGCTTTCCTGGGGTGTCAGAGGGGGACGGGGTCACCTGTTTACATAAACGGGTGACCCCACCCCCTCTGACACCACACGGGGAAAGCTATAGGGATGTCCCCTGAATCAGAGGGGGCGGGGTCACTGGTTGCCCCACCCTCCGTTATATAAGACCTGTCACAAGAACAGAAGCATCACACAGCTGGAGACTCCCATTGAGGCGGATCATCTGGAGGATGAAGCAGGGAATAAGAAGCCAGAGGGAAAGGTGCATGCGCGGCAGCTCCTAAAATGGCCGCAGGCTGTTAGAGCTCCGCTCCACCACGGCGCTGTGATAGCCACCGGAGCGAGCAGAGCAACCCCCCGAGCACCTCACCGGGTCACACGAACAGGGGAAACCCCCAGGAACTCTGCCTAGACAACGGCGAATGGCCAGCTATGCCAAGATGACGGAGGATCCACGAGGCCCGCATAACACGGAGGAGATGGAGCACTCTATAAACGACCAGGACTCACAGCATCCACAGCCACCACAGTCTCCAGGTACAGACTTTCTGCCCCTGCCCCTGGCTACTTCCCCCTCATCCATGGAGTCCCTCCTGGGCAGGATGGGATTGGGCCTTCCTTCCACACCTATGACAGATCCACATACAGGAATGCTACTCTCTGTAACAGAGACCCACTCTGACATCCCTGTGCCATCAGATTTCCCCTCCATGATGGAGGCCTTCTCCCAGCTCCTCTCCAGGAGCCTAGATCAGCACAAATTACCTCATCCATCCCATCCATGACCTGCAGCAAATAGGGATGAGGATGGATTTAATAGAAAAGAAAGCTGATCAAGCAGTAACTCGCATTAATCAAAACTCAGCAAGGATTCAGGACTTGCAAGACCAGCTTGAAACAGCATTTGCAAAGATCAATGATCTCGAAAATAGATCGAGACGCTATAACTTCCGTGTTCAAGGACTCCCTGAATCCGAAAAGGATGTTCATGCTGCTGTGAAGACCCTTTTATGGAATCTCATACCAGATATCACAGAACAACAACAGGAATTAGACAGAGCTCACAGAGCCCTTCAACCCCCCCGATCAGATGGCCTTCCCAGAGACATTATCGTGAAACCCCATTTCTTCTCCATGAAGGAGGAGGTGATGAGAAGATCTAGGGGCTCAGAAAATCTCAAATTGATGGGACACAGGATCCAAATCTTTGCAGATTTGTCACCATATACAGTGCAAAAAAGGCGCTCTCTCAAACCGCTACTTCAAATGTTGCTGGAGAAAGAGATTACATATCGTTGGTCCTTCCCCCTTCGATTGAACTTTTCCTACAGGAACAAAAATTACGGCTTCTCTTTGTTCGCTGAGGTAGAACGTCTGCTCCTGCAACTGGGTTTGATCTCCCAGGACCCTTCGTCCTCACAGACCAACAGGAGCTCCTGTTCATCCACAAAAAGGCCTCTGCCAGCAAGCCCGCTGCAACCCACCTGGCTTAAACAGAGTTCCAAACGCTCCAAGGAAAATCTTCCCCTGTGATGTACTGTCCTCTTTTTGATCCGGAAATCCCCCTGGGACATCCCCGATCCAACGGTGACCTCCCCAGGTTTCACTTTGTGCCCCATGTTACGAAGCCACATGATGGTCAGGCTTTAGTACTTTACAGCACTTTCCATGTCTCCCATCATGGGCTTAGCAATAGGATACAAAGGTGTATTGTTCACCATCTATGTTCCCCGAGACTAGAATAAAGCATCCCAGAGGGTCTATAACCCTGTGAGATAACAGGGATGGGGTAGGGGCGGGAGGGAGCTTCTCCACTTCTATATATATATTTCTGAACAGTACTCAGAAAAGTTAGGTACTTTCAGGTACTGGTACTTGTCGGATCCTCTTCTCACTGGTTGATCCTGAAGCTGTTTTTAACCTTGGTATTTTCAATATTCTTGACCACGTTTTAGTGACCGAATGTGCCTGATGACCCCCCTAAACAGATTATACTGCTCCGCTACTGAAGCTTTTGGCCCGGGTGGTGCAGTGCAATCCTATATCACACAAAGTCATTATATTCTAGGGTTGCTCTGTTTTTCTTTTCTTTTTTCTTATTTTAATTGAAGAAATATTAGAATGTTTTAATCTCGCTAGTTATAAGGTTTTACAGGTGGCGGGGCCGTGGTGGACTTAGTGCACCTCCAGTTGAAACCAGGGGCAGTGACCGTGCATTTGGCTTCTAGTCCGGTAGTTCTTCTGATTGGACACCGGCCCTCTCAGGTTAAAGGTTTAGGTATGGCCAGTCCATCCTACCTTGGGGTAAGGGAGGGGTCTGGGGACCCCTGTATACATGTTACATGTATGACAGTTTAATGGATCAGATCTCAGTAATTTGTCTACTCTCTCTAATACCTTTTTTCACCCCTCTCCTTTCTTTTTCTCCCTCTCATCACGTGAGCTCTTCCAGATCCCTCATTTGCTTCTGGCCTCTCCTCCCAGGTCTTTGGTTTCCGGCAAGTTTATTCCGAGAGATTTTCGAGGCACTCTCCCCCACACCTACAGGTAAGACCTTTCTCATAAGCGTGAGTTTTCAACACTCAAATTATGACTGACCCCCCTAAAGTCCCTCCCACCCTCAAAATTATATCGCATAATACACAGGGACTGAACTCCCCCATCAAAAGAAGGAAACTGTTTCAACTCTATCATTCTATGCACCCGGACATTCTCTTTTTACAAGAGACCCATTTTCCCATTTCATACCAACCCACATTTCTCCATCGCAACTTCCCCCAATTCTTCATATCATCTGCACCCAACAAAACAAAAGGGGTGGCAATATGTTTTGCCAAACATATCAATCTCTCTCAACCTGAGACGATTATAGACCCTCTGGGATGCTTTATTCTAGTCTCGGGGAACATAGATGGTGAACAATACACCTTTGTATCCTATTATTCTCCTAATAAAGGCCAAAGGGCTTTTTTTGAATCCATACTACATAAACTCCGCCGTCACTTTAAGGGCATAACTATTATAGGTGGGGATTCCAATATAGCTTTTGACTTCTCCTTGGACAAGTCTGGAGCTGGGTTAACAAAATCCACATGCCCTTCTAGACAGAGCGTTAAAGTAGCTAAGTTACTACATGAGGCGGGATTGGTAGATGCCTGGAGGGAAACTAACCCTCGCGCTAAAGATTATACGCATTTCTCAGCACCCCATAACTCCTATGCCAGGATAGACCACATCTTTACACATGCCACTACGATCCCCTTGATCGTACGGTCACAGATTATGGACTCCCCTCTATCGGACCACTCAATGGTCACTTTGATCCTCCATAGATCATCAGGACATAGGGAGCGCAACCGTTGGCGACTGCAGGAATCCATTCTTAACGATCCCATACAGGCTACTATTATAGAGAAATTTATTAAGGAATACTTTAGCCTAAACACCACGCCTGACGTCTCCCCGTCCACAGTCTGGGCTGCTCATAAAGCGGTGATCAGGGGGAAACTAATGCAATTAGCAGCTACTCTAAAAGCGGAACACAAAAATGACACGGTCACGGTCAGCAAACTTCCGATCTCTCGCTAAAGCCCACAAACTAAATCCCACGTTGGAGTCTCTTGCTCACTTGGATAGGGCCCACACCCTCCTTAACCTGAACTTAACGACAGCTGCTGAAAAGCATCTCAGGTGGACTGGGGTGTGCTTCTACTCCCAGAGGGATAGGATAGGGTCGAAATTAGCGGTAAAACTTAGTCCTAAACCTCGCCAACTGGCATTCCCCAAAATTAAGTTAAACTCAGGTGACCTGACCCAGAATCCTACCAAGATTATGGAAGCCTTCCAACAGTTTTATTCGGAACTATATAAATCTCAACATCACCCTTCAGGTCAATCACATAAAGGTTTCCTTGACTCCTTGCCTTTACCTTCCTTGACCTCAGATCATAGGGACCTACTTGAAAGCTCCTTCTCGGTCATGGAGGTTTTGGACACAATTAAATCCTAGAAAATCGGCTCCTCTCCTGGACCTGATGGGTTCTCAACTGGGTATTATAAAAAATTTGGGGAAACTTTGGCCCCACATCTCACAAAGTTTTTCAATTATCTCAGAAATGGTTCCCCATTGGGGGCAGACTTAAATGCAGCATACATTTCAGTGATTCCCAAACCGGGGAAAGACACAAGCGAAGTTGGAAATTATAGGCCTATATCCTTAATTAACAACGACATCAAGATTATGACCAGAATATTAGCCAATAGTTTAGCAAGTTTTATCCCCTTATATATCCATAGAGATCAGGTGGGTTTTATACCTGGGAGGCAAGGTCCAGATCAGATTAGGACAATAGATGTTATCTCCCTCCTTAAATCTAGATGGGACGGAGGCCCCTCCAATCGGGTTTTATTCTTTCTATCGACCTTCACAAGAAGATGGAATTTCGGCCCCTATTTCCTAAACATAATCAACTCTATGTACTCCAATCCATCTGCCCAAGTGAGGTTAATGGGAATATATTCGGACTCCTTTACAATTGAGAGGGGCACCAGGCAGGGATGCCCCCTCTCTCCCCTTCTCTTTGCGATGGCCATAGAAACTCTGGCCATAGCAATCATATCAAATACCGATATCAGGGGTGTGGTGTGTGGGGACCAGGAACACAAATGCACACTTTATGCGGATGATCTCTTGCTATACATCACCTCACCTCTAATAACCACTCCGATTATTTATGGTGTTCTGAACTCATTCAGCAAAATCTCGGGCTTAAAGGTCAACATGACTAAATCAATTGCCTTAAACATCACTGTTCCTTTTGAAATAGTGACACAACTAAATAACAACTTTGAGTTTTCCTGGGCCCCCACGACTATCCCCTACCTAGGGATTTATTTAACCCCGGATATAAATACCCTCTTCAAAGCTAACTATCCCTCCATGATCACCAGGTGCAGAGGGGATCTCCAACAGTGGTCGAGATGTGGTCTGTCCTGGCTGGGAAAAGTGCACGCTGTAAAGATGACTCTCCTTCCCCGTCTTTTATACCTGTTCCGCTCTCTACCAATCCCGCTTCCGAGGAATTTTCTTCATAAATTTCAATCAGAGATCACACACTTTGTATGGGGCAATAAGGGTTATAGATGCCCTTCTAAAATACTTTACCACCTTAAATCACAGGGAGGCTTAGACCTTCCGGACTTTTGGGGTTACTTTCAGGAGGCGCAATTATCGCAAATCTCGATCATTTTCACTAAGGGCCCGAAGCCCGAGTGGCTCTCAATGGAGAGATGGGCTACACCCCTCAATACTATTGATTTTCTCCTTTGGTGTGACCCTAAACAAAGACCTGCCATAATGGCCCCCACACTTTCTCACTCTATTGCAACATGCACTAAATTATTCAAACACCCCTCCCTTATATCGCCGCTTAAACCTTTATCCCACATATTCCATAACGCTAAATTTCCTCTGGGAATAAACATCCAAGCATTCCGATGGTGGACTGACAAATGCCTTTACCGGATAGGACATTTCCTTTCCCCAGCTGGCCCTCTTACCCTGTCTTATTGTAAGCGTAAACTAGAAATGCCCGACACGGAACAGTTCAGATTTACACAAATCTCCCACTTCTTACATTCTATCTGGACCACCAAATCTGAACCTCCCTCAATAACCCCCTTAAACAATGGTGCTCCAACTTTTCGGAACAAAAGGGAGGAATCTCTTTGATTTATACCACACTACAGACAAATCTGGATAAGCCGTCCTACGCAAAGACCTGGGAGGAAGACATGGGCGAAGTGAGGTCCACAACAGATTGGTTCCGTTCCTGGACTCGCTCCTGTCACAGACCTAGCCGGGAGAGAGACTTTTGGAGGGGACTGTATGCTAGCCTCTTGCCGATCGATTGCGGGCCCTTGCATTTGGGGGAATGGTGCTTTTTGTGAGCTGCATGCCTGGGGACCCTTGAGGTGGTATTACTGTGGATTTGGGTCCTGGTCCCCCAGGACACAGACTCTGGGGACCCTGGATTTGCCATATTGGAATAGTGGCTGATTCATAATGCTGGGACAGATACTGTTAGGAGATGCTGATGTAAATTCCAACACCTGTCTGTCTGTTTTCTGCTAAAATGTGTATTGTAAATAAGTCTACTATGGGATCTAAGAGTCATTAGATCCCCATTGTTGTTTGTGTTAATTAACTCTGCTATTGTGTGAAGAAGAGTCTATGTTGATTGTGATAATGTTGATTGGATTTTCTGAACTACAAGACGGCCAGTCTGGCCTAAAGGTCATGTCTGAGTCATCTAGGCTGTCTAAAGGGATTAGTTAATTAGCTCATGTTAATTAGGTTAATTAGGTTACAGCTGTATTGTTAGAGTAATATGAGCAGGAGGTCTGCACCTCCTCTTTTATTGTATAAATAAGACTGTATTCCTATCAATAAAGAGAGATTCCTGGTTGAACTTACATACAGCCTGCCTGGTGTTTGTTCTGAGCTATCACAACTGGACTAGAACGGCACAGAGCTGTAGTTCTAATCCCGGAGCATTGGATGACCGAACCATCAGACGTTGCAATCTGATTCAATAGCTGCAGAGGAGTGTCGGGAGAGTGGAACCGAGCGAGCAAGGGGCTCGTTACATTGGTTGGCAGCCGTGGGATTTGCTCTCCAGTTACTGGGACAATCCAAACCAGCCTGCAGGAGAGCCATGCTGAAAGACTTACTTGAGAGCCATGGAGGGAATGGTGAGATCATGCTTCCTTGCCGTGAACACATCCAAACCATCACCTGGATCCAAGATAGCAGGATAGCAGGAGAGGAGAGATACCAGCCACCATGGATGAGGAATTCAGAAGGAGGTTGCGAGAGAAGGAGATACAGCACAGAGGACCGGTATCAGAGCAGGTCCTGCTAGGATGGTTTGATTCTATCCGCTGTGAACTCTGGAAGGAAGCGCTAGCTCCTGAGCAGCGACACCAAGGAAAAGTTCTCCCCTCCATCCATGTGAGGTACTGGTCGCAGTATGAATTGCGAATGCTGTTTTTGGGGGAACAGTCGAACCAGGAGTGGACAGCTGAGTTAAGCAGGCTGATCCAGGCAGAGATGCGGTTGGACGAGAGCTACAGAGCCCTCCAGTGGTATGTAGCCCAAGTGTGCCCGTAGACAGCGGATGACAGCCCCACGGAAGGCTTTGACTACGATGGCCTGGGATTGTTATACTGGAGGCTGTCCAGGGACCCTGACTTTGGGAGTGATCAGGAGTGGCGTTTGGAGGAAATAATGGAGCACAGAGAGCGGAGACTGAATGTCTCAGAAGTGCACTGGGCACAGGAAGATTTGGAGTTTCTGGCCATTCAGGAATGGGAGCTGGAGATCGCCTACAAACAGCTGTTAGACTCTGCTCAGCAGCAGGGTGGTGCTCCCTTTGCCTGGGACTATCAGGAAATACCAGTTGACAACTCTGAAATCCTGGCTGAAGAGTTGACAATGTGGCAGAGTAACGGTGTGCTTTGCCAACCTGCACCCGCAGCTATGGAGGCGGAGGTCTTATGGCGGATGCAGCAAGTGCTGACTGACCTTGATGAACCTGTTTCTGCATTGGATGATCTTGGATGGAGGAATGTGCCTGTCCAGCAGAATGCCAGAGAATCGGCAGTGGAAAATCTGGAGATCGCTATCCCCAAAGCTGAAGTGCTGACAACGGGGCAGAGTTCTGCTAACCTCTGCCCAGCACTGATAGCATCTTCTGGGTTCCACGGAGAGGAGATGGTGAACCTTTATCCCCAGACACCAGTTGCAGAGACAGGGGAATTGATAGACTTTTCTGCTGAGGAAGAACAACCTGGTGAGCCTCCAGCAGAAGAAGAGCTGTTATTAGGGCCAAACTTCAGTGTGCTCTGCCCAGCACCAACAGAAGTATCTGTGAAGTTACAAGGAACTTCCCCAGCTGAAGCGCTGGCAACCGGACAGAGGGTCCAAGATCTCTGCCCTACACCTGCGGTGGTTCCAGAGGCTCAGGGTGAGAAGGAGGTGGTCACTTCCCAGTAGCAGATCAGGATACAGGGGAGAAGGGAGAGGAGGTGTTCGTCGTCCCTCCCCAACAGTTAGCCGGAGCAGATGGTGTCGGGTTTCCAGCAGAGGGGCTGGCAACAGGGCCGAGTACTGCTGGACTCTGCCCTCAACTAACAGAGGATGGATGTCCTGTGAAGGTGGATGGGACTTCAGTCTCCACCTGTATACCCCAGGAATGCTGGACAGTCGGCCCAGATCCCCAACAGCATGACGGAGTGAGCCCAGACACCCTGTCTTCTCTCCAGAAAGGACTCCAGGGAGAAGGGCCAGTCCAGGCCTCTCCCCAGTGGCAGATATGTTCTCTGAGAGAGGCAGAGGTTGGCTGGGTGAGTAATGCTTTGTTTGGAACAATTAGTTTGGGGTACTGTGTGGGTACAGGCATTAGAGGACTGGAACTACTGACTAACTTCGGAGTCAACCCGTCTGGGGTCTCCTCCTGTGTTAGTCTCCTGCCGAAAGGGAGAAATGTGACAGACCTAGCCGGGAGAGAGACTTTTGGAGGGGACTGTATGCTAGCGTCTTGCTGATCGATCGGGGGCCCTTGCATTTGGGGGAACGGTGCTCTTTGTGAGCTGTATGCCTGGGGACCCTTGAGGTGGTATTACTGTGGATTCGGGTCCTGGTCCCACAGGACACACAGACTCTGGGGACCCTGGATTTGCCATATTGGAATAGTGGCTGATTCATAATGCTGAGACAGATACTGTTAGGAGATGCTGATGTAAATTCCAACACCTGTCTGTCTGTTGTGTGCTAAAATGTGTATTGTAAATAAGTCTACTATGGGATCTAAGAGTCATTAGATCCCCATTGTTGTTTGTGTTAATTAACTCTGCTATTGTGTGAATAGGAGTCTATGTTGATTGTGATAATGTTGATTGGATTTTCTGAACTACAAGACGACCAGTCTGGCCTAAAGGTCATTTCTGAGTCATCTAGGCTGTCTAAAGGGATTAGTTAATTAGCTCATGTTAATAAGGTTAATTAGGCTAATTAGGTTACAGCTGTATTGTTAGAGTAATATGAGCAGGAGGTCTGCACCTCCTCTTTTATTGTATAAATAAGACTGTATTCCTGTCAATAAAGAGAGATTCCTGGTTGAACTTACATACAGCCTGACTGGTGTTTGTTCTGAGCTATCACAACTGGACTAGAACGGCACAGAGCTGTAGTTCTAATCCTGGAGCATTGGATGACCGAACCATCAGACGTTGCAATCTGATTCAATAGCTGCAGAGGAGTGTCGGGAGAGTGGAACCGAGCGAGCAAGGGGCTTGTTACAGCTCCTACAGAGGTATTTGCAACATCTCCCTTATAGAGGCCAGTCTAAAGGTCCTGACCAGGTGGTACTATGTCCCAGCCAGACTGGCACTGATATACCTTGGGACTTCACCTTTCTGCTTTAGGGGATGTGGACTTGAGGGTACAATGCTACATACATAGTGTACTTGTCCCCGAATCAGAACCTTTTGGAAGAAAGTCTTCCGTACAATTAGTAAACTAATAGAGGCACTGGTAGCCCCCAACCCACACATTGCTTTATTTAACCATAATATACCCAATATACCTAAGCACCTACAGGTTCTATCATACTTCATTTTATTGGGTGCGAAAATCACCATAGCAAAAGCTTGGAAGAGACCCTCAGTTTCCTTCCAGTATTGCAGGAGAAAGGTATCCTGGATTACGTCCCAGGAACAAATAGTAGCGAAGCTGAAAGACAAAATTGGGAAGTTTAATACTGTCTGGGAACCCTGGGCCACGTACTGTAATTTAACTCTCAGGCCGGGTTTTAAACCCGAAGCAAGTCTAGGATCGGTTATTACCTGAACCTCACCCTACCTTCCCCCTCTTTTCTCTCCCCCTTTCACACGTTTCTTTTCCTTTCTTTATGGGATTACTCGGACCCTTCTATTAATAAGGTACATTATAACACATACGTAACCAGTGGGAAATTTTTTTAGAGAGTGTTGACCGGATTGTCCGAGGGATCCCTTCTTCCCCCCACTAGAAGTTCACTACTTATTGCAGTTGTGGACTGGAAGTGGAGGGCTCCGCTGTTATAGCCCTTCCAGTCAGTTCATAACGCTCCTGGGGGAGTCGGCTGACTCGGGGCAGAGCCTAATCACACCTACAGGAAGATCCCAAAGGGGGTGTGTGTGAGGGTTCTCTGGGTCATCCGGCATTCATCCCACAGAGACGAATTTCCATATTTACCGCTCCTCCCACACGGATGGGATCCCTTGGATAATCACGTACAGTAAACACAGACCCACTGTCTCAATTGTACATCTTTGTCTCTTGCGGTTTTTGATGGAAATTGCAGAAGGCTCCTTATCTGTCATACTACCCTCATGGGGTTATTTTCTGATCCTTGAGCACCTGCATAGCTCCCTGACACGCAGGACGGTTCATACTTTGTTCATTGGTTTCATTATATTAATTCATCAAATTTCTTTTTGCTTTTTTTTTTCTGTTGTTTTTCTTATTATTACTTTGCACAGAGAAGTTTGCTACACTACTGAGTTCAGCTGGACTACGGGTCATAACTAAGCCTCATATAGCAGTAGTGAGTTAATTTGTTAATGACAGGTTTGCAAATATAATACTCAGTGCGATTTATAATTGATGCTCACATATATAAGATACGTTATGTACAACTTTTCCTACTTCATTAGAAATGTATGCAATTTCCTGTATGCTATGCAAAAACTCTAATAAAAATGATTTAAATTAAGAAGCCAGAGGAAGATGCCAGACGAGAAGACCGGAGGAAGAAGAAGAGGAAGAGCCTGGTATGGATTTTGGGGGGACCCCACACATTTTTTTTAAATTTTGGTTCGGGGTTCCCCTTAGTATTCATACCAGACCCAAAGGGCTTGGTATTGGACTGTGGGGGAATCCCATGCCGTTTTTTTTATGACTTTTATGTGTATTGCAGAGACCCGACAATTCATTAATAGCCGCGAGTACTTTTAAATGACTTTTTTTTCCTTTAGAAATGTCATTTTGCTTTCGGACTGTTGTAAACACAGGAAACATGTGCCACTTTATAGGCATACTATAGACATATGTAGGGGGCGTGGCTGTATGGCAATCAACATCACTGATGCAGGACGGTGCATGGTGCATTAGGAGGTGGACGAGCGAGTTAAGATCCAGGACCAAGGAAGGGGTGAGATCTATTTAAATGCCTGCACACCTTGGGTCAGCCGTGACCGTAAGATCCGCTGCTTTGGAAGGATTTAAAGTCCTGCTGTAATCACTTTTGCTGATTTAGAATTTTCACAATGTGAGTGCAAAGATTGAAGGTTTTAAGTGTATGTTATTAAAACATTTTTTTACGTATTACACTATTGGTGCACTTTTATTATTTACATGTGGAGAATATGTGAGACACATGGCTGGAATTTGGATGCTTGCTTTGAAACCCTATCCATGTGGTTTAAATGCATTTTAGCCTAACATGAGAATGTAGGCATTGGAATTTGGAGAGTGCGTTTAGGGGAGTGGAATCACAGACTCACTGGTGTGGTGGATGGAATAGGAGAACCTCACATCGATTTTGGATTTCCTTTAAACACTATATGGATTTTTTTTATATATCATTTTTTTTTTTTGATTGATCAGTTAGACTATTTTATCAACTCATTTCACTTGTCACAGGGTGTAATTTGAATTAAATTTTTGTTATTTTAGTTACAATATATTTTTTTATACTTATATTTAGTATCTTTTAGTCACATGTCACTTTGGGGTGATCAAACACCTACACCTATTGTCATATATTTAATTGTTATTGACAAGTGGTTAAAATTCAGTTTTTATTTGATTTCTTTTAAAGTGGCAGCTTCCAGATAGACTGTCTGTCCTGAGGCGCAGTGGTGGTATTTTGAGTAGTGGCAAGTTTGTTCTTGAAATTACCAACAGGAAGTGATACTATAGACTCCCCAGGTACGAAATTTAAAGGAATATTACACTTTTATTGTTTCACTTTAAGCATTATTAAAATCACTGCTCCCGAAAAAACGGCCATTTTTAAAACCTTTTTTTGCATTGATACATGTCCCCTGGGGCAGGACCCAGGTCCCCAAACACTTTTTATGACAATAACTTGCATATTAACCTTTAAAATTATCACTTTTGATTTCTCCCATAGATTTTTAAAGGGTGTTCCACTGCTTTCAAATTTGTCGCGAACATGCCAAATTGTTCGCTATTCGGCGAATGGGCGAGCAGCCAATGTTCAAGTCGAACTCATGTTCAACCCGAACATAAAGCCCATCCCTACACTCTAACTGTCTGAACAGAGCCCTGTTCTATCTCTCTCCACACTGCTATCACACTACAAATGGCCACTATGGAAAGATTACTTTTAGTGTGTCCATGATCGAATACAGTCATCATGACAGCCTCCAATCATGGCTCTGACAATGTTCCGTTGGGCACAGCTTTCATTGTTTCAGCCAATCAGAGCTTTCAATGCACTGTGCGGTAGCACAGTGCATTGTGGGCATTCGGCGGGACAAACAAATGGTCGAACGACCCTATAAATCGGTTGTTTGGAGAACATCCAAACAGCCAAAGTGGGGCCCGAATGCATGCTCAGGCTAAACGTTTGCCCATCCCTATTTATATGTGATGTCAAGCACTGATGTAAGGCTCTAAAAAGTGGTGTCAAATTTCAGTAAAGGAGAAAATGAACAAAGCTTCCTTTGCCATTAAATTGGAGCAAAAAACTAGCATGATTGTGGGGGTGTCTCATTAAGAATAGATTGTTTCAGGTCAGTCTGCACCAGTTTCTATTTGAGAGTAAAAAAGAAACTGGTGCATTTTCCTCACCTAATTTACAAATGGATCAGTACCAGATTTTATTGAGTATATGGGATGTGAACTGTCTGCTGATAGCCTGGCAGGCAGATCACATGCCTCTCTTAGCCCAAGCCGTGAATACGATGTATGGGCATAGCCTTCATATAGGCAGGAAAAGTTCCTTCCCCTGCCTGTATGCCCAGCAAATGGCAAAGGTAAGGTTAATAGCATTCCTCCTTTTTCTCATCTGAGCAAAGGGGCGGATGGGGACAGGTCTAGGGAGCCAAAGTAAGTAACTCCAGCTCTCTCAGTCTGTACAGGCATACCCCACTTTTAAGTACACAATGGGGTTTATTTACTAAAGCTAGAAAGTGCAAAATCAGGCTCACTTCTGCATAGAAACCAATGAGCTTCTAACCTCAGCTTGTTCAATTTAGCATTTTTAATAAAACCTGGAAGCTCATTGGTTTCTATGCAGAAGTGAGCCTGATTTTGCACTTTTCAGCTTTAGTAAATAAACCCCATTGTGTACTTAAAAGTGGGGTATGCCTGTATCTTTCTATGCTGTTTCAGCCCTAGAAAATGGAGTAGATCACTGCTAATTAACAAAAGAACTTGTGTTCTGTTAATTAATTAGGAGCAGGATCTGCTCTATTTTTTCAAGAGTAGCACAGACATCATGGCAAAGTGCAGTTGCTAAAGAGCTTAGTAAATGAGGTAAATCACTTTGCAAAGAATAGCCAATCACATGCAAGGAAATTTTGAAAAAAGACAGCATTTTTGCTTGCACATAATTGGATGATAGAAGTCAACAGAGCTATGTTGACGTCTATCATCTCATTTACTAAGCTCTGGATCAAATGCACTTGCAGAGTGCACAGTCTATTTGCCTTTAATAAATCAATCCCTATGCCTGCTCCATTATTGTTAATTCCACCACCTTTATCAATATACCTTTCTATCTCAATAGACAGAGTTCATCATAAAGATTGGAGACTTTGAGCTTCAGCATTCTGATGAACTCTAGATAAAATTTATTAGTTAGGTTAAGTGGTCAACAATCAAAATGTTCTAATAGGGGAATGGCGCTGTTCACAGATAATGGAAAAATCAAAAAACGCAAAGCACAACCCACCAGAAAATGGGAAAGAAAAAATGTGAATAAAAAATGTGAAAAAACAATAAACAATAAATGTGCAGTGTGCACCAAAGTCCACAGCAACCTATGTGAGAGAATCTAACTAAAATCCTGTAAATTAATCCATTACGTTAATTACATAGGGTGTGAATATGCAAGTCACTACCATAAGTGAAAAAATGCAAAATCATACATAGTACAAGATGGATAAAAGTGACATAAAAAGTGATATCAGCATTTAAAAATCCCACTCACGTGCCCAATATCATAAACAATAGACATGTGCATTCGTTTTCGTCCGAATGCATTTTCGTCCGAATTTCAGGTATTTTCGTTATCGTTTTAACAAACGATAACGAAAGTGCAGAGTCCGAAAAACGAAAGATCCGACATAAACAAATGCTTTATTTTCGTTTTCGTTGCTACAACAGTTCGATATAGATAGGAGATTCGACATGATGATGACAATAACAATCTGTCCATCAAACCTGTGGTCGAATGTGCCTAACCTTAGCTCTATTAGTCCAAGATTATTCTATATAGAGAGAAAAGATTCGACGTAGAGAGGAAAGATTCGACGTAGGGGAGGAAAGATTCGACGTAGGGGAGGAAAGATTCGATGTAGGGGAGGAAAGATTCGACGTAGGGGAGGAAAGATAAATAAAAATAATGATGATGATGAATGTTATTGGCTGATTGTAACCAAAGAGGAGGAGCAGTAAAATAGCTAGAACTAAGTACACAGTACTTTGGCTTATGGTGTCTGTTGAAAGTTCTAAGAAGATTCGACGGAGCAGGTAAACTATATGGCGTTGCACAGTTTAGCTGCTCCGTCGAATCTTCTTTGAACATTCAACAGACACCATAAGCATTCAATGACAGATTCGACCTTAATTAGGATTTTCGGACGAATGCAATTTTTAACGAAAACCGAAATAAATAAAAACGAATTTCGGGAGTAACTAAATAAATGTATTTTTTGGACGAAAACGAAATTCCGAAACGAAATATTTCAGTGTGCACATGTCTAATAAACAATACATAAAATATACATGTAAATGAGCCAAATAAACATCTGTGATCTTCCTGAATAGTAAAAAATGTAAATAAAAATGTATATTGGAGGTGAATTAATCAAAAAATGAATTAATCAAAAAATGAGAATAATAAATATGTGCAATCAAACAAGTTATAAATAAATTGATGTATGTGATGCAATCAAAATTGTCCAATATAAATTGTCCAATGAAGGTATATCAGACAGGTATGTAATCCCCAACGAATTTCAATGTTAATGTGTCCATGTCTGGCAGGCCCCCTCTTGTGCCCTCACTCACCAGAAAGCCCAACCCCTGCAGGGGTGAAGGGCATGAATCAATCCTGTGGCCGGAAAACTGGAGACCCGGAATCCCCCTCTCAGGTTCAGCGAGCCCCTTCCAACTGGATCCGCGTTGTTAGCCAGTACTCTGCTCATGCATGAGAGCTTCTTCCACCAGTCCTTTGACGTCACCTCCAGTATTCCAGCCACAGGATTGATTCATGTATCAATGCACAAAAAAGTTTTAAAAACAGACATTTTTCTGGAGCAGTGGTTTTAATAATGCTTAAAGTGAAACAATAAAAATGAAATATTCCTTTAAATATTGGGCCTGGGGGGTCTAACAGTTCCACAAAAAAATGAAATTTCTAAAGGAAAAAATGTAAATTGCTTGTGGCTGTAATGTATTGTCAGATGCCGGCAATATAGATGCAAATCATTGAAAAAAATGGTGTGGGGTCCCCCTCCCAGTCCATAACAGGCCCTTGGGGTCTGGTATGAATATTAAGGGAAACCCCACGCCAATTTTCTTTTTAAAAAAATGGTGTCGGGGTCCCCTCCAAAATCCATACCAGGTACTTCAGGTCTAGTATGGATATTAAGGAGAACCCCATGCCAAAATGGTATAGGGCCCCCCCAAATCCATACCAGCCCCTTATCCAAGCATGGTATGGATGGGGGGTAACCCATGCCGTTTATTTTCTTAATTCTGTCATAGGGCTCCCCTTAACTACTTCACTATATTATATATTGTACACTGCACTATATACCCTGCACTGTATTATATATACTACGCTGACTGCACTATATACTCTGAGCTGCAGTATATACTGTATACTATAAGGACTGCACTATATACTCTAAACTGCAGTATATATACTATATGGATTGCACTATATACTCTGCAGAAAAATTGGGCCCTAGGCGTTGGTTGTGCCAGAACACGGTAACCCCTCACAGTTATGCCACGTACACACGATCGCACATTCCGACAACAAAATCCATGTTTTTTTCCAACGGATGTTGGCTCAAACTTGTCTTGCATACACGCGGTCACACAAATCTTGTCGGAAATATGAATGGCAAGAACGCGGTGATGTACGATGAAATTGAAGTTCAATAGCCAGTGTGGCTCTGTGGCTCTTCTGCTGGATTCCGAGCATGCGTGGAATTTTGTGCATCGGAATTGTGTACACATGATAGGAATTTCCGACAACGGACAGAAGCGGTCAGTCTTGTAAACTAGCGTTCGTAATGGAGAATTAACATTCGTGACGTGGCAAATTATGAAATCTCTAAATGCAGCGCACATTCTCTTCTTCTTTAATGGGATAATAATGAAGCTGCTTTGCTGGTGATACTGATGGAGTTTTTGCAAAAGCTTTTTTTTTCTAGTGATATCAAGAATAATATTATTATGCTTGTTATTTTTTTTTTTTTTGGTGCAAGTTACCACAACACAATTATCCCATAGTTTTTAAGATCAAAGATACAACTATGTTGGTGTTCCTTGTTAATTTTACATTGTATTTTTTAAACTGTAACTGTGCACTCCCAAACTGTCATTTGAAGTAAAACATATAGCCAAGTATTATTCTCCACAATCTTTTTATTGGGCATTAAAAAAAGAAAACAAATAAAATTAGACATGCTATCCTGCCAATAGAACCTAACCAAAAAGTGCATTCTATGCATCCAAAAATATAGAAAATATACCAAATCAAATCATTATTCAACAAAAAAATAAAATAAAAGCCTCATGCTTGTGTCCTGTTTCTTAATATAGGGGGGCAACGGTGCCAAGAGTTGGAGAAAGCAGGGGTCCATCATCCAGAGATAATTCCTGATTTCATCTGGATTATTCTCCTGGAGCTCCTGCAGCAAAGGCATATGACATAATTGGTCACGATTAATAAAGAAACCAATTTTTGGTCCAAGAAATCCTACTCCTGCTATTCCTGGACTGGACTTGGGTCAAAGCAATAACTCCAAGGTCAATAATAAATAACACATTATCTCCTCCGATTCCGCAACATGGCTGGTTGATGAACGGCCGTTCAGAAACAAACCGAAAAGCACGAAATGAAAAGTGCGAAATGAAAAGCGTGAATCAACACTCACCAAATTTCTACTAACACGAAATTAGCAGAAGGAGCCCAAAGGGTGGCGCTAAAGAGCTGAAAAACCACGTAGTACGTCACTACGTTCATGTTTGTTGGCCAACAATTGTGTGCCGTTTGTATGCAAGACAAGTTTGGGGCCAACACTCTTTGGACGAACGTCCAAGGTTTTGTCTGCGGAAAATCTGATCGTGTGTACGAGGCTTTACTTTTGTTGGTGCAGGAACGGGCCCTGCTGTTAAATATCATTTTAAAAAATGTGATTAAATGCCCCTGTTAAACAGGGGCAGAAACATTGGACCTTAAGTTACTCTTGTTGGGCACAGGAAAGGGCCTCGCTGTTAAATATTATTTTGAAAATTGTAATTACACGCCCCTGTTAAACAGGGGCAGAAAAATTGGGTCTTGGATGGTGTTGGTGCCCTAAACCAAAAGTATTGTTGGAAGCTAGCATCATCAAGATTCATTAGAAATAGGATAAGCATTATAGGGAGTCTTCAAGGAATCCCGGATTCATAGCAAATTCAATCAGTTACATCAGCATCAGGTGCTTGATAGCTGCTGATCCAGGACTGATTCATATTTTTAAATGTGAGCCTATCAACGGAGTCTGTGGACAGGTGCACTCTTTGATTCGTTACAAACCCTCCAGCAGCACTAAATGTGCATTCAGAAAGCACTTTGGATTTAGGACAGGCCAGTAGCTCAATTGCATATTGAGCAAGTTCTGGCCAGTGGTCCATCCTCCAGACTCAGTAACCTAGTGGATAATCTATTGGAAAGGTCTCTAAGTTTGCTCTTGCCCCTAGATATTCCTGCACCATATAACGCAGACACTGGCGATGGTTGCTGTAACCTATCAGACCTTGGTGTTGAAGATTGAAAAATTGTTTAAAGGCATTGGTCACCTTCTCCACCATTCTTCCTCTGATTGAACGAAGCCTCAGAAATGTGTTGTCCAGCACCAGGAAATGGTAACCTCCCAGGGTTTGGAAATGCGTTACACAAACTTTTCTTCAAGGTCTCCTGAAGATGTTTAATCCTCTGCTCCCTCTGCAAAGGCAGGATGAGTTCTGCAACCTTACCCTTGTAACGTGGATCAGGAAGGGTTACCAGCCAGTAATGATCCCTTTCCTTGATACCACGAATCCCAGGGTCCTTTAGAGGGCTTTGCAGACTCAGGTAGTCCAGGCAGTGTAAGTTTGCAGTGGCATTTCAATTCTGAGTCCTCTGGGTCACTAAGGATCACATTATCCATAACTACCTCCTTGGGTTTCTGGAGACTGAAAACCATCCCTTGAAGACTGCTGCGTGTTATCCTTGATATCCATGCTGACACAATCCTCCTCCTCCTCTTCTTCCTGTGTGTGGTGGACCCGCAGGAATGCTATCTGGATAAAGGGGGCCTTGATACAACTAATCATGTGCTCCAGCAGGAAGACTAGAGGGACAGTGTCACTGATGCATGCATTGCCATCCTTGTGGTGTCCTCAAATGGAGACAGGACAGTGTATGCATCATTGATCAGTAGCCACTGGCATGGCAAAAAGAATGCAAGTTCCCCTGACCCTGTCCTGGTGCAATACTCACACTGGTATTCGTTGATGGCCCTCTGCTGTGTGTGCAGCTGCTGCAGCATTGCCAACATTGAGTTCTGTCTGGTGGGCATGTCACAAATGAGGCGGTTGGTGGGCAGGTTGCATTCCCTTTGAATGTCAGCCAGCCGAGGACTGGCTTTGTATGACCGGCAGAAATGACCACAGACTTTTCTGGCCTGCCTCAGGAGATCTTGTAAGCCTGGGTACCTGGTCAAGAAACGCTGCACCACCAAATTCAGGACATGTGCCAAACATGTAACATGGGTCAAGTGTCCCTGTCGGAGGGTAGAGCGAAGGTTGGTGCCATTTTCACATACAACCATTCCTGGCTGAAGATGGCATGGCATCAACCATGTCTGAGCCTGCCCCTGCAGAGCTGACAGAATCTATGCCTCAGTGTTGCTCCTGTCCCCTAGGCAGACCAACTCAAGCACCGCATGGCATATTATTGCCTGACTGCTTGCGTAGCCCCTTGAACGATTAGGGAGCACTGCTGGTTCAGAGGACAATTCTGCAGAAGAGTCAGCGGTAATATGAACCTTACTGCTGACTGCCCTGTCCAACAAAGCCAAAATATTGCCTTCCACAGAGAGAGCCAGAATGGCCTTACGTGAAAAGAAATGGCATTTTGGAACCTGCCACTGTAGTACAGCACATTCCACAAATTCACGAAAGGGGGCAGAGTCTACCAGCTGAAAAGGCAGCAGTTGCAGTGCTAGCAATTTGGCCAAGATAGCATTTAGAGGCTCAGACATAGATTGCAAACAGTAACGGTGCGATCTAATGCACATGTGTCGAAAAAGGCCCACACCAAAGAACTTTTAAAAGTCAGTGGGGAGTCAGCAGCGCCCTACACCTACGGAGCTCTGAGGTGTGATGCAATAGGGTGGCTGCCCTTAAGCTGCCCCCTAGAGGACATCCTGCCTCATTGGAGTTGTCCCTCCTCCTCCTCTGTTTTCTCAGGCACCCAAGTACAGTCAGTGACCTCATCATGCCCTACCTCCTCTTCACTGGAGCAAACTTGGCAGTATACTGCAGCTGGGGGAACATGACTGCCAGTTTCTTGTCCTTCTGTGGAACCCCCTCTCTCTAGGCTCATGTTACTCCTTTCCTCAATCTGGGAACCAACATCGGAGCCTTCAAATCACTGCGCATTCTCCAGCAGCATGCACCCGACATTGTGGTCAAATAATTCTCCTCCATGCATGATGGTGGGGCTACGGAAGGAGTGACTGTGGACAAAGAGTCAGTAGGCAGCTGTGTTGCAAGGCATACTACCTGGGTGACAGAGGATGAGGAGGCTGTGGATGGCTTCGTTATCCACTCCACCAACTCTTCTACATGTTGTGGCTCAATAACACGGCCAACAGCAGAAAAAAGGACAAGCGTGCCCCAAAGCCACCTGCAGAGGATGTACCATGTCCATGACCACCACTGTTGACTGTAGACACAGAGGCTGCTTGCCCTTTTTTAGTGGCCTGTGAGCATCTGCCTCTCCTTGGTGGCCATCCAGATATGATGGGGATTTTTTCTTTTCACAGCACACTACACTGTATTACAGTGGGGACGGAAAGTATTCGGACCACCTTAAATTTTTCACTCTTTGTTATATTGCAGCCATTTGCTAAAATCATTTAAGTTCATTTTTTTCCTCATTAATGTATACACAGCACCCCATATTGACAGAAAAACACAGAATTGTTGACATTTTTGCAGATTTATTAAAAGAAAAACTGAAATATCACATGGTCCTAAGTATTCAGACCCTTTGCTGTGACAGTCATATATTTAACTCAAGTGCTGTCCATTCCTTCTGATCATCCTTGAGATGGTTCTACACCTTCATTTGAGTCCAGCTGTGTTTGATTATACTGATTGGAATTGATTAGGAAAGCCACACACCTGTCTATGTAAGACCTTACAGCTCACAGTGCATGTCAGAGCAAATGAGAATCATGAGGTCAAAGGAACTGCCTGAAGAGCTCAGAGACAGAATTGTGGCAAGGCACAGATCTGGCCAAGGTTACAAAAAAATTCTGCTGCACTTAAGGTTCCTAAGAGCACAGTGGCCTCCATAATCCTTAAATGGAAGATGTTTGGGACGACCAGAACCCTTCCTAGAGCTGGCCGTCCAGCCAAACTGAGCTATCGGGGGAGAAGAGCCTTGGTGAGAGAGGTAAAGAAGAACCCAAAGATCACTGTGGCTGAGCTCCAGAAATGCAGTCGGGAGATGGGAGAAAGTTGTAGAAAGTCAACCATCACTGCAGCCCTCCAGAGGATCCCCAAATCCAGGTGTGAAAAACTTGTTATACTGTGTGTATATATATATATATATATATATAATCAAATACACTATATATATATATATATATATATATATATATATATATATATACACACACGCGGGCGCTCTGTAAGCAGCCTTATATAGTGCGGGGTGTGGAATTAGTCCCCCTGAGCCATGATTGGCCAATTATGGCTCTCAGCAGAGCAAGTTGTGATTGGCCAAAGCATGCAGGTCAGGTGCATGCTTTGGCCAATCATCAGATGCTAATGCACTGCGATCTCGCAGTGCATTATGGGGTGTTCTGCGGCGCTCGAACTTCCCATGAACGCTCCATAATGTTCACTCGTCGGGAAATGGGTGAACACCCGATGTTCGAGTTGAACTTATGTTTGACTCAAACATCGAGCTCATCCATACTGATCAGTGATACTACTATACACTGTCACTGTTAGGGATGAGCTTCGAGTTCGAGTCGAACCCATGTTCGACCTGAACATCGCATGTTCGACTGTTCATTGAATTTTGAACGTTATGGGTCATTCGCGCCAAATTCAAGGGGCGTGTCACGGCCCATATTCACTGTGGCATCACAGTGCATTGCTGGTTGATGATTGGCCAAGCATGCACTATGACCCACATGCTTGGCCAATCACAGCACCATCTGTACAGAAAGTTGTAATTGGCCAAAGCCAGGGTGGCTTTGGCCAATTATGGCTCAGGGAGTTTAGTACACACCCCACAATATATAAGGCCGCCTGCGTGGTGGCCTTGTGTAGTGTGTTGCGGTGGCAGCGGAGAGATAGACAGAGAGCCAGTGTCATTTGATTTAAGTTAGATAGAGTAGGCAGGCGAGTCAGTTAGCTGCACTTACAGTGTATTGTGTATATATATATATATATATATATATATATATATATATATATATGCATCCTAGGTGATATATACAATGGGGCAAAAAAGTATTTAGTCAGCCACCAATTGTGCAAGTTCTCCCACTTAAAAAGATGAGAGAGGCCTGTAATTGTCATCATAGGTATACCTCAACTACGAGAGACAAAATGTGGAAACAAATCCAATCAATCGCATTGTCTGATTTTTTAAAGAATTTATTTGCAAATTATGGTGGAAAATAAGTATTTGGTCACCTACAAACAAGCAAGATTTCCGTCTCTCACAGACCTGTATCTTCTTCTTTAGGAGGCTCCTCTGTCCTCCACTCATTACCTGTATTAATGGCACCTGTTTGAACTTGTTATCAGTATAAAAGACACCTGTCCACAACTTCAAACAGTCACACTCCAAACTCCACTATGGTGAAGACCAAAGAGCTGTCGAAGGACACCAGAAACCAAATTGTAGACCTGCACCAGGCTGAGAAGACTGAATCTGCAATAGGCAAGCAGCTTGGTGTGAAGAAATCAATTGTGGGAGCAATAATTAGAAAATGGAAGACATACAAGACCACTGATAATCTCCCTCGATCTGGGGCTCCACGCAAGATCTCACCCCGTGGGGTCAAAATGATCACAAGAACGGTGAGCAAAAATCCCAGAACCACACGGGGGGACCTAGTGAATGACCTGCAGAGAGCTGGGACCAACATAACAAAGGCTACAATCAGTAACACACTACGCCGCCAGGGACTCAGATCCTGCAGTGCCAGACGTGTCCCCCTGCTTAAGCCAGTACATGTCCGGGCCCGTCTGAGGTTTGCTAGAGAGCATTTGGATGATCCAGAAGAGGATTGGGAGAATGTCATATGGTCAGATGAAACCAAAGTAGAACTGTTTGGTAGAAACAATACTTGTCATGTTTGGAGGAGAGAGAATGCTGAGTTGCAACCAAAGAACACCATACCTACTGTGAAGCATGGGGATGGCAACATCATGCTTTGGGGCTGTTTCTCTGCAAAGGGAACAGGACGACTGATCCATGTACATGAAAGAATGAATGGGGCCATGTATCGTGAGATTTTGAGTACAAACCTCCTCCCATCAGCAAGGGCATTGAAGATGAAACGCGGCTGGGTCTTTCAGCATGACAATGATCCCAAACACACCACCCGGGCAACGAAGGAGTAGCTTCGTAAGAAGCATTTCAAGGTCCTGGAGTGGCCTAGCCAGTCTCCAGATCTCAACCCCATAGAAAACCTTTGGAGGGAGTTAAAAGTCTGTGTTGCCCGGCGACAGCCCCAAAACATCACTGCTCTAGAGGAGATCTGCTTGGAGGAATGGGCCAACATACCAGCAACAGTGTGTGACAACCTTGTGAAGACTTACAGAAAACGTTTGACCTCTGTCATTGCCAACAAAGGATATAGAACAAAGTATTGAGATGAACTTTTGATATTGACCAAATACTTATTTTCCACCATAATTTGCAAATAAATTCTTTCAAAAATCAGACAATGTGATTGTCTGGATTAGTTTCCACATTTTGTCTCTCACAGTTGAGGTATACCTATGATGACAATTACAGGCCTCTCTCATCTTTTTAAGTGGGAGAACTTGCACAATTGGTGGCTGACTAAATACTTTTTTGCCCCACTATATATATATATATATATATATATATATATATATATATATATATATATATATATATATATTGTATTAAGTTTAGCTTGATCTGTTCCTGTTATTCTCTTCCTACTGCCAGGCAGGCAGGTGTTTTTACAGTATTTACAGCTACCTGAAGAAAATTGCTGGTGTTCTTCTGATCCTATTAGTCCTATTAGCTACAGTATTTACAGTTAGTGTAGTGCATCCTCTGCACAGTGTGCACCTAAAGCTACCTGAAGAAAATTTGTGGTGTTCTTCTGATCCTATTAGTACAGCAGGCAGCTGCAGTATTTACAGTTAGTGTATGGCGTCCTCTGCACAGTGTGCACCTAAAGCTACCTGAAGAAAATTGGTGGTGTTATTCTAAACCTATTAGTACCAAAGGCAGTTGCAGTATTGACAGGTAGTGTAGTGCGTCCTCTGCACAGTGTGCACCTAAATCTACCTGAAGAAGATCGTGGTGTTCTTCTGATGCTATTAGTACCGCAGGCAGCTGCAGTATTTAAGGTTAGTGTAGTGCGTCCTCTGCACAGCGTGTACCTAAAGCTACCTGAAGAAAATTAGTGATGTTCTTCTGATCCTATTAGCACCGCAGGCAGCTGCAGTATTTACAGTTAGTGTAGTGGGTCCTCTGCACAGTGTGCACCTAAAGCTACCTGAAGAAAATTGGTGGTGTTATTCTAAACCTATTAGTACCAAAGGCAGTTGCAGTATTGACAGGTAGTGTAGTGCGTCCTCTGCACAGTGTGCACCTAAATCTACCTGAAGAAGATCGTGGTGTTCTTCTGATGCTATTAGTACCGCAGGCAGCTGCAGTATTTAAGGTTAGTGTAGTGCGTCCTCTGCACAGCGTGTACCTAAAGCTACCTGAAGAAAATTAGTGATGTTCTTCTGATCCTATTAGCACCGCAGGCAGCTGCAGTATTTACAGTTAGTGTAGTGGGTCCTCTGCACAGTGTGCACCTAAAGCTACCTGAAGAAAACTGGTGGTGTTCTTCTGATCCTATTAGTACCGCAGGCAGCTGCAGTATTTACAGTTAGTGTAGTGGGTCCTCTGCACAGTGTGCACCTAAAGCTACCTGAAGAAAACTGGTGGTGTTCTTCTGATCCTATTAGTACCGCAGGCAGCTGCAGTATTTACAGTTAGTGTAGTGGGTCCTCTGCACAGTGTGCACCTAAAGCTACCTGAAGAAAATTGGTGGTGTTCTTCTGATCCTATTAGTACCACAGGCAGGCAGCTACAGTATTTACAGTTAGTGTACTGTGTCCTCTGCACAGTGTGCACCTAAAGCTACCTGAAGAAAATTGGTGGTGTTCTTCTTATCCTATTAGTACCACAGGCAGGCAGCTACAGTATTTACAGTTAGTGTACTGTGTCCTCTGCACAGTGTGCACCTAAAGCTACCTGAAGAAAATTGGTAGTGTTCTTCTGATCCTATTAGTACCACAGGCAGGCAGTTGCAGTATTTACAGTTAGTGTACTGTGTCTTCTGCACAGTGCGCACCTAAAGCTACCTGAAGACAATTGCTGTTGTTCTGATCCTATTAAAACCACAGGCAGGCAGCTGCAGTATTTACAGTTAGTGTACTTCATCCTCTGCACAGTGTGCACCTAAAGCTACCTGAAGAAAATTGGTGGTGTTCTTCTTATCCTATTAGTACCACAGGCAGGCAGCTACAGTATTTACAGTTAGTGTACTGTGTCCTCTGCACAGTGTGCACCTAAAGCTACCTGAAGAAACTTGGTAGTGTTCTTCTGATCCTATTAGTACCACAGGCAGGCAGTTGCAGTATTTACAGTTAGTGTACTGTGTCTTCTGCACAGTGCGCACCTAAAGCTACCTGAAGACAATTGCTGTTGTTCTGATCCTATTAAAACCACAGGCAGGCAGCTGCAGTATTTACAGTTAGTGTACTTCATCCTCTGCACAGTGTGCACCTAAAGCTACCTGAAGACAATTGCTGTTGTTCTGATCCTATTAAAACCACAGGCAGGCAGCTACAGTATTTACAGTTAGTGTACTGCGTCCTCTGCACAGTGTGTACCTAAAGCTACCTGAAGAAAATTGGTGGTGTTCTTCTGATCCGATTAGTACCACAGGCAACTGCAATATTTACAGTTAGTATAGTGCGTCCTCTGCACAGTGTGCACCTAAAGCTACCTGAAGAAAATTGGTGGCGTTCTTCTGATCCTATTAGTACAGCAGGCAGCTGCAGTATTTATAGTTACTGTACTGCGTCCTCTGCACAGTGTGCACCTAAAGCTACCTGAAGACAATTGCTGTTGTTCTGATCCTATTAATACCACAGGCAGGCAGCTACAGTATTTACAGTTAGTGTACTGTGTCCTCTGCACAGTGTGCACCTAAAGCTACCTGAAGAAAATTGGTAGTGTTCTTCTGATCCTATTAGTACCACAGGCAGGCAGTTGCAGTATTTACAGTTAGTGTACTGTGTCCTCTGCACAGTGCGCACCTAAAGCTACCTGAAGACAATTGCTGTTGTTCTGATCCTATTAAAACAACAGGCAGGCAGCTGCAGTATTTACAGTTAGTGTACTTCATCCTCTGCACAGTGTGCACCTAAAGCTACCTGAAGAAAATTGGTGGTGTTCTTCTTATCCTATTAGTACCACAGGCAGGCAGCTACAGTATTTACAGTTAGTGTACTGTGTCCTCTGCACAGTGTGCACCTAAAGCTACCTGAAGAAAATTGGTAGTGTTCTTCTGATCCTATTAGTACCACAGGCAGGCAGTTGCAGTATTTACAGTTAGTGTACTGTGTCTTCTGCACAGTGCGCACCTAAAGCTACCTGAAGACAATTGCTGTTGTTCTGATCCTATTAAAACCACAGGCAGGCAGCTGCAGTATTTACAGTTAGTGTACTTCATCCTCTGCACAGTGTGCACCTAAAGCTACCTGAAGACAATTGCTGTTGTTCTGATCCTATTAAAACCACAGGCAGGCAGCTACAGTATTTACAGTTAGTGTACTGCGTCCTCTGCACAGTGTGTACCTAAAGCTACCTGAAGAAAATTGGTGGTGTTCTTCTGATCCGATTAGTACCACAGGCAACTGCAATATTTACAGTTAGTATAGTGCGTCCTCTGCACAGTGTGCACCTAAAGCTACCTGAAGAAAATTGGTGGCGTTCTTCTGATCCTATTAGTACAGCAGGCAGCTGCAGTATTTATAGTTACTGTACTGCGTCCTCTGCACAGTGTGCACCTAAAGCTACCTGAAGACAATTGCTGTTGTTCTGATCCTATTAATACCACAGGCAGGCAGCTACAGTATTTACAGTTAGTGTACTGTGTCCTCTGCACAGTGTGCACCTAAAGCTACCTGAAGAAAATTGGTAGTGTTCTTCTGATCCTATTAGTACCACAGGCAGGCAGTTGCAGTATTTACAGTTAGTGTACTGTGTCCTCTGCACAGTGCGCACCTAAAGCTACCTGAAGACAATTGCTGTTGTTCTGATCCTATTAAAACAACAGGCAGGCAGCTGCAGTATTTACAGTTAGTGTACTTCATCCTCTGCACAGTGTGCACCTAAAGCTACCTGAAGACAATTGCTGTTGTTCTGATCCTATTAAAACCACAGGCAGGCAGCTACAGTATTTACAGTTAGTGTACTGTGTCCTCTGCACAGTGTGCACCTAAAGCTACCTGAAGAAAATTGGTGTTCTTCTGATCCTACTAGTACCACAGGCAGGCAGCTACAGTATTTACAGTTAGTGTACTGCGTCCTCTGCACAGTGTGTACCTAAAGTTACCTGAAGAAAATTGGTGGTGTTCTTCTGATCCGATTAGTACCACAGGCAACTGCAATATTTACAGTTAGTATAGTGCGTCCTCTGCACAGTGTGCACCTAAAGCTACCTGAAGAAAATTGGTGGCGTTCTTCTGATCCTATTAGTACAGCAGGCAGCTGCAGTTTTTACAGTTAGTGTAGAGTGTCCTCTGCACAGTGTGCACCTAAAGCTACCTGAGGAAAATTGGTGCTGTTTTTCTGATCCTATTAGTACCGCAGGCAGCTGCAGTATTTATAGTTACTGTACTGCGTCCTCTGCACAGTGTGCACCTAAAGCTACCTGAAGACAATTGCTGTTGTTCTGATCCTATTAATACCACAGGCAGGCAGCTACAGTATTTACAGTTAGTGTACTGCGTCCTCTGCACAGTGTGTACCTAAAGCTACCTGAAGAAAATTAGTGGTGTTCTTCTGATCTGATTAGTACCACAGGCAGCTGCAGTATTTACAGTTAGTGTAGTGCGTCCTCTGCACAGTGTGCACCTAAAGCTACCTGAACAAAAATTGGTGGTGTTCTTTTGATTCTATTAGTACCGCAGGCAGCTGCAGTATTTACAGTTAGTGTACTGCATCCTCTGCACAGTGTGCACCTAAAGCTACCTGAAGACAATTGCTGTTGTTCTGATCCTATTAATACTACAGGCAGGCAGCTACAGTATTTACAGTTAGTGTACTGTGTCCTCTGCACAGTGTGCACTTAAAGCTACCTGAAGAAAATTGGTGGTGTTCTTCTGATCCTATTAGTACCACCGGCAGGCAGCTGCAGTATTTACAGTTAGTGTACTGTGTCCTCTGCACAGTGTGCACCTAAAGCTACCTGAAGAAAATTGGTGGTGTTCTTCTAATTAGACATGTGCAGGATGAAAAAATTTGTTTCGTTTAGTTTCGTTTTGATTCATTATTTAACTTAATTCGTTTAGTTAAATTCGTTGCATCCATTACATTCGTTTTCGGAATTCGTTTCGTTTCGTATTCGAATTCGAAAAAATTCGACCGCATTCGAAAAAATTCGACCGTATTCGAAAAAAACTATCAAATTCGAAAAAATTCTAACACATTCGAAAAAAACTGTCAAATTCGAAAAAATTCTACCACATTCGAAAAAAATTATCAAATTCGAAAAAATTCTACCACATTCGAAAAAAACTATCAAATTCGAAAAAATTCTACCACATTCGAAAAAAACTATCAAATTCGAAAAAATTCTACCACATTCGAAAAAACTGTCAAATTCGAAAAAACTCTACCACATTCGAAAAAAACTGTCAAATTCGAAAAATTTCTACCACATTCGAAAAAAACTATAAAATTCAAAAAAAACAATAACTGAATTTGAAAAAGTAAACTATATATAACCATTTTGCGAAATTTGAAATTCGTATAGAATGAAATCGAATTCCAATAGAAAAGATTAGGATAGAATAGAAAGTATAAAAGAATAGCATAGAAAAACAATAGATCAGAATAGAAAAAAATATAATATATTGTATTCTAAGCTTTTCTATTTGAATTCAAATTCATTCTGTACCAAATTCCAATTTTGGAAGATGGTTAAATATATATATTATATTTTTTTTCTATTCTGTTCCATTGTTTTTCTATGCTATTCTTTTCATTTCTATTCTAAACTTTTCTATTCGAATTTGAATTAATTCTATGTGAAATTCGAATTTCGGAAGATGGCTTCTAAAATTAGAATTTCGTATAGAATGAATTCGAATTTGAATAGAAAAGATTAGAATAGAAATAGAATAGACTAGAAAAACAATAGAACAGAAGAGAATAAAATATAATATATATATATTTTTTTCTATTCTGTTTCATTGTTTTTCTATGCTATTCTTTTTTATTCTATTCTAAACTTTTCTATTCGAATTTGAATTCATTCTATACGAAATTCGAATTTTGGAAGATGGCTTCTGAAATTCGAATTTCGTATAGAATGAATTTGAATTTGAATAGAAAAGAATAGACTAGAAAAACAATAGAACAGAACAGAATAAATATAATATATATATTATATCTTATTCTATTCTGTTCTATTGTTTTTCTAGTCTATTCTTTCTACTCTATTTTAATCTTTTCTATTCAAATTAATTTTATACGAAATTCGAATTTTGGAAGATGGTTATATATATATATATATATATATATATATATATATATATATATATATATATATATATATATATATATATATATATATATATATATATAATATAAAATATTTTTTCTATTCTGTTCTATTGTTTTTCTATTATTTTCTATTATATTCTGATCTTTTCTATTTGAATTCAAATTCATTCTATACAAAATTCGAATTTCAGAAAATAGTTATATAGAAATAGAATGAAATCAAATTCGAAAAGAATAGAATAGAAAAACAATAGAACAGAATAGAAAGAAATATTTATATATATATATATATATATATATATATATATATATATAAATAAATAAAATCATCTTCCGAAATTGGAATTTGGTACAGAATGAATTCGAATAGAAAAGATTAGAATAGAATATTTGATATTTTTCTCTATTCTGTTCTATTGTTTTTCTATGCTATTCTTTAATATTATTATCTGTTCTATTCTAATCTTTTCTATTTGAATTCATTCTGTACCAAATTCCAATTTCGGAAGATGTGTGTGTGTATATATGTATATATATATATATATATATATATATATATATATATATATATATATATATATAATTTTTTTTTTTTTTTTTCTATTCTGTTCTATTGTTTTTCTGTTCTAGTCTTTTCTATTAGAATTCAATTTCATTCTATTTCATTCTGTTTCTGTATAACCATTTTCGGAAATTCAAATTTCGT